>NW_026693851.1:3377956-4053548 GCF_021218885.2 Marmota monax | reverse complement strand
AAACATTTAGTGGTAGATGGACACAATACCTTTATTTTACTTGTTTATCTATTTTTATGTGGTGCTGAGGATTGAACCCAGTGCCTCACACATGCTAGGCAAGCGCTCTACCACTGAGCCACAACTGCAGCCCTTATACTTCAGTTTTTGACCATAAAATTTTTTATGTTCTGATGCTTAATTAAATCTAAACTATTAATGTCATGCTATTATATAAAGAAAGCAGTTCTCCCCATTTAAAAACTTCTAAGTGGTATCTGTGAAATTTGACCATCTTTAATTTTCTGAGAAGAAAGATAATGTGCCTCATGCTCACAGAGCAAATAGTGAAGTTTGTGGTTATATGTTTTAGGGTGGGCAAGGGTTGCAGCTGTGGTGTGAGATAGCTTTGAAAGAACCAGGCGTGCTCTGAGAACAGTCAGCCAACAGGGTGCCTGGGTTAAAGTGTCGGTGAAGCTGTGCATCACTGCTGCGAGGCACCTGGCCCTCCAGCCCTGAGTGTGAGGGAGCAAACGGAACTGGGCCGAGCTCTTGCCTAGCATGTGTGAGGAATATGAAAACAAATAAATAAAATAAAGGTATGGTGTCCATCTAGAACAACAAAACAACAAAAATAAATAAAAAATAAAAAAGGAAGAAAAAGAAGGATGCAAAGACCTTAGTTTATTTTACTGATAAATTTGACTACATAGATATTCAAATTTTCTACCCAAGGTTAAAGACAGTGACAAAGTCTATAATATCACAAAAATAACTATTTGTAAAAGCATTCAATATGAAAAGACCAACAATAAAACAAAAATTAACCAAAGATACAAACAGTGTAAAGAGAAATGAAAATCTTTAAAATATGAAAACCTCAACTCTAACGGCACACATACAAGGGTCTTCACTGCAATGCTACTTGAACTAGAGAAGAACAAACAATACCAAAAAAAAAAAAAAAAAAAAAAAACTGAAAACCACCTAAATAGGATTAAAATATATGAGAGCCAAACCGCAGGAGCAGGTTTGCAGGGCAGCAGGTCCTGTGCTGGCTGGAACCACCTCCTGACACACCACCAAGGGGACGGGAGGGCATGGAGCCAGGACCCCAGCCTCTGTTCCCCAGGAAGAGGCATCTGCCGACATACTCAGGGGGCAGCTCTGGCCCCTGTGAAGCCCAAAGCCTGAGTCTGAGGGAAGAGCCAACCCTGGGGAGACAGGTGCAGGAGGGAAGGAATGAAGACTTTCAGCAGCTTGCTTGAATGTTTATTCTGAATTATCACCCTTGAACATGTACCTCTTATTTTCCCATGTTTTCAGAATACAAAACTAAGGAAACAATAAGAAATTAAAGTTTTAAGAAGAGCTTGATAACCAAGAAGTTCCTAAGTACGTGTCTGGAAGAAGAAGACCAACAACCCACTGAGACTGGGAGAAATGTCCTATCACATTATAGTCAGGAGAGCACATTTAAAACTAAGCAAAATGGGACTGGGGTTGTGGCTCAGCAGTAGAGCGCTTGCCTGGCATGTGCAAGGCCCTGGGTTCAATCCTTAGCACCATGTAAAAAGTAAACAAATAAAATAAAGGTATTTTTAAAAAATAAAAACTAAATAAGCAAAATGCAGTTTAAATCGCATTTTCATAAATTCCAAAAGATGTTCTTTTCTTACATCAGAATTTAATGGTAAACATAGCACTATTCCAGGGTGGGGGGCAATGGAATTGAACCAGAGGCACTTTATCTCTGAGCCACATCCCCAGCTCTTTTTCACTTTGTCTCTCTCTTTTTTTGTCAATGGGACTTTTATTTTCTTAAATATTTTTAGTTGTAGATGGACACAATACCTTTATTTTGTTTATTTAGTTTTTTATGTAGTCCTGGGGATTGAACCCAGGGTCTCACACATACCAGGCAAGCACTCTACCACTGAGCTACAACCCCAGCACCCCAGCTCTTTTTTAAAATTTATTTTTTTAAGACAGGGTCTCACTAAATTGCTTAGGGCCTTGCTAAGTTGCTGAGGCTGGACTCAAATTTGCTACCCTCCTGCCTCAATCTCCAGAGCCACTGGGATTATGGGCATGTGTCCTTGCACCCAAGAATGGCACTATTTTAATACCAAATCCACAGTCTTTTTGTATCCATCAATAGGGAAGTGATTATCTTAAGGGTGCCATAATCCAAGCAATGGAACATTATGCATCCATTAAAAGTAACAGACATGGGGCTGGGACTGTGGCTCAGAGGCAGAGAGCTTGCCTCACGCCTGTGAGGCATTGGGTTTGATCCTCAGCACCACATAAAAATAAATAAAATAAAGGTATTGTATACATCTACAACTAAATGTGTGTGTGTGTGTATAAACATAAAATAAAAGGCATAAAAAAGTTCCTGCGGGATCACTAAGATATAGTGGGAGGTGAAGAATGATTCATTCTCTTACTCATTCTGAAAATAGGGGAGATGTTTAATCATGTTTAGACCAATTCTGAAAGGACACCAAGGAAACAGCCACAGTGGGAAGTGAAGGGTCTCAGTAAAAGAAGATGTCACCCTGTGCCCTTTAGAAGGTCTTCTTTAAATTTTCCCTCAATTAAAAAAAATTTTAAATTTTAAAGGCCACTAACTGGAGATTGGAAACATTTTTAAAGCAAGGAAAATTAGTGATAATCTACCCAACTTTCTCTTATCAAGAATTACAACTTTCAAATTGCAAGATGTGACCAAGAGAGCCCAGAAACAACGAACAGCTACGCCACAGTTGGTAGTTCAACATTTCTTCAGGTTCCTCTCATACCTGACAGTTCTGACTTTTGCTGTAAACTTCTCCCACAGGAGAGAGATGTCCCAGAAACCATGCTACCTGCCAACACACTAGTTTACTAACACTTTTAACATAATCAGGCAACCTAAAGCTACATCATAAAGAAACTGAGTTAAAAACATAGAACGTTTAAAAATGTTTTCTGACAATAAAGTTTTATTTTAAAAGCTGTTGTGCATGTTTTCATAGGACGTGAAAGCCCGTCTCTGCTCCTGCAGGTACAGGAGTGCACACTTCAAACAGGAGGCAGACACCGGGGTGCAGGCTAGACAGAGCCTCCGATTCACTCCGGGATGAGCAGACCAGAGCTCACACGTCCAGCACAGTGGGTTCCACTCTTCTCTCATGGTACAGACACCTCTGCCTCACAGAACATGGAAGGTTAACTGAGAGGTCCCATGGAAGGCGTCCTGCAACAGGGGTTAAGTACTGAATACTGAGCACAGCAGAGTATCTAGCTGCAACAAATAAGGACTGAAAGAAATCACTGGGGCTGGGGCTCACTGTATCTTCACTCTGCAGTGAAAGAAAGATGCAGGGACAGCTCTTAACTGCATAGACCAGGGAACAGAAATCCACATAATTTCTCCAGAGAACAAAGTGTTTCAAGAGCCTTAATAACATGCAAGCAGTTCAACTTCTTTCTGCCATTTATCCTAAAAAACAATTAAAAATTGCTGGCTATCATGTTGATCACAATAAAACAGAAACAACCTAAAAATCCTCAAATAAAGGATAAGCATGTATAGCTTATACAAAGCTCACACAATAAGCATGCACAAAAGCTTTTAAAATAAAACTTTATTGTTAGAAAACATTTTTAAAACGTTCTATACTTGGTAGAGAGAACCAGGGGCATATAGCCCATGACCAACACAGAGATCAGGAACCATAGCAGAGCATCAAGAACTCAGGTGTTTCCTGAGGAAGGTGCAGCTACTCCCCATGGCCTGCTGTATGACATGCTGCCTTTATCCCCTCCCCAGTAAACTCTCAACATGACTGCATGACTGCTATTGTCCAAACATGGGCACAAACTTGGCCTCCCACTCTGCAGATGATGTCTCAATAATGGTATCCCTGGGGGTCCTGAGCCACCTTCAGAAACAGCAACGGGAATTTGAAATTAAAAAAACAAAACCATTTACACTGGCACCAAAATAATGCTTAGGCATGATTAAATCTAACAAAATATGTACAAGGCACAAGGCAAAACACAAAACCTTTTTGAAAGAAATAAAAGAAGAAATGAACAAGTTGGGTGCGATGGTGCACATCTGTAAATCCTAGTGACTTAAGAGGCTGAGGCAGAAGGATCGAAAGTTTCAGGCCAGCCTTGGAAATTCTGAGACCATCTCAAAATACAATAAAATGAATTGGAATGTGACTCTAGATTACCCCTGGGTTCAATCCCCAGTGCCACTAAAAATGAAAAAGGAAAGAAAAGGAAAAAAAGGAAGACTTGAACAAATGGAGAGCCCCTCATGTTCCCAGACTCAATATTGTCAAGATATCAATTCTTCTCAATTTGATCTATAGATTCAAAATTATCCAAGTCAGAATCACAAAGCAATTCTGTGAATACTGACAAAGTGGTGTGTGGAGGGACAAAGACTAAAGACAGCAAAGGGACTGACACTGTAAAACTACAGTGATCAAGATGGTGGGGTCTCGATGAAGAGGAGACAGGTCAATAGAACAGAAAAGCCAGAAACAGACTAGAAACAAACACACTCACAGAACACACCAAGCTGGTACAAGCCTCTACAGTGAAAATCACAAAACACTGACACAAGGAACTGCAGACACACATAGAAGAGGAAGACCTCTCAGGTTCACGGACTGAAGAACTACTGTTGGCCTGTCCTTAGGACCCCAAAGCAATTTACAGAAATCCCCATCAACACCAAGGACACCCCTCACAGATGGAGAAAAACAATCCTAAGACTCACGTGGATGCACAGAAGACCCAGTCGCCAAAGCTATCTTGAACAAAAAGAACAAAGCTGAGGCTCCACAAGACCTGATTTCAAGACGAGGTCGAGTGCCGCACTGACCAAAACAGCATGGCACTGGCAGAAAAGCAGGCACACGGCACAGTGGGACAGACTGGGGACCCCAGAATAACCCGCCATCTACAGCCAAGTGATTCCCAACACAGATGTCAGAAACACTGGAGGAAGGACAGCGTCTTCAACAGATGTGCTGGGAAAAGGGGACACCCACATGCCGAAGAACGACCTTGTCCACGCTCTCTCACCATGTATGAAAATCAGCGCAGAGTGGATCAGGGGCTGCAGGTGGTGGTGCACGCCTGTAATCCTAGAGAAGAGGCTGAGGCATCTCGAGTTCAAGGCCCATCTCAGCTACTTAGCAAGATGTCGACTCAAAATAAAAAAATAAAACGGGCTGGTGGGGATGTAGCTCAGTGATTAAGCACCCTTGGGTTCAATCCCTGGTACCCCATGCCCCCTCAAAAAAAGTGGATCAATGACCCAAATTTAAGACCTGAAGCTATAAAATTTTCAGAAGGAAATGAGAGAGAACACTTCAGGATATTGGCATAGGCACTGATATTTTTATAGAATCCCCAAAGCTCAGGTAACACAGTAAAAATACATAAATAGGATTCTGTTCAATAAAAAAACTTGTGCACAGCAAAGGAGACAATCCACAGAGTGAAGAGACAACCACAGAATGGGAAAATCACCTGCCGGCTATTCACCTGATGGGTTAGTATCCAGAACACGTAAGCCTCTCAGGAAAAAAATAAAATAAAATAGGCAATAATCTGAATAGACCCTTCTCAAGAAAACAGATACAAAAAGCCAACAAATACATGAAAAAAAATGCTCAAGGGCTGGGGTGGTGGCTCAGTGGTAGAGCGCTCACCTAGTATGCACAAGGCACTGGGTTCCATCCTCAGCACCACATAAATGTAAAATAAAGATATTGTGTCTACCTAAAAAAACTTAAAAATAAATATTTCTTTAAAAAATGCTCAATATCATTAGCCATCAGGGAAATGCAAATCAAACCCACAAAGAAATATGATTTCACCCCAGTCAGATTAGTTATTATGAAAGAGAAAAAAACAACAAATATTGGTGAGATTGTAAATCAGTTACAGGCATTATGGAGAACAGTACAGATGGTCCTCAAAAAATTAAAAACAGATTCATCTTCTGATCCAGCTACCAGGTACTCCCCTGAGTGTATATCCCAAAGAAATGAAATCAGCAGGGACTGGGGATGTGACTCAAGCGGTAACGCGCTGGGTTCGATCCTCAGCACCACATAAAAAAATAAAATAAAGGATGTGTAACTGATGTGATTCTGCAATCTGTGTATGGGGTGAAGGTGGGAGTTCATAACCCACTTGAATCAAAGTGTGGAATATGATATGTCAAGAAATTTGTAATGTTTTGAACAACCCACAATAAAAAATTAAAAATAAATAAATAAAATAAAATAAAGATGTTGTGTCCACCGAAAACTGAAAAATAAATATTAAAAAAAAATGAAATCAGCATATCTAAGAGACGCCTGCATGCTCACACTTAATGCAGCACCCTCCACGGCAGCCAAGGGCTAGACTGGACCTGGGTGCCCACCGGCAGAGGAGGGACAAAGGAAATGGAGCACAGGTACATTCGGGCGGATCATTCAGCTCTAAGTAGGGCTGGAGGACAGCGAGTCGAGGGAAGTAAGCCAGACAGACAGGTGTGGGAGCCTGTCCTCTCCCAGGTGGATGCTGGAAGAAGCCAGCCTGGGTGTCCAGCAGTGAGGACGAGAGGCTGGGAAGGGAGGAGAGGGAACGCAGAGCGGCAGATCACAGGTACCAGGAGTGAGTTCTGGGGCTCCCAGCACAGGAGGGGTGACTTCAGTTCACCAGAACCTACTGTGCACTTCATGAGGAAGAGAGGAGAGGAGCCTGAAGGCTCCGCAGCAAGAGGTGACGGGGACCGGGGACAGAAAGGCTCATGGCCCTGATGTGACCAGTCCATGCTAGAGCCCCGTGTTGAAAAGGAGCACCCTTTTCAATACACACATGCCAATAAAAAATCTAATTTAAAAAATGATTGTAAAATATAAAACTACTTGAAAATAACAGGAGAAAATCTAAGTGATGTTGGGTTTGGCAAAAACTTTTTAAACAACACTAGAAGCATGATCCATGAAAAAAAGATTTCATTAAAAACTTCTAGCCAGGAGCAGTAGCTCACATCTGTAATGCCAACTACTCTGGAGACTGAAGCTAGAGGATCTCAGGTTCAAGGCCAGACTGGGCCACTTAGCAAGACCAAGTCTCAAAAATAAAAAAGAAAAAGGCTGGAGATGTGTAGCTCAGAGGCAGAATGCTCCTGGGTTCAATCTCCAGTACTAAATAAATAAAAGTAAAAAACAGACAACAACAACAAAAACCTTCTGTGAAAGACCCTCTTAAGAGAATGAACAAACAAGCCACAGGCTGGGAAAGAATATCTGCAAAGGACAGAGCTGAAAAAGGACTTGTATATAAAATACATACAAAATGTATATGAAAATTTCAAAACACAGTAATAAGAGATGGGTGCAGTGGTGCACACCTGTAATCACATCAACTTGGGAGGTCAAGCAAGTCAGAGGCCAGCCTCAGCAACTCAGCAAGACCCTGTTCTCAAAATAAAAAGGACTGGGGTATAGTTCAGTTAACCTGGTTAGGTGCCCAGGTTCAATCCCACATACAAACAACAACAAACAAACCCAAAAATGAAAACCACGACAATAAAAAAGCAAACAACCCAACTTAAACTTGGCAAAAGATCTACAGATACCTCGTCAAAAAAGATACATAGATTGGCAAGTGGGCATATGAAAAGACCCTCAATACCAATGGCTAAAACCAGAATACTGACAACACCACAGGCTGACAAGGACGTGGAGCAACAGGAATGCGCAGTCACTGCTGGTGGGTGTGCAAAAGGCTGTAGTCACTGCTGAAGGCAGTTTGATAGCTTTCCACAAAGTGAAACATCTAGTTTTAACACAGAATCCCAAAGTGGTACTTCTTGGTATTTACGCAAATGACTTGGAACTGATGTCCATACAAAGATCTACACACAAATGTTTACAGAGGTTTTATTCGTAACTGCCAATACTTGGAAGCAATCATGGTGTTCTTCAATACAATATGTCCCTTACACAGGTGAGTGAATAAACTGTAATGCATCCACACAATGAAATACCATTTGGGGTTGGGGATTCAAAAAGACACAAGCAGATAAGCATACCGCAAAGTGAGAGAATTTGAACTGCAAAGGCCAAACCCACCGAATGCACAACACCAATAACAAAGTAAAGACTGTCAAGCCTGCCTGGCCATGCAGCCTACAACCTTAGCTATTCAGGAGGCTGAGGCAGGAGGTTGCAAGTTCAAGGTCAGCCTGGGCAACTTAGCAAGGCCCTATCTTGAAATGAATTAAAAAAGGGCAGGGGCTGGTAGAGAAATTGCCTAGCATGCACAAACTCTGCGTACAAAGCCACAGAGACAAGGAAAAAAAAAATCTGTGGTTGCCAGAGATTGAGGGGAGAGAAGGATAAACAGGCAGAACAGAGAAAGAAGATCTTGAGGGCGAGGACTTTATTCTGTGTGTGCTATAAGGATTGACAGATGTTACTGCACATCTGTCAGTCCCAAAGAACGCCCAACACATGCAGTGAATCTTATTTATACTATGGACTTCAGTTAACAATAATGCACTGGCATAGGTTAATCAGCTGTCATAAGATCCACACTAAGGCAACATAATAACTGAGGAAGGGTTAGGCGCAAGACAAGGGGCACATGGGAAGTCTGCCATCTGCTCCGCTGTCTGCAAACCTAAACTGCTCTGGAAAACAATCTACTAGGTTTTGTTTTGTTTTTAAGCCGTGGACAGTTGGACAGGGTGGCCATACCTATAATCCCAGGACGTGGGAGGATGAGGCAAGAGGGTAGCAAGTTCAAGGCCAATCTCAGCAACTTAGTGTGACTCCATTTAATAATAAAAAATTTAAAAAGGCTGGGGATATAGCTCAGTGGTAAAATGCCCCTGGGTTCAATTCTCAGAACAAACAAACCAAAAAAGACAAAAGAAGAAAAACAAGAAAGAGAGCACGTCATGGGCCTGAACACTGAAGTGATCTCAATCTACTGCCACTATTAATCAACTACCTGCGGCAACTCAACAAAACTGAACCCTTTTTGACCACATCCACCCACTGATTTCTTTCCTTCTGCTTACACCTGACTCTGCCGGGGCTCTTGCCTCCTCCAGGTCTCTGAAAGCCACAACCCCTTTCCTTCCTTTCTCCTCTCTATTTGAGTAATCCTTCTTCATTCCCCAAAATGCTCCTTAGACCCTGAACCCCCTCTCCCTGGCTTCCATCTTCTGGGCCCTTTCTAATAGGTCTACTCCCTTGACTTCCAGATGGTCTGCAGGGTCCTTCCTACACTCTGACCTCTAACTCCTGCTACTCATAACCAAGGTCTCCATAGTTCCAAATCCCAGGGGTGGTTAGTACATGCCTCGGCCACCCCTGCAGCAGTCAGCACTGCTGGCCACTCTTCCCTCCTGTCCTAAAATGCATGTTCTCCTAGGACTCAACATTCTAAGCCAAGGTCTGCTGACAGCCACCCAGATTTCTGCCCAAGTGCCTCCCTCCCCCATGTACAATGCACTGCTGCACCCCACAAGAACCCACCACTCCTCGGGCGTCCCCTCCTAGCCCTGACACACACCTAGGCGCTCTGTGCCAGGAGACTCCAGCCCTGCTCCGACTCAGCTCCCAAATGGAACCAAACCCAAGCCGAGCAAGCTTCCTCTCCAGACTCTGGAACTGAGATCAATGCGTGTGATCAGGTAACCACACAGCCAAGATCACGTGAGGGAGAAACAGCGCTGCCTGCAGAGGCAAGAATAAGCTCAAGAAAGATGCTAACTACCATGGTACTGACAACCCAGATTCTGGTTAAGTTTCTGACCTTTACTTTCTGTGAGCTACCATCATCCCCCTTATTGACTTTTTTCCCTTAAATTTTGATTTACTAAGTGGGTTCAGTGGAGTTGAAATCAAATGACCCCAAAATGGTATTCTATGTACTAAGAAAAAAAATGTGCCAATTAAAATATGTCATGTCATCAACATGTACCTGATTTCAGAAGTATTAAGAAGTAAAAGCCGTCTACACCTAGTGCTCCGAGGGCCTGTTCTGCACTGCAGGACAGGGCCAAGCAGCTCGCACTCCCGGGTCAGCCCACGGGAGATCCATAGCTCAGTAACCAGTCTACTGCTATTTAACTTGTCACGTTTTATTTTTTTTAAATATTTTTTAGTTGTAGATGGACACATACCTTTATTTTATTTGTTTGTCTTTATGTGGTGCTGAGGACGGAACCCAAGGCCTCACACGCGCCACAACCCCAGCCTCACTTGTCAAGTTTTAAATTTTACCTTCCCAGCAAGATTATAAGCTTGTCAAGACTTCCTCTACAGAGCCTTTATAGATTAATAAACACTACAAATACTCATTTAATTTAGAAGATATATTTATTCAAAAGGTGATATCTGGTTTCCCACTAAGCTGAAGAAAGGGAAGACTCCAAATAATCACTTAAGACATGAAGAAAAGCTCACTATGATTTTTGTTTATTCAATAAGGGAAAGGACTCTTGTAGACCCAAAGAGAGTGAAGAACACGCACATGTAGGTCCCAGGGAGTGAGTCCCAACCCTTAGTTCAGTGAGGATTTATAGGTTTTGTGAAACGGATGTGACTCCCATTTTTGAGAAACCAGCTTCTACCTCAAGGCCTGTCCAGAGGGAGGGGGTGTGACCCTTGTCCTTGGAGAAACCCACAGAGCGCTTCCAGGCACATACCCACCCTGCTGAGTTGTTTAACAGGAGAGATCTGCTGGTCAGGTGTTCCTGACTCAGTCAGGCCAGGTGAGGACCCATAGCAACCCCCTAGCAATCACCAATCAGCGAGAGATAGGGAAAATATCTGAAATGCCAGGTGACCCTCCAAGTAGTTTCGGTAACTGATAACATGATTAGGCCTCCCAGCAGTTTAGCGCACACACTCTTGCAACTCCTCGTGGCCTAAACCAATCAGTTCAAATGTATGCACCACTTGAACTAACCAATCACCCTTACCCGACTTGTTCCCGCCAGTGAGTGTGCTAATCAATGTTAAGAGTTGTTTGATTTTCCCCGTAGTGTGAAATGATTGCTGTGTGATGTTGTGACGCATAGAGTATCCCCCCAAACCTATAAATCCTCACTGAACTAAGGGTTGGGACTCACTCTCTGGGACCACTGCTTTGGAAATGGTTGTGAGTCAGGCTCGAGCTTGCAATAGAGACTCTTGTGTGGAAAAAAAAAAGACTCTTGTGTGATTGCATTGGATTTGGCTCCTGGAGGTCTATTGGGGTCCCACGAATCTGGCATTACAGTGCTCAATCCACTGGCCACCAGGGAACAAAAGTAAGGCCACAAGGAATCCACAGCCCTCCCAGACTTGCCAAAATGAAAAGGACTCACAAAACCAAGTGTTGGCAAAGACATGGAGCCTCTGACCCTCTCTGATGCTGCTGGCCGCAGCACTGGCAGGCACCCTGCTGAGGGTGGCTCACAGATGACACATGACCTACAAGATAAGTGATGTTCACCAAGACACACAACAACAAATGCCCCTGAAAAACAGAATGGACTGTGGCATGATCACACAGTGGACCAGGGTGGCACATCGGGATGTATCTCAGAGATGACGCTGAGTCAAAGAAGCACAAAGAAAGGACAGGATGTATGCAACCTTACCTAGGAACAACAGGAAAGCTCATTTATGGAAAATAAGGTCAGAGGAGGAGTCACCCCAGGAGGAAGAACACTGAAAGAGACTCCTAAGAATGTTCTTCATCTGATGTGAGCACTGAGCCATCTACATATGGGTGTAAAAAACTTTTAAGCTAAATTTAGCCCTAGTTCCCACCCAGATTCCTGTACTGGCCCAGGGCACCCACTCCCCATTTGCCCTCTCTGGAGAATGACCTTGGGGACCCATGCCTGAAGAGAGGACAACTCTGGGACTCTCTCAGTGGGAATGGGCCAAAGCTAGACCCATGGCCAGGAAGACTCTGCTACCTGCCCCTCACCTGTTCCAATTTCACAGGCAGGAGGACCACTGTAAGATGATTAAGGTATGTGGATCTGACAGGGTCAAGTTTTTAAAAGGAGGGAACTGTTTTGCACAGTTAAAAAGCAAAATGTGCAGGTGCGGTGGTGCATGCCTGACTGCGGAGGCTGAGGCAGGAGGATCCCAACCAAGTTCAAAGTCAGCCTCAGCAAAAGCGAGGTGCTAAGCAACTCAGTGAGACCCTGTCTCTAAATAAAATACAAAATAGGGCTGAGAATGTGGCTCAGTGCCCCCAAGTTCAATTCCTGGTAGGAGGGCGGGGAGCAAAATCTCACCTTGCCTTGAGATTCTGATCAACAGATAAGTAAAGATGTGTTACTTGGTGAAAAAACTCCAAGCCTGTGTCAGGACAAGCCAGGCACTCATGACCACAGAAGCCACAAGGTCCATGCATACAGCGGCAACATGGGAGGTGCTACTAGCTCCAAAAACAAGTATGCAATCTTTCCACCGCCAACTCTGTCCTGGAGTTCTCTCAAGTCCCCGCCTGTAGAACCCTGTTCTGGTATGAAACTGTCAGTAGTTCACAAGCCCCTTCCAACTCAATTATGCCTGAGAAGTACCTATTTCCAGCACCTAGCTCTGCAGCTACTTCCACCAATCACCACCAGACACCTCAAATGTTAAAGGTGCCAGCACACTTCTCGCCCACCTGGGCCCAGGTCCACTTCCACTGCCCTCAGAAACCACCCTGGCTTACAACTTTTGGGGCAGTTCTTACTAGGACTTGAAAACCGGTCCGGGGTTAAAAGCCAACCCCGCTGGAAGGGCGACAAGCTATCCCCGAGGGGGGAAAGACCACTATGTACACTGCGGCCCATTAAACTTGGCCAACTTTACCAGCACCGCAAGCACAGGGCCCACACGACTGGGTCCGAAGCAGGGGCGGAGCAGCGGGGCAGGGCCACCCGACGCCAGCGGCTCGGGACTCCCAGGACTCGCTGGCCATCATGCACGCGGACATTACGGGCTGGGTGGACACCGCCGGCAGGAGGACGCGGCGGGTCAGAGTGGTCATCTGCGCCGCAGGGTGGTGGGGAGTGCCGGGGGCTGGGAGGCGGGCCAGGGTGAATGCGGGGGGGGGGGGGTGGGGGGGACGGGACACAGAGGGTCCACAGGGAGTCAGGGTGGACGCTGGGGCTCAGGTGGACCATCACGTGGCGGTGCGGGGAGACGACGGGGGGGGGGGGTTTAGGGTGGACCACCGGGGCTCAGGTGAACGACAGGGGCTCAGGGTGGACGCGGCGGTGCGGAGGAACAGTGGAATCAGAGGGGACCACGGGGTCTCAGGGGGACCCCAGGGGCTCAGGATGGACCCCCGAGACTCAGGGTGGACCACGGGGGCTCAGGTGGATCAGGGGCTCAGGGGACGACGGGGCTCAGGGTGGACCATGGGGGCTCAGGGGGACGACGGGGGCTCAGGGTGGACCATGGGGGCTCAGGGGGACGACGGGGGCTCAGGGTGGACGACGGGGGCTCAGGGTGGACGACGAGGGCTCAGGGAGATGCGGCGGGGCGGGGGACACAGGCACCGCAGCGGCGCCCCCCTTGCGCCTGGGCAGGCCCAGCCCGGCGCTGCCCTCACCTTCGTGCTCGCGCCGCTGAGCGACACCTTGGGCCTCGTTTTGAAGTCCCCTTCGAAGCTGAACATCTTCGCCGCCTATCCCATCTGCGCGGCCCGGGGGGCGCGGGCGGCCTCGGGCGGGTCCGGCGCTCCGGGCGGTGTCTGCGCTCCGCACCCAGCCGGCGGGCGCGCGGGCGGCGAAGGGGCGGGCGGCCCCCGGGCCTGGTCCACGCCCGCCGCCGGCCGAGCGAGGGGCGCCGCCGCGCCGCTGACCCCGCGCCTGCACCGCCGCTGCCGCCGGGAAGGAAGATGGCGGCCGCCGCGCTGCCGTGCGCGGCCCCGCCAACGCGCGCGGCCCCGCCATCGACGGCGCGGCGCTCCTCCGGCGGCCTCCGCGCGCGGCCCCGCCATCGACGGCGCGGCGCTCCTCCCGGCGGTCCCCGCTTGCGTGCGCGGCCCCGCGAGGCGCGTCGGTCCTGAGCGCGCGCGGGCGGCCCGGGACGGTGGGGAGCGGCGATGGCGGAAGAACCTGGGGCCCAGCGGCGTTGCGCCACCGCCATGGCGGTGCTGCGGCGTGCGGGTGCTACCGAGGCTGACGCGTGGGTCAGTTCCAAAGCCGCCGCCCCGCCGTCAGGTCCCCGAGGGTGGTGGCCAGGCACACTGCGGGCAGACGCGGGGGCGAGTGGGCGGCCGAGCACCGACGGCCCCGAGCAGCGGCGGCCCGTTGCAGCCAGCACCAGAGTCACCTTCTGCGGCGGTGACTTCGGTTACCCTAGCGACCACAGCCAAAGATGTCGAATGAAAAATTCCAGAAGTCGATGATTAAACCCTGCCCCGTCCGAGTAGCCGGCGGGAGCTCGCCGTGCCCTGCGGGGCCGGGAGTCCTGCCCTGTCCAGTGTCCCCCGCGGTGTGTGCTGTCCTCCCTAGTCCCCCGGGGCCACCTCTCACGCTGTCTTCAGGTCCTCCTCGCCTTACAGTAGCCCCGGAGGGACGGCGACGCTGGTGGCCCAGAGGGCCAGGGCGAGGGGGGTGCCCCTTCAGCGGGAAGCTGTGCACGTGGGGCCAGCACTACCCACTGTGTCGGTGTCCTTTTTTTTTTAATTTGTTTTTAGTTGTAGATGGACACAGTATCTTGATTTATTTTTATGTGGTGCCTCGCTTGTGCTGGGCAGGTGCTCTACCACAGCTCTCAGTTGTCCTTTGAGTGTCTTGGGACATGTCCCCCTCAGATGGGAGGGGGGGACCACTAGATGTGTACCTTTACAGTTCCTTGTATATCAATTATACCTCAATAAAACTGCTTTGAAAAAGGACCAAGCCAGAAGTAGTGGCACACTCCGATAATCCCAGCAGCTAGGGAGGCTGAGACAGGAGGGTCACAAGTTCAAAGCCAGCCTCAGCAAAAGTGAGGCGCTGAGCAATTCAGTGAGACCCTGTCTCTAAGTAAAATACAAAATAGGCCTGGGGATGTGGCTCAGTGGTCAAGTACTCCTGAGTTCAATCCCCAGTTACCTGCCCCTACCAAAAAAAGACCCAGAACTATAAGTGCACACCATGCCAATGTTAATGCCCTGGTTTGGAGTTGGGCCCTGTTTACTCGAGGTATACCATGGGAGGAAACTGGAAGAATGGCACAAAAGGCATCTCTGTAGTGTTTTGTGGCTTCCTGGGAATCTGTATCTCAAACTAAGAAATTTTAAATACAACCTAATAATAATAAAAGTCAAATGAACGGCAAATGTATGTGTGTGCGCACGTGTGAGTGTCAGGATATTAAACTCTTTGTCAATTTGAGGGGCTGTGGGATGACCAGATGGCCGGTAAAGTATGATTCTGGGTGTGTCTGTGACAGTGCTTCTGGAAGAGACTGAATCTGACTGAACGAAGAAGACCCACCCTCACTATGTGAGTGGTTCCATCTGACCCATCGTGGGCCTGAACCAAAGAGATGCAGGGAAGGCAGCTCTCTGCTCCACGGCTGGGACACCCTGTCCTTGCACACTGGGGCTCCTGGTTCTTGTTCCAGACTTCAGGGCTTCAACAGCAGCCTCTGGCTTCACTCTGGTTCTGCTGGGTCTCTCGATGGCAGATGGCAGGCAGTGAGACCTCACAGTCCCCAGAATGGTACGAACCGATTCCTGGTGATGAACCGTTTGCACCCGCGCTGTTGGTTCTGTCCTCTGGAAAACTAATTCAAATATATCTACCTGTGCATATATGGAGGAGATTGCACGCGCGTGCGCACACACTTTCTATACTTCTTGCAGCTCAGGTTTCCCGATGCTTACACGTCTTGTCGCTCCAGTGGGAAGTGTTTACTCCTCTTATTTCTGCTTCCTTTCTTCTCTTGCTGTGCTCCAAGTGAATCTAATATAAAATGAGCAGTGTATTTTAAGCTATTGCCTATGGAAGTTTGTGAGACCTTCCCAATTTATCTGAGGATCCTCTCTGAAAACCAGAGACTGTTATAGATATTCTTCACCAAATTGCAGGAGAGAAAAGGAAAGAGCTGCGTGTGCCAGGAGGCTCTTGTCCATTCCCTTCCATCCTTAGTTCTCCCGCCATTCAGACTGTTGGTAAAAATTGGTTATATTTTTATTTTAAGGATATACTTATGTTTTGATTTATACACACACACACACACACACACACACACACCAGGGATTGGACCCAGGCCCTTAGCCACAGCCACAACCTTTTTATTTTTCATTTTGAGACAGGGTCTCACTAGGTTGCTTAAAGCCTCACTAAGTTGCTGAGGCTGGCTTTGAATGCACCATCCTTCTGCCTCAGCCTCTGGAGCTGCTGGGATTACAGGTGTGTGCCACCATGCCAGCCATGTTTTATGTTTTATTTTTTTCTGTAGTGGTACTGAACCCAGGGGCACTATGTCACTGTGCTGCATTCCGAGCCCTTTTTATTTTGAGACAGGGTCTTACTGGGTGGTCCAGGCTGGTCTTGAACCTACAATCCTCCTGCCTGAGCCTCCAGAATAACTGGGATTATTATTTAGGGGAGTAATAAATGTTAATTATAAAAACACCAACATAAGCAAGGAGTGATGTGTCCTGTCTGCCTTGCCTCCTCCTTATCCTACTTGAGATGATGGATGTTTCTATCAGGCACTTGTTATCTCTACCTCTGTCACCTACCTGTCCTCTGCTATGACAACTCACCAGGCCTTGTGTGCTTGAACAACACACCTTTGTTATCTCACAGTCTGGAGGTCAGGAGTCTCCCTGAGCTCAAGCCAGGGTGTCTCAGGGCCACCTCCCTCAGGAGGCTGTAGGGGAGAGCCTGTCCTCTGTGGTTTCCGGCTCCCACAGGGCCCGCAACCTGTGGCTCACTGTCTCTCCCACCACAGCTCTGTCTCCTCAGCCCTGGCCGCCTCCCTCCCTCCTGTAGCACCCTGTCCCTCTGGGCCAACCTGGCAATCTAGGATAATCTCCCTGTCAAAACCCTTAATTAAAGCCAGACATGTGATGCACACCAGTAATCCCAGTGACTCAGAAGGCTGAGGCAGAAGGATCACAAATTCAAAGCCAGCCTCAGCAAGTTAGCAAGGCCCTAAGCAATTTAGTGAGACCCTGTCTCAAAATAAAAAGGGCTGCAGATGTGGCTCAGAGGTTAAGCAAACTCTGGTTTGCTTAACAAAAAACCCTTAATTTGGATGTGGAATTATTTATGGGGCTATTATTTTGCTTAGAGTTTCCTACTTTTAAATGAGAACACATTCCCTCCCTTTCCCCAAACACTTTCGTCTTATGTACCAATGTATAACCATAAGTTTTCTTTTAGGAGAAATGGGCTGCATTGGTCAGTGGCAGCTCAGAGCCCTATCAGAGCATGTGATACATGCTAGTGCCTTGATTTCTCCCAACATCCCCCTGTTGTTTGACATGTATATCAAGGGGCTTTTCTCCTGTTATGATTTCTGCTGCAAGAACACTCTTGCAGGTAGGTGTGAGTTATTTCTGCAGGATGAGACCTCTAAAGTGGCACGGCCTGTCCAGCATGTGGCAAGGTGCTCACCATCCCAGATCAACAGGGAAAGGCAATCAAAGCCACATGAGGTGACCTCACACCTGCAAGGAGGGCTGTCATCAGAAGGACAAGAGGCGAACACTGGTGGGGTGTGGAGGAAGGGGCCTTGCACTGCCACTGGAGAAAACAGATGAGGGCCCCTCAAAAAATCAAAAACAGCTCCCATGTGATCCAGCAACCCACCCCAGGTCATATGCCCAAAGGAACAATCAGCACCTCAGAGGTGTCGGCCCTCCCGTGTTCTGTGCAGCATCAGGCACGGCATGGAAAGGAACTGCCCGTCAGCAGGTGGACGGGAGAGGAAGCTGCCATGTGCATGCACAGGAGGATGCAGGCAGCCTCAGGAAGGGGGAGTCCTTTCACTCAGCACTGGAGGAGCAGGAAGACACCCGGCTGGTGGAGTGTCAGGAAGGCACAGGCCGCTGGGTCTTACCTGCGAGTGAATCTGAGCTGTTGTGCTCACAGCAGCACAGGACGGGTTTCCAGGGGCGGGGACGGGGCGGGGACAGGGCAGGACGGAGCACTGCTGGTCCCTGGGAACAGAGCTTCCGTGATGCACGCATGACACACAGCAAGACGTCTCCTGTTCACACAGCGTGTTGTTTCTTTCAGAATTGCAGATTGAGTGGGTCATAAGTGTTGCCACCACAAAAGTGAAGAGATAAACATGCATCAGCCTAACTGCCAGCTCATGCACCTTTAAATATAGATCATTGCAGTTTTTTAAAAATTATACAGTTCCCACTCAATAAGTGGCGTGGCAGAGCTGGAGGGTGTGCAGGCTTCACCTGTGGCAGTTAGGGTTACTACCCACAGACTGCATACCTGCTTCTCCTTTGGGCACCATCCTGGACCCACTAGTGAGCAGTGTGGGTTTGGAAATGGGTCCCCAGGGAACATTCACCAAGTTAAGGCCACGGATGATGTGCACCCACGGCTGTGAACTCACTCCCTACAGGGAGTCCCTGGCCATCCCAGGTCCTGTCTGGCTACCATGTCCACTAGAGCTTGTCAGAAGGGACACAATGAGATTAGCCATCACACTACAATTCTTCAGTGATAAGATCCAAAAAGACATAACTGAATACAACTATAAGGAAATAATCAGAAAACTGTCGTTGCAGCAGTGGGGATGGAGTTGCCAGAGGGCACAGGAGCCTCCGAGCAGCAGGCAGTCACAGACACATCCTCTAAGGGGCTGGCCTTCCCAGGACAGTCCCTCTGATGTCACTTCCTAAAATGCAGACCTAGTTTAGTATAATTTGTGTATGACAATTGTAATGATAATAAAATTATTTTAGAAAAAGGTGTTTCTTTAGTAAAAGGCCAACAGTAAGATGCTCTGAATTTGAATAGCATCTACGTCCATTACCAGGGAAAGTTAAAACCCACACACAAAAAAATGAGGTCATGTGAACAAGATTAAAGCCCCAGAGAATTAGAAGGTGAAAGGCAAACAGAAAAGGAGAGCAATGGACAGTCCAGCAGCAGTCGTTGGAGACATAAATGCCCACTTGGAGAATGGAGAGACGTGGGGCGTTGGTGGTGCACACCTGTGATCTCAGCAACTCAGGAGGCTGAGGCAGGAGGCCAACAGGTGTGAGGCCAACACCGACAGAACCTGAACCCAACATCAGCAGGGCACCTTCTTCTTACGTGCACGTGGAAATTCCCCAGGACAGACCCCATGCTGGGTCACAAGGCAAGACTGGGCATGGGGGAGACATATACCCACAGTGGGAGGAAACTAGAAATCTGGGAAACTCACACCTGTGTGGACAACGTCACCCCCTCAGCAGCTGTGGGTCCTGGAAGTCAGGAGGGGGCCAGAAACACCCTGAGATGAGTGAGAATTGGGACAGCCACAACAACCTCTGTAGGGACTCAGCCACCAGCAACCTCTGTAGGGACTCAATGGTGTCAGAGGAGAGAGACTTCGGTTGCCAAAATGCAAGCCACCTGCACAGGCCGGCCAGAGCCTTGCTGCTCTAGCTCCTCCCGGCCAGGGGTGGGGTGCACACGCCCTCCACCCGGGGGTGGGGGCTGGGGGGAAGAGGTGCCCAGGCATGGTCTGCTCTCTCCCAGGGAGTAGCAGTCAAGCCCTTCCTGGAGGTGCTGCCCCAAGTCCGCAGCTCGTCGGCCTTTCCTGCTCAGTCTCTGGCACCTGGGCCACTGGGGAGAACTGCCCGTGACATCAGCTTCACAGTGGCTTGGACAGCTTAAAGTCTATGCTGGGTCAGCCTCGGCTTGGCCTTTGTCTGTGGAAGCCCGTCCACCCAAGGACAGATGGGGATGTTCCCCTCACTGCAGGTCCATGTCACCGGACTCCGGCATGGGAGTGGGGTGGGGGCTGCTGTAGGGCCCTGGGCCCTGGGCCTGCACTCCTCCAGGCACTGCCTTCCCCACCTGCATGTCTGACCATGAGAGGTCAAGGCCACGCTGCAGTGGGGGTCCCCAAACCGCCCCCTCTGCCGGGAGCTCCTCTCAGGTGTTGTAAGTGTGGCTCATCTGCTCAGCAGGCCACAGCCCACATCTGCATGAGGCTCTCAGCTGCTGGAAGCCAGGGCCCTGCCCAGGCGGATGGCACTTGTGTGGGGGCCACTCCCCCAGGAGCTGCAGTCACCCACTGAGGTCAAGATTGTACGGCCAAGATGACCATCTTCCTGTGCTGCCCAGGGTGGGAAGCATCTGCTTGTGCTGTGAGCCACTGCCACCCCTTGAGATGGCCTGAGGTGCCCCTGGTGGGGCCTGACCCCTGGGAACTCCACAGCCCAACATCAGCCTCCTGACATTAGCCCAGGCCGGCCTGTGTTACCTTCTCTCTCTCTCTCTCTCTCTCTCTCTCTCTCATTCTCTCTCTCTCTCTCATTCTCTCTCTCCCTTGCCTTCTCTCTAGGGATGGAACCTCCCACTCCTCCTTTTTTTACTTTGAGGCAGGGCCTCACTAAGTTGCCGAGGCTGATCTTGAACTTGCAATCCTGCCTCAGCCTCTCAGTGCTGGGCTGTGAGTATACACCACTGCTCGGGCCTGCACCACCTTCTCTAGGCATGTTCCCTGTGGATCTCTGTTGGGCTCCCATTTCCAGGATGAATTTAAAACTTAGGTGTGGAGAGCAGGAAGTGGGATTGGACACACAGAGAGGAGTTCCAGCTAACAGCGGCCTGAGGGGCCAGGGATGCAGTAGGAAAAGGCGTTGGAGGCCCAGCTGTTACGGAGGAAGCTGCTGCCTGAGACAGGCTAGAGTGGTCAGCAGGCCGGCCAGGGAGGACAGCGAGCAGAGGCCGGGCTCTCATTGTCCCATCTGTGTTCTCTTTTTTCCCAAACAACTCTTCAGAGGACTGTGGGGCCGGGAGTGGTGGCGCATGCTTGTAATCCCAGCGACTCGGGAAGCCAAGGCAGAGGACTCTAAGCTCAAGACCAACCTCAGGAACTTAGCCAGACCCTGTTTCAAAACAAATCATTTTTAAAAGCTGGAGATGTGGCTCAGTGGTTAAATCCTCCTGGGTTCAATTCCCGGTGCCAAAAAAAAAGGTGAGGAGAGTGAGGACCACGGAGTTTTGGCTAAACGCTGAGTTATGTCTGATACACAGTGACCTGTCTGCCATGATTTCACGATTTTGTTGTAGAGATGGCCTTGTTATTCTTCAGTAAAACCTTATTTGTTCTGTCAATTGTACATTAAGCAATATTTACAAATGTCCAACTTTCAAAGGAAAATAAGGCTTGAGGTGTTTTCTGGTAATAAAACATTGTTCAGAGGCAGGGGACTCTCTGCCTCTCCTGACTGCGTGACCTTGTGTAAGTCACCTGACTTCAGCGACTTCTCCACAGAGTAGACTAAATTGCACACCTGCTGAGGGCGTAGGCCTGGCCCAGACATGCTCTGAAGGTCTGCAGTTTGGGGTACAGACCCCGGACAGGCTGGTGGGTGTAGCCATCTCCCTGGCAGGGGGTGTGCACTCAGAGGGAGCATTGCCAAGGGAGGGCCAACGGAATGACCAAGTTCTGACACTCTGCTGTTAACGCGCACCCATGCTGTTTCTGTGCCCCATCATCGTCTCACTTTTAATCATTTTAAAAGGTTAGGCAATTAAGAGTGTGTTTGGCAACCGTACCAAGCAGCCGGGGTGCTCCACACTGCCTTGGCCGGTTCTGAGCCGCAGGATGGTCAAGCTCGGCCCATGCACCAGGCTTCAGGGCTGCTGTGTTTTGGAAAGATATGTGGACACCTCTGCTCAAAGCCCCTGAGAGTGCTTGAGGGCTGGTGCACAGGGAGGGGGGCACCCAGGCTGCCCTGTCGGGGCCATACATCCTGCCGTGCAGACTCCCTTCCCCCTGCAGCAGCCCAGCAACTACACAGGGTCATCCACCTCTTACCATGCGGGGACTGAGGCTCAGAGACAGAAGCAGGCCAGGGGGTTCCCAGCTGTGTAGCAGAAGAGCCAGGACTCAAATTCAGTCTCCAAAGTCTGGAATTTCCCCAAGACACATTGCTGCCCGACCTACATGCAGCCAGGGTTTAACTTCTAGCACCTCGATGAGGCTTTGCCTCAAAGACACCCATAAAACTTTTTCTTGTTTACTCTGGGGGGGAAATGCTGTAAAACACGCTGATGTCGTAAAGACAGCATTGCAGAGAGCACTCCACTTAAGTACTTTCTGATAGTTAAACATCAGAGCCACAGATGCTGCCAGAGAATGAGGACATTTTATTTAAAATTACACTGGCGCAAGACCATCAAAGCATCCTTAACAATTTCATTAAATTGAGATACAGAATAGTTAGGGTAGTAAATCTCTTCCATACACGGAGTTCATCTGAGAGCCAGGGCAGAGGCAGTGAGCCTGATATAACCACAGGCTGCAGAAGTTCAGGCCCGGCTGAGGTCCTGCTAAGGGCTCGTGTGTGACCAGGCCATGGCAGGAGCGGACACTCTGCTGTTAACTGAAGTCCACGGTCGAGGCCCCCGTGCCCTTGCGGGTGGAAACAGGCATGATGCACACGTGTGGATGGAGAGAGCCGGACCTGGCGGTTCTTTCCATACAGGTTTCTGTGACTCAGATGTGGTGAGTCCAATGCGCAGGCTGCAGCTGCTACTAGAAAGAGCTCGCTACTCGTGGCTTCTGGGGCAGGGTGGGCACGCAGAAAGCACCAGGTGGTCTGGGGGCAGAGGGAGGGGGCCCAGAAGCTTCTTCACTGAGGCTTCTGGGAAGGAAGGGGCCAAGCAGGGTGAACAGACCTGCATTGCCCAGTCTTGGGGCTGCCCTAGTGGCCTCCCTGCCCTGGAGTAACGAGGCTGGGTGGCCAGTGTTCACTGGTAGGAACTAGCCAGCCTGGGAGAGACGCCCTCCAGGATCAGCACGGCCCAGTTATCAGAGCCTCAGACACAGCAAATAAAAGACACAGTTAACACAGCATCAGGGGCTTGGAGTCAAACCTCTGGCCCCAGCTGCAAGGGAACCAGGTGCCCCCTGAGACCTGTCCCTCATTCATAGCCCAGAGCTGGTGAAACCTGTTTTAGACAGTTCATCAAAAAGTCCAGTGTAGTGTTGGGCATAATGTCGGGACTCAAGTATCAGCTGTGGGAATCCGGAGTCGTTTAGAAGGTCCAGATACGCGGCTCTCCCCTCTAGACGGGGCCTGCTGCTCTCTCCTGGAGCTTCTGCGGGCTGGGGGTTCCCCTCAGCACATCGTGAAGCCTCTGCTGCTTCCCGCCTGCTCCTTCTCTTGGTCTCCTCGTAGGGGACAAGGACATTGAGGGCCTTTGTCTACAAGTTGCACACAGTAGTCCTGCCATGGCCCCTTGGCTGAAGCTTGTCCCACAGTTTCCAGAATCACCTGGGTGCCAGGAGGTCAAGAGGTGGGAGGCGAGGTGGAGGCTGGGAGACCCTCTGCAGAGAGCCACGGCCTGCCCGCCCTCCCTGCACCCCTGCTGAGCTGGGAGTCTGGGACCTCAGCAGGGTGAGGTGCTTTCCTGCAAAGACTCCCTCCGCTGGCCTGCCTGCCCTGCCTGGCCCTCAGTGTGGACGGCGGATTAACGGGTGAAGCTAAATCCTGCCTAATGGAGCAAATACCCTAGAAACTTCTCAGCTTATGATGAGGGATGCTACCAGGGTTCCTGCTGCCGAGTGCCAGTATCAACCCATCGGAAATTGAGGGAAGGGATTGATCTTTCAAAATCTGTGATGAAATATTTCAGACGCACAAAATGACTAAAAGGATAAAATATCAAGTTCCCACGCACCCATTCCCCAACTTAAAGATCAAACACTCTCTTCTCTGAATGCACCTGACTCCCTTCCCTGGAGAGGTGGCCCAGACCCGCTCTGCTCAGCATTCCCAGATGGGAACCAGTAAGGCTTCCACCTGGACTTAAATGATCCCTTTACCAACTTGGCTTTGATTTCAGGACCCAAATGAGAACAGTCATTTACACTTGTAGAGAACTTCAGGGCTCACAGAATACTTCCACTTACATTTTCTCATTTAACCCCAAGAACAACCTGTGAATAGTCAAAATAAGTGACAGAGCAGTCCTGAAGGAGTCCCGCCCTGACCCTTCTCCAGGTGATCTCCTTCGGTTCTGACTGGTTCTCTCATCTCCCAGCCACGCTTTCCTTAGGGGCCGAATCAACCTCAGTAACCTCACCTGTGGACCACCGCGCTTTTCTTTTTCCCTAGTAAGAACGATTTGTAGTCATGTAGAAGACTCATCATCGCCACCTAAACATGACCCCAGGAACTGTCCAGCCCCTCAGCTTCCAGCACCTTGCCGGCACTGAGAAGTGGAGCCTGCTCCCCGCTTAAGCCTGCCTCTGTGGCCAGGACTGCGTGAGTCACTTCCAAGAACTCCACACCTGCCCTCGAGCCTCCTCCTTCTCCCCTGGGGCACCCGGAAGTGAGGGAGCCCAGCTACCACAGAGATGGTGACAGCATGCAGATGACCAGCATTCTGAAAAGTCCAGCTCCTGGCCTAGTGGGCTCCAGCCAGCCCCACTGCCACCAAACTGCAGACTCCTGGGCAGGAGGAATGCGGCTCTGTGCCACGACGTCCCGGGTTACTCTTAGCGCAGAAGGACGAGCTAACAGGACTGTACCTCTCTGTGTAGCCAGCAGGTGCAGGAGGCAGAGGCCAGGGGAAAGTGTGACTTAGCAGCCCACAGGGGCCAGTAGGGTTCTCTGGGTTCTTGCCTGATCCCCAACTCTGGTTCTCACAGGCTTGCAAACGGCAGAGCAGATGGAGGTTCAGCACACACACCCGAGAGGGAGAAGGCGATGGCTCTCAGCACCCTTCCAGGAGGGTCTTGGCAGAACCGCCCCCACTGAACCAGCTGGTCAGCCAGGGAATACCAGTGCTGACCTGCTGGGACCGAACCAAGTGAGAAACTGGGGGACCCTCGAAAGGGGGATGGGCTGGAGCCCTCCCAAACCCCCAGCTGCATGGTGGGAGGACACAGAGTTGGGACACACAACTGCCACACTAGGCCACACTTAGAGGAAAACCCTCACATACCCTTGGCATTGACTTCAGTCATTTTATTTTTTTATTTAAATAAATTTGTTTTTTGGTACCAGGGATCGAACTCAGAGGCACTCGACCACTGAGCCACATCCCCAGCCCTATTTTGTATTTTATTAGACACAAGGTCACACTGAGTTGCTTAGGGCCTCACTTTTACTGAGGCTGACTTTAAACTTGCGATCCTCCTGTCTCAGCCTCCCAAACTGCTGGGATTACAGGCGTGCACCACTGTGCGTGGCTTAACTCCAGTTATTTTAAGTGCAATTTTACTGAAACATAAAACTCCTTATAAACTTCTGATGCTTAAAAGTCTCATGCAACTATGAAAATAAAATAATTTACAAATTTAAAAAAAAATAAACTATGGAAGCCCTACAATTCAGGTCAATGATGTTGCCATGACGTGCCGTGTGGTGTGGCTGACACGAGGTCTGGGCTCCCCCCGTGAGCGGTTCCGCCCGCCACTGCAGCCGCTCTGAGTGCAGAGCCTTTGGTGTTGCTTTGCCTTTGCCTTCCGTCCAGTCTTTCCCTTAATTTTCTTTCTTTCTCCTTTTGTCACCGGGATTGAGCTCCTTCCTCGGCCTCCTGCTGCTCTGAGCTGCCTTCCTTTTGTCACAGTGGCCAGTTCAAGGGCGAGCCCAGATGGCCTGGCGCACAGGGCCACCGCAAGTTGCCCGTGCAGTTAGCTCTTGACACCTGGATCTTCAACCTGTGACTGCAGGATGATCACGGGACGATGTGGGAATTTGAGGTCCCCAGTGCCCGGGCCCCTCCACTTGACACAGGCATATTGCTGTGCTTTGGACCTGGAATGTCCCTAAGTCTCAGTGCAGCAAGCCTTGGTCTCCATTGCAGCCAGGTTCAGAGGTGGGGCTGGGGAGGTGACTGTGACCCCATCCTGGATTAATCCACGGACAGCTACGCAGGCTCCCGGGGGGATGGGAACCGTAGGCAGGTGGGACATGGTTGGAGGAAATGGGTCCCCGGGGATGTGTGGTCTGGATAAGAGGTGTGCCTCCCAAACCCCTGGTAATGCAGAAATATTCAGAGGTGGATGATAAGATCACGAGAGCTGTCACCTGGTCAGTGCATCCTGGCGAACCGGACGGACTGAGTGGTGACCGTAGGTGGGAAGCGTGTGGTGGAGGAGGTGGGCCTCTGGGGGCTTCCCTGCAGGGCCTGTCTCCCCTCTTCCTCTGCTTCTTAACCTCACCATGAGTGGACAGCTTCCCTCCCCTGGGCCCCTCCGCCATGATGTCCTGCCTCACCGGGGCCCAAAGCCATGGAGCTGGCCACCTATAGACTGAGACCTCTGAGACCATAAGCTCCAAATGAGCTCCTCCTCCTCTAGGTTTTAGGTGTGGGGAGTGACTGATCAGTATTCTGGACACTGTGGTCAGCACTGTGGCCAGCTGGTGGGCCTCACTGCTGATTCACGTGGCACGCTGTCCACCAAAGCCCTCTGGGACCGTGGCATCTTCTGGCTCTGCACTGCTCAACACAGGAGTCACCAGACGCGGGCCACAAGCACCTGTGTCTGTAGCAATCATGGAAATGAATTTTTTATTTTATTCACATTTGATTTTAAAGAGTCATAGGTCTCATGGTTATCATATTGGACAGCACAATTAATCTAGGCTATATGTTCTTTTTTCACATTTTTTTTTGCCTGAAGCCAATAACTGCCTCGTTTCTATGGGCCTTATTTCCTTTGACACTTTTACCCAAGCTCTGCTAGCCTCGATTCTCTGTAAAATGCTTTCCAATGTGTTTAAAGCCTTTGTCTCATTCCGTGTGTGCTGCGGTAACAAAATACCTGAGGCCAGGTGGTGCATAAAGAGCAGACGTTCATTTCTCGCAGTTCTGGATGTGGGAAGTCCAGTCGGTACTGGCATCTGGTGCCAGCTCACACGAGGAAGGCAGGGGGCAGACCACGGGCCCTCCCGCCCGTGAGGGCCGAGGGCGGAGCTGGCCTCCCGAGGGCCACCGCCAGTCCCTTGCTGCCCGTCTCTGCCTTTTCCTGCAGCTCCTTGTCCCTCTGGTTGCTTCCCTTCTCTGGTCTCTGCTGCTGATGGCTCTGCCTAGGGCCGCAGCACCCTCGCGGAGTCTGAAGCTCCTGCTGTCCCTCTGGGGTCCTCTCCCGCCTCACAGGCCTTCTGAGACCCTTTGTCCTCTTCCTGGTTTCTGTCTTTCTGGCTGCAGCCTTCCATCGTGAGCTGACTGGGGCCCTAGAACTCTCTGGGACGCTGTGGGTGGTGGGGCAGTGGCTGGCCGAGGTGGCCTTTCTGTGGAGTTATTTGGTGGCCCTTGTGACCGTTCATCAGAAACCCACAGGCAGTGCCTGCACCTGGTTCCCCCCGAGCTCAGTGCCCCAGGGAGGCTCCCTGCCCGGGGGCTCCTGCCTGGGGTGGGCCCTCTCCATCCAGCCGATCCTGCACCCAGCTCCTGCCTCCTGCTACAGCCGCCCCAACAGGGGTCTTTCTAGTGGGTGAATAATAAAACCCGGACGCCTCAGGGGAGTGGGAAAGGTGGTCGCCGAGCTGTGGGGTTGGGAAGTGGGGGTCTGTAGTCTTCACCTGGCTTTTCAGGTAGTGACCGTGGCCACCTGCCTGGCTGCTGCCCCCTAGGGTGCTCTGCAGCACCCTTGATCCCATCCCCGGGGGCCTGTGCAGGGGTCCCCAGGGTCTCCCACCCACTCTGTGCTCTTACAAATGCGTAAGGAGGGAAGTTCACTGTGTGTGTCTCACCACGATTGAAGGTAGAAACAATGTGGGTTAATCATGTGCAGGGAGTTTTATGAACAATGAAGGAGAGACCCGCAGAGCAGGGAGGGTCGCTGGGTCCCCGTCACCCCAGCCGACTGCTCAGGACCCACACTGCCCCTCTGGCTTGGGTCGTCCACCTCCTCCCAGCCCCAGGGTCAGAGCTGTCTCCCAGGGAACCTCACGGCCACCCCTGCTCCTGGGACTAGGCCCCTCCCTCCTCCTCCCCCTCTCTGAAGTATCTTATTTATGCATTTATTTCCTCCTCCTCCTTCTTCAACCATGGATTGAACCCAGGAGCCCTCTACCACTGAGCCCTCTACCACTGAGCACTCTACCACTGAGCCACTGAGCACTCTACCACTGAGCCCTCTACCACTGAGCTCCCTACCCTCTACCACTGAGCCCTCTACCACTGAGCTCTCTACCACTGAGACCTCTACCACTGAGACCTCTACCAGTGAGCACTCTACCACTGAGCCCTCTACCACTGAGCACTCTACTACTGAGCCCTCTACCACTGAGCACTCTACCATTGAGCACTCTACCACTGAGCCCTCTACCACTGAGCACTCTACTACTGAGCCCTCTACCACTGAGCCCTCTACCACTGAGCACTCTACCACTGAGCCCTCTACCACTGAGCACTCTACCACTGAGCCCTCTACCACTGAGCACTCTACCACTGAGCACTCTACTACTGAGCCCTCTACCACTGAGCACTCTACCACTGAGCCCTCTACTACTGACCCCTCTACTACTGAGCACTCTACCACTGAACTCTCTACCACTGAGCACTCTACCACTGAGCACTCTACTACTGAGCCCTGTATCACTGAGCACTCTACCACTGAGCCCTCTACTACTGAGCACTCTACCACTGAACTCTGTACTACTGAGCACTCTACCACTGAGCACTCTACCACTGAGCCCTTTACCACTGAGCCCTCTACTACTGAGCACTCTACCACTGAACTCTGTACTACTGAGCACTCTACCACTGAGCCCTCTACTACTGAGCACTCTACTACTGAGCACTCTACCACTGAGCCCTCTACCACTGAGCACTCTACCACTGAACTCTGTACTACTGAGCTCTCTACTACTGAGCCCTCTACCACTGAGCACTCTACTACTGAGCCCTCTACTACTGAGCCCTCTACTACTGAGCTCTCTACCACTGAGTACTCTACTACTGAGCCCTCTACTACTGAGCACTCTACTGAGTACTCTACTACTGAGCCCTCTACTACTGAGCACTCTATTGAGTACTCTACTACTGTGGAGCTACATTCTCAGTTCTTTTTTTTTTTTTTTTTCTGTTTTGAGATAGAACCTTGCTAAATTGTCCAGGTGGCCTTGAACTTGTAACCCTCCTGCCTCAGCCTCCTGAGTCACTGGGATTACAGGTGTGGCCCCAATACTGGGCCTACTTATTTATTTTATTGACATGTAATGACAGTGCCTGTTTACGGGCTGTTCCCTTTCTGTTTCCTTCTACCCTCCCAGCCTGGGTGGGCTGTGGCGAGGCTGAGGCATTCTGAGCCTGACCAACTGGCCCTAGATCCTTTTAGACTACTGCTAGGAAGAAAGGGTCATTTCAAAGTGGAACAAGGTGAAACTCTAACCCATCGCTTCCGAGAGTGCTCCGAGGACCTGAGAGGGTGGCTGGAACAGAAGCCTTGGTGCAGAGCAGACACTTCACGAGAGGCACGAGGACTTGGACGGCAAACAGCCCAGTCCCTCCTTTCGACTGGAGAAATATTTGTAGATCCCTGAAACTCAATCAACAAACACATAGTGCTAGCCTACTGCAGCTAAAGACTGGGGTAATTACTGGGAACAGGTGCACATGTGCAAAAGATAAAAAGAGACACATTTTTAATGTAGCTACTCATTTTTTAAGTATTGTGGAAGGATCAGCGGATTCTGAAGGAAGAAGAAATACCCGAGCTGTCCTTGCCAAGGCGCGAGTCCTCCTGAGCTTTTGATAATGTCACTGACCCTAAAAAGAAATTCATTTTCAGAAATTATTTTTAAAAGCCACGAGCTTTTCCAGGAGTCTCAAAGCATAAATCACACCTTCACAAAACCCATAAAACAACTCTGCCTGTGAGATGAAATGAAATCCAGACAGGGCCACCGCCGTCCCCGGGCCCGACAGAGGCCACCGTCAGCCAGGATTCTCTGCTCCCAGAGAAGAGATCACTGAAGCAGGACAAGGGCCAGAAAGTGCGGCTCTCACAGCGGGCTGACACCTCTGCCCCGAGCCTCTGCTTCCCTGTGGTCTGGCCATCGCTGCGCCAGTGTCCTCTCCGTCCTCACCTTGGCGCAGCGGGCACGTTGTCCAGACCTGCCACAGGACAGCTCCATAGGCTTTGTCACGAGGCAGCCCATGTCGGAGGGTTGTCACCTCAGCCTGGTCAAGAGCAGCTCCGCCTGTGGGGGTCCTGCAGCAGGACACCTGTGCACCGGCAGGGCCCACGCAGGCCCGAGAAGCCGGAGCCTTCGGAGGAGGTCCGCGTCTTGGACCCGCGTGGGGGACGGTTCTCAGGATGAGGTAGACGTGGCCACTCTGGCTCACGGGTGAGAACCACGTGGGGCGACGGGAAGATACCGAGTTCGTCCTGAAGGTCTATAGAAGACACAGTGTAGACTGTTAGGGTCCCAAGGCAGAGGGTGTCCCGTCTCTGCTGCCACAAGGTCCGGTCACTTTGACTGAGGGTGGGTTCCGACGTGTGGGGCCTCAGTCCCCTCTCGCTCTTCTGGGGAGTCTCAGGCGATGATGGAAGGAGCTGCAGGACCTGCTGAGGCCCCTCGAGTGCCCTGGCCGCCCTGCTGGGGAGAGGTGACCCAGCAGGAAGCAGCAGGGCACAAGCGTCCCTGCCCTCCCTGGGCTCTCGGTTCCTAGAGCAGTGAGTCACCGGGTCCCCACTACCAGGGACCCTGAGAAACCTTCTCCATCTGTTGAACTTGCTCCGCGGGGCCCCGACGCCTGCCAGAGCTCAGGCCAGCTCCCTCGGGAGGCTGCAGGGACAGCCTGTCCTCTGGGTGTCCGGCTCCGCAGGCCCGCAGCCCTGGCTCCCGGTCTCCTCCCTGCAAGCCCCTCTCTCCCTCCTCTGCTCTGCCTCCTCAAGCCCAGCCTCCCCCTGCCTCCTGGGGAATCCAGGAGAGTCTCCCACCGAGGTCCTTATCACCAACACGCAGGGGTCAGGGGGCACATCACAGTGTGGACATTCTTGGGGCCACTAGGCTGCGACCCCAAGTGTCTACTTGACTTGAAGTACTTGGAGACTGTCATAGTGAAAAAGGAGGAGGGGTGGGGGAGGCAGAACTGAGCGTCACCGGAGCAGAGTGCAGCCAGGGACCCACCAAGGACTCGTCAGTGCGGACTCTGAGCCCAGACAGGAGGCAGTAACAGTTCCACCCACAACACTTTGCAGGTTTCATACAAGTGTCCACCAAAAATATCCCCAGGGTCTTTGGGACCAAGAATGGAACCATTCGGCTCAGGTCACTGAGCAAGGCAGTTCTGAGCACCTACTGTGTGCTGTCCAGGAGCAAGGCAGTTCTGAGCACCTACTGTGTGCTGTCCAGGAGCAAGGCAGTTCTGAGCACCTACTGTGTGCTGTCCAGGAGCAAGGCAGTTCTGAGCACCTACTGTGTGCTGTCCAGGAGCAAGGCAGTTCTGAGCACCTACTGTGTGCTGTCCGGGAGCACACCATGTTGTGGAAAGTGCATGAAGCAGTCAGGCTGACACCTGCTGGTCTGGGATCAGGTCAGAGGGCATGGGGGGTGTGGGCACCGCTGAGAGGGAGCACTGGCACAGGAGGGAGGAGTGCGGGGCCTGGCCTACGTGAAGGGGGCAGGAGGCCGGCTGGACACGCGCACAGGGACAGGGGACAGACATTCCCACAGCCTCCTGGTCCAGACCATGGTCAGAGGGCTGGCTTACAGTCGGGTGGACACTCACATGGTGTGAGGGACACGCGTGTGCCCATGTGCACAGGTAGGCATGATTCCTACACGCATGTGCACACGCCACAGGGTGCTGGGTGGAAGGAAAGAAAACCCACGTGTGCTTGGGAGAAAGGACCCCAAACACTGTCATCCACGGGGAGTTTCGGGGCTGGGCGGGGGTGCAGTGGCAGAGCGCTTGCCTGGCACGGGTGAGGCCCTGGGTTCGATTCTCGGCACCACATACAAATAAGTGAATAAAATAAAGGTTCAGCAACAAATTAAATATATATATATTTTTAAAATGGAGTTAGAGAGCCAGCAGCCGGTAACCTCCTCGAGTTTAAACAATCCTGATAACACCCCCTCAGGTGGCAAAGCCAAGACACCTTCCGGGAGCACACGGTACAGACCTCCACATCCCTTAGCCCGCGACCCGCCTGGCTTCATGAAAGAAGGTTCGGATGGTGAGAAAACATGAAAGAGACCAGACTCTCATCACCTCTAAAAATTCTGGGAAAAATCCCACCCAATGAAGGTTAAGGGGGCAACATCCCAAGGTCAGGGGCAACGAATGGGTCTTCGGGGCAGTGGCCAGACAGGCCTCTGCACGGACAAGCCCTGGACCTGGAGAAGGGTGGGGAAAGCTCTGACACGCCCCAAGCCACAACCCAAGTTAGAGGGTGGACAGCATGCCCTGAGGATCCTGGGGAGAGAAGCCCAAAGAGGGACAGAGGGAGCCCGAGACGGGCCAGGTGGGCTGGGGGCAGACATGTGCCTGTGAGTGGAGCACGGCAGGCAAGACTGTGACGCGCCCCAGGAGGGCTGAGGCGGAGGTCAGCCAGGCGGAGGCCAGCCAGGCGGAGGCTGCTGAGATCAGCCTGCCTTGAGGGCAGCTGCGTCTCATCTGGCATCTAATGGGTGCTCGGTGAACGTGTGGTGGCAGGGAGATGGCACAACGCCAGTGTCCATGCCGGGTGTCTGGTGTGTGTCAAGGGAGAGCAAAAGGAGGTTGTGGGAGGCCGTCCTCACACTGATTTGGGTTACCTCCCTGGCTGGGTGAGAGGCGCTTAGGCACAGCTGCGTCACAGCATTCCCCGCCCTTCTCCTTCCTGGGGAGTGTCACCCACCCCTCCGTCCCTAGATGGCACAGCTCCCACCTGCCCACCAGGTGAGCTTCTTTCCTGGCTCTGGATGCTGCTGCCCACAGCTGTGGGCCCCAAGATCCCCAGAGCATGGAAAGCCCCGGCCTCTGAAGGCCTCTTCCCGTCCTGGTCACCCTGTGGGCTCAGACCTTAGCTTGGGCTCCTGTGCAGAGAGGGCAGCTCCCCTTCTCCTCCGTGCTAACCTCTCCCTCTGCCCTTGACCTGCAGCATCCTGTGGCCTCAGACTGCGTCCTGGGTGGCTGCTGCCCGCTGTCCTTGCCGTCCCAAGTACCCCCGTGTCCCAGCATGCAAGTCTGATGGTGGCTCTGCTTCAGAGAGAGACTGGCACGTTCTCAGCATGAATCCCCGGCCCTGGCCACCCCTGGTCAGGCCCCTGCCTTGTGGTTCTCAGGACCCTGCTCTCCCTCCCCCAGGGCCAGGGCCAGGAGCCGAGTGCTGGGGCCGCTGTGCCACCAGGACCTGCCTTCTCTGACCCGCAGCAGCGGCCTGCAGATCTTTCTCCAGACCCCATCTTTACCTCCAGACAAACCGAGGCCAGTCCTCGCCTCTCCCGCTAGCCTGCAGGCCCGGGTCAGAACTGAGGCACCCCAGTGACTGCCACCTGGAACAGCCACACAGTGCAAGGGACGTTTAAAAACATGCTTTAAAGTAAACGATCATCGGCAGGCAGGTGAGGGGAGGCCAGGGGCTTCCCGAGGCTGGACACGGTGGTGTGTGTGGCCCGAGGGCCTGTCTCCCATCCGCCCACCAGTGTGGTCCAGAACTCGGGATGCAGTAGCTCTCAGTCCCCGTCTGGAACAAGATGACCAAACAACCCTGATTCAGTGGGGCTTGGGGTGTACCCACGCAGCCTCCTCTGTGTGAAATCAGTCGAGGTTTAATGAACAAAGACCTGCGTGGTTGCCAAAGCCGTGAATTAGTTTGTGCACTACCTGCGGGATCACAAAAGTACAGCAGTTACAATTAACGGCTTCAATTTTCAATGCAAAGGCCTCCGTGTCCAAGTGCTCGGCAGTCCATCCTGCCGTCCTTATCTCTCTTTAATGATGATGGATGGGCCTGGAAGGATGTCAGCTGCACCCCGTCTCACAGGCGCTGCCCCCAGGTCCCCACTCCTCCTGGCCGTCGGCGGTGAGAGGCAACATGGTTTTGATGAAATCCAAATTTATTAGGGTTATTAAAAGTCATTAATTATTTGGCACCATCTAGATTTCATTTGCTTCATCCTTAATGAAAATTGACAGCTTTATATTTTTAGGTGTAAAAAGTGGGATTTAGCTTTAAATGCTTCCTGTCCTATCTGCAAGGCCACGGCCTCCCCACCTGTCCCTCGTGCCTGTCCCGACCTGCTCCCCGAGTATTGATCTGTGCAACTTTCCCTCCCAAACCCACCGTCCAGGTCTTCTCTGCACTCCTAGCCCAGGAACAGCCTCCCGGGCTCTGAGGGCATGCACCCCCGTGCCCACTGCAGCACAGGGCTGGGCTGAAAGCCTCCTCCTCTGAGAAGGAACTTGGCCTCGGTCTCACGTCCCCTCCTGCTGGTGGTAAGACAGTCCTCCTCACGAGAGTGTGGGGCCACTGTATGCTGGGCGCCTGGACAAGCCGCCTGTCCTCTGCTCCAAGGCTCAGCGGGGCAGGCAAGGGTGTGAGTGTCCTCAGGGGCCCTGACTGCAGGAACACCCCCCCCCAGGGGCATCAGGCCGGGAGCCTCCCTCCTGGGGGGCAGGGTGCGAGCTGGGTCCTGACATCTGGCTTCCTCTAAAACTGGAAAGTGGCCACAGTGGTGGTCAGCTCCCAGGGCCCTGTCACCAGCTGAGTGGGGCCATTCTTCACCCAGCTCATCACTGCCCTTAGAACACCCCTAGCACGGAGCGATCGACAGCACGCCTGTGCCCGGCAGGCCTTGGTTTGAAAAGGACTATGAACACGGGAAGCGCAGGGAGGATGCCTCGCAGGACTTCCACTCTAGTCGGAAGTCGGCTCGGGGAGGGAGGCAGCTGCGAAGGAAGCCTAAGTCTTTTCTTTTTGATTTCACTTGCTCCTTTTAGTTCTGCGTGACAGTAGACTGTACTTTGACATACCATACATACATGGAGTAAGACCCCCACTTTGTGGCTGTGCTCCGTGCGGAGTTTCACTGGTGGTGTATTCACGTGCGAGCACAGGAAAGTGGTGTCTGACACGGTTCCCTGTCTTTCCCACCCCCCTCCCACTCCCTCCCGGCCAATCGCATGAACCTTCACTCCTCCCTTGCCCCCTCTTGTGAGATAGCTTCTGCATATGCAGAGAACATTTGGCCTTTGTTTTGGGGATTGGCTTATTTCACTTAACATGATGGTCTCCAGTTCCATCCATTTGCTGTCAAATGCCATAATTCTTCTTTATAGCTGAGTAATATTCCATTGTGTATATATACCACGTTTTCTTTATCCATTCATTTGTTGCAGGGCACCTAAGCTGGTTCCATAGCTTAGCTATTGTGAATTGAGCTGCTATGCATATTGGTGTGACTCTGTCACTACAATATGCTGATTTTAAGTCCATTAGGTATATGCATGGAGTGGAATGACTGGGTCAGATGGTGGCTCCATTCCACGTTTTCTCAGGAATCTCCATATTGCTTTCCATGGTGGTTGCACCAATTTGCAGTCCCATCAGCAATGTACCAGTGTACCTTTTCCCCCACATCCTTCCTCATCAACATTTATTGTTGCTTGTATTCTTGATGATTGCCATTCTGACTGGAGTGAGATGGAATCTCAGTGTTGTTTTAATTTGCATTTCTCTAATTGCTAGAGATGTTGAACATTTTTTCCCATAAATTTGTTGATTATATTTCTTCTGTGAAATGTCTGTTCAGTTCCTTTGCCCATTTATTGATTGGGTTATTTGTTTTTTTGGTGTTAAGTTTTTTGAGTTCTTTATATATCCTGGAGATTAATGCTCTGAGGTGCATGTGGTAAAGATTTTCTCCCATTCTGTAGGCTCTCTCTTAAAATTCTTGATTGTTTGCTTTGCTGTGAAGAAGCTTTTTAGTTTGATTCCATCCCATTTATTGATTCTGGATTTTACTTCTTGCATTTGAGGAGTCTTGTTGAGGAAGTTGGTTCCTAAGCCACATGATGGAGTTTTGAGCCTATTTTCTTCTAGTAGGTGCAGGGTCTCTGGTGTAGCGCCTTGGTCCTTGAGCCACTTTGGGTTTTGTGCAGGGTGAGGGTTAGGGGTCTAATTTCTTTTCATTACATGTGGATAGGAAACCTAAATCTTGAAAAAGAAAACTCCATAATTATTCATTTTCTTACTTTAGAAATTGTAGATCCACCTACCAAAACTCAAATTCAGACAAGACAATCTTTTGTCATTATCACCCCCCAATAGACAGATAGGTAGGTAGATAAGTAGGTATAGGTAGGTAGGTAGGTTAGATAGATAGACAGGGAGGGAAGGGGGAATGTAGATGTAACTAGGTAAGTGGGTAGGTGGGGAGGTGGATAGGTGGGGAGGTGGATAGGTGGGGAGGTAGGTGAGTAGGTGGGTAGGTAGGTGGGTAGGTGGGTAGGTAGGTGAGATAGGTAGGTGAGGTGGGTAGGTGGGTAGGTGAGTAGGTGGATAGGTAGGTGAGGTAGGTAGGTGGGTAGGTGGATAGGTGGGTAGGTAGGTGGGTAAGTAGGTATGTAGGTAGGTAGGTGGGTAGGTGGGTAGGTAGGTAGGAAGGTGAGTAGGTGGGTAGGTAGGTGAGTAGGTAGGTGGGTAGGTGGATAGGTGGGTTAGGTAGGTGGGTAGGTGTGTAGGTGGGTAGGCGGATAGGTAGGTAGGTAGGTGGGTAGGAGGGTGGGTAGGTGGATAGGTGGGTAGTTAGGTGGGTAAGTAGATATGTAGGTAGGTAGGTGGGTAGGTGGGTACTACTGTCCCTCTGCTCTGCCTGCCCGAGAGGCAGCAGACCACAGGGTGCCCCTGCTAGTGTCCCAGCCTTTGCTCACACACACAGAAATTTTGGGGAGGGGTATCAATCCATCCATAATAAATCACAGTCATCTGGGGATGTCGGTCACACAGGACGGTGGAGGCAGGTGAGGCTGAATCTGGCTGACGCCCTGTGCCTCTGTGCAGGGCGGCTTGCGGGTCTCCATGTCCTGGGAGCTGCCTGCTCTTCCAAAGGGATTGCAAGCCACCGGGGATGGGACCCCCGACCTACCATAAAGCTGGCCAAGAGGGGACTCCGGGAGAACTTCCTCACCACAGCTCTCTGGCAAGCCTCATCCCTTCACTCACCCTATTTTTGGCATTTGGGATTGAACCTAGAGGCACTCTACCACTGAGCTGCACCCCCAGCTCCTTTAATTTTGAGACAGGACCTTGATAAGTTGTTGAAGGTGGCCTCTGACTGGCGATCCTCCTGCCTCGGCCTCCTGGGTCTCTGGAATACAGGTATGCACCCCCACACCTGGGTTACTCCTAACCATTTTTAAAAAGTTCTAGTGACCAGATAGGCATGGTGGCACACATCTGTGACCTAGGCCAGCCTGGGCAATTTAGCAAGGCCCTGTCTCGAATTTAGAATAAAAGTGCCGGGAGGTGGCTCAGCGGTGGAGCTTGCCGAGCATGTTGACGTTTCTGGGTTCAATCCCCAGCACCATAAAAGGAAGAGGGTATAGCAAACCAATGACGCCAGAAGAGAGCCTGAATGCAAAATCCAGGCCACAAACTGGGCTTCTTAAAACTGATGCAGTGTTGTATACTCCCAGCTGTTCTTCTAAAAGTGCTCAGATTTCTAGAACTGAGCAGGTAGAACCAACACGTTCTGTGTCCTCGCCTAGATCCCTCAACATGTGCTTCCCGTCTCTTTGTGGGTGAGTGTGTGTGCATAGATGTGAGGATACCTGTGGGTGTGTGCAAGTGGGGGGTGGAAGTGAATGTGACTGTGTATATGGGGGTGTGTGTATGTGGTGTATACAGATAGGTGTGGGTGGGTGTGCAGGTGTAAACGTGGGTGTGGGTGTGTATATGTAGGTGTGTGTGCATATGTGGGTGTATACAGGTAGGTGTGGGTGGATGTACAGGTGTAAGTGTGGGTGTGTGCATGTAGTGTATACAGGTAGGTGTGGGTGGGTGTGCAGGTGTAAGCATGAGTGTGGGTGTGTATATGTAGGTGTATGTGCATATGTGGGTGTATACAGGTAGGTGTGGGTGGGTGTGCAGGTGTAAGCGTGTGTGTGGGTGTGTATATGTAGGTGTGTGTGCATGTGGTGTATACAGGTAGGTGTGGTACAGATTTGAGTATCTGTGTACTTATGTGTATGGTAAGGGAATGTGAGTATGTGTATATATTTCTAGGGCTGTTTGCATGTGTGCATGTATGTGTGTATATATGTGTGTGCATCTCTGCACGTGTACATGCATGTATACATAGGTGCATGTATGCTTGCATATGTGGATGCATGCATGCACGTGCATGTAGGAGTACATGTGTGTTCACACATGTATAGACACATGTGTGTTGGTGCGTGTATGCCTGCATATGCGTATGCATGTTTGCAGGTATATGGTGTACATGCACGTTTGCATGTGTGTGCACACATGTGTATCTTTGTATGCATGCATGCATGAGCCTGCATGTAATGTGTTCACATGTGTGTGCACACACGCATGTATGAGTGTATGTATTTGCATATGTGTACATGTGTATATGTTTGCATGTATGTGGCATGCAGGTATGTATGTTTTCATGTGTGCACACGTGGGTTTGCATATGTGCACATGTGCATGTATGAGTGTATGGTGCACATGTGTGTGGATATGTATGTACATGTGTGCATGTATATGGTGGAGCCCTTACCCAGAACTCGCAGAGCTGGGGTTTAACCCCCAGTATCACAAAAAACGGGCACTTCCGAAACATCATACCCTACACCACCCGTTTTCATGTCCCCCACGTGCCCTGGATGAGGTACTTCAAGCTGAAGTGTCAGACGCGGTCCCGTGCGGTCGGGCCAGGTCTCCACCTGCTCTCCCTGACGTGGTGCTGCTAAGGCCACTGCGGGGGAGATTCACACGGAGTGTTGGTGCCTGGCTGTGTGAGGATCGGCAGCTCTCCACGGGGCCAGCCCCGTCCCTCTTCACGTGGCCTGCCTGGACCCCTCCGGTCCAGCAGGGAGGCTGCTCCAGGTCAGCTGCAGCAAGCACAGGGAAGCAGCCCACAGGAAAACCCCATTGTGAGGGTTTTCAGTGACCCAAACACACACACACAGAGCTTTCCAGATCTTTCTGGCTGGGCCCCGCTCTGTGGCATCCCCTTGGTGTGGGGAGCAGCCATTTCTGCCCTCGCAAGCCAGGCATGGCTTTGACGGGCCAAAGCAGCCTTCCTTTGGAGTTGGGAGCAGCATTCTCCCCGGGGACGGCTGCAGCCGCGGCGTGGGCCTTGGCGAGTTAGCCAGGGCTGAGGAGGGTCTGTTGGTGTCTGGGCTCATCTCGGTTCTCCTAAGCCGGTTCACCATCACAGAGCAACTGACTGGAAAGGACTGGACAGGTAAACTCCGAGTGCTGACTCACCTGGCTGCAGACAGTACCCTCCTCCCCAGGGGCCTGGTGGGTGCCAGCCCTGCGGCAGGAGCCCAAGTTCGGCCCCTCGACAGCCCCAGCCTGGGTTCCTGTGGAGCCGAGGTCACTCGGGAGGCCTGGGCCCTGGGCTGCTTCAGGAGGACGGGTGGTTCACAGTCCCGAAAGGTGGCATCGGGACACCGCGGCTGCCCCTCCAGGGAAGAGTGGAGCGTGGGCACAGGAGGGCCCCAGGCTGAGAGCAGAACTGCCCGGGCAGCAGGCCGTCCTCACCAGTCCAGCCCCAGAGGCGAACAGAGGTGGAGACCAGGCCTCGGTTGGGAGTGAGCACTTACCACAGACCGTGTGAGCTCAGGAGGGGAGGCCAGCGGGAAGACACGGGAGCTCGGCTGCCGCGCAGGACGGAGGAGGAGTGCAGGGCTCCGTGTCTCAGCCATAAATGTCGTGATGAACCGGGCACCTCTCAACTTAGCTCTGCGTGACGCCACGGTGATCAGGACATGGGGTGAAGTGTCTGGCTCCAGGGCAGCGCCCGCTCCCCTGCCTGATGGTGGGCAGGGCCGGGGAGCTGGCGCAGGCTCTGCCAAGCTCCGAGGACACAGGAAGTTTAGGAGCAGCGGACACCGTGGGAGGACTCGGCTTCATCTGTCATCCCCACAGGGAGAGGCCATTGGAAGAGTTTTAGCACTCTGAAGGTCAAGATTAAGGACCAGGTAATTTATTACCACTGATTTAGAGATCAACACTGTGCCAATTAATCAATTACTCAGCGTGAAGAATTGACAATTAATTGACATTTCAGTTCCAATCTGGCAAAGCTTCTCGATTTCCATAGTGAATAATATGAGCTCTCCAAATTGAAAGGTTACACAGGTTTCTTCCAAGCTCAAAGTGAAAGGGAATTAAAAAGGATTCAGCCATAAACGGAAAGAATATGCACGTGAGTTTACCCACAAGCAACCCCTGGGGGAGGAGCACCTTGTCCTCCGCACCTGGGGCATTTCCAGGCTCCCTGCACTAAACGGTCACGGTCACGCTGGGCCCTGGGAAAACCAGGCCCCTGTCTTGGTGGCTCAAGAGTGCTTGTGGGTCCATTCTCTAGGAAAAGTGGACTTTCCACAGGCGCTGGAGGGCTGGGAAAGCTTGTCACAGCCGACAGCTGTGGGGCTGCACTCCCGCGGCCGGCAGAGCTGTCAGCTGGATTTGCAGACAGGTCGTTCTAAACGGGGCTCACAGGCCACTGTTCACCCCCTTTTTCTTCATGGGGGGACTCTGTGGGTTGAACTCAGGGGTGTTCTACTACTGAGCCACATTCCCAGCATTTTCCTATTTTTGAGACAGGGTCTTGCAAAGTTGCTTAGGACCATGCTAAGTTGCTAAGGCTGGCCTCAAACTTGCAATCCTCCTGCCTCAGCCTCCCAAGCCACTAGGATTAGAGGCATGGCCACCAGGCCTGGATGTTCACCCCTCTTCTGAACAGCTGCTTAGGCACAAGGCCCCCGGGCGGCGGGCGGCCCAGGGACGCCCTGGCCAAGCAGGCGCAGAGCACACTCCAGACTGCGGCGCCCACCCACTGCCCTGCTCAGAGCTCGCCTGGCAAGGCCCTGACTTCTGTGTCCCCACCTTCCTCGCGGCCCCGGATTCCTGGCCTCTTCCCACTGAAGCCTGGACTTGCTTCTGCTCTTGGCCAGAAGGAAGAGAGGCAGGAGGAGGGCCGAGGCCGGCGGGGCCGGGGCTGGCAGCGAGGCTTTCCAGGGACCTTGCAAAGAGCAGGTCTGGAGCCTCCGCACAGCCTCCAAGAGCCAGCGGCTCCACTGCTGGCCAAAGTGGAGACTCATGCACAGCAGCGAACCCCAGAAGGCGTCCTGAGCGCACTGAGGGACCCACTCCTGGCCCCAGGGCTTTCGCCAGGCTGCAGGAGTCCTGGCGGGTCCTGCAGCCAACTCCCCCAGACTCGCTGTCCCGAGGCCTGTCGTTTCCCTGGGTAGCGCAGACGGAGCCCAGTTCCTGGGCCAGGCAGAGAAGGAAGGCAGAGAGCAAGGCTGCGTGCTGCAGGGAAGCTGCCTGGAGCAGGGAGGGGGGCTTCTGAGTCTCTCCATTCTCAGCTCTGCCTCTCCGTAAGACCCCCAGGAAGCAGAGCAGGGCTTGGGCCTCTCTTCTCGATACAACCAGGACTGAAAGTGCAGCCAAGGTGGGAGCAGAGGAGATGCCAGAGAGAGGCTCCCAGCAGAGCCAAAAAGAGCGACCCAGAGATCAGCGTCGTCGCCCTGGGGGATCAGCACAGGGCGGCTAGGACAAGAGGGGGTGAGGAGGAGGTGAGGAGGCCTGAGAGAAGAGGAATCCAGATGGAGGCTGGCTGGGGCCAGGGTGGACGGGTCAGTGCTCTGTGCTCACCAAGGTTATAGCAAAAACACTGAGCGCTCCCTGATGACATCTGCACCCACAAGGAATGCAACGGCGCCAAGTAACAGAAAGTCTGGGACCCTTTGTCTCAATTTAGGGGAGGTTCCAAGGTGGTGGTCCGTGGCAAGTGCAGCAGCTCAAACTGGCTGCCAAGGATCCGACCCTTTCAGCTCCCTGATAGTCTCCCCAGCTGAGGGCTTCCATCCTGTTCAGCTGATGGCTGTAGGGGATGGGCCACCTTCCCAGAAGTAACAGCTGCTTCGGCTCCAGGCATGGAGAAGAGTGAAGGGAAAGAAGCAAAGGGAGGAAAGAGGGCCTGCTGTGTCAGGCCAATGGAAGTTTCCAGAATCACAGCCTTACTTCCGCTCTCATCTCATTGGTCCGGACCGTGTCACATGACTTTCACCACAGCAGCAGGGGAGCCACCAGAGCTGGTTAGTCGACAGCATCCCCTGCCTGTGTAGGGAAGGGCCTAGCCCAGGAGCAGTACTCTCCTGTAACCCAGACCCCGTGGTTCGGAGGAAGACGGGGAGAGCAGGACGGACAGGCGAGGTGTGAGTCCCAGGCGCCGGGCAGTGCAGTCTGGCCCACAGGGACGGGCCTGGAGAGCATGCGACACAGACCCCAGCTTCTGCACCCCTCCTCTCAGTCAGCACCACTGTCCTCCAGAGGTGAGCGTCCCTTCCAGCTCCCTCTCCCAGCCAAGCAGGAAGGTCGTGCGGTGCCCGCTCCCGCTGCACCGGCCACCACAGAGGTGGGGAGCCAGGCGTTGGCATCTGGAGCCCAGTACCGTGGGGAGCTCGGGCCGCGGCGAGGCAGCGCGTCCAACCCTGCTGGAGAAGGTCCACAGGGAGGGGATGATGGGGACGAGGCCCTGATGTGCAGGGATAATATAGTTAATGTATGACTCCTTTTATTATTTCACCATCTTTCATTAATTGCTGGCAGCAGGCCGGCAGGAGCGGGCGCTCTGAAAGGGCTTTTAGTTAAATGTCTGAAGCAGAACGACCACTTACAACCTGGGAACAGGGTTGAACTGGGGTTCACTCGACTCCAGTAAATCTTGTCTGGAGGGGCACAGGGAGGGACACGGGCTCCATTCTGGACAAGGCTTGGACACCCCAGAACTGCTCAGAGCCAACGGCGTCAATCGGGAAGCACGGAAATATTATCTTTTTTTAAAAAAGGCCTCTCTACCTTTCGTCCCTACACACCCTGTGTGACCTTGAGCAAGTGACTTGCACTCTCTGAGCCTCAGCATGGTCCTCGGCTGCACCTCTCTGGGCAGAGATGTTCCTGACCCCAAGCTAATCACACAGCGGTGGACAGAGGGCAGTGGACACATGATGAGGGTGGGAGGCACGTGAGGCCTTGAGCCAAAAGAAGACCCAGAATTGTGCCGGGGACAGCCCCACCCCCACCCCCGTGGTGCTCCCACTGGAGGCCTCTTTAGCTGCCCCGCAGCCCCTGGACCACAGGTCCTCTCCCCCTGCTGGCACCAGCCCCCCCACCCTTCCCTCCCCAGCCCTGTCCACTGTCCTGAGGCCCCCCCCCAGCCCCAGCCCCAGCCCCAGCCCCAGCCCCGCCCCGCCCCGGCCTTTCGCCCCTGCCTCTGCCTTCCCTGGCCTGGCTCCTGGCCTGAGCCTCTGCTGCCCCTTGTGGCTCAGTGCGCCCTTGGGCTTTGACATTGGGCCCCTTGCCTGGGCCGCCTCCCTGCTCCCCTTGGCTTGCCCGCACTGCCCTGTTCTAGTGTCGCCCTCCCGGCCCCTTCCCTCCTTTCCTCGTGCATGGGCCCTCCTCTAGGTGCCCAGCCTGGGCTCCTTGCTTGGGTCCTGGCCCCACGTCCCGCTGCCCCCCTTGAGCGCGCAGCGCGTCCCCCGCACTCTTCCCTCCCTTGGCCCCTGTTTGGTCCCAGTCCCTGCCCGGCTCCTTTGCCTGATCCCTTTCCCAGGATGCTCCCTTGGCCTCCCGGCCCTGAGGGCTCCCTAAGGGGCAAGGTAGCCCTGCCCCTCGCCTGGAACCTTTGCCCTCTCCCTGCCCGCCAGCTCCCCAAGCCTGGCCCCAGGCAGTGGACCCGGGCCTTGAGCCTAGCTCCCCCTGCCCCATGGCCTCCCCTGCGGTCCCTCCCCAGCCCTGTTGAGTCCCCCTGAGACCCGGCCTTGGCCCCGGCCCCACCCCCACCCCCCCACCAACCCCGGGGCTCTCCATTCTAGGGCCCGGCTCCTTGCTTGAGCCCCGGCCGCCCTGCTGGAGGACCCTGTCCCTGTCCCAGGATCTGCGCCCTCCTGCGGGGGCCCACACCTGCACCTCCCCTCTATTCCCTTCGTGCCTTGTAGCCTTGCACGAGGGCCCTTGACCCTCCCCTCCCCTCCCCAAGCCTGGCCCCTGGCAGTGGACCTGGGCCTTGAGCCTACCTCCCTCTGTCCCATGGCTTAACCTTTTTTGCTCAACTGTTTTCCTATAGACTAAGGGAACCTCCTAAGGGTTAGGGGAACAACTATCGGTTGTTAAGCACATAACAAATACCATTTTCCAGAGTAATTTATGGGAGCAGTTGGTTAAAAGAAAGTGCCTCCCTCTTGCAGTATTTTTTTTAAAATACATCAAGTACTTCTGAGTATAGGAACAGTAACGGAAGATTTTAAACTGGCTTGTGAAGGCTAACTATGCAATCAAAGGGAACGTGGATGTTTTGTACTAATCTCCTCATGTCTTTTTCTCATTCCTACAATCTGATTTGCTAGTGTTTCTGATTCGCAAAGGAAGGGAGCATCCAGGAGGGAATGGAAGCAGGAGGTTGGGAGTGTTGGGTGGCCAATATGGAGGTAAATGTAATTGGGCCTTTCCCTCAGTGCCATTAGTCTACTGATCAGCTTATATACCCCTTAGGGTATTCGGGAGGAGTTTTCAGAGAAGGAACTTTAGGATTTTCGCCTGAGTGTAGCTCAGGCCATAAATCACCATTGTTCCATACTCCTTCTTCCACCTCCACACATTCAAGGAAGATCAGGACTAGGGACACTGTGTAGTCTCGCCAGTTGCTCTCTGGCTCTGGACAGAAGAGTAGGAAGCGGCTTCAGCTGACCCAACACCTGTATTTAACAGGTGATTGTCAGCTTCCTAGGTGAGGAAACGTTTCACCCTAGTCTTGAAGAGTGGCTGCTGCACTAACTGTATTTAAATAGCCGACAGATGCCCATCATCCTCCAAAATGAAAGAGACAGAAAGATGCACCTCAAACAGATATGGGTTGCATCAAGAGGAGCTTACCTCAGTGTGGACCTCCGTGGAACCTCCAAGTATGATATCGCTGGTTATCAGTGAGCATTCCTGCTTCCCCACATTTTGAAGTTTGAACATTAGAGAAGCATGCTGAGAAAAGCATATGAAGCTGGGTTTATTTAAAAGACTTCTCCTGCGAGGGACAAGGGGGCCACAGCTGGTATCCTGGGATCCCAAGAAGCCAGGTGTTCTGCCCTTTTTATATGTCCTAGGCTTCCTTTGTTCCCCTCCATTCCCCTCTTAAATTTCTCCTTCCTGTGTACTTGGCCTAGTAATGCTTGGTGGGATGGCCAAAAGGTGGGAAATAGGTGGGCTGAACAGGAAGGGCAGGGTTGAGTAGACAAAAACACATTAACAACATTATAGCTCCCTGTAGGGCAGGGAAATTTGTGGGACTGTTTACCTTAGCAACAGGTTGGAGCAGGGGCAGATCTTGATAAGATGCCTCAGGTGATAGTCACCAAGTTCCCAGACTCACTCCAAATTGGCCTCCTCGATCCGACCTGACTTGATTTACCTATCTACACTGACTGCCTATCTAATTGTGGCTTCAGCACTCTTGGAAAATCGTTCTTTAACTCCCAAAGTGTTCCTGAAACTCTAATGCCAAAAGGAATCACCTGCTCTTACTTTAGCAGGAGATTCTGATTCAGTAGGTCTGTGGGACTCCTGAGAGTGCAGTTCCAGCCAGCCCTCAGGTGAAGGCCTCCTAGGAGGGAACAGCTCACAGTAGGCAGTAGACTACAAACCACAGCTAGTGGGACCCAGGCCCACAGGGCAGAAAGTGGGCAGGCAATGACAGCCTTATCTGTTTTCCATTCACAAACAGGACCCTGTTTCTGGCTGCTGCAGCACACCAACCACCCTTGAAAAGTGAAGATCTTTGCTTGGTGAGGTGTGAAGGGGTGTGGTTGGAATGCAATGTTAGGCAGGCAAGAAAACACAAACTTCTGCCTCTTGATTCTGCTTTGGATCAGTGAGACACACTGGTCTTCAGCATCCTGGTGCTCCAACATCCACCCTTTCAAATCTTAGGATATACTCTGGGTATTGATGCTGCTGGGAAAGAAAGTTTTATTTTAGGTAGTAAAAATTTCTTTTACATCTCAGTAACATTGTTTTCATTTCAGTGGCCTTTAGTGATTAATAAATACACTCTACAATTTATCATGGTCTCTTACTTAAGTTATGACTTTAGATATTTTTCTCTATTTTCTAAAAACCTTTTTATAAACCTAGAACATTAATATACAGTGGGCGATCAAGAGTCTTTTTATATCTAATGGCGGTAAAAGAAATGTAGAGACAGGTTATCCAAACACTTTCAATTGCTAATCAAAATTAAAATTAAGTCTGTTCTTTTTTAAATTTTTTTATCGTTGTCCATGGATACAATAACTTTATTTTATTTATTTAATTTTTTATGTGGTGCTCTGGATCCAACCCAGTGCCTCACACATGCTAGGCAAGCCTTCTACCACTGAACCACAACCCCTGCCAGTTCCTTGATTCTTCAGGAGACCTTTTTTTCATATTTCACCCTCTGCCTTTCATATTGCCCTGTAGTTTTCTCACTCTTAATAAAACAAGATAAGAGGGAAGATGTCAATTTTTCATAAGAAACGATATGCTTTCAATGACAGACATAGTGATAACTCACTTATGGGATTGTGAATGATAGGAGTGGGATAGTAGCCAGGGCACAAGGTAGAAGCTGGTGCTGGTAACAGCTTAAATTTGAAAATGGCAAGGCAAAAGTTGGGGCTTAACCTGAAGGCAAATGGGCAAAAAAAGGGCTTTTGTCTTACCATTCACTGAGTGTTTTGGTCTTCTGGTTTACAACTGACTGACTAAATTCATGAAATAACTTCTTACTTTTTGTTTCTTTTATTTGAACAGGGGATAAAATGTAATTATGAAAAATTCCCTAGTCTGAGGCTGTTCCTCAGTGGTAAAGTGCTTGCTGCACATGTGTGAGGCACTGGGTTTAAACCTCAGTACCACATAAAAGTACATAATGACACTGTGTGTTCATCTACAACTAAATAAATATTTTTTTAAAAAAATCCTATAATCACTTAATATAAATCTCATTATCTTATAGACCAAATGAGGCTGATTTGATTTGAAAAACTTCCTAAAGGTCTAGAAAATGAAGGGCACAGATGGAAAATATGCCCACACTAAGACACCACTATAGCTGGATATTCCAGGTTCAGTCTGGCCACCACTCCACCTTGTGCCTTTCAACCCAAACAAGGATGGTGTGAATATGCACGGCTCCTGTGTGGGGCTGGCAGCACAGGGCAGTAGATCTGAAATAGAAATGGGTTTCAGAGACCAAGAAAGCAGGAGCAGTCTGTGGGAACACCCCTGGGGGACACATGTGGCCTCCAGCAGGCTCTTCTTCCCTTCTGTACTTTTGCATACAGGGATCTACTGGGACTAGGACCTCATCTGCAGTAGCTTAGGGATGGCTTGACCTGATAGGTGCTTGTACAAAAGCCTCCAATCCTATCCATAAGGGAAGTCATTTCTGTGACTTAAAGGATCCTGCTCAGCAACCCCTTAGGTAAGTGGATTGGTTCTTGAGTATTCCAGGCTTTCCCAAGGTGGGGAATTTCCCCCCACATTGTGGTCCCTTTCCAGGTAGAACTCTAGGACTGCAGAATCCCACAGGAGAGAAAAAAGTTTAGTTTTATTCATCTTTGTTTTTTGTATGCTTTTAAAATTCATCTATTGACACATATTTACAACAAACATTGAAAGGGTTCATGTTATATCTTCATTCATACAGAGTGCATTGGTCAATTCCACCAACTTGTCTTCCATCTTATCCTCACCCTTTCCTAGACCCTAATAATCCCTACTCTACATTCAAGTCAACTTTTTGTTTATACAATTCTACATTTGAGAGAAAATATACCATACTTGTAGCTGTTTCCCTAACAACTGCCCGAAGTAAGCACTCTGAATATGCTTAAGTGAATAATAATGCAGAGTTGTTGACATTGAAGGTAAAAGGATCACTAAACAGAGGAGCCTGTGTTTCCATAAGATGTAAAATATATATGCTCCTAACACTTTTTTAATAACCAATTTCTGGTAATGAGGCAACAGTGCGCCATACCTGTAATCATACCTATTAAGGAGCCTGAGGAGGGAGGACTTAGTTTTAGAAAGCCTGGGAAATTTAGGAAGACTCTATCTCCAAAAGAAAATACCATTAAAGGGGTTTGATAGAAGAATGTGAAAAATCCTTATACATTAGGGAGATGTTATAAAGGGCCACAGTTATGCATTTGTTCTTCATTGGGGTTATGCTTCTAGGATAATAAATAGTATGATCATATAAAAATGATTAAACCGTTACAAAGGTTATTTGTTGTACTATGTCTCAGGAACTGTTGTTACTTTGCTCATATTTCCTTTTTTCTTTTTCAGCACTGGGAATTCAAGCCAGGTCACTAGAACAAGGCTCCATCTCCAGGCTTTTTACCATTTTGAGAGAGGGTCTCCTTCAGTTGCTCATCTGACCTCAAACTTTCATTCCTTCTGCCTCAGCCTCCTAGTTGCTGGGATTACAGGTGTGTGACACAAATATGCTGGACTGACCTGTGGTTTCTTAAAATCCTAAAACATATTTTTAAAAATCAACAATTTTGTTCTCACTTCACAGATTGAACAATGTCCACCAGCTGTGCCTTAAAATTTTCAAATTTAAAATGACACTTTAATCTATTAACGGTTGAGACAAGAATTTAAATCTGAACCATATTTGTTTATTTGATATTTGAAGTCTATAGCTTTCCATCCCTTTCCCCCGCCCACAACCCTTCTCTTCCCCCTTAGTCCTTATAATTTAGGAATTAATCAGTAGAGAAACAAAACAGGTAGCTCAGAATTCTAGTCAAGATTGGAGAATTGATCTCCATCTTTTCTCCAAACAGTCCTCTATATGGAGGACTCAGCTGCAGGATTACCTATGGTTTGATTTGGCAAAATGAGTTAAGCCTTTGTAGAAGCAGAGGTACATGCCCTGAAGAAGAACTGTGAACATGGAATTTCACATATACAAAGTAAACAGAGAGTCTGGCATATCATAATGAGTAAGCCGTTGTGAAATAGTTTAATCTTAATCTATTTAATCTAATTATTTAATTAGTTAATCTAATTAATTACTTATACAAATTAGATTTATTATAATTGCATCCAAGATGATTGCTGTTCCTTTTTTCTTTTTTTTAATTTGTTTTTCCTAGACATCCAGGACAGTGAATATAATTGCTTTTCAACCCAAGTTCATCAGACCCAACCTTGTAAGCAATTTCCTGCCAAGAGTACCATCATCACCCAACATAATGAACTCTACCTTGAAATTGTGCAAGAGGGCCATCAGTAAACACCAAATGCTGAGCAGCCACCCAATCCTTTGCCTCCTCTCTCAGCCTTGCCACTGCTTCTTCTGATCTAGAGGACAAAGTCATGGACCATTCGCTCCTTGTGAAGCAGGCTCTGGAATCTGCAGAGATGACACTAAGATCCCAGTTGCCTTTGACACTGAGCTTAGAAGATTCTGGGCAATGGTTCCCCCTTCTGCCTCAACTGGGAGAACCCTGGTGGGAAAGCCTATATTTCCATTGGAAACTGCTCTCAAGGCCCTGGGGGCCGCTATATTGGGTCTGCCTCCACCTGGTCACTTGCCTAGAGCCCACACACCATAGAACCATCCCTAGTTCTACCTTCCTGCCTTTCTGGAACCCTGTGCCCATGACACCAAAGAACTCAAATTCATCCTCAGGAGAGTGCCATGCTGCAAAGCAACCCAGCAGTCACCTGCCCTGGAAGTTTCTGTTGGTCAAATCCATAGTCTTAGAGACAGGCTCCCCAGAGACATGCAGACTTTTAATCCTGACCCATGACCACTGAGTCCTAGGAGTACTGAGCGGTCAGACTGGTAGATTTTATTTCAACTTCTGTTGCCGAAAAATGTAAGATGTATCACTTACCAAAGTCTCCTTGTTTACTTTCTAATAGGCAATCGATGTTATTTTTAGAGACCCTCATAAATATTTGGTTCCCTTGCTCAACAGGAGACAGAATGAAGAGATAAGAGAGGATGTAGGAGTGCTGCAAGGGATGGGAGACAGCTCTGATTCTGAGCTGTGCTGTGGACTTCACATCAGAGCCTTAGAGAAGGTCTCCTTTGGTGCACAGAGGTGTGTAAAGTATCCAGGGAAAGGAATGCAAAGGAGCCCCAAATTCTGGCCTCAAACAAATCTTTCCAAGGAAAGAATGTGTGGGATGGCAGAAGTCCCTTAGCTGGGAAGTGTGTCTCTTTGCATAATATTTGTATCCTGCATCTACCTAAGGAAGGGCCTGGAGTCTCCAGTGTCTAAGACACCCACAAGGCTGTCCCTGTCCAGCACAGCTTCTCTCAGACACTAGCATCTCTCAGACTGGTGTCACTGAGATCCAGTTTAATACCAACCAGGGAGAGGAGGTCATAAAAGGCAGAATGTCTGCCTCTGGTCCCAGGATCCCTGTGGTAATGATTTAACATATATAGAAAATGAACAAATGTCTCTTTAAATAATTTATTTCTTGATGAAAAGGGATATACAAAAGAAAAACTGGGAAATATCTAGGTGAAATTTTTGAAAAACATGTTTTCTTTTACCTGATATTTGCTCAAAGGAAAATTATATAAAACTAACCTTAGAAAAACATTCTAAAAGCAGAAAGATTTTAAATACCTTTTATGTAGAATATGTATTTTTAAAATATTTTTTTCAGTTGTAGATGGACACAACATCTTTGTTTATTTCTCTTTATGTGGTGCTGAGGATCAAACCCAGGGCCCCACCCATGTTAGGTGAGCACTGTACCTCTGAGCCACATCCCCAGCCGAACAGGAAGTGTATTATTTTATGTATAAAACCTAAGTCCCTTCTTTTGGGGTTGTTAAAAATGAAAGAGATTATAATAAGCTCAAAAGCACAAAGTGGAATTTAAAAGCACGATTTTATTACTTTTGTCTTCAGGAACAGACAGTGAACACACACAGGTTACACACAAGGGATAAACAAAATTAGCAATCTGATCAAAAAGCAAAAGCAGATTTCAGACTGAATGTCTCTCAAAATCACACAGCAACTGACCCATAAAGAGAGAGTTTCAGAAATTAGAAAAGACTGGACAGGCAGCCATCAGCACTAGAGCAAACCTCTACAGAGCCACAAAGACCCTGGCAAATGTCAGAATACTGGGTCATTCCAAGTGTTTGTCGGGAATGTGTGCATGCCGTACTGCACACCACTATTGGAAAGTAAATGCTGCATTCACCCTAAAGAACAATCTGGCAAGTATCGGTAAAATTAAGGTCATTCACTTTTTATGGAACAATTTTATTGATGGTCACCTGCCCTAGAGACATTCTCCCACAGGTTCATAGAGACAATTATGTGTGGTTATGGGGGACAGCAGCAATATGAATGTCCACTGCAGGACAATGGAGAGTTAGGGTGTGATCAGAGGCTACTATGTCAGAGTTTAAAGCAGCAGATGAAATGTACATAAAAAGATCTTAGTAACTTGCAGAGGGGGAGTTTGAGTGCAGATTAGTGGTAGAGTGCTTGCGGGCATGCATGAAGCCCTAGAGTCAAAAAAAAAAAAAGAAGGAAAGAAAGAAAAAGAAAAAAAAAAAACAGAAAATGTTAAAATTTCTTCTAAATTCAATTGGGTATGTCCCCTGAAACTTTTTACATCAATTAAAAATATAATCACCTGAAGAATAAATCACGCCTCTTCCTGCAACTTGTCAGAGGTGATCTGTGAAAATGGTTTACTATTGTCTTGATACAAAGAGCTCCACAAAATCGTGCAAATCAAGAGGTTCAAATTTTTGTGTTCACTTTTAGAACACAAAGAAACTGCCAAGGCCATCAAGGATATGCATATCCAAATGGCCAAAAACTATCTGAAAGGTGTCACTTTAAAGAATCAATGTGACTGGGCATAGTGGTTCTTGCCTGTAATCCCAGCAATTCCAGCGACTGAGACAGCAGGATTCCAAGTTCCAGGCCACCCTTGGCAACCTAGTGAGACCTAACTCACTAACACTGTGTGCCATTCCACTGTTAAAATTGGTCGGTGTGTCGAGGCCAAACAGTGGGGCTGACATAGGTCCATTGACCAAAAAAAAAAAAAAAAATGCTGAATTTTGGCAGACATGCTTACATATGAAGAAAACAATGCTGAACTTAAGAGTTTAGATGTGGATTTTCTGGTCATTGAATGTTTCCAGATGAACAAAGAACTCAAGATACACTGACACATTTACAGAGCTCCTGGCCAGATTAAGCCATACATGATCTCCCCCTGCCATATTCAGATGATTCTTATTCCTAAACCAAAGGAAGAAAATGCACTCACACATGCATACACACACACACACACACACACATATATAAAAAGAAGAAGAAGACAAAGAGGAAGAAGAAGAGGAAGAGAAAAAGGCAGAGGAATAAGAAGAATGAAGGAAAGAAAGAGGAAAAGAGGGAGGGAGGAAGTGTCTGGGAGGGGGGATAATAAAATGTTCTTAAATTGCTGAGGCTGGCCTTGAACTTTCAAATCTTCCTACTGCAGCCTCCTCAGTCACTCTGATTACAGGTGTGCTCCATCAGGTCTGACTAAATAAACACTTCAATAAAATAGAAATGGGAGGAATTGCAATGAAAATAGGGAGGGAAGGTAAAGGAGAACAACTCATGAATATACATATTTACATTAAAAAGTTGAGGCTCCTGAAAAAGACACTATACATAATGTGGCATTAATTCCATTCATTTGCCCTTTAGACAGAAAAATCTGAGGAAATTTAGATAGCTTTTGATGCAGGAAATCTAGACATATATTAGCCATAGGACTCTCTTTTTCTCAACACAACCTGCTCCCCTTATTTGTTTCACTACTTAGCTATGTATGCTTGAAAATTTAGCTTTTCCATCCAGCTCCAGGATGAATTAGCTTATGGACTTAAGAGTATGATGCAGTACCACTGAGTCTGGTCTTTAAAACCAGTCAGTCCGTATGCAGAGAACTAGCTAGGTTTAGTGACCCTTTCAGGCAATCCTAAAGAAGCAAGAGACTGAGAGAAGAAAAATAGATGTTTGAGGCCATCCTAGGCAACATAGCCAGATCTTATCTCAAACACAAGATAAAAAGGACTGAGAGGAAGCTTAGTGGTAAAGCCTAACATTCAATCATGAAAATCATCAAAAAACAAAATAAAATAAATAAGTGCAGAATTAGACCCAGTAATTGCATGGTTTTGATTTTTTTTTTTTATTTTTAGGAGACAGAGTCTCTCTGAGTTGCTTTGCACGTTGCCCTTGCTGAGTCTGGCTTTGAATTCAAGATTGTCCCGCCTTGACCTCCCAAGCCACTGGGATTACATAGGTACACCACTATGCCTGGTTAATTTGTGTATGTTTATTTGAAATAGAGAAAGAATTTTTACAGTGAATTAAAACTAGAAAGAACTAGAGCCTCACTTCTGTCCTACCTCATCCACCCATCCTTTCCCTAATTCAATCAAAACCAAGGAATTTCCAAAATGCCTTCAGGATTGGTCCATTTGCACCTTAATCCTATCATGTGGTAAGCCATTGTTATAGATCCTGGCCCCCATTAGAAGATGGCAGCGGCTTCCACTGTGGCCTGTGATAAACAACTCCTTTTATGGAGAGTTGGCGCGCAATCCCTGACCACCCTATGAGAAAGATCCACGTGGCAGCTTAAGATTGGTATGCGGGAGGCTTTATTAGGCTATGCTTGGGTGCTCGGCGGGGAGTCGCTAGAAGATGATACTTGAATCAAGGCCTGAATAAACTGCTGAAAGAAGAATCCTGTGTCGTGTTTTCCCTTGCCGGCGAGGGGTCGCGACACTATCAGGTTCTTCAATCAATTTATGATGCAAATGAATGTCCCTCCCACATGATTGGGTATGATTTCTGAGGTCAGCTGCAGGACAGAACAGTATGAAAAACTGCAGTCCATACCAGAATGAATGAGTTGCTCCTTGTCCTAGGCCAGGTACACACCTTGGCATGGTAGGGAAGCTGAAGCTATGGCAGTCTGTCTGTCAACCTGGGGATCATTGACTCTTAGGAGATCTTATCTAGAGCCTCTCATTCTCCCAGGCCTGAACCCAGAAAAGGGGTGGGCCTGGGCACTGGATAATTTTCCTGCACTGAGCTGCCACTCTTGCCAGTGTCTCCAGAGCTGCCAAGATGTGAATTTTCCAGTAAGCCAGCTGCACCACTGGGCTTACACAGAGCAGGGAGCTGTCTGGGGAACTGAGGTAGTGTACTAACAGAATATGTGGTTACACAGAGGGAGTTAAGATGGACCAGCACCGAGTTCAAGACCTTAGGATCCAGCAGCCAATGGCTGAAACCTCTCAGGAGCTCTAGTCACCTCAAGAAGATGCAAGCACTACCACAAGTGGGGCACAGTGAGCCCTGAACCTCCCAGGAGGTGCCAGTGCCTGTGCAATTGGACTGACACAAACTCAAGCTGTCTCCTGGAGCCCAGGTGGTCTCTGGAAGCTGCTGAAAACCGAGGTTTACATTCCAGAGGAACCAAGAAAGGAAAGGAACACCATATTGAGGATGCCTTGAAGTACAATGCCCTTCAGCCAAAGCCCTGGAAAGAGCCTGACAGACTCCAGTGGAGACCCTCATACTGTCCCTGTGGACTCATGCACTGGGACTGGGCCCTGCATGCCTAGGAGCCTTGAAGTCTTGGCTGTGCTGATAATCCCTTATTTTGTTCTTTCTCTCCTGAATGATTTAAAGGTTCTTGAATAAGAAAAACTCTTTCTGTAATTAATTTGTTAAGGAACTCTTCTTTTAGATGGACTGAGAATTCTCATAGTTTCTAATCTGATTAAATTTTTCATGATGATTAAAGCCATTCCTTTATTCACTGCTTATCTGTTGATCTTGAGGGGGTGAGTAGAGGGTCAGGATGGGAAGCTGTATACATAGGTCTGGAGCAGGAAGGAGATAATTACCCAGGTCAGAGCTGTGGCCTGAACCAATGGGAATCTCTGGAGATATGAGGGTAGTGTGGTAACAGAATTTGTAGATGGGTGGCCACTTGCTGGTGTTTCTTCAAAACTTAATGAGACCTTCCAGAGGAGGGTAGAGAATCGGCATCAATAAATATCCTTTAAATGGTCTACAGTTACTTTCTTATTAACTAAGATAGGACACTAAAATGAAATCTCTAGTCTTGGGCCTCTGAGTTGACAACCATGGGATCCAAGACATCAGCTCTAGGTCAGACTGTCCATGCAGTGACAGAATCCTGCTCTGGTGATTTGTGTCCAGTGTAAGAGACTTCATAGATTGTACTTCAAGATCACCAAAACTGAAGGCTTGTGTGTGGGGTCACATGCCTAATGTCAGTTTGCTCAGGTGGCTTTAGCAAACTATCATCAGCAGAGTGTCCTGATGTGTACCCTTAGTCCAAGCTACACAGGAGACTCAGACAGGAACATTGCTTGGGCCCAGAACTTTGAAGCCACCCTGGGCAACAGAACAAGAAACTGTCTCAAAAATTAAAAAGATAAATTACACTGGGCTGAGCTTCAAGGAATGTAAATGCCTTCATTAGCATGGACATGGACTTTTAAACTTTCCTGTTCCCTGAAATACAATAGGTTTTAAATTGAGGGGATTTGGATTTAGAGGGGCCTAGGTGCTAGGTCATACTGAACAGTGGGATCACACCTGTTTGCCTTGTTTTTCTCATCAGTTTAATTGAGTGTCAATTGTCCATGGCAGGGAATGGTAGTAGAGGTCAAAGTGGAGTTGGAGTATTTATGTTGTTATAGTTAAGGCTTGGTCCCGGGGTTTCATAAATTAACTTCCAGACCACTCATGTATAATCAAATCAAGACTTTATTGAAGCACACCAGTGGCCACTGGCCAGAACATATAACTGTTCCCCTGGTCATCCCAGAACAATTGCAAGGGCACTCTTTATAAGCCTGAAAACCACAAAAAGGACATTTCGAGGGTGTAGCCAATGCAAGCAAGCCAAGTTACAGAAGTGGGAGAGTGCAGTCAGGTGGAGGGATGTGTAGCCAATCATAAGTAGCCCAGTTACCCCTGTTACAAAAACAGAGCCCCATTACACTAGTTATAGTTAGTTCCTTGTTCTTAAAGGTAGCAAAAGGAAAAGAACATCTTACCCTGATCATGACCCTTCTACTTGGCATGGTTGTTTTACAAAATGTAGTTACTAAACAAAATGGAGTCATGTTGGCTTGACTATCACAATGTGGTTCAGACATAGAGACAGGATTCTAATGGAATCATCCTTTCTTCTAAAAACCTAAAGTCTAAATCAGTTTTTCTTCCTCTCCCTCTCCTCATTGATATTCTTGCACCCTGGGGACAAGTAGAGGATTAGACACCACAATAAAGAAAGGAGGCTGGGTGTAGTGGCCCAGGCCTGTAATCCCAGGGATTGGAAGTCTGAGGAAGGAGGAAAACAAGTTCAAGGCCATCGACAGTAAAATAAGGAATCCTTCTCTCTCTCTCTCTCTGAAACACACACACACACACACACTCACACACACACAGATGCAGTTGAGTTTAGAGATATTGTGAAGCTCTTGGAACCTGCACCACCAAGGGGGGTAAAAACACAATGTGTCATGACCACATATGTCATAGTGCAAAGTTTTCAGACCTTGTGAAATGTTATGTTTTACAAATGTAGTTGTACAAAAGGACATCTTTTCATTTTTGAGAACCTTTCATTGCTTTTACACACAAACCATGCCTACTAAAATATTGAGCATTGTAATAATGTACTTTCCTTTGGTTAAATTTACATAAAACAAAATTAGAACTCTCTAAAAATCTTTATGCTTTCAGTATTGAAAATGATGGGAAGAAATACAAAACATAGCACATGATAAAAAACTTTATGTGGGCAAAAATAAAATAATAAATAAAAAAGAAAGAAACTGGCATTTAAAAGTGTTGGAGTTTTTTTTGTTTTGTTTTTTTGTTTTTCTCTTGGAACCTGGGGTGCTTTAGCACTGAGCTACATCTCCTGCTTTATTTATTTATTTATTTTTATTTTTTGCTTATATTTATTTTTTAGTTCTCGGCGGACACAACATCTTTGTTTGTATGTGGTGCTGAGGATCGAACCTGGGCAGCACGCATGCCAGGTGAGCGCGCTACCGCTTGAGCCACATCCCCAGCCCTCCTGCTTTTTTTATATTTGAAAAGATTCTCACTAAGTTTCTTGTGGCCTCACTAAATTACTGAGGATAGCCTGGAACTTGTGATCCTCTTTTCTCAGCCTTCTGAGTAGCTGGAATTACAGACATTTTAGGGGGTGATAATTGGCAATTGCATAGAAGTAGTACACAAAGCTGGCAGACTTTCTCAATCATGAATACTATTTCAAAATATTACATTTAAATGAATGGTGATTTTAAAAAATTAAGGCATGACACTCCTTGGAGATTATGTTCACATTCATTTTCTATATGGTATTATTTTTCTGAAACACAATCAAAGTCACATGATTTTGAATTAAAAAATGCTCCATAAAACAATCTCTGTTGGATATGTTTGAGGGACAGAAGTCACAGTGTCATTTTTATTGTCACAATTTTTGTTCGCTATGATCCAAGTAGAAGTAGTTCATATCATAAGGACCCTAAAAATGTACATAAAACTAAACACTCCTTCACAAACTTGCATCTTAACAATGCATTTGGGCCAAGCGAACTCTGCTTTGGAGTGGGTTTATAACTTGGCCCCTCTAGAGACAGAGCCCCACCTGCTGCTAACACAAATCACTAGGATACCAGGTAGGGCTCACCCATCCAATAGGCAAAGTGTCTAGTGCCTTATAAAGTGTCTAGGGTCCTACAAAATTTCTTGTGAAACTGAAAGGAAAAAAATAATTGTCATGCATAATATAACATTTGATATATAATATTAACATTTGCCGCAGTCTGGCTGGGCACAATCAGGAGCCACTTGTCAAAAGAAACTAACTTTATTTTTAGAACCACACACGACAAACAAAATAGTCTCTCAGGAAAAACCCTCAGAGCCTCAACTGCCACCACCGGCTTTCCACAAGCCTCTCTCTCCCACACAAGCTTCTCTCCACCTCCCACCATCCTCCTGCTCTTGAGGCCGATTGGCTGGGTCACGTGGGCGGAGCCAAAAAAGTCCCCCAATGAGCAGCTCCGTGGTCTGAAAGGGCAGGGAAACAGTCCAATGAGCATCACCGCAGAGGAGCCAATCAGCTAGATGTTGCTGGGGCCGAGGAGCCAATCAGCTAGATGTTGCTGGGGCCGCTGTGAGCCAATCATCAGCCAGCAGCTGGAAGTTTGCTGGCAGCTGGAAGTTTGCTGGGGCCCCTTTGGCTGTGGCTCTCAACATCTCCCCCTCTCTGTTTAAACAACAAGCATGTGGCTTAGGGACCGTGCCTGTTAGGCAGTCCAATTCAACATATGGTCCTTACCCGTCATCGGATGAACTGACCTCTAGGCGTCAGCCTCCTGTCTTAGGTTGGTACCACTGCAATTGGATCATACCCGTCACTGACTACCGGTCCAGCATACAGCCATACTTGTGGATAGGCCTTTGCACCTGTGGGGGGGTGAGGTTCTTTGCCTCACCTCTGTTGGCCCCCAAATTTTAGACCATCACTAGTAGAGGAGGATGCAAAATGCCATGACATTAAGCCAATTGAGGGCTCCTAAATTGTACCACCGGTGACACCATCAGCAAAAATACTCCAGCACTACCACAAGTCACTGCACCAACAGATAGTTCACAATGCATACAGGTGAGCTCACAATGTGTCCAGGCAAGTTCTGCAAGCAGTTCAGTGATGGCTATTGTAGAAGCTGTAGATTGGTTTTATCTTTGACTTCACCAGCACTGGGATGAAGATAGGAATTCTGGCAATAATGGCTAAAGAAAAAATTATGTAACATTCCAGAAGGCACTAAAAGAAAACAATTTTCTTAACAATTTACATTATCTTTAAGAGAATTATTAAATATAATGAAAAGGAAAGGTGAAAGTAAACAAACAGATCTGTTAACCTTCTTTTTTGTTTACATATTAAAACAATCCTCAACAGTTGTTTACCCAATTTAAATTAAACCATATAAATCACGTGAAAAAAAAAATATTTGGATCCATTTTATCATGAGCGCTCATCATATATGATATATGGACATACGTACATTCAAACATATAACACAAAACACAAGTGTGCACACATAATATAATACATACAACACATAACATTATAGTAAAGGCCTTATAACTTTTTACAGGTGAAATCTCCATTGCAATGTTTAAAAACTCTATAGTCAAAAAATAGAACTGATCAGCAAAACATTAACCTAGGTCTGTATGAGCTCAAAAAACAAAATAGAACTTCATGATATGGCAAAGGGCAATAATAAAATAGATATTGAAAAAAGCATCCTGGTTCTGTTGCAGATGTAAGAATAGCCAAACTGGAGTTTTGGATATCAGTTGTTATGGATTTGAGCCAAATCATCTTCTTTTTGGTCTGTAGAAATCGCTTTAGTTAATCTTTCTGGAATCCAAATCGGCTGCTGTTCTCCCTGTGGAAACACATAAACAGACCCCCGACTCCAGACAATCACTGGGTCAGGACCTTGGTTAATCTCTCTGGAATCCAAATTGGCTGCTGTTCTCCCTGTGGAAACACACAAACAGACCCCCGACTCCAGACAATTACTGGGTCAGGACCTTTCCATTGTCCTGTTAGAATATCCTTCCAAAGTACCTTGGGCTTATGTACATTTTTTGGACACATATGCCTTTCCGCAGCACTAAGTCCTGATGAATCCAAATTTAAAAAGTTTAGAGTAAAAAGGGTTATTTTAAGTTTATCTTTGGGGAATATATACCCCTTCCCAATTCCTTCTTTTTGCTTTAATAAGTACATTTTAATAGTTTGATGAGCTCTTTCAACTATGCCTTGTCCCTGTGGATTGTATGGGATTCCTGTTATATGAGTAATGCCAAATGTTGAGCAAAATTGTTTAAAAGAGGTAGAAGTATAACCAGGGGCATTATCTGTTTTTAACTGTTTTGGAACACCCACAGTGGCAAAATTTTGTAAGCAATGAGCTATAACATCTTTAGTTTTTTCTCCGGCATGAAGGGAGCCCATCAAAAATCCAGAAGAAGTATCAACTGTAACATGCAAATATTTTAATTTTCCAAATTCTGGCAAGTGTGTGACGTCCATCTGCCAAATATGGTTAGGTATCAATCCTCTAGGATTGACTCCAAGATTAACTTGTGGTAAAAAGGTCACACAATTTTGACATTGTTTTATTATTTGTCTAGCTTGTTCCTTAGTTATTTTAAAACGCTTTTGTAAAGTATTAGCATTGACATGGAACTTTTTATGAAAATTTATAGCTTCTTCTAGTGTAGAGAAAATATGTATGTCATGTGTAGTTTTATCTGCTAAATCATTGCCCAAACTAAGGGCTCCAGGCAATCCTGTATGTGCCCTGATATGTCCTATAAAGAATGGATCTTTTCTGTCCCAGATTAGACTTTGTATAGTGGAAAGCAAAGAGAAAACAGTAGAAGAAGGGGAAATCCTACCAGCATCTTCAAGGGATACTATAGCATTAACTACATACTGACTATCAGAAAATAAATTAAATACAGAATCTTTAAACATCACAAAAGCTTGTAAAACTGCATTAAGCTCTACCTTTTGAGCTGATTGTTTGGGTACTAAAAATGTAAAAGTTTGATCAGGGGTAACTACTGCTGCTGTACCATTATTTGACCCATCAGTGAATATATTTGGAGCATTCATGATAGGTGTTTTTCTTGTCATTTTTGGAAAAATTACAGGATGCAATGACCAAAAAGACAATAAAGGATTAGATGGTAAGTGGTTATCAAATGAAACATTAGATTTGCACATGATTATTGCCCAAGTATTTAACTCATTAGCTAACTCATCAATTTGATTCATAGTATATGGAGTAATAATTTTATTGGGAGAAATTCCAAACACTCCCTTTGCTGCTTTTATTCCTTTGAGTATTAATTGTCCTACAGCCTCAGGATACCTAGTAAGAATAGTGTTAGGAGAATAAGATAAATGTATCCATAATAATGGACCTTCTTGCCAAAATACTCCTGTAGGAATATTTTTTGTTGGTAGTACAATAAATAATAAAGGCAAACTTATATCAATTCTATCCAAATGCATATTTTCCATATATGTTTCAATGATTTTTAATGCCTTTCTTGCTTCAGGCGTTAACATTCGGGGTGAATTTGGATCTGATGGACCTTTTAGGATATCAAATAAAGGTCCCAACTCTCCTGTTGGTATACCTAAATAAGGCCTTATCCAATTTATGTCTCCTAATAACTTTTGAAAGTCATTAAGTGATTTGAGTTGATCTACTCGTATTTGAATTTTTGGTGGACGGACCATGGTTGAGGATAATAGAACTCCTAAATAATTAATTGGAAAATTTAATTGTACTTTATCTATTGCTATCTCTAGATTATAATTTTTTAATAAGTTTGTAAGTGTGGCATAACATTCTAGCAATGTGTTTTTATCTTTGTGTGCTAATAATACATCATCCATATAGTGAAATATTTGTAGTTCAGGATTTTGATTTCTAAGTGGCTGGATTACTTTGTTAACATAAATTTGACACATAGTTGGGCTGTTAGCCATCCCTTGAGGGAGTACTTTCCATTCATATCTCTGATCAGGACCTTCATGATTCAGTGCAGGGATAGTAAATGCAAAACGTGGACTATCCTCAGGATGAATTGGAATTGAAAAAAAACAATCTTTAATATCTATAACTAAAACATACCAGGTTTTTGGCAAAGCAGACAACTGAGGAATCCCTGATTGAGCAGGTCCCATAATAACCATCTCATTATTAATGGCTCTTAAATCTTGCAATAATCTCCATTTACCAGATTTCTTTTTGATGACAAAAATGGGAGTATTATGGGGAGATACAGAAGGTTGTATATGTCCTTCTGCTAATTGTTGTTTGACCAGGTCATGGGCTGCTTGTATCTTTTCTTTAGTCAGGGGCCACTGAGGAACCCATACTGGTCTTTCTGATTTCCAAGTAATTTTTATTGTCTCAGTGGCCCTTTCTGAAAATCCAACCCATGTCTGTCTCTCCCTTGATCTATTTGTATTGGTGCTGCTATACCTTGTTCTTGTTTTTCTAATCTTTTTCCTTTCCTAAAACCTTGTCTAGTCATAATAGTGGGTGCATTTTGGTTGATGTTATTTGTTAATGTCAAACCTAATTGATCTAGGACATCTCGTCCCCATAAATTTACGGGAAGATGATCCAATACATATGGCTGTATAGTTCCTTCACATCCTTCAGGATCCTTCCAATCTAATACCATTGCACTTCTATGGGGATTAGTCGCCACTCCTAGGCCTCGAAGCGTTTGAGTGGCTTGTTGTAATGGCCAATGTTTTGGCCATTCTTGACGAGAGATGATGCTAAGGTCTGCACCTGTATCCAGTAGCCCATTAAATTCATGTCCTTGAATATTTAGTTTTAGCATGGGGCGAGAATCTAAATTTAAAGAAAGCATAGCCCAATCTACACCTGTGGAGCCTAATCCCTTGGAACCTCTTTCTACAGTACGACTGGAAAATTTATCATGTAGGCTGGGTATTATTAGTAACTGTGCTATTCTATCTCCTGGTGAAATTACTGATATACCCTTTGGAGAACTGGCTATAATTTTTATTTCACCTTCATAATCGGGATCAATTACCCCAGGACTTATCATAAGTCCTTTTAGAGTAGAAGAGCTGCGTCCCAATAATAAGCCTACTGTTCCTTTGGGAAGAGGTCCTTTCACCCCTGTGGGAATGATTTGAACTCCCATCTCTGGAGTTAGTACTGCTCTGGCGGAGGCGCAGATGTCCAACCCTGCGCTCCCTCTGGTTTGTCTGATGAGGGATCTGATGGACAATGTGTCCTGGGCACTACCCTGATGGGGTTGCTGGGTTCCTCCAGTGCTCCGTATATTTGTGGTTTTGGGCCCCGGAGCATTGGGCCCTCCTGTCCGTTTTTTGGCAATGGAGCCCGATGCCTTTCTCCATGATATCGTGGATAAACACCTGGTCCTTGTTCGTTTTTTGATAATGGAGTACCCTCTATGGTGGTTTGAGAACGGCATTCATTAGCCCAATGTCTCCCTCTACGGCATCGTGGGCAAATACCTGGTATTCTACTCCTTTGATACCTAGTTTTGTTAAACCCTCCTCCAGTGGGGCAATTCCTTTTAAAATGTCCTGTTTGTTCACAATTGTAGCATGTTCTTGGCCTGGCATCTAAAGCCTGTTTTACTGCAGCTGCCACAATTTGCCCTTGTTCATTAATGTCTCTGGCATCTAAAGCCTGTTTTACTGCAGCTGCCACGACTTGCTCTTGTTCATTAATGTCTCTACATAATTTAATATATGTGTTTAAATCTTCATGTTTCCATGGTCTAATGATATCTCTGCACCAACGATTCGCTTGCTCATAAGCCAGGTGTTTTAGTAATGGCATTGCTTGTTCTGTATTCCCAAAAACTCTGGTAGCTGTTTGAATAAGCCTATCTACAAATTCAGCATAAGGTTCATTAGCTCCTTGTATTACCTTAGATAATTGACCTTGTAAACCTCCATGTCCTTGTAAAGTCTTCCATGCCTTAATTGCATCTGCAGCAATTTGTGTGTATACGCCAGGATCATATGCAATTTGTTGCTGCTGATCCTCATAAGGTCCCTTTCCTAACAACATATCTAGATTTCTCTGAGGATAACCAGCTGCTGCATTTCGCCTAGCCGTCTCCTTGCAAAATTCCTCATTGGCAACCTTCCATAACAGGTATTGTCCTCCATTTAGCACAGCTTTACACATATTAGCCCAATCTGCTGGCGTCATGTTCAAGTTGTTAATGGATTCGACCAAGCTTACAGTGAAGGGTGCTTGAGGACCATAGGTTGTTACAGCCTCTTTTAGCTGCTTCACTGTTTTGAAATTTAAAACTTGGTAAAATCGCTGCCCTCCTGCCTCAAATACAGGGCATGTTAGTATTTGAGATCTTGTCTCAGGATCCCAACTATCAACTGCGGGGGTTGGGGGCCTCCCAGCATATGGAGGTGGCGCTGTTGGTTGGACACTTACGCCCTCTGGTGATAGAAAGGTGTTAGTAGCAGTCTCCTGTTGTACCTTTCCCCCTGATGGCTTTTTCTGTTTTACACTTTCTTTCTCTGTCTGACTAACTTGAGAGACCTTCTCTTTTACTTGAATCATTATGTCTTCTCCTTCCTCTACCATTGTCTGAACTGAAGGCTTTGGACTAAGCAAACAAGATATGAACGTCCACAATGGCAATGTGCCAACTGGCAGAGTCCCTGGGCTTTTCTTTTCTATTCTTTTTAAATCTTCACCATGATGGTTCCATTGTGATATATTTAACAACTCCTCCTTAAAAAGCCATGGGCTACATTTTTGTATTGTATCAATGTATGCCCTGATTGTTCTTGATTTTACTGAGATGCCTCCTTCCTCTAACAATTTACTTAACACTCTTTCAGTTTGTTTTTTACTAATTTCTGATCCCTTATTTCTACTATAATACAACCCAACAAGATGACGCCAAACAAAACCGAGACAGAATGAAATAAAAAGGGAACAACAAAAAGTCATTATAGCCTTTCTATCCTCCTGACATGGGCATCCGTCCTTTCTCCCTATCTGTTCCTCAGACGTAAATAGTTTTTCCTCAGATGTGAGCGGTTTTTCTTCCGTCTCACTCATCTCCAGGGACAGGCAACTTAAAACAAAAGTGAAACAAAATAACAAAAGAAGAATCTTAAAATGGCTACCCATCCTCTCGCCCTGCCCTCAGGGGCGAGCAGTTCACTTACCCTCAGTCGCTCCCCGTGCGAGCCACCAAATGCCGCAGTCTGGCTGGGCACAATCAGGAGCCACTTGTCAAAAGAAACTAACTTTATTTTTAGAACCACACACGACAAACAAAATAGTCTCTCAGGAAAAACCCTCAGAGCCTCAACTGCCACCACCGGCTTTCCACAAGCCTCTCTCTCCCACACAAGCTTCTCTCCACCTCCCACCATCCTCCTGCTCTTGAGGCCGATTGGCTGGGTCACGTGGGCGGAGCCAAAAAAGTCCCCCAATGAGCAGCTCCGTGGTCTGAAAGGGCAGGGAAACAGTCCAATGAGCATCACCGCAGAGGAGCCAATCAGCTAGATGTTGCTGGGGCCGAGGAGCCAATCAGCTAGATGTTGCTGGGGCCGCTGTGAGCCAATCATCAGCCAGCAGCTGGAAGTTTGCTGGCAGCTGGAAGTTTGCTGGGGCCCCTTTGGCTGTGGCTCTCAACAAACATTTTCATAAAACAATAGTGAGAGGTAATAATTTTTAAATTAATGTATTGATGAGTTTTTAGTTCAGGAATGAGTACCTTAAGGTACAAGTGTGCCAGGGGACAAGGTTCATGGTGGGTTCCTGCAAGAGGCAGGGGTCCACAGGTTGTGTTCCAATTCCCCAGCTTCAGAAAGGCTCAGCATTTGACAAGTAGCACAGGGAGAGGCCAAGTGCTTTTGTCTAAGCTGGTGAATTCATCACCAGGTAGAGAGGAGTTATCTCCTGACTTAACCTCCACTTAACTGTACTGTGACGTCTTTACTTGTCTTAAATCATGTTTGTATTATTTAAAAATTGGTCATTTAATAATCCTTGGTAACTTTTGCATCCTTCATAATTTAATAAAGTTATTGTATAATTATGTTTGATATAATTTACATACATTGTGCAAACTAAAATCTCACTATATTTTTGTAGTTTTTGTGATTCTTACTAAATACCTTGCTAAAAATTTTGTTTCACTAGAATAATTTCCTGGAGGACAAAATAGAGAATGAAAGTGGAATATATGATATTAGAGAATTGATTTTTTCAAATATGTTTTATTAAAGATCGTACATATAATGTATAAAATTGTGTAGCATCATTATCTTTGTTTAGAGATTTAAATTCTACATGATTCCACTTCAACAGGGAGCCATGTTTTCACTACTATTGACATGTACATATATGTAAAATCCTTAGTCCCTCTACCTCTTGGGATTATAAAGGTGATTTAATATGTCCTAGATCCTCTATACAATCTATTCCATTTTGGTTTCTAAGGATAGCTTTGTTTCTAAGTAAATTATTTTTATCTTGTACTATGAAAGAATACTAGTTTTTTTCTTAATAAATTTCTGTTTGTGAGAATAAATCTGTGGAATAAATTTCTAAAAATGAATTCCTATATCAAAACATTTTATTTAAAATTGTTCAAACACATGGCTATGTTGCATGTTCAAGGAGCCTACCAAATTCATTCAAACAACTGTATTGCGGAAAGTCTTTCTTCGAACAGTTTAAACAATTTTTTTCTTAGTTTACATGGACACCTTATCTTTATTTTATTTATTTATTTTTACTTGGCACTGAGGGTCAAACCCTGTGCTTCACATTTGCAAGACAAGTGTGATGACACTGAACCACAACCCCAGCCCTTTGCCAACATTTTAACAACAGGGTTATAATGAAAATTTCTTCTTTTTTATATAGAAGGAAGCAAATCCAGGAACTCATGCATGCTAGGCACGTGCTCCACCACTGACCTACATCCCTGGACCCTATAGTGAAAGTTTTTAAGTCTTTCTAATATGTCATTTAAAAGTTTATTTCTTTTAATTTCCTGGTGTCTAACATTAGTGAGACTAGGCTCAACATTGCTACTGAAAAACTAGTAGTGTTATTGTTTGTGGGAATTTGAAAAGAGTTCCATAATTTTCATCACTTTTCTAATTGATTTTGGGTGAATGACATTGATAATGTCTAACTATCAAAAATTAGTACTTTCAAAAGCTTAAACCATCCCATCTTATGTACTTTGTTTCCTCTTTGCCACATTCACATCCGATATTTTTTATCCCAAATACTCATCCCAATCCATTCTCTTGCTGAATTTTCAATTACGATTTCAAATATTTTACCTCAAAACATCTCTTTATGGCTCAACTTAACACCGTAACAGTCAGGGACTCTGGCTACCTAGTGTAATCTGAACACTCTTTTCCAGATTCCAGGTTCACACTGCCCCCAAATATCATTACTTTTCTGCTCTAGGAGAAAGATTCATGCAGGGTTTTTTTTTAAACATTTTTTTTTAGTTTTCAATGGGCCTTTATTTATTTATTGATACGTGGTGCTGAGAATCGAACCCAGTGCCTCACACATGCTAGGCAAGCACTCTGCCACTGAGCCACAACCCCAGGCCACTCATGTAGTTTTAAGGCAAGAACACATCAGCAGTCAGAACTGGGTGAAAGTTGGTGGGGAAGGACATCACTAAATATAGCTCTATTACCAGAAGAAAAGGTCGCAGAAAAAAAGATTCAGGAAGAGGAAATTACCTAGAGGTCCAGGAATAAGCAAGGGTCTGGAGCTGCATTGGCAATAGAAGTCACAGCAGTCATCCTAGAGCTTGGGATCTATTGAAGTTGTGTGCAGAATCTGAAAAAAGAAATGAGAGAGAGAGAGAGAGAGAAAGAAGAAGAAGAAGAGGAGGAGGAGGAGGAGGAGGAGGAGGAGGAAAGAAAGGGGGGAAGGAAAGAGAAGAAAGAAAGAAGGAAAAGGAAAATAAAGAGAAGGAGGCAGAAAGGAAGAACTTTGGTCTGAAACAAGAACGTCAAACTAAGACTGCATGCAAAAAACTCAAAAGTGAAATTTCAACCCAAGAGACCAATACCAAGAACAAATACAACCATAAATGTCAATCCAAGGGATTAACCTTTTATACTTGGAATTAAAAACACAGGGAACTGCCTGCCATCTCATGTGTTGATTAAAAACCAAACTGCTTCATTCTCTTATACACTACAGGGTGTACAGTTTCTGATGTAAGTTGAAGTCATCCCTCACTTTCCTTCTTAGTCAAATAGATACTATATATACACAACTTATTGAATCCACGTTCTTTCCAGAATTATATACTAGAAGACCTTAGCACATTCTAGCATAACAGAATTATTTGCTATATATTCATTACAATTACTTTATTCACTGTTTCTTTTTTTTTTCAGTTATTTCACTGGAGCAAAAATTTAGCTACATTTTGATATTTTTTATAATACCACTGAGAAACAGTTCTCTGTCTTCTTGAAAAAAATTAATTGCAAAGATAAATTCTCCCATGTGGGACAGGACAGTACAGGCTTGTGATCTCAGTGACCTAAAAAGCTGACACAAGAGAATTACAACTCAAGACAAGGCAGGCAGGGTGGCACACACCTGCAAACCAGTGGCTGGGGAGGATGATAAAGCAGTATTGTGAGTTCTAAGCCATCCTCAGCAAAGGTGAGGTGCTATACAACTCAGTGAGACCCTGTCTCTAAGTAAAATACAAAATAGGGCTAGGTATGTAGCTCAGTGTTTGAGTACCCTATGTTCAACCCTGGTATGAAAAAAAAAAAAACAATCAAGAGAAGGTTCAGCAACTTCATTAGATCATGTCTCAAAACAAGAACTAAAAATTCCTGGAGATACATCTTGTAATATTGTCAAAATCCAAAGTCCCATGATTTCAAGTTCAAATTTCAAAAATGCTAAGAAAAGAAGGGTCCAAGAAGGCCATCTTAAGTAGAATTCCTTGGATACCCCCTAGCAGCACAATCCTCTAGGTGGAATCTTCTGGAGGATCTATACCAATGGGTAAATACCAAGGCCCAAAGTTTGAAGGTCTAGCTGCTGGGGTCCTTTGAAAGGCCTCAAAATGAGTGCAGTCAAGTGTGTAGTGGCAGCTGTGACCCAGACTGGGTGGCTTTCCTGGTATTCCCTGGCTCGACTTGATTTTATACTCTGGCTTCTTGACTCTTTTGAATCTTGACTGCCTGGGCAAGCTCTGAGTCCCAAGAAGCAAAAGGTTGTAGGTGGGTTTGAAAGGAAGATAGGCAGAGGTGTCAGACAACTGCATGGTGTCAAGGCACCCCTGAAGTAGCCTTGGGGGCAATAGATAACAGGGTAGCACAGAAAGATCATATCTCTGCTGGGTTCTCAAGGCTGCTGTGTATCTGCTTAGAGATGCAGTGCATGTAGAACACCCAATACGCTGGTGCTCTGGCCACCCACCTCTCCCCAGAAGATGCTGCCAGTCCATCCTGCCAGTAAGTAATGCAAGAACAATGAGAGAGGGCACCCTTAGATCCAGATTGACCCCCTTTGATCTGGACATGGTGTCTCACCACCCAGAATCCCAAACAGGAGTACACTACACTGAAGAATTTCTCATTTTAGGACAATTTAATTGAGAAAGCAGAAGAAAAATGCACAAGAGCTCTGAGGCCTCCATGGTGGACTAACAAACACAAGTTTTACTTCTAGGTGATCCCTTCCAAAACACTCCTCCAAACATCTCAGTGCTCTTGGGTCCCAAAGGTTACAGACTCAAGCAGCCTTAGGGAGTCTTGCACAGAAGGGCCTGGATCCACCCCCAGCAGCCTTTGCTTTTCTCCTGGCCTCTGGCAGGGGCAGGGGGAAGAGGACTCTTACAAGAGTCACCACCACCAGAGGTCTTGGCCTCTAGACCTCCCTCATCCTTGTACCTGGAACACAAGGGAGCCCCAGAAGATGGTTGATGCTGGGGCACCTTCAAGACCCCTGACTTTCCTGGGTGTGCCTTCAGCTTCTTTTGGGTCAAGGACACCTGCTTCAGGACAGGAGGCTCTGTGTCCTGGTGCAAGGTGCCGTGTGCTCTGGGAAAGTCATCTTTCCATGACCAATGCCAGAGAAGAGGTCCTTGGGGTGTGGAATGCAGGTTGCTGTGGAAGGCGTGTCTGTCATAAGAGATAACTTGTTGCTGGATGTAGAAGGGCAGCGACTGGGGTCCAGGGTATATTGAGCTCAGGGTTGGAGGCCTCTGGAGACCTGGCTCAATGTATACACAATTCCAAGCCTGTGGCACACAGCAGGGAAAGTGCTGCTCCATGGTGTTGTGGGCCTCACAGCAGGAACCACCAGTATGTGGGGCTTAGCAGGCAGCTGATTTGGTGTTCTGAAACTCTTCTGGCCTCTAGTGAGTTTCTAACCAGGCTGGGAATAAGGGTGGTGCTTGCTTTAATCCTGAAATAAAATCCCATCAGAAAGCTCAATTAATGAGATTAACAATAACAATTATCTGTTAGTCACTGTAATAGGAAGTCTTGCTCCATACAAGACACTGAAAAACAGACATTTTTCTTCTGGCTTTAGAAGGGTTGTCAACACAATACATAGATAATCACAACATGTTTTGGTTGTAACCTTTTTCCTTCCTGAACTCTGCCTGTATGATAGATTACTTGTGACCAGGAGTACTTCCAAAAAAACAATATAAACTGGAAAATGAACTTTGGTTTTCAGATCTGGTGCTATAATCTGATTGCTCTATCACCTCATCCCTCACTCTATCAAATACATAACTTGAGAAATAAAACCCTAATGATAATAGGAGGACATGGGGCTCTTTGGAGTAAATTAGGCCACAATCCTTCATAAAAGTTATTTATAGCCCATAGAGGAGATGTTGTAAAAAATATTTTAAAGATAACTCTCAGTATCTTCTAAACACCCAATAGGATGAAGCTAAATATCCATAATAAAAACAGGAAGTGAAAATTCACAAATTTATGGAAAGCAAAAAAAAATTCAAATAATTTTCTGATCAAGTAAAAAAGCACAAGGGGTAGAAGAATATACATAGATATCTAATAACAAAGAAAACACACCATACCAACATTTATGAGATGAAGTATAAACAGTGACCAGGAAGGTGTAGTAGTCAGGATTCTCAAGAGGAACAGAATCAAGAGAAAGTATGATTATTAAAAGGGGATTGATTAGATTGGCTTACTTGACCAGAGCTGGAGAGTCCCCAATGGCTGTCTGTAGGCTGTAGAGCTGGAGGAACCAGTAGCTGCCCAAGTGGCTGAAGCCCCCGAAACAGGAGAGATCAACAGTGTTCTCCTAGTCTGAACAGAAGCTTCTGGAAACTCTGGACAATCAGTGGCATATGAGTCCACTTTAGAGGAGTGAAGAAGCAAGATTCTGATATTCTCAAATGATGACAGCAGCAATCAAGAACTGATTCTAGGAGAAACAAGCTTGCATCTGCTGATGCTTCCTTGTTCTCCCACCTTTTATTCCATCCAAGCCGCCATCCTATTGGATGGTGCTGATCAACTTTAGGGAGGGTCTCCACTTCAGTTGTAATTGCACAAGCCAATCATTCCCAAACACACTCTCATTGACACACCCAAAAGTCTCTTAATCATTGGCATGTCTTAATTCTATCAAGTTGAATGAATGTGAACATTAACAAAGAGTACCAGGACTGAATCAACAAGAACACCAGAACAAATCTACAACTATGACTAGGATTAAATCAGTAATCAAATACAAGGTGAGGCTGGGGATGTAGCTCAGTGGTACGGAGCATTTGCAGGAGTCCCTCCCTGGGTTCAGTGTTCACCACTGGAGGAAGAAAAGAAAATCCCAATAAATAAAAGCTCTGAACATAATGGCTTCTTCGGTGAATTCCATTCAAGATTTGAAAAGTGGTTAGTGATACATTGCCAATTACTCTCAGTCTCATTCAAAAAATTGAAGAATGGGGAAAAGAATTGTAGAACTCTACTCCTAAGTCTACCTGCCAGTGGGTTTATAGAGAACTGTCAGTGTGTGAATTCAAGGAATATTTCAATTGTACCAATATTTCATATTTCTGTCAATAATGAAAATTGCTATTGATGCTGAAAAAGGTGAGCACAAAATAAAGTATTAAATTAGGGACTGTCCTTCATTTCTCATTTCTGGTTCTTCCTGATTGCATTTTCACTATTCAACTCTAAATAAATAAAAATACAAATAAAAAGGAAAGCAGAAAATCGAAGTACTTCCTTAAAGGTGCATCAACATCTCTAACACATATCTGGATTATCAGTTTCTCTGAGAATATAGTTTGCTTACTGTGTTTTGCCTTTCCTGGAAAAAACTCCTTTTGAATCTGACAAAGTAAAATATCTCCCTGGGTCTATCAAAGGTGTAAAAGTAAGACTTTTAGAATTCACTCTAGGAAATGGAAGAAAGCTTCCAAACATTCAGACAACTCTGGGATTTATCTGCATGGCTGTTTGGCCCCAGAACAATTACAGAAGTGAAATGAGTTTAAGAATACTTGTAATTAACATTGACCATACATTTATACCTGGAAGGATTAACAGGCAAGCGAGAACCTTGTCTGTCCTCTGTGCAAAGGGGATCCCCAGGATCTGTCCGATATCCAGCAAAGACACCCACAGCACAAAGTATACTGGCATGCAGGAAATCCACCCTTCCTTTTTCAATCTCCAAAACAAATACAAAAGTGAAAAACAATTTTTTCCATAATTTTATTATACAAGGGACAGAACATTTTATGAAAATCTAAGACAGCATAAATTTCTCACATGATTACTAAACTGAGACACTTTTTTAAAATTTTTATTTATTTGTTTCTTAGTCATACATGACAGTAGAATGCATTTTGATATATAATACATACATGGAATGTACATACATGAATCATATTGTCTATTCTATTCTGCTGCCCTTCCTATCCTCCCTACTCCTCCCCTCCTCTCCCATCCTCTCTCTCTATCCAATCTAATGTGACACACTTTTTTTTCTTTTTCTCATTACAGCATCATATATGTGTTCTGTATAACAATGAGGTTCTCCTTCCATCTTCTTTGCAACTCCCCTTCTCCCTCTTTTTCCCTCCCACCTCTCTTCCCTATTTAGTGGTAGTCTTCTTCTCATGCTCTTCCTCCCTATCCCATTTTGAGTCACCCCCCTTATATCAGAGAAGACATTCGGCATTTGTTTTTTAGGGACTGGCTAACTTCACTTAGCATAATCTGCTCTAATGCCATCCATTTGCCTGCAAATGCCATGATTTTATTATTTTTTAGTGCTGAGTAATATTCCATTGTGTATAAATGCCACATTTTTTTAATCCATTCATCTATTGAAGGGCATCTAGGTTGGTTCCACATTCTAGCTATTGTGAATTGTGCTGCTATAAACATTGATGTGGCTGTGTCCCTGTAGTATGCTCTTCTTAGGTCTTTTGGGTATAGTCCGAGAAGGGGAATAGCTGGGTCAAATGGTGGTTCCATTCCCAGCTTTCCAAGGAATCTCCATACTGCTTTCCAAATTGGCTTCACCAATTTGCAGTCCCATCAGCAATGTATGAGTGTACCTCCCCCACCCCCATCCTCCCCAGCACTTATTTGTTGTTTGACTTCATAATGGCTGCCATTCTTATTGGAGTGAGATGGTATCTTAGAGTAGTTTTAATTTGCATTTCTCTGATTGCTAGAGATGGTGAGCATTTTTTCATGTATTTGTTGATTGATTGTATATCCTCTTCTGAGAAGTTTCTGTTCAAGTCCTTGGCCCATTTGTTGATTGGGTTATTTGCTTTTTTGTTGTTTAACTTTTTGAGGTCTTTGTATACTCTAGAGATTAGAGCTCTATCTGATGTTTGAGGGGTAAAAATTTGTTCCCAGGATGTAGGCTCCCTATTCACCTCATATATTATTTCTCTTGCTGAGAAAAAACTTTTTATAAACTGAGACACTTTTTAAAAATATTAATTTATTTTTTTTGTTGTAGTTAGACAAAATACCTTTATTTTATCTATTCATATATGGTGCTTGAGGATCGAACCCAGGGCCCCGCAAATGCTAGGTGGGCACTCTACTGCTGAGTCATAACCCCAGCCCTGAGAAATTTTTTTTTTAACACCCTTTTCTTGCAGAGGTTCTTCCATCGCAGCATGTTGGCAGAGACCTCATGGCTCTCAAGCCAAGGGCGAGCAGTGAGCAGTCCAGAGCCCCCATTATTCTAAAGTCACTGAGCATGGGTGGGAACCTCAGGCAGCATTCTGCAGACTTGAGGTGGTAGCTCTTAGCACATAAGAGGGAGGCTCTGTAAAGAGCATGGATATCTCCGGATTCCTCAGTCCATGGGGGCAGGCTGGACGCTGATGAGCCGGGATTCTCAGAGGCATCCTCTTCTCCTGGGGGTACATGGGGCTATTGCTGGGTCTCACACATCCGTACTGGACAGGCAGGTAGCTCTGTGCCCCTCAAGGTACTGTGCAATCTGGGTCCATGGATGGGTCAGGGAGCTGAGAAACACACAAGGTCTAAAAGGCATTACACAGTTGAAGTCCTGGAGATCCCAAGAAAGGAAACCCAGCCTGGGATAAAAAAAAGCAGAGGCCAGAGCCCAGAATCTGATTTCTTCAGGGCTTGGCAGTGCCTGGGGCCCTGGAGCCTTATCTCCACAATACCAGGCCTCCCACACAGCAGGGCAAATGTTTGTCCATAGCTGCAGCCTCTCAGAGGAGGAAAAGTTTTCAGGGAACCTTTGCCTGCCAATTTCTATTCTTCTGGGCACCTCTTGATCTGAACCACAAGGTGTAAAGTTGAGGGGAGATAGGATTCCAGGGGAATATTTCTTCAGAAGGCAGGATCTCCTAATCCTAAAGGCCGATCCAATGATCTGAGATGTCAGTGTTCATTTAAGTAGATTTTCTTGATTGATAGGTTTAAAACAATTTTTGAAAATTTCAGGACCCCCTCTACTGATTGTGATGGCCCCCAGCCTAACTACCCTGGTCTCCAAGGAGAAAAACAGAGGGTAGAGGATGATAGAGAGAGAGAGTGAAAGAGTTAGCCTGGGAGTGTTGTAGAGACAGCCAAGTAGGGCACTAAAGATGGAGGGAAACAATTTTATTTGGCTGCAGCCAGGCTCACAGAGTACAAATTTCCCTATAATTAATTAATCTCCTAAACCTGGAGTTCAGGTAGTTTCAGAACTTTATACCCAGCGTGTAAGGGGAGGAGCTCAGAAGTTCACAGTGTGCAGAAATCCCATAAAAGCAGCTTTTTCTTTCACTGTTTTGAGCAAGTTAACCCTTCAAGGATAAGGCATGGGGTGGGGGCTGATTCTGTGATGACACAGCCTCAGTGGGAGGCAAAGCCTAAGGGTCAGAGGTCAGGAGTCAGAGGCTGCCCAACAACTTCACCCAGAGCTCTAGCCCCAATCTCATTTCAGCCCCAGGCTCCCTGGGGGACTTCTCCCTGTCTCCAGGACCTGGCCCTTGGGGGTAGCAGCCCATAGCTGACAGGAGTAGGTCCATGGCTTGACTCACTATTATCTGAAGACTAGAAATAGAGTGGTTTCAAAAATGGAAAGGCAGAGAGATTATTTTTACATTTCATAAATTGTCACCATATGTTATGTGAAATCAAAATAGATGGTTTGTATAACAAAATAAACCCCCCCGTCCTTTGATTAAAAAAAAAAAATTGTAATCTATCTTTCGGAAAGAATATAGTAAAAAAAAAATGTATACTTGTAAAAAGAGTTAAACAAAAAGTTATTTGTTAACAAAATAACAAACTTATTTCATCAGCAGGGAATAGGGCTTTCCCTGGCCAGGAACAAGGGCAGCTTTAGTGATGGGGCAAGTCTTCTCTGAGATCCTAACTTTAGATCATCCTATTGTTGAGACTTTGCTTTCCAGTGTTGGGGTAAGGTCGGCTTACCTATTGCACCCATGATTTCTAGACTTTTAATTTTTGTACCAGCATTGAACTCAGGGGAGACTAGCCATTGAGCCCAAATCTAACCTATTTATTTATTCATTTATTTATACTGGGAATTGAACCTGGGTGCTTAACCACTAAGCCACATCTCAGCCCTTATTAGCTTATATTTTAAGACAGAGACTCATTAAGTTATTAAGGGTTTAGCTAAATTCCTGAGGCTGGCTTTGAACTCACCATCCTCCTGCTTCAGCCTCCTGAGTCACTGGCATTACAGGCATGCGCAACCATTTTCCAGCCCTTTTCTTTTTTATTTTGAGACAAGGTCTTGTAAAATTGTTTAGGAACTTCTTAAGTTACTGAGGCTGGTCTTGAACTTGCCATCCATTTTCCTCAGCATCCCAAGTCCCTGGGATTACAGATGTGGACCACCTAGCCTAACTGTTTGTTGTTGTTGTTGTTTTGTTTTGTTTTTTGTAGTTGGACACAATATCTTCATTTTATTGTAGTGCTGAGGATTACACCCAGCGCCTCACTCATGCTATGCAAGGGCTCTACCACTGAGCCACAACACTAGCACCTAGCCCAGATGATATTGTTCAATGTTTTGCTTTAAGAACTAGGCCAGAAAGAAGTAAGGCACTGTGAGAGGTAGAATCATTGGTGTTCCTACCTCTAGACACTAGAAGTGATAACTGTGGGTCCACTTCCCTTTGAAGCCTAATTTCCTCCTCACAAAAGTGGAATTTCTGTTTTAAAAGCCCTCACATTCACACACATAAAGTGTCTACAATGAAATGCTTAATCTGTGTTGCCTTATTGGGTTCCTCTTCCACTCTCTCCCCTCAGCTCTCTACACCCTGTGTTTTGTGGCTCCGGGGATCAGAACCAGAGCCTACAGCTCACCAGGAAAATGCTCAACCACTGAGCTAGACCCCGAGCTCTCATATTTGCTTTCAAATGATGTTATCTTCTGTATTTCTACCAACAGTGTTTGAGAGTCACTAAGATATAATTGTCTATCTCTCTACCTACCTGCATTGGAGAGAAGGCGGATGTTTAGTATGTGACAGGCTACTGATGAACATTTTACCTCACTTTTTAAATTTGAATTTCTATGATGTTAATGATCTCATACATCCCTGTGCTCTTCCTCAGGCCACATGTCTGCCTCTACTATTTCTCTCTTGACTTTAAAACCACACAAATTTTTTATTCGAAAGGTGAAGAGAAAAGTATGTTGTAAACGTTAATAAGAGAAAAATCACAGTTCTGAATAGGTCAAAAGGAATAAAGAATAGAATAAATTATCCACAGAATAGGATAAATTAAATAAAGAGATTTTTCTCCCTGAAAAGTGTTCTGTAATTCATGAGAGAAAGAGAAAGGAAAGAATGGTTGGCACTGCAGAGACCTCAGGCTCCAGATGTCCAGGTGCTAGGAAAGAGAATGGAATATCTGGGCATCAGAATTTTACAAAGAAAGTGGTGAAAAATGTACCAATATTCACTTACCATTTGGGGAAAACAGAATCAGGAGGAAGTTGTGAGGTGAGACCACCCTAGGCTCTCCACTCTCACTCTCTCCCCTTCTAGTTCCTGTGTCTTCCCTTATTTTAAGAGACCTGCAGCTTTGACATGCATGAGGCCTCTCTGCTGCTCAGCATGATAAGTAGAGAAGATATATTGCACCCCCTGTTCACTAGACTAAAGAATTAAACAGCCTAATCTGGGGTCCTAGCAAGTTCTTCCTAAGAATTCTTTTCTCCAGAGTAAATGGAGTTCATCTTGGGGCACTGAGTCCCCATTGTATATAAGCAATGAGCTTATATATACATGTGTTACTATAATAAGGTCGTAGCAATGTGTTAATGTTCCACCCTGGAGACATGGAAGAGTTTTACACAAAACAGACTTTTGTTGAAATGAGAACCCTGGCTTTTCCTGTTTGCCAAATCCAATGTTGTTTATTAGACACAGGAAATGAAAGTGATATTAAGCCAATTCTCCAAAGAATGTCAGGATTTCTAAGCTACAGTCAAGACTTCACGACTGCCAAGCTGAGTTTGGCTCTAGACTTGGAGGTGAGTCAGTGCAGGTCTCAGAGTTCAGATTTAAGTATCACAAAGGCTGGTGCTGGAGAGGCAGAGGAGGAGAGAACAGTGATCATCAGTGTTCAGCTCCATTGGTGATCAGTAGACATCAGCTGAGGAGTCATCTCCATTGTCACCATGCCAACTGCTCTGCTCTCCAACAAACTATGCACAGTGCTGAAGCTCCAGGCATTTTGCCAGTTGCAGAAAATGTGGAGGTGAAGGACATCCCTGCCCTTTTTCAGACCAGGGAGGCAGGTAAGGATGCAAACTACGACATCAGAAATGACACCTGATATATGCTGTGCCCACTCCGGGAGAATGAGTAGCAAACACGGCCAACTGGAATCCATTTCCCTTTCCTCAGTTTTTAAATTCTTTCTAGAGAGACAGTTTAGTAGAACAACTATCCTAGGGGCTGAAATAGACACAAGTATAAATATGGGTTTTTTTTGTAAAATGGAGACATTTCATATCAATAAGCAAAACCAACACTGTGATTTTTGATTTTTATATAGAGATGAAATTGTGAACCTCTCTACCTCATACCCAATAGAAATATAAGCCATAAATAATGACCTAAGTATGAAAATTTATATTTCACTATTAGAAAATACAAAATACCTCTAACATTGCAATCAGACAAAATTTCTTAAAATATAGAAATCAGAGATCATAAAGTGGATGTCAATAAAAAAATTGATACATGGAAGCCTACTGAATTGTCTACATCTGTTGATCAAATACAAGAGATAAGCTAAAACTGGCATCACTCAAGGAGAAGGAATAGTAAGTAACAAAATTCAAACATACAAAATATCCCTGTGGAAATCATTGGATTCACCATTCTGAAGTTGGGGGAGAGAAGGCATCACCTGAAAAACAAGGTGATAGCATTGTCACCACTGAGGGTAGGAAGTAGATGTCAGGGTTGCCGAGTCCGGCCAAGGGAGCCGAGTCCGACGAGGGACGGCGAGGTTAAAAGACACGCAAGACACCAAGGTTCTTCATCCAGGAGTCACACACTTTATTGCTAACACACTTTTTTATACCCCAAGCAGCAGAAGTGGAAAACTACCCAAAAGCGGGAGGGAGGGGGGAGAAATTTAGTTTCAACATCTATTATTGTCAGGTACGGAAACCTCCCTTAACAAGAAGTCCATCAGACCAGAAAAGGTCAAGGCATTCCCGTGGGACACATATGTCTCAGATGGACAAGCAGGAACAGAAAAACCACAAGTTCGCCATGGCCTTGTGAGCTGGCCACACTGGCATGCAGAACAAACTAGTGGAGGTTGGGCTCCAGGGGCCAGGGTGGACCTGCTGCCAACAAGTCCCTCTCTTTTGTTTTTTGCATGCCAGTGGGAATCAAGTAGCCCCTGTCTTAGGTCGTTCACAGCCCTTGTGATGCTTACCCATCTCTGGGAAGGCCCCAATTCCCTGGCTTAGGTCGCACAGCAAGCGTGAAAGTTGCCCGTCACTGGGTACTACAAGATCAGCTCAAGGTCTTATGACCTATCAAGACATTATTGCGGTGAACGCTTAACCGTCTCCACCCACGGGACCCACGACCATCACCGCCGAATGGCAGATGTGATTGGACCGAGAGATTAGACACCAAAGATCCTAGTACAGGAAGGCAAGAGGGAGAGGTATGCATAGAGAAAAGATATGGCAGGAGTTCTTCTTTTAAGGAGGACACTCATCTTCGGATCGGTCTGAAGTATATCTCAGAAGGGCAATCTTCCATCTTCAAGCATTGATAGTGAACCTGTATTGGCTTAGAGGCTAAGATATTAATTTGATCTTTAATAAATTGTACTATCTTATTTACAATGCAGGGTCCTACTGCCACTACTAGAAGGAGGCCTAACAATTGTCCCAATAAGGAAAGAAGATAAGGCAAAAATCCATTAAGTCCAGTCTAGAGAGGGTTCTCAAATAATTCCCTCCTCCTTTTTTCTAGGTCTTCTTGGAGTTGTTTAATTTTTGTGCGAACTATGCCAGACTTGTTAGCATAAAAACAGCACCTCTCCCCAAGGGCTAAACAAATTCCCCCTTGATTGGCAGTAAGCAAGTCTAAACCCTGCCTGTTCTGAAGAACTACTTCTGCTAGAGAGTCTATCTGGTATTGTAAGTCTTTAATGGTTCCCGACAGGGTTTGCACATCATCTATAAGCTGTTGAGATATGCGGTGGTAAGAATGTATAGCCATACCCAATCCCGCCATGCCTGTACCCACAGCAGTGGTTATTCCAAGGCCAACAAGGAGTGGTAAGGCCTGCACAGCTCTCTTGTGTCTTCTAACTAAGATGTCTAGGCTAGGAATGGGTAGGGGTTCATCTCCTGAGATAATCGTGATATCAGGAAGCAATAATGCCAGAACGCAACCACCAGTCCAATTTGCTGGGAACCTGGGGAAAGCTAAATTTCCACCACACATAAAAAATGTACCATTAGGGGGACAAATGGGCGGAGTAGGTGAGGAGTAATTCTTTACTAATGAGCAGTTCCCAAAGGAAGAGACTCCAACATCAACATCATAGGTATTATTTTGCATCATGCCCAGAAGGCAAGACATAAAACGACCTAAAGGCTGCACCTTAAAGGGTAGCCCAGATTGACATGTGTTGTCATCATCAATGGCATAATTAATGGGAACTGCCAATGGCATGACTGCACCTGCCATTATGCAGAGCTAGCAATCACCAGCAAGGGTAGGATTGGAACTGTTAAGTAAAGAAAAGGTAGTTTCTAGGATATCTAATGTATTGGCATCTAAATCAGGAAACTGGGATTTGGGCAATATCAAGGGGTGGTACGTAGGCTTAGGGATCTCCGGCTTTAAAAGCTTAATCACCTGAAGGTGTTTGATAGCATCAGTGGGTCCCCCTCCATCAGAGACTCCGATGGGGGCCTGCATGGGCCAGCAGGAAGGTTTACCCACGACACCCTCACATCCCGCCTCCATTAACCGAGTTGTGATGCCTTCCCCTCCCCGGTCACCAAGAAAAGGAATATAATTATAAGTGGTCCCCCCTTCTCCACGGGTGTTAGTTAGGATGGCCTCAAAATACTGTTTTCCTTGATTATTAACACAAATTGAGGCTGATGTATAACAGGAGATGTGCATCGCCGGGGTGTAATGACAAGTGGCGGGACAGCTTCCAAGAGTCTCGGTCGGATTAGGGACAACAAGTCCGGGCTTATTAACACATACCAATTTTGGTTGTTTAAATCCTCTGATGTTTTCATTGAGTTCAGCCGCCATGTAGGCTACTTTAGTCCCACAATCAATGCTCTGGATATAACCAGAGGTGGCCGAGTGCCGGGGCCCTCCCTTACACTCACAAGGGGCTCCAAAAAGATATTCATGAATATTCCCAGGTGGGGGGTCAAGCCCTCCTTCAACAAACCTGTCCAGAAGGAATGCCACAAGCGGGGTCCAGCTCATGAGGTGTGTCTCGGCACTCACTTGAAGGGGTGAGAACAACAGCGGCAGGATCAGCCATCTTGGGAACTTCATTTTGTCTTGAATTTTCATTCACCGGTCTGGTGCAGCGCTCCGGGATCCAAATGGGCTTCTCAGTTCCTGGGGGAAAAACACATACAGCTCCCCTCACTCTAGCTAAGAGTGGAGCGGGGGGTTGCCACTTTCTGGTGGATAAATCTTTCCACCTTATTTGAGCATCTTGTACAGTGGGAGGGGAAAAGTGGCGTTGTGCAGCCCTGCGCCCTCCAGTGTCAGTGAGTAAAAAATTTAAAGTAAACAAGGTTATGCTTAGAAGTGCTTGTGGTCCCTGACAATTCCGGTATATCTCCCCCTCTTTTGTTTTTTGTAAATAAGTTTTTAAGTGTTGATGGGCTCGTTCCACGATAGCCTGTCCCTGTGGATTATAAGGGATTCCAGTCTTATGATTAATTTCCCATTGGGTGCAAAACCGTTGAACCGCCGGGCTTATATATGTGGGACCATTATCGGTTTTGAGGCATCGTGGGGTGCCCATGGAGGAAAAGGCTTTTAGAAGATGACTGATAATGTCCTTAGCCTTCTCTCCAGTATGTAAGGTGGCAAAAATGAAGCCAGAATATGTGTCAGTGGAAACATGTATAAAGGAGAGCTTACCAAAGCTAGGGAAGTGTGTAACATCAGTTTGCCAGACATCATTAGGTTGTAGTCCTCTTGGATTAACCCCAAGGGAAGGAGAATGAATAAATGGTGCACAGGTTGGACATAATGAGACAATCTGTAAAGCTTGGTCTCGTGAACATCCTGTGTGGAAGAGTAAAGACTGTGCATTTAAATGAATTTTGTTATGGAATTGTAAGGCCTTATCATATTCGGTCATCACACAGGAAAGGCCGACAGCATGAGTAGCAGCGTCTGCTTTTGTGTTGCCCTCTGACAAAGGTCCAGGGAGCCCTGAATGGCTTCAAATGTGGCCAATGTATAAAGAATCTCGTCTAGCCCAAATGAGAAGCTGTACTACCTGTAGTTGCTCTGTGATGGTTGATTGCTTTCCAATATATGATGCTGTTTCTATGACTAGTGCCAGATTGGCTACATACAAGCTGTCAGTATATACATTAAGAGGAATAGAACTATAGACTTTGAGAGCTATGATTAAAGCTTCAACTTCCGCCTTTTGGGCCGACTGACCTGACACAGGTTGTCGGAGAATTTGAGATCCATCAAAAACGACGGCAAATCCATTTTTGGCCCCATCTGTATATACAGTTTGGGCCTTTGGAATAGGTTCCCTTTTCATAATCTTTGGGAAGATAATGGGACACCTTTTAAAGCCCTCCAAAAGTCTATGTTTAGGGAAGTGATTATCAATCTGACCCTTGAAGCTGCACAGGAAAAGACACCAAAGGTCATGTTCTTGTTGTAACTTGTGTATCATATCTTGAGTGTAAGCTTGAATAAGTATGTCAAAGGTTTTTCCAAACAATGCATCACCCAAATATTTAGCCTTCCAAATTAAGTTAATAACTAGCTCATAAAAGGGAATCAGTACCCGGGGGTTAGAAGCCGGCAAGTGGACCCAATAAATGGGACCCGTTTGCCAGAACACTCCTGTGGGAGTAATTTTAGAAGGTAGAACTATAAATGACAAGGGCACAGACTAATCTATCTGCATAATCTGTATGTCCTGCAGAGCCTCTTCTATTAGCCTCAGTGCTCGTAAGGCTTCTGGTGTAGGTACTCTACACGACATAGGAGAAGGATCTCCTCGCAAGAGGTCATACAGGGGTTTGAGCTCTCCAGTTGTAATATGAAAGGACAGGCACAGCCACTGTATTTCTCCGAGGAATGTCTGCCACTGATGTAAAGTTTTGAGCTGATTTATCTGGAACTGGGGTCTCTGGGGAAAGATTCCTATGTTATTAATGATGTATCCCAAATAATTGTAAGGGTGTTGAAACTGGACCTTTTTGGGCGCTATGACTAGCCCTGCCCCTTTTAGAAGGGATTGGAGGACTTCATAAGATTGAAGAAGCCTTTCTTTCTTGGGCCCTGCCAGTAAGATGTCATCCATATAATGAATGAGGTAGAGCTGTGGGAACTGCTGTCGAAAGGGTCGTAAGACCTCAGCTACAAAATATTGGCACATTATAGGACTATTAGTCATCCCTTGAGGTAGGATGGTCCATTCATACCGTTGGTAAGGTTCCCTAAAGTTTGTTGAAGGCAAGGAGAAAGCGAAACGCTTTCAGTCTCGTGGGTCTAAGGGGATAGAGAAGAAACAATCTTTTAAATCTATAACAATAAGTTGCCAATCCTTTGGGATCGCAGTAGGAAAGGGTAGCCCAGGCTGTAAGGGTCCCATGAGTTGCATAGTTTTATTGATAGCTCGTAGGTCCTGAAGGAGCCTCCACTTCCCAGACCCTTTCTGTATAACAAAAATAGGGGTATTCCAAGGGGAGGTAGAGGGCACCACGTGTCCTAACTCAAGCTGGTCTTGAACTAATAGGGAAGCGGCCTGTAATTTGTCCTTAGTTAGGGGCCACTGTTCTACCCACACAGGGTCATCTGATAACCAAGTAATGGACAGTGGAGGCGGCCGCACTTCAGTGGCCCCTAGGATAAATTTCCCAGTCCTCTCCGGTCTCTTCCTCGCCGGGTAACCTGTTCCGCTGGATCCACAGGTGATATTCTGCCCTCAAGTCTCTTTCCTAGTCCCCTTCCGGGGATCCATCCGATGTCTAGCATTGTATCATTAACAAAGTCATTATTTCCTTTCAAAGTCTGGGTAGTGAGAATAGCCCCCATTTGATGAAGCAAGTCCCTCCCCCAAAGGATCGTGGGGAGTCCAGTCACCACATAAGGCTGGAAATGGCCACTATGTCCTTTGCCATCTCTCCATTTTAGAAAGGAAGCACTTCTTTTTGGTCGGGTTTGTCCTATCCCCTGTAATATGGCCAAGGGATTCTGGAGGGGCCAGGCAGGTGGCCATTGTTTTTCAGAAATGACAGAGACATTCGCCCCCATATCTAGTATTCCCTTGAAAGCCTTGTCCTGTATTTCAATGGTCAGGTTGGGACTCGAATCCAAATGAGCTACCCAAAAGGCCTGGGGAGTTCCAGTGGAGCCAAAGCTGCCGTCGCCCCGGGACCCACGGAGGGTGTGCCCAGGAATGGAAGCTAAAGGTAGCAGCAGCAATTGAGCTATATGCTCCCCGGGGGGAAGAATAACAATTCCTTGGGTAGCTTTTATTACTATTTTTATTTCTCCCTGATAATCAGCTTCAACAACCCCCGTAAGAATCTTAAAGCCCCACTGAGTTGTGCTACCTCGTCCCAACACTAGTCCTACTGTCCCCTCTGGCAGGGGTCCAAAAACCCCAGTAGGCAGCGTCCGGGGTCCCATTTGGGGAGTTAATACCTCGGGAGGTGGAACTGAGGTCCAGTCCTGCGCTTCCTGGTGTTCCCCTGGGGAGTTCCCAGATAGAAAGGGGTTGGTCAGTGGGAGGCGGCGGAGACGCCCACTCCCCGGGGCACTGTTTCATACACTTTGGCTTCTGGGGCCCGGGGCGGGCCCCTGCTCCCATTTCCCAAGGGTATTGGGTTATCCTGGATGTCAAATTTTGACCTGCACTCACTACTCCAATGATTTTCTTTATGACATCGAGGACAAATTCCAGGCATCCCTCTGCCAGCACCCTCGCTCCTTTCCGGGCAGTTTCTCCTGATATGTCCCTCTTTCCCACACTTAAAACACCCCTTAGAGCAGGTTCCCCTGTTATCAGCTTTTTGCATTCCAGTCTTAAGGGCAGCAGCCAAAACCTGACCAGTAATATGAGGCCCATCTATATCTTTGCATGCTCAAATCATGTCATCTATACTTTTGGCCCGGGAGGACTTAATAGCATTTTGGCAGTAAGTGTTGGCGTTTTCATATGCCAGTTGTCTAATAAGTGGCATAGCCTGTTCCAGATTAGGGAATATTTTTCCAGCCGCCTGCATTAGGCAGGCTATAAAGTCCGAATAAGGTTCAGAGGGCCCTTGAGAGATCTTGGAAATTTTTGCTTCAGTCTTAGAAACGGGCAGGGCTTTCCAGGCATGGACTGCAGCCCAGGCTATTTGAGCATAAACACCTGGGTCGTAACTAATTTGTTGGCCTATGGTGGCATACTGCCCAGTTCCTGTTAACATTTCGGCATTCCGCCGTTGATGGCCCGCATTCAGGTTAATCTGAGCCAGCTCACGGCACCTTTCATGATATTCACTTTTCCACAATAAGAAATCCCCTCCAGATAACACAGCCCTGCAAAGTTGCTGCCAATCATTGGGTATCAGTTGACTGGCTGAGAAAGACTCCAAGAGGGTCAATGTGAAAGGGGATGAGGTCCGTAATTAATGACCGCCTCCTTAAGCTGTTTTATGTCCTTGAAGGCTAGGGGGACATGGGCTCTGGCCGGCTGTCCATCAGCATCGACGTTTTCAATCATTGGAAAAACCTAAGCCACTCCAGAACCCCAGTGGACCCCCCGCCCGTCTAGTAGGGGCGTCCTCATTCCAATCAGAATTATAGGGAGGAGGTACGGCAACTGAGGGGGCCCTAGGCACCCTCACATTTGCCCTTTTAAGGCGATGTTCTAGTTCCTCTATCTCCCTTTCTGATCCCTCCTCTTCCTCAGAGAGAGAACTGAGGTCCTCAGGATCCTTTTTGGGCTTAGAAATCTGGAGGCGTTTCTTACCCCCCGAGCCCGAGTCCTCAAGGGGACCCTCATCCTTTAAGGATTCTGCCATTTGCTCTTCCTGCACCTGATTAAGGGCCTGTTCACATTCAGCAAGTTGATCCTTGATCTTTACTTTATCTGTTAATAAAGCATCCTTTACCAACCTCCATAAGGAAAAGGTGGCAACTGGGACACTGTCTGAGCCCCGGTCCCTCAATAATTTCTGAAGGTCATGCCTCACCAGGTCCCAGTCACTATTATTAAGAAATCCTCCTGTCAGAAACCAAGGACAAGCCTGGGCAATAATTTCAACGAATTCGGTTGCAGTCTTAGTTTTTATTCCTGTTCTTTGTGTGTTTAACAGCTCTTTCAGTTCGTTGGCCAGACGAACTTTCGCTGTTGAGTTATCCATGGTATGTACCCTGTCTCTTTAAAATATCTTTAAACCAATCCTCCCCCTTCTTTCTTAGAAGGTGAGCCCCGTCCACTTACCCCTGCTTTCCAGATCTCGGTGGGACCTCCAATTGCCGCGTCCGGCCAAGGGAGCCGAGTCCGGCGAGGGACGGCGAGGTTAAAAGACATGCAGGACACCAAGGTTCTTCATCCAGGAATCACACACTTTATTGCTAACACACTTTTTTTATACCCCAAGCAGCAGAAGTGGAAAACTACCCAAAAGCAGGAGGGAGGGGGGAGAAATTTAGTTTCAACATCTATTATTGTCAGGTACCGAAACCTCCCTTAACAAGAAGTCCATCAGACCAGAAAAGGTCAAGGCATTCCTGTGGGATACATATGTCTCAGATGGACAAGCAGGAACAGAAAAACCGCAAGTTCGCCATGGCCTTGTGAGCTGGCCACACTGGCATGCAGAACAAACTAGTGGAGGTTGGGCTCCAGGGGCCAGGGTGGACCTGCTACCAACAAGGGTTGCCATCTTTCTTCTCTCCAACTTATGCAGGCATGTGGCAGAGCGGAAGCTCACAGGAGGTAGACGCTGGTAAATGAGCCAGTGTTAAACCTATATAACAACACAACCCTGTAGTAAGTGTTGGACTCAGGCTGTGCGCTACCATATGAAAAACTGATTCATAACTGAATGTGAGACCATTCTTTCATGTGCTATCATTTAATCCTCATTGGGAATAAGTCTGTTATCCTAGTGTATCAAGTCAGAAAATGTGCTCACAGAAGTTAGTTAAAATTTACCAAAAATACTACAACATACACCCCAAGGAATGTCTTAATCTTTCAATTTGGTTTCGGGGGCTTCTTTTGTGTGTGTGTGGGAGGAGGGATTTCTCCCCATATGATTCTGTTGCTGGGAAAGGCTGAGAATACCACTCCAAAATTAATATAGTGAGTTCTGAGTCTCTACTCTCACCATGTTTTCCAACTTTTTACTTTATATATATATTTAGTTGTAGTTGGACACAATATCTCTATTTTATTTTTATGTGGTGCTAAGGATCAAACCCAGGGCCTTGCACGTGCTGAGCCACAACACCAGGCCCCAACTTTTTACTTTTATACCATTGTTTTTCTTTTTCCCAGAAGTTCTTACAACTCTCCTACAAGGTTAGCTTCTTTTCCTATGTTCTCAAACCATCCAGGTTCGAGACAGGCCTGGAGCCTAGACAACACAAGTCCCTGACTGCCTCCCCCACTCCAGCCCCATCCATCCTCAGTAGGCTTAATTAAGACCCCCCTCCCCCCACACACACACCTGTCAGGATGACCAAGGACTGGGAGAACACAGCAGATCCCAGCTCTCAACTTGCTCTTTCATGTCAGCTCACTCCCCAATCTTTTCCTTGGTAAAGAACACAAAGCTGCTGCAGCTGGTTCCAATTAATAGAACTACAGATGTAATGACCCCATTAAACTCCAGGGCCTCACCTCATTTCCAGGTTCCTTTTTTCTTTCCTTGAATTTGTGTTAGAAATGAGATACTGAATGTGGAGCCAGGTAGTGTAATATACAACAAGAATCCTTGGAATATCATCCACAGCTTCCAATGGAGCCATCAGAAACAAAGACTCTGAAAGGGCATTCTAATCCCTTCCAGGAAATAAATGATATTTCACAGGTTGATGATGGGTGAGGTAGTAGCAGCCTGAAAGCAGAACTGTGTGTGGTGTTATTCCATGTTTTTTGAGCAGTTAGCACAGTTGGGTTATATTACTTGTTAGTGTGTGTGAATGAATGGATATAGATGATCCTGATAAGTGAACTGAAAGGCTAATTTTTGGCCCTCAGCTATTTGAAAAGCACATGGTAGACTGGCCATGCTGAACATTTTGGTTTTACTTGTTTGTGTCATAAGATTGCTGATAGAAAAAGACAAGAATTAGTCATATTCCTTGGAAAGAAGTGAAAATATACAGATGTGAATTATGTAGAAGTAATTGATATGGATGGGCACAGTGGCCCATCCAGCTTGTTATTCCAACTGTTGGAAAGAATGAGGCAGAATCATGGCAAGTTCCAGACTGGCCTGGGAAACTTAGGACTTGCCTTAAAATTAAAAAGGACAGGGGCTAGATGTGTGGCATAGTGGTAGAGCACCACTGAGTCCAATCCCAGTACTACAAATGCATATAAATGACAAGTGGTCCAGGGCTAGGAGTGTGGCTCAGTGGTAGAGCACTTGCTTAGCATGTTTGAGGCCCTGGGTTTATTCCTCAGCATCACATAAAAATAAATAAGTAAAATAAAGTTATTGTGTCAAAATACAATTAAATAATCAATATTAAAAGAAAAAAGGACAAGTGGTCCCATAATAATTCCCAGTAGCAAAAAGGTAACTACTCTCAAGTGAAAAAGGAGTAACAAGGTAGACAGGTAGAGAAGAAAGAAGGTCCCCTTCAGCTGGGTTCCAAAATTAATAGAACTACAGATGTAATGACCTCATTTAACTCCAGGGCCTCATCTCATTTCCAGGTTCCTTTGGAAACTCCAGTAGGCTGCAGAGCCTCAAAGTTGGAAAGAAGCCAGCCTTGAGTTCACAGGCAGCCAATTTTCATTCTCAGCTGCAGGATAACCTATGGTTTGATCTGGGATAATGAATTAAGCCTTTGTAGGAGCAGAGGTACATGTCCTGAAGAAGTACTATGAACATGGGATATCACATATGTAAAAGAAGCAGAGAGACTGGCATTTCATAATAAGTAAGCCTTTGTGAAATATTTTTACCTTAATCTAATTAATAACTCATAGAAATTGTATTTATTATAATTGTACCCAGCCCAACCAAGAAAGGTGTGAATCTGCAGATCTCCTTTGTGGGGCTGGTGGCACAGGGCAGTGGATCTGAAACAGAAATGGGTTTCAGAGACTAAGAAAGCAGGAGCAGGCTGTGGGACCACCCCTGGGGACACATGTGGCCTCCAACAGGCTCTTCTTCCCTTCTGTACTTTTGCATGCACTGATCTACTGGGACTAGGACTTCTTCTGCAGTAGCTTGGGGCTGCCAAGACCTGATAGGTGCTTATACAGAAGTCTCCAATCCTATCCATAAAGGAAGTCATTTCTGTGACTTTAAGGATCCTGCTCAGCAACACTCAGGTATGTGGGTTGGGTCCTTGCCTGCACCAGCTTTCCCAAGGTGGGGAATTTTCCCCCACACTGTGGTCCCTTTCCAGGTAGAATTCTAGGACTGCAGAATTCTGTGCCAGCTCCCACAGGAGAGAAAAAATTAGTTTTATTCATCTTTTTTTGTAGTGCTTTTAAAATTCATTTATTGACACATATTTACAACAAACATTGAAGAGGTTCATGTTATATCCTTGTTCATACAGATGTATTGGTCACTTGCATCCACTCTATTTCAACTTCTCACCACTTCCTAGATGCTAATGATCCCTACTCTACATTTAACTAAACTTTTTGTTTACAAAGTTCCACATTTGAGAGAGAACATGCCATACTGTAGCTCTTTTCATAACAACTTGCTGAGGTAAGCACTCTGTATATTCTTATGTGAATAATAATGCAGATTTGATGACATTGAAGGTAAAAGGATCATTAAACAGAGGAACCTGTGTTCCTATAAGATGTAAATATATATATGCTTCTGATAATTTTTTAATAACCAATTTCTGTTAATAACCAGGCAACAGTGAGCCACACCTGTAATCACATCTATTCAGGAGCCTGAGGTGGGAAGATTTCAAGTTGTAGAAAGCCTAGGAAATTTAGGAAGACCCTGTCTCAAAAAGAAAATATCAATAAAGGTAGAAGAACATGAAAAATTCTTTTACATTAGGGAGATTTTTAAAGGGTCACAGTTTTGCATTTGACCTTAATTGAGGTTATGCTTCTAGAGTAATTATATGATTATGTAAGAATGATTAAACCGTTACAAAGGTTATTTGTTGTACTATGTCTCAGGAACTGTTGTTACTTTACTCATATTTCCTTTTTTCTTTTTCAGCACTGGGGATTGAAGCCAGGTCACTAGAACAAAGCTACATCCCCAGGCTTTTTATCATTTTGAAACAGGGTCTCCTTCAGTTGCTCACCTGACCACAAACTTTCATTCCTTCTGCCTCAGCCTCCTAGTTGCTGGGATTACAGGTGTGTGACACAACTATGCTGGACTGACCTATGGTTTCTTAATATCCTAAAACATAATCTTTAAAATTTACAATTTTGTTCTCACTTCACAGATTGAGCAATGTCCACCAGCTGTGGCTTAGAAAACTTAAATGACACTTCATTCTATTAAAGGAGACAAGAATTTAAATCTGAACCATATTTGTTTATTTGATATTTAAACTCTATAGCTTTCCATCTCCCCCCACCTCTCTTCCCCTTAGTCCTTATTATTTAGGAATTCATTAGTAGAGAAACAAAGCAAGTAGTTGAGAATTCCAGTCAAAACTGGAGAATTGATCTCCATCTTCTCTCCAAACAGTCTTCTCTAGGGAGGACTCAGTTGCAGCTTTACCTATGGTTTGATTTGGGATAATGAATTAAGCCTTTGTAGAAGCAGAGGTACATGCCATGAAGAAGTACTGTGAACATGGGATATCACATTCACAAAGGAAACAGAGAGTCTGGCATTGTGAAATATTTTGACCTTAATCTAATTAACAAGTGAAAACAATTGGATTTATTATACTTTCATCCAAGATGATTGCTTTTCTTTTTTCTTTTTTTATTTGTTCTTCCTACATATACAGGACAGTATTGTGAAGATGCTTGCTTTTCAACTGAAGTTCATCAGTCCCAATTATCTGAAGCAGTTTGCCTCCATGAGTACCATCACCACCCAACATAATGAACTCTACTTTGAGATTGTGGAAGAGTTCCATCAGTAAATACCAAATGCTGAGCAGCCACTCAATCCTTTGCCTCCTCTCTCAGCCCTGCCACTGCTTCTTCTGATCTAGAGGCCAAAGTCATGGACCATTCACTCCTGTGCAAAGAAGGCTCTGGATTCTGCAGAGATGACACTAAGATCCCAGTTGCCTTTGACACTGATATCAGAAGATTATGGGCCAAGGGTACTACTGTTCTGTATTCAGCTGAAAGGACCCCTGGTAGGATAGCCTACATTTCCACTGGGAACTCCTCTCTAGGTTATGGGGGCTGCTATATTGGGCCTACCCTCCACACAGACACTTGCCTAGAGCCCACCCACCATAGAACCATCACAATTTTGTCCTGCCTCCCTGCCTGGAATTCTATGCCCATTGCACAGAAGAACTCAAATTCAGCCTCAGAAGAGTGCCATGCTGCAAAGCAACCAGGCAGTCGCCTGCCCTGGCAGTTTCTCTTGGTCAAATCCATGTAGTTTTGGAGACAGGCTCCCTAGAAACATGTAGACTTTTAACCCTGGCCCATGAACACTGAATCCTAGGAGTACTAAGTGTTCAGATTGGTAGGTTTTATTTCTACTTCTGATCCAGAAAAATGTAAGACATATCACTTACCAAAGTCTTCTTGTATGGGATGGCAGGAATTCCTTAGGTGGAAAGTGTATCTCTTTGGACAGTATTTTTATTCTACATCTACTGGAGTCTTCAGTTTCTAAGAACTCCACACAGATGTCCCTGTCCAGCAGAGCCTCTTCCAGACACTGGCCACTGTCAGACTGGTGTCACTCAGATCCAGTTTAATACCCACCAGGGAGAGGTGGTCCTGGAAGGCAGAATGTCTGCCACAGTTAACATATATAGAAAATGTACAAATATCTCTATTTAAATAATATATTTCTTTTTTAAAATTTTTTTATAGTTGAGATGGACAGCATGCCTTTATTTATTTATTTTTATGTGGTTCTGAGGATCGAACCCAGTGCCTCACAGGTGCTAGGCAAGTGCTCTGCCACTGAGCTAAGCCCCAGCCCTAAATAATGTATTTCTTTTTTCTTTCTTTTTTTTTTAAAGAGAGAGAGAGAATTTTAATATTTATTTTTTTTTTAGTTTTCGATGGACACAACATCTTTGTTTGTATGTGGTGCTGAGGATCGAACCCGGGCCGCACGCATGCCAGGCGAGCGCGCTACCGCTTGAGCCACATCCCCAGCCCCAATAATGTATTTCTTGATGGAAAGGTTTATACAAAAGAAAAACTGTAAAATATAAAGATGAAATTTTTAAAGACTTTTTTTCTTTTACCTGTATGTTTATTTTAAAATAAAAATTATGTGAAACTAACCTGATAAACACATCCTAAAAGCAAAAAGATTTTAAATACTTTTTATGGAGAATATGTATTTTTTAAATATTATTTTTCAGTAGTATATGGACATAACACCTTTATTTATTTCTGTTTATGTAGTGCTGAGGATCAAATCCAGGGCCCACCACATGCTAGGTGAGTGCTGTACCACTGAGTCACAACCCTAGCCCAAGAAGAAATGTATTACTTATGGATAAAACCTAAGTCCATTTTTCTGGAGTTGTTAAAATTAAAAGACATTATAATAAGCTCAAAGGCAAGAAGTGAAATGTAATGGCACTATTGTTTTCCTTCTGTCTTTAGGAACAGATACTGAACACACACAGTTTAAGCACAAGGGAGAAAGATAACTAACAATCTGATCAAAAAGCAAAGGCAAATTTCAGACTGAACAGAGAATTTCTCTCAAAATCACAGAGCAACTGGTCCATAGAGAAAGACTTTCAGAAATTAGAAAAAAATCAGAGCAGGTAGCCATCAGCATCAGAGCAAACCTCTCCAGAGCCACAAAGCCCCTGGCAAATGTCAGAATCTGGGTTATTCCAAGTGTTTGTGGGAATGTGTGCATGCAGTACTGCATACCATTATTGTTGGAAAGTTAATGCTATGTTCACCCTAAAGATCAATGTGGCAATGCTCAATAAAACTCAGGTTATACTCTTTTGAAGGAACAATTGTATTTATGGGCACCTGCCCTAGAGAAATTCTCCCACAGGTTCATATGTGTAGTGATGAGGGATAGCAGCAATATGAATGTCCGTTGCAGGACAGTGGAGATGTAGGGTGTGCTAAGGCACATCAGAGACTACCATGTCAGAGTTTGAAGCAGCAGATGAAATGTACATAAAAAGATCTTAATAACTTGCAAATGGGTCTTTGAGTGCAGGCTAGTGTAGAGTGCTTGCCTGGCATGCTTGAAGCCCTGGGGTCAATACCCAATGCTAAAAAAAAAAAAAAAAAAGGAAATATTAAAAATTCCATCACACCGGCAAATTACACATTTAAATAAAATAGAAATAGGAAGAATTTCAATGAAAATAGGGAGAGTAGATAAAGGGGAGCAACTCAAGATAGAATATGCATATTTACATTAAAATGTTTAGGCTTCTGAGAAAAATACTATGGATAACCTGTGACAATAATTCCATTCATTTGCCCTTTAGAAAGGAAAATCAGAGGAAATTTAGATACTTTTTGATGCACGAAATGTAGACACAGATTAGAAAAATTACAATTCTAAATAGCCATAGGATCTTCCTTTTCTCAACATAACCTGCTTCCATACTTAGCTATGTATGCTCTAAAACTTAGCTTCTCTATCCAGCTCCAGGATGAATTAGCTTATGGTCTTGAAAGTATGATCCAGCACTACTGACTCTGGTCTCTAAAACCAGGCAATCCATATGGGGAGAATTAGCTGGGTGCAATGACCCATTCAGGCAATCCCAGCAAATGAAGAGACTGAGGGAAGATAAACGCGTTTGAGGCCATTCTAGGCAACATAGCAAGATCTTGTCTCAAAACACGAAATAAAAAGGGCTGAAGATGAAGCTCAGTGGTAAAACCAAAGATTGAGTCACCAGCACCACCAGGAAAAATAAATGGGGTGCATAATTAGACCCAGTAATTATGTATTTTTGGACTCTTTTTTTTTTTTTTTTTTGGATTCCATGGATTGAATTTAGCAACATTTGACCATTGGGCCACATCCGCAGCCAATTTTTATTTTTTATTTTTTTTGTATTTTATTTAAAGACAGGGTCTCATTGAATTGCTTTGTGCCTTGCCTTTGCTGAGGCTGGCTTTGAATTCAAGATCTTCTTGCCTCAGTATCCCAAACCACTGAGATTACAAGGGTGCACCACCAAGCCTGGCTAACTTGTCTGTGTTTATCTGAAATGGGGAAAGTATATTTATAATGAATTGAAACTAGCAAGAACTAGAGCCTTGCTTCTATCCCACAGAGATCCACCCACCCTTTCCCTAATTCAATCAAAACCAAGGGATTTCAACAAAGTCTTCAGGATTGGTATCATTTGCACCTTAATAGTATCAGGTTCTTCAGTCAATTTGTGATGCAAATGAAGGTCCCTCCCACATGATTAGTTCTAAGTTCAGCTACAAGATGGCACACTGTGAAAATGTGCAGTCCATACCAGACTGAATCATTTGCTTCTTTTCCTAGACCAGGTACACACCTTGGCCTAGTAGGGAAGCTGAAGCTATGGCAGTCTGTCAATCTCAAGAATGCTGACTCCCAGGAGGGTATGTCCAGAGCCCCACATGCTACCAGGCCTGAACCCAGGATAATTTTCCTGCACTGAGCCACCACTCCTGCCAGTGCCTCCAGAGCTGCAGAGGCGTGAATTTTCCAATAAGCCAACAGCCTCACTGGGCTTACACAGAGCAGGAGCTGTCTTTGGGAAACTGAGGTTGAGAAACTGATGTGACTCCATTTTTTTTATTAGTTGTTCAAAACATTACAAAGCTCTTGACATATCATATTTCATACATTATATTCAAGTGGGTTATGAACTCCCATTTTTACCCCAAATACAGATTGCAGAATCACATCGGTTACACATCCACATTTTTACATAATGCCATATTAGTAACTGTTGTATTCTGCTACCTTTCCTATCCTCTACTGTCCTCCCTCCCCTCCCCTCCCATCTTCTCTCTCTACCCCATCTACTGTAATTCATTTCTCTCCTTGTTTTTTTCCCCATTACCCTCACAACCTCTTATATGTAATTTTGTGTAACAATGAGGGTCTACTTCCATTTCCATGCAATTTCCCTTCTCTCTCCCTTTCCCTCCCAACTCATGTCTCTGTTTAATGTTAAACTTTTCCTCCTGCTCTTCCTCCCTGCTCTGTTCTTAGTTGCTCTCATTATATCAAAGAAGACATTTGGCATTTGTTTTTTAGGGATTGGCTAGCTTCACTTAGCATAATCTGCTCTAATGCCATCCATTTACCTGCAAATTCCATGATTTTGTCATTTTTTAATGCAGAGTAATACTCCATTGTGTATAAATGCCACATTATTTTTATCCATTCATCTATTGAAAGGCATCTGGGTTGGTTCCACAGTCTAGCTATTGTGAATTGTGCTGCTATGAACATCGATGTGGCAGTATCCCTGTAGTAAGCTTTTTTAAGGTCTTCAGGGAATAGTCCGAGAAGGGCAATAGCTGGAACAAATGGTGGTTCCATTCCCAGCTTTCCCAGGAAACTCCATACTGCTTTCCAAATTGGCTGCACCAATTTGCAGTCCCACCAGCAATGTACAAGTGTACCCTTTTCCCCACATCCTCGCCAGCACTTGTTGTTCTTTGACTTCATAATGGCTGCCAATCTTACTGGAGTGAGATGGTATTTTAGGGTGGTTTTGATTTGCATTTCTCTGACTGCTAGAGATGGTGAGCATTTTTTCATATACTTGTTGATTGATTGTATGTCCTCCTATGAGAAGCGTCTGTTCAGGTCCTTGGCCCATTTGTTGATTGGGTTATTTGTTATCTTATTGTTTAATTTTTTGAGTTCTTTGTATACTCTGGATATTAGGGCTCTATCTGAAGTGTGAGGAGTAAAAATTTGTTCCCATGATGTAGGCTCCCTATTTACCTCTCTTATTGTTTCTCTTGCTGAGAAAAAACTTTTTAGTTTAAGTAAGTCCCATTTGTTGATTCTTGTTATTAACTCTTGTGCTATGGGTGTCCTATTAAGGAATTTGGAGCCCGACCCCACAATATGTAGATCGGAGCCAACTTTTTCTTCTATCAGATGCGGAATCTCTGATTTGATATCACGCTCCTTGATCCATTTTGAGTTAACTTTTGTGCATGGTGAGAGAAAGGGATTCAGTTTCATTTTGTTGCATATGGATTTCCAGTTTTCCCAGCACCATTTGTTGAAGATGCTATCCTTCCTCCATTGCATGCTTTTAGTCCGTTTATCAAATATAAGATAATTGTAACTTTGTGGATTATTCTCTGTGTCCTCTATTCTGTACCATTGGTCCACCGCCTGTTTTGGTACCAGTACCATGCTGTTTTTGTTACTATTGCTCTGTAGTATAGTTTGAAATCTGGTATCGCTATGCCACCTGTCACACTTCCTGCTTAGAGTTGCTTTTGCTATTCTGGGTCTTTTATTTTTCCATATGAATTTCATGATTGCTTTATCTATTTCTACAAGAAATGTCGTTGGGATTTTGATTGGCATTGCATTGAACCTATAGAGAACTTTGGGTAATATCGCCATTTTGATGATGTTAGTTCTGCCTATCCATGAACAGGGTATATTTTTCCATCTTCTAAGATCTTCTATTTCTCTCTTTAGGGTTCTGTAGTTTTCATTGTATAAATCTTTCACCTTTTTTGTTAGGTTGATTCCCAAATATTTTATTTTTTTTTGAGGATATTGTGAATGGGGTGTTTTTCCTCATTTCCGTTTCAGAAGTTTTGTCGCTGATATACAGAAATGCCTTTGATTTATGCGTGTTGATTTTATATCCTGCCACTTTGCTGAATTCATTTATTAGTTCTAGTAGTTTCTTTGTAGACCCTTTTGGGTCTGCTAGGTATAGAATCATGTTGTCCACAAATAGTGATAATTTAAGTTCTTCTTTTCCTATTTTTATGCCTTTAATTTCTTTCATCTGTCTAATTGCTCTGGCCAGTGTTTCGAGAACTATATTGAATAGAAGTGGTGATAGAGGGCATCCCTGTCTTGTTCCAGATTTTAGAGGGAATACCTTCAATTTTTCTCCATTCAGAATGATGCTGGCCTGAGGCTTAGCATAGATAGCTTTTACAATGTTGAGGTAAGTTCCTGTTATCCCTAGTTTTTCTAATGTTTTGAACATAAAGGGATGCTGTACTTTTTCTAATGCTTTTTCTGCATCTATTGAGATGATCATATGGTTCTTATCTTTGAGTCTATTGATGTGGTGAATAACATTTATTGATTTCCGTATATTGAACCATCCTTGCATCCCAGGGATGAATCCTACCTGATCATAGTGCACAGTTTTTTTGATGTTTTTGTATCTGATTCGCCAGAATTTTATTGAGGATTTTTGCATCTAGGTTCATTAGAGATATTGGTTTGTAGTTTTCTTTCTTTGAGGTGTCTTTGTCTGGTTTCGGAATCAGGGTGATGTTGGCCTCATAGAATGAATTTGGAAGAGGTCCCTCTTTTTCTATTTCCTGAAATAACTTGAAAAGTATTGGTATTAATTCTTCTTTAAAGGTTTTGTAAAACTCCGCTGTATACCCATCCAGTCCTGGGCTTTTCTTGGTTGGAAGTCTTTTGATTGCTTCTTCTATTTCATCCATTGATATTGGTCTGTTCAAATTGTGTGTATCCTCCTGACTCAGTCTAGGCAAATCATATGACTTAAGAAATTTATCAATGTCTTCACTATCTTCTATTTTATTGGAATATAGGTTTTCAAAATAATTTCTAATTGTCTTCTGTATTTCTGTAGCATCTGTTGTGATATTGCCTTCTTCATCCCGTATGTTAGTAATTTGAGTTCTCTCTTCTTCTCTTTGTTAGTATGGCTAATGGTCTGTCGATCTTATTTATTTTTTCGAAGAACCAACTTTTAGTTTTGTCAATTTTTTCAATAGTTTCTTTTGTTTCAATTTCATTGATTTCTGCTCTGATTTTAAATATTTCTTGCCTTCTGCTACATTTGCTGTTGTTTTGCTCTTCCTTTTCTAGGGCTTTGAGATGAAGCGTGAGCTCATTTATTTGTTGATTTTTTCTATTTTTGAGGAATGACCTCCAGGCGATGAATTTCCCTCTTAAAACTGCTTTCATTGTGTCCCATAGATTCCAATATGTTGTGTCTGTATTTTTGTTTATCTCTAAGAATTTTTTGATTTCCTCCTTTATGTCTTCTGTAACCCATTGATCATTCAGTAACATATTGTTCATTTTCCATGTGATGTAGGATTTTTCCTTCCTTCTTTTATCATTGATTTCCAGTTTCATTCCATTGTGATCAGATAAAATGCATGGTATTATCTCCACCCCTTTATATTTACTGAGGGTTGCCCTATGGCATAATATATGGTCTATTTCTGAGAAGGATCCATGTACTACTGAGAAAAAAGTATATCCACTTGATGATGGTTGATATATTCTATATATGCCAGATAAATCTAGGTTATTGATTGTGATATTGAGTTCTATAGTTTCTTTATTCAACTTTTGTTTGGAGGATCTGTCCAATGGTGAGAGAGGTGTGTTGAAGTCACCCATAATTATTGTGTTGTGGTCTATTTGATTCTTGAACTTGAGGAGAGTTTGTTTTATGAACGTTGCAGCACCCTTATTTGGTGCATAAATATTGATAATTGTTATGTCTTGTTGGTGAATGGTTCCTTTTAACAGTATATAATGTCCATCCTTATCCCTTTTGATTAACTTAGTCTTGAAGTCGATTTTATTCGATATGAGGATGGCCACCCCTGCTTGCTTATGAGGACCGTATGCGTGGTATATTTTTTCCCAACCTTTCACTTTCAGCCTGTGTATGTCTTTTCCAATCAGATGTGTCTCATGGAGGCAGCATATTGTTGGATTTGTTTTTTTAATCCATGTTACCAGCCTATGTCACTTTATTGGAGAGTTTAAGCCATTAACGTTTAGAGTTACTATTGATATATGGTTTGTACTTCCAGCCATGTTTGATTATTTACCTTTTTTTAAAATTTAGTTTGTTTCTCCATGATTAGCTTTCCCCCCGCCCTCTGTCTTTACTGAGGTACTTCCCACTGTTGGTTTTGGTTATTGTTTTTCATTTCTTCCTCATGTAGTGTTTTGCTCAAGATGCTTTGCAGTGCTGGTTTTCTGGCTGCAAATTCTTTTAACTTTTGTTTATCATCAAAGATTTTTATTTCATTGTCGTACCTGAAGCTTAATTTTGCTGGATACAAAATTCTTGGTTGGCATCCATTGTCTTTCAGTGTTTGAAATATGTTGTTCCAGGATCTTCTCGCTTTCAGCGTCTATGATGAAAAATCCGTTGTTAACCTTATTGGTTTACCCCTGAATGTAATCTGCCTCCTTTCTCTTGTAGCTTTTAATATTTCCTCTTTGTTCTGTATATTGGATATCTTCATAACAATGTGTCTTGGCATTGGTCAACTGTGATTTTGTATGCTCGGTGTCCTGTATGCATCGACAATTTGTATATCCATTTCTTTTTTTATTTCTGGAAAGTTTTCTATAATTATTTCATTCAGCAGGTTGCTCATTCCCTTGGTTTGAACCTCTATACCTTCCTCTATCCCGATGTCTCTTAAGTTTGGTTTTTTTATGTTATCCCATATCTCTTGGATGTTTTTCTCGTGATTTTTTACCAGCCTTTCTGAGTTGGCTAGACTCTTTTCAAGATGATATATTTTGTCTTCATTATCTGACATTCTGGCTCCACTCTGTTAGTGATACTCTAATTTGAGTTTTTAATTTGGTTTATAGTTTCCTGCATTTCTCGAATTATTGTTTGATTTTTTTATAATCTCTATCTCCTGATAAAGATGCTTATTTGCTTCTTTTATCTGTTTATGTAATTCATTTTCAATGTGTTCTTTCACTGTTTGAATTTGCTGTCTCATATCCTCTTTAAGATTCCATTCCATCTGTCTAAGGTATTCCTTGAGTTCTTTATTTGGCCATTTTTCTGATGCCTCTAGGTCCTCCTGAATATTTAGGCTGTCCTGCATTGTTTGTACTCCTTTTCTTCCTTGCTTTTTCATGCTGCTCATGTTACTTCTTGTTCTGTTTGACTGCTAAGTTACTGTTTACTCCTATAAGTTTATTTGATGCTTGGGAGGAAAGGTATTAGAAGGGAAGGGAAGAAATCACTATGAGAATGAGAGTAAGCAGGTAGAATTCAAGGAAGGGGGAATAAGAAAATTGAAAAGAAATGAAAATACAAAAGAAAAAAAAAGAAAAGAAAAAAAATAAAAAATAATCAAAAAAATTAAAATTAAAATTAAGAAAAAATTTAAAAAATAAAAAAAAAGAAAATGAACCCCCCCCAAAAAAATTTAATAAATGCAGTCTTAGAGTTTGATTTACCTCTCTTCCAGTAGGTGGAGCTGTGCCCACTGGGCCAAGCTTCTCCTCTCAATACGCGGGAACCAATCACTGTGCAACAGCTCCTCCTCCCAGACTGGGCGGGTCTCCAGTCCTGAGTGCCTAGGGCCTTCTCTTGTGTCTAGTCACTTCTCCACTTTTCCTCAAGCCATGCCCCACTCACCGGTGATGCTCACCACAATACTGGCTACACGCCAGGTCTGCTGCTCCCAGGAGCCCTATTTTCTTTTTTTAAAAAATTTTTTATTGTTGGTTGTTCAAAACATTACATAGTTCTTGATATATCATATTTCACACTTTGATTCAAGTGGGTTATGAACTCCCATTTTTTACCCCATATACAGGTTGCAGAATCATATCAATTACACATCCATTGAGTCACATGTTGCCATACTAGTGTCTATTGTATTCTGCTGCCTTTCCTATCCTCTACTATCCCCCCTCCCCTCCCCTCTCCTCCCCTCTTCTCTCTCTACCCCCTCTACTGTCATTCATTTCTCCCCCTTGTATTATTTTTCCCTTTCCCCTCACTTCCTCTTGTATGTAATTTTGTATAACCCTGAGGGTCTCCTTCCATTTCCATGCAATTTCCCTTCTCTCTCCCTTTCCCTCCCACCTCTCATCCCTGTTTAATGTTAATCTTCTTCTCATGCTCTTCCTTCCTACTCTGTTCTTAGTTACACTCCTTATATCAAAGAAGACATTTGGCATTTGTTTTTTAGGGATTGGCTAGCTTCACTTAGCATACTCTGCTCTAATGCCATCCATTTCCCTGCAAATTCTATGATTTTGTCATTTTTTAATGCAGAGTAATACTCCATTGTGTATAAATGCCACATTTTTTTTTATCCATTTGTCTATTGAAGGGCATCTGGGTTGGTTCCACAGTCTTGCTATTGTGAATTTTGCTGCTATGAACATTGATGTAGCAGTGTCCCTGTAGCATGCTCTTTTTAGGTCTTTAGGGAATAGACCGAGAAGGGGAATAGCTGGGTCAAATGGTGGTTCCATTCCCAGCTTTCCAAGAAATCTCCATACTGCTTTCCAAATTGGCTGCACCAATTTGCAGTCCCACCAGCAATGTACAAGTGTACCCTTTTCCCCACATCCTCGCCAGTACTTGTTGCTGTTTGACTTCATAATGGCTGCCAATCTTACTGGAGTGAGATGGTATTTTAGGGTGGTTTTGATTTGCATTTCTCTGACAGCTAGAGATGGTGAGCATTTTTTCATGTACTTGTTGATTGACTGTATGTCCTCCTCTGAGAAGTGTCTGTTCAGGTCCTTGGCCCATTTGTTGATTGGGTTATTTGTTATCTTATTGTCTAATTTTTTGAGTTCTTTGTATACTCTGGATATTAGGGCTCTATCTGAAGTGTGAGGAGTAAAGATTTGTTCCCATGATGTAGGCTCCCTATTTACCTCTCTTATTGTTTCTTTTGCTGAGAAAAAACTTTTTAGTTTAAGTAAGTCCCATTTGTTGATTCTAGTTATTAACTTTTGTGCTATGGGTGTTCTTGAACGACTGGGCACACTCTCCCCTTTTGCCATTCCCTCAGACCCTAAGTTTGTGGAGCTTGGGGCTGAGAACCCTCAGCGAAATTTTGCTTGCCCTCCGATAGCCACGCCCCCAGTAGCTGGTGCAAGAGACCTCAGTTGACAGAACTGGTGGGAGTGGTAGCCGGGGGTTCCGCGCTGCGAGTCCTGTGCCACTCCTGATTTCCTCGGTCTGACTATCGCGCTCACGGGAGAGCTGGGAGGGGCCCTTAAGATTTCCCCACTGTGGAGAGGAAGGGCTAGGGGGTTACACACCTGTCACCGCCGGTTTCAATAAAGTTATCTCCTCCACCGCATTCTGATGACGTCAGTTCTCTGCCATGGTGGTATCCCATGCAAATGGTGACAGTTTGTTCCCTTTGCCAGGTGACCAATGCAACGGGTGGGTCCTGAATGGCTCTCCCAAGCCCTGTCTCAATCCTGTGGCCACTGCCTATGAAGGCTCGGTTGGTATTAACCTCCGCAGGTTCAGAAGGGCCGACCAGTTGTTTCAGCGGGATCGTTTAGTGCTGAGTCATAGTGGTTTGTCTGCTAGATGCAGGCAAAAGGGAGCTTGAATTCAGCCGATCCGGGCTCGGTGTGTGTTCTGAGAGGTCCAGACTGTTCGCCCCAGATCCACGTCAGCTCAGCATTGCCTAGTGATCCTGAGCAAACAACATTTAGATGGTTTATGACTCCCTATGCCCTTGCAGATGAAGAGGTCAGAGACTTGATCTCTCTGCGCCCGCCGCCATGTTGGATCTCAAGACCGTGACTCCATTTTTTAAAAACCAGCCTGTACCTCATAGCAGGGCCTGTCCAAAGTGGGAGGGGTGACCCTTATCCTTGGAAAACCCATTCCTAGGCACATAAGCAACCCTGCTGAGTCATTTGTCTGTACCAGATATCCTTGACTCAGCAAATGAAAGTTCCTGAAAAGACCAAAAGAATGCCTGAGGCCTAATTTCGTACCATTGCAACAACCCAAGTGAGACAGGGAAGATATCTGAAATACCAGGCAACTCTCCCAGTAGTTTCTTGATGGATAAAGTGATTGGGCAACCCTGCAGTTTAGCATGTACACTCTTGCAACCCCTCGAGGCCTAAATCAGTTCAAACATATCCACTACTTGAACTAACCAACCATCCTTACTCGACTTCTTCCCATCAAAGAATGTGCTAATCAATGTTAAGTGTTGTCTGGGGGCTGGGATTGTGGCTCAGCAGTAGAGCACTCCCCTAGCAGGGGCAGGATCTGGGTTCCATTCTCAGCACTACATAAAAATAAAGGCATTGTGTTGTGTCCATCTTCACCTAAAAAATAAATATAAAAAAAGAGTTTTTGTTTTACGTTACCATGGTGTCAAACGATTTGCTGTGTGATGTTGTGATGCATAGAATATCCCCAAAAAACCTATAAATCCTCATTGAGCTAAGGGCTGGGACTCACTCCTCGCGACCGCTGTTTCAGAAACGGTTTTGAGTCCAGGCTCAAGCTGTAAATAAAGACTCTTGTGTGATTGCATCGGATTCGGCTCCTGGAGATTTATTGGGATCCCATGAATATAGCATTACAAGGTAGTGTACTAACAGAATATGTTGTTGCACAGGAGCAGGGAGTTGAGATGAACCAGCAGGGAGTTCAAGACCATCCAGCAGCCAATGGCTGAAACCTCTCAGGAGCTCCAATCATCTCAAGAAGAGGCAAGCAATATGGTCGGTGGGGCCCAAAGGGCTCTGAATCTCCCAGGAGATGCCAGTGCCTGGGCCATTGGACAGATTCACACTCAGGCTGTCTCCTGGAGCCCAGGTCCTCCTGGGAAGCTGCTGAAAACTGAGGCTTACATCACAGAGGAACCTAGAAGGGAAAAAAAAACAGCCTTGAGAATGCCTTGCAGTACAATGCCCTTCATCCAATGCCCTGGAAGGAGCCTGAAAAATCCAGTGGAGACCCTCATACTGTCCTTGTGGACTCCTGCACTGGGACTGTGCTGGGCAGGCCTAGGAGGCTTAAAGTCTTGGCTGTGGTGGTCATCTCTTATTTTGTTCTTTCTCTACTGAATGATTTAAAGGTTCTTGAATAAGAAAAACTCTTTCTGTAATTAATTTGTTAAGGAACTCTTCTTTTAGATGGACCGAGAATTCTCACAGTTTCTAATCTGACTGAGTTTTTCATGATGATGAAAGCCATTCCTTTATTCACTGCTTGTCTATTGATTTTTGAGGGAGTGAGTCAGTGTTGGAAGCTGTATAGGTGGATCTGGGGCAAGAAGAAGAAAATTACCCAAGTCAGAGCTGTGGGCTGAACCCCAGGGAATCTCTGGAGTTATAAGGGTAGTGTCCCAACAGAATGTGTAGTTGGGTAGCTACTTGCTGGTGTTTCTTCAAAACTGAATGTGACCTTAAGAAGAGGGGAGAGAATCAGCATCAAACAGTATTCTTTAAATGGTCTACAGTTACTTTTATTAACTAAGAAAGGACACCAAAATGAAATATCTAGTCTTGAGCCTTCTGAATTGATAATCATGAGATCCAAGAAATCAGCTCTAGGTCAGATATGTCCAGGAAGTTACAGAATTCTGCACAGGTCAGCTGTGTCCAGTATAAGTGACTCCATAGATTGTACTTCAACATCCACCAAAACTGAAGGCTTGTGGGTAGGGTCACATGGCAAATGTCAGTTTGCTCAGGTGGCTTTAGCAAACTATCAGCAGGGTGCCATGATGTGTACCAGTAGTCCAAGCTATACAGGAGGCTCAGACAGGAGCATTGCTTGAGCTCAGAACTTTGAAGCCACCCTGGGCAACAGAGAAGATCCTGTCTCAAAAAATGAAAAGATAAAGTACTATACACTGGGCTGAGCTTCAAGGGATATAAATTCCTTCATTAGCATGGACATGAACTTTTAAACTTTCCTGTTCCTTAAAATTCAGTAGGTTTTAGATTGAAGGGATTTGTATTTAGAGGGGTTTAGGTGCTAGGTCTTCCTGAACAGTGGGATCATACCTGTTTGCCTTGTTTTTCTCATCAGTTTATTTGAGTGTCAATGGTCCATGGCATGGAATGGGAGTAGAGGGTCAAATAGGAGTTGGAGTGTTTTTGTGGTTCAGATATACAGACAGGATTCCAATGTGATCATATATCTTCTAAAAACCTAAAGTCTAAATCAGCTTTCTTTGCTCAGCAATAAAAGAGAAAAAAAATCATAGCATTTTCAGGTAAATAGATGAAGTTAGAGAAGATAATGCTAAGTGAAGTTAGCCAATCCCAAAAAACCAAATGTCAAAGGTTTTCTTTGATATAAGGTGGCTGATTCATAGTGGGATAGGGAGAGGGAGCATGTGAGGAATAGAAGAACTCTAGATAGAGCAGAGAGGTTGAAGGGAAAGGAGGGGGCATGGGATTAGAAATTATGGTGGAATGCGTTGATCATTATTATCCAAAGTACATGTATGAAGACATGAATTGGTGTGAATATACTTTGTGTACAACTAGAGATATGAAAAATTGTGCTCTATATGTGTATTTGTTTTAATTTCTTTTAAAATTGAAAGAAAAACATTAATTCTTATGCATAATATAATATTTGATATATAATATCAACATATTGTCATAAAACCATAGGAGAGACTATAATTTTTAAATTTATGTATCGACTGAGTTTTAGTTGAGGAATGAGTGCCTTAAGGCAAAAGTGTTCCAGGGGCCAAGGGTCAGGGTGGGTCTCTGCAAAGGGCAGAGGGCCACAGGTTCTGTTGCAATTCCCCAGCCTCAGGAAGGCTCAGCCTTTGATAAGCAGCACTGGGAGAGGCCAAGTGCTTTGGTCTGAGCTAGCAAATGCACCAGGAAGATAAGGAGGTATCTCTCAGCTTGACCTCCACTTAATTGTACTATGACACCTTTACTTGTCTTAACTAATCTGTATATTATTTAAAAGTTTGTCTTTTAATAATCATCAGTGTCTTTTGCATCCATTTCATAATTTAATAAACTTCTTAATTGAATTATTATTGATACCATTTGCATCCATTTTGCAAACTAAAATCTCCCTATATTTTTGTAGTTTTTGTGACTCTACAAACATCTTGCTAAAAAAGTCATTACTTAAATTTCATTTCACCAGTATAATTTCCAGGAAGACAGAAAAGGAATGAAAGTGGAACATATGAGATAATAGAGAATTGATTTTATCAAATATTTTTTTCTGATTAAAGGTCCTACAAATCCTACAAATGATGTGTAGCATCATTTCCTTTGTTTAGTGATATAGAATCTACATGATTCCACATCAACAGGGAGCCATGTTTTCATAATTATAAACATATACATATATGGAAAAATACTTAATGCTTTCTATCTTTTGGAGTTATAAGGTATTTAATATGTCCTAGAATCTCTATACAATCTATTCCCTTTGGGATTCTAAGGATTGCCTTGTTTCTAACTATGTGGATCATTTTTATCTTGTACTATGAAAGAACAGTATTTTCTCCTTAACAGAATTTCTTGTTTCTGCGAATGAATCTGTGGAATAAATTTCTAAAAGTGAAATTTCTATATCAAAATAGTATATTTAAAACTGTTAGAACCCATGGCTATGTTGCATGTTAAAGAGTCCTACCAAATTCATTCAAACAACAGTATTAAGGAAGGTCTTTCTGCCAATATATTTTTTTAATTTCTTAGTTATACATGAGCACAATGTTTATTTTGTTAGTTTTTAAGTGGTGCTGAGGAGCGAACCCTTTGCTTCACATGTGCAAGGCAAGCCCTCCGACACTGAGCCACAACCCCAGCCCTTCGCCAATATTTTAAGAACATAGTTATAATCAAAATTTCTTCTTTTTTATTTAGCAGGAAGCAAATCCAGGGACTCATGCATGGTAGGCAAGTGCTCCACCACTGACCTACATCCCTGGACCCTGTAATAAAAGTTTTGGACACTTTTTAATATGCCATTTAAATGTGTATTTCTTTTAATTTGTTTGTGTCTAATATTAGCAAGGACATGATTATCTTTCCTACTACAGAAGTGTTTAGTATTGTGTATTTATCTGTGGGAATTTGAAAAGAGTTCCATAATTTATAATGACTTTTCTAATCGATTTGGGGTGAATGACATTGATAATATCTGTCAATAATTCATACTGTCAAAAGGGCAGGGATCCATTCCCAGCAGGCTTGGCTGGTCTCCTGGCCTCTGGCATGGGCAGGGAGAAGAGCACTCTTACAAGGGTCACCACCACCAGAGGTCTTGGGTTCTAGACCTTCCTCACACTTGCACCTGGAACACAAGGGAGCCCCAGCGGGTGGTCGATAGTGGGGCACCTTTGAGATCCCCGACTTTCCTGGGTGTGCCTGTGGCTTCTTCTGGTTTGCAGATGCCCTGTCCAGTATAGGAGGCTCTGTGTCCTGGTGCAAGATGTGTGTGCTTTTGGAAAGTCATCTTTCCATGACCAATGCTGGAGAAGATGCCCTTGGGGTGTAGAATGCAGGTCGCAGTGCAAGTCTTGGCTGTCATGGGTGATAACTCTTGGTTGGACGTAGAAGGGCAGCGACTGGGGCCAAGGATATATTGAGCTCAGGGCTAGAGGCCTCTGGAGCCCTGGTGCCTGTGTTATGCTCAAATTCGGGACCCCCAAATGACCACCAGAGACGAGATGGATGTAAGCAGCAAAGAGGTGTTTATTGCGAGCTAGATCGGTCCTCCGCGCGCAAACAGAGCAACAGGTGATGCTGAGAGGCCCGGAGCCCAGGGTTTGCAGCAGTTTTACACATTCTTTGGGGAAGGCAGGGACCCCCACATACATCATAGCATCTCTTAGCAAATCATCACACACTGCGGGAAAATCAAACAACAACTCTAAAACATGATTAGCATATCAAGTGACTGGAAAGAATCTGGAAATAATTATTGGTTAGTTCAAGTTGACTCACTTAAAATTGATTGGTTTAAGCCATGAGGATGTCACAAGGGGGGGGTCTCTGCCAAGCTTCAGGGCTTCTAGTTTAGATATTGGTCACCACACCTAGGTGGGGGCCGTCTGGAATTTCAGATATTTTGATATCTTGGCCTATCTTAGGCGATCACCATCTGCAGCTTTTCCGAGAACTGTTTCCACAGAGCTTTTCTGTGGTATTTTCCTGACTTTAGGACTGCAGTAGGTCAGGAGTTAAGTTTCAGAGCAAAATGAGGTCCCAAGTAGATTGAGGTTGCTTAGGTCTTTCACCTGAACTGCAGAATTCCAAGCCTGTGACACACAGAAGAGAAAGTGCTATTCCATGGCATTTGGGGCCTTACACAGGTACCACCAAGTATATGGGACACAGGAGGCAGCAGATTTGGTGTTCTGAAACTTCTCTGGCCTCCAGGGAGTTTCTAACCACGGACTGGAATCTGGGTAGTGTTTGCTTTAATCCTGAAATGAAATTCTGTTGGCAGCAAGTCCACCCTGGCCCCTGGAGCCCAACCTCCACTAGTTTGTTCTGCATGCCAGTGTGGCCAGCTCACAAGGCCATGGCGAACTTGCGGTTTTTCTGTTCCTGCTTGTCCATCTGAGACATATGTATCCCACAGGAATGCCTTGACCTTTTCTGGTCTGATGGACTTCTTGTTAAGGGAGGTTTCGGTACCTGACAATAATAGATGTTGAAACTAAATTTCTCCCCCCTCCCTCCTGCTTTTGGGTAGTTTTCCACTTCTGCTGCTTGGGGTATAAAAAAAGTGTGTTAGCAATAAAGTGTGTGATTCCTGGATGAAGAACCTTGGTGTCCTGCTTGTCTTTTAACCTCACCGTCCCTCGCCGGACTCGGCTCCCTTGGCCGGACGCGGCAATTGGAGGTCCCACCGAGATCCGGAAAGCAGGGGTAAGCAGACGGGGCTCACCTTCTAAGAAAGAAGGGGGAGGATTGGTTTAAAGATATTTTAAAGAGACAGGGTACATACCATGGATAACTCAACAGCGAAAGTTCGTCTGGCCAACGAACTGAAAGAGCTGTTAAACACACAAAGAACAGGAATAAAAACTAAGACTGCAACCGAATTCGTTGAAATTATTGCCCAGGCTTGTCCTTGGTTTCTGACAGGAGGATTTCTTAATAATAGTGACTGGGACCTGGTGAGGCATGACCTTCAGAAATTATTGAGGGACCGGGGCTCAGACAGTGTCCCAGTTGCCACCTTTTCCTTATGGAGGTTGGTAAAGGATGCTTTATTAAGAGATAAAGTAAAGATCAAGGATCAACTTGCTGAATGTGAACAGGCCCTTAATCAGGTGCAGGAAGAGCAAATGGCAGAATCCTTAAAGGATGAGGGTCCCCTTGAGGACTCGGGCTCGGGGGGTAAGAAACGCCTCCAGATTTCTAAGCCCAAAAAGGATCCTGAGGACCTCAGTTCTCTCTCTGAGGAAGAGGAGGGATCAGAAAGGGAGATAGAGGAATTAGAACATCGCCTTAAAAGGGCAAATGTGAGGGTGCCTAGGGCCCTCTCAATTGCCGCACCTCCTCCCTATAATCCTGATTGGAATGAGGACGCCCCTACTAGACGGGCGGGGGTCCACTGGGGTTCTAGAGCTGCTCAGGTTTTTCCAATGATTGAAAACGCCGATGCTGATGGACAGCAGGCCAGAGCCCATGTCCCCCTAGCCTTCAAGGACATAAAACAGCTTAAGGAGGCGGTCATTAATTATGGACCTCATGCCCCTTTCACATTGACCCTCTTCGAGTCTTTCTCAGCCAGCCAACTGATACCCAGTGATTGGCAGCAACTTTGCAGGGCTGTGTTATCTGGAGGGGATTTCTTATTGTGGAAAAGTAAATATCATGAAAGGTGCCGCGAGCTGGCTCAGATTAACCTGAATGCGGGCCATCAACGGCGAAATGCCGAAATGTTAACAGGAACTGGGCAGTATGCCACCATAGGCCAACAAATTAATTACGACCCAGGTGTTTATGCTCAAATAGCCTCAGCTGCAGTCCATGCCTGGAAAGCCCTGCCCATTTCTAAGACTGAAGCAAAAATTTCCAAGATCTCTCAAGGGCCCTCTGAACCTTATTCGGACTTTATAGCCTGCCTAATGCAGGCGGCTGGAAAAATATTCCCTAATCTGGAACAGGCTATGCCACTTATTAGACAACTGGCATATGAAAACGCTAACACTTATTGCCAAAATGCTATTAAGTCCTCCCGAGCCAAAAGTATAGATGACATGATTCGAGCATGCAAAGATACAGATGGGCCTCATATTACTGGTCAGGTTTTGGCTGCTGCCCTTAAGACTGGAATGCAAAAAGCTGATAACAGGGGAACCTGCTCTAAGGGGTGTTTTAAATGTGGAAAAGAGGGACATATAAGGAGAAACTGCCCGGAAAGGAGCGAGGGTGCTGGCAGAGGGATGCCTGGAATTTGTCCTCGATGTCATAAAGGAAATCATTGGAGTAGTGAGTGCAGGTCAAAATTTGACATCCAGGGTAACCCAATACTGTCGGGAAACGGGAGCAGGGGCCCGCCCCGGGCCCCGGAAGCCAAAGTGTACGGGGCAGTGCAGGAACGAAACAGTGCCTCGGGGAGTGGACATCTCCGCCGCCTCCCACTGACCAACCCCTTTCTATCTGGGAACTCCCCAGGGGAACACCAGGAAGCACAGGACTGGACCTCAGTTCCACCTCCCGAGCAGTATTAACTCCCCAAATGGGACCTCAGATGCTGCCTACTGGGGTTTTTGGACCCCTGCCACAGGGGACGGTGGGACTAGTGTTGGAACAAGGTAGCACAAACTCAGTGGGGCTTAAAGATTCTTATGGGGGTTGTTGATGCTGATTATCAGGGAGAAATAAAGATAGTAGTAGAAGCTACCCAAGGAATTGTTATTCTTCCCCCCGGGGAGCATATAGCTCAATTACTGCTGCTACCCTTAGCTTCCATTCCTGGGCACGCCCTCCGTGGGTCCCGGGGCGACGGCAGCTTTGGCTCCACTGGAACTCCCCAGGCCTTTTGGGTAGCTCATTTGGATTCGAGTCCCAACCTGACCATTGACATACAGGACAAGGCTTTCAAGGGAATACTAGATACGGGGGCGAATGTCTCTGTCATTTCTGAAAAACAATGGCCACCTGCCTGGCCCCTCCAGAGTCCCTCAGCCATATTACAGGGGATAGGACAGACCCGACCAAAAAGAAGTGCTTCCTTTTTAAAATGGAGAGATGGCAAAGGACATAGTGGCCATTTCCAGCCTTATGTGGTGACTGGACTCCCCATGAATCTTTGGGGGAGGGACTTGCTTCATCAAATGGGGGCTATTCTCACTACCCAGACTTTGAAAGGAAATAATGACTTTGTTAATGATTCAATGCTAGACATGGGGTGGATCCCTGGAAGGGAACTAGGAAAGAGACATGAGGGCAGAATATCACCTGTGGATCCAGCGGAACAGGTTACCCGGCGGGGAAGAGACCGGAGAGGACTGGGAAATTTATCCTAGGGGCCACTGAAGTGCGGCCGCCTCCACTGTCCATTACTTGGTTATCAGATGACCCTGTGTGGGTAGAACAGTGGCCCCTAACTAAGGACAAATTACAGGCCGTTTCCCTATTAGTTCAAGACCAGCTTGAGTTAGGACACGTGGTGCCCTCTACCTCCCCTTGGAATACCCCTATTTTTGTTATACAAAAGGGGTCTGGGAAGTGGAGACTTCTTCAGGACCTACGGGCTATTAATAAAACTATGCAACCCATGGGACCCTTACAGCCAGGGCTACCCTTTCCTACTGCGATCCCAAAGGATTGGCATCTTATTGTCATAGATTTAAAAGATTGTTTCTTCTCTATCCCCTTAGACCCACGAGACCGAAAGCGTTTCACTTTTTCCTTGCCTTCCACAAACTTTAGGGAACCTTACCAACGGTATGAATGGACCGTCCTACCTCAAGGGATGACTAATAGTCCTATAATGTGCCAATATTTTGTAGCTGAGGTCTTACGACCCTTTCGACAGCAGTTCCCACAGCTCTACCTCATTCATTATATGGATGACATCTTACTGGCAGGGCCCAAGAAAGAAAGGCTTCTTCAGTCTTATGAAGTCCTCCAATCCCTTCTAAAAGGGGCAGGGCTGATTATAGCGCCCAAAAAGGTCCAGTTTCAACACCCTTACAATTATTTGGGATATATCATTAATAACATAAAAATCTTTCCCCAGAGACCCCAGTTCCAGATAAATCAGCTCAAAACTTTACATCAGTGGCAGACATTCCTCGGAGAAATACAGTGGCTGCGTCTGTCCTTTCATATTCCAACTGGAGAGCTCAAACCCCTGTATGACCTCTTGCGAGGAGATCCTTCTCCTATGTCGTGTAGAGTACCTACACCAGAAGCCTTACGAGCACTGAGGCTAATAGAAGAGGCTCTGCAGGACATACAGATTATGCAGATAGATTAGTCTGTGCCCTTGTCATTTATAGTTCTACCTTCTAAAATTACTCCCACAGGAGTGTTCTGGCAAACGGGTCCCATTTATTGGGTCCACTTGCCGGCTTCTAACCCCCGGGTATTGACTCCCTTTTATGAGCTAGTTATTAACTTAATTTGGAAGGCTAAATATTTGGGTGATGCATTGTTTGGAAAAACCTTTGACATACTTATTCAACATTACACTCAAGATATGGTACACAAGTTACAACAAGAACATGACCTTTGGTGTCTTTTCCTGTGCAGCTTCAAGGGTCAGATTGATAATCACTTCCCTAAACATAGACTTTTGGAGGGCTTTAAAAGGTGTCCCATTATCTTCCCAAAGATTATGAAAAGGGAACCTATTCCAAAGGCCCAAACTGTATATACAGATGGGGCCAAAAATGGATTTGCCGTCGTTTTTGATGGATCTCAAATTCTCCGACAACCTGTGTCAGGTCAGTCGGCCCAAAAGGCAGAAGTTGAAGCTTTAATCATAGCTCTCAAAGTCTATAGTTCTATTCCTCTTAATGTATATACTGACAGCTTGTATGTAGCCAATCTGGCACTAGTCATAGAAACAACATCATATATTGGAAAGCAATCCACCATCACAAAACAACTACAGGTAGTTCAGCTTCTCATTTGGGCTAGACGAGATCCTCTATACATTGGCCACATCCGAAGCCATTCAGGGCTCCCTGGACCTTTGTCAGAGGGCAACGCAAAAGCAGACGCTGCTACTCATGCTGTCGGCCTTTCCTGTGTGACGACCAAATATGATAAGGCCTTACAATTCCATAACAAAATTCATTTAAATGCACAGTCTTTACTCTTCCACACAGGATGTTCACGAGACCAGGCTTTACAGATTGTCTCATTATGTCCAACCTGTGCACCATTTATTCATTCTCCTTCCCTTGGGGTTAATCCAAGAGGACTACAACCTAATGATGTCTGGCAAACTGATGTTACACACTTCCCTAGCTTTGGTAAGCTCTCCTCTATACATGTTTCCACTGACACATATTCTGGCTTCATTTTTGCCACCTTACATACTGGAGAGAAGGCTAAGGATGTAGTCAGTCATCTTCTAAAAGCCTTTTCCTCCATGGGCACCCCACGATGCCTCAAAACCGATAATGGTCCCACATATGTAAGCCCGGCGGTTCAACGGTTTTGCACCCAATGGGAAATTAATCATAAGACTGGAATCCCTTATAATCCACAGGGACAGGCTATCGTGGAACGAGCCCATCAACATTTAAAAACTTATTTACAAAAAACAAAAGAGGGGGAGATATACCGGAATTGTCAGGGACCACAAGCACTTCTAAGTATAACCTTATTTACTTTAAATTTTTTACTCACTGACACTGGAGGGCGCACGGCTGCACAATGCCACTTTTCCCCTCCCACTGTACAAGATGCTCAAATAAGGTGGAAAGATTTATCCACCAGAAAGTGGCAACCCCCCGCTCCACTCTTAGCTAGAGTGAGGGGAGCTGTATGTGTTTTTCCCCCAGGAACTGAGAAGCCCATTTGGATCCCGGAGCGCTGCACCAAACCGGTGAATGAAAATTCAAGACAAAATGAAGTTCCCAAGATGGCTGATCCTGCCACTGTTGTTCTCACCCCTTCAAGTGAGTGCCGAGACACATCTCATGAGCTGGACCCCACTTGTGGCATTCCTTCTGGACAGGTTTGTTGAAGGAGGGCTTGACCCCCCACCTGGGAATATTCATGAATATCTTTTTGGAGCCCCTTGTGAGTGTACGGGAGGGCCCCGGCACTCGGCCACCTCTGGTTATATCCAGAGCATTGATTGTGGGACTAAAGTAGCCTACATGGCGGCTGAACTCAATGAAAACATCAGAGGATTTAAACAACCAAAATTGGTATGTGTTAATAAGCCCGGACTTGTTGTCCCTAATCCGACCGAGACTCTTGGAAGCTGTTCCGCCACTTGTCATTACACCCCGGCGATGCACATCTCCTGTTATACATCAGCCTCAATTTGTGTTAATAATCAAGGAAAACAGTATTTTGAGGCCATCCTAACTAACACCCGTGGAGAATGGGGGACCACTTATAATTATATTCCTTTTCTTGGTGACCGGGGAGGGGAAGGCATCACGACTCGGTTAACGGAGGCGGGATGTGAGGGCGTTGTGGGTAAACCTTCCTGCTGGCCCATGCAGGCCCCCATCGGAGTCTCTGATGGAGGGGGACCCACTGATGCTATCAAACACCTTCAGGTGATTAAGCTTTTAAAGCCGGAGATTCCTAAGCCTACATACCACCCCTTGATATTGCCCAAATCCCAGCTTCATGATTTAGATGCCAATACATTAGATATCCTAGAAACTACCTTTTCTTTACTTAACAGTTCCAACCCTACCCTTGCTGGTGATTGCTGGCTCTGCATAACGGCAGGTGCAGTCATGCCATTGGCGGTTCCCATCAATTATACCATTGATGATGACAACACATGTCAATCTGGGCTGCCCTTTAAGGTGCAGCCTCTAGGTGGTTTTATGTCATGCCTTCTGGGCATGATGCAAAATAATACCTATGATGTTGATGTTGGAATCTCTTCCTTTGGAAACTGCTCATTAGTAAAGAATTACTCCTCACCTACTCCGCCCATTTGTCCCCCTAATGGTACAGTTTTTATGTGTGGTGGAAATTTAGCTTTTCCCAGGTTCGCAGCAAATTGGACTGGTGGTTGCATTCTGGCGTTATTGCTTCCTGATATCATGATTATCTCAGGAGATGAACCCCTACCCATTCCTAGCCTAGACATCTTAGTTAGAAGACACAAGAGAGCTGTGCAGGCCTTACCACTCCTTGTTGGCCTTGGAATAACCGCTGCTGTGGGCACAGGCATGGCAGGATTGGGTACGGCTATACATTCTTACCGCCGCATATCTCAACAGCTTATAGATGATGTGCAAACCCTGTTGGGAACCATTAAAGACTTACAAGACCAGATAGACTCTCTAGCAGAAGTAGTTCTTCAGAACAGGCGGGGTTTAGACTTGCTTACTGCCAATCAAGGGGGAATTTGTTTAGCCCTTGGGGAGAGGTGCTGTTTTTATGCTTACAAGTCTGGCATAGTTCGCACAAAAATTAAACAACTCCAAGAAGACCTAGAAAAAAGGAGGAGGGAATTATTTGAGAACCCTCTCTGAACTGGACTTAATGGATTTTTGCCTTATCTTCTTCCCTTATTGGGACCATTGTTAGGACTCCTCCTAGTAGTGGCAATAGGACCCTGCATTGTAAATAAGATAGTACAATTCATTAAGGATCAAATTAATATCTTAGCTTCTAAGCCGATACAGGTTCACTATCAACGCTTGCAGATGGATGATCGACTCTCTGAGATATACTTCAGACCGATCCGAAGATGAGTGTCCTCCTTAAAAGAAGAACTCCTGCCATATCTTTTCTCTATGCATACCTCTCCCTCTTGCTTTCCTGTACTAGGATCTTTGCTGTCTAATCTCTCGGTCCAATCACATCTGCCATTCGGTGGTGAGGGTCGTGGTTCCCGTGGGTGGAGATGGTTAAGCGTTCACCGCAATAATGTCTTGATAGGTCATAACACCTTGAGCTGATCTTGTAGTACCCAGTGACGGGCAACTTTCACGCTTGCTGTGCGACCTAAGCCAGGGAATCGGGGCCTTCCCAGAGAAGGGTAAGCATCACAAGGGCTGTGAACGACCTAAGACAGGGGCTACTTGATTCCCACTGGCATGCAAAAAACAAAAGAGAGGGACTTGTTGGCAGCAGGTCCACCCTGGCCCCTGGAGCCCAACCTCCACTAGTTTGTTCTGCATGCCAGTGTGGCCAGCTCACAAGGCCATGGCGAACTTGCGGTTTTTCTGTTCCTGCTTGTCCATCTGAGACATATGTATCCCACGGGAATGCCTTGACCTTTTCTGGTCTGATGGACTTCTTGTTAAGGGAGGTTTCCGTACCTGACAATAATAGATGTTGAAACTAAATTTCTCCCCCCTCCCTCCTGCTTTTGGGTAGTTTTCCACTTCTGCTGCTTGGGGTATAAAAAAAGGTGTGTTAGCAATAAAGGGTATTGACTCCTGGATGAAGAACCTTGGTGTCCTGTGTGTCTTTTAACCTCGCCATCCCTCGCCGGACTCGGCTCCCTTGGCCGGACGCGGCAAAATTCCATTGAAAAACCAGCCTCTACCTCAGAGCAAAGCCTGTCCAAGGAAGGGACATGACCTTTGTCCTTGGAAAGACCCACAGAGCACTCCTAGGCACATTCCCACTCTGCTAAGTTGTTTATCTACAAATAACAGGAGAGATCTGCTGTGCCAGGTGTCCCTGACTCAGTCAGGCTATGTGAGGATCCATAGCAACCCCCTAGCAGCCGCCAATCAACATGAGAAATACCTGGGATGCCAGATGACCCTCCCAGTAGGTTATGGTGGTTGATAACATGTTGAGAAACCATGTAGTTCAGCAAGTACACCCCTCTTGGCTTAAACCAATGAGTTCAAATGAATAACCCTTTTGTATTGACCAATCACCCTTACCCAACTTGTTCCCGCCAGTGAATGTGCTAATCATGTTTTAGAGTTGTTATTTGATTTTCCCCCAGTGTGTGATGATTTTCTAAGAGATGCTATGATATATGTGGGGGTCCCTGCCTTCTCCAAAGAATGTATAAAACTGCTGCAAACCTGGCTCGGGGCCTCTCAGCGTTACCAGTTTCTGTGTGTGCGCACAGAGGACCAAGCTAGCTCGCAATAAACACCTCTTTGCTGCTTAAATCGATCTTGGTCTCTGGTGATCTTTTTGGGGTCCCAAATTTGAGCATAACACCATCAGAAAGCTCAATTAATGAGATTAACAACAACAACAATTATTTGTTAGTCTCTGTAATAGGAAGACTTGCTCCATACAAGACAGTGAAAAATAGACATTTTACTTCTGACTTTAGCAGGGTTTTCAGCACAATATCTAGATAATCACAAAATGCTTTTTTTGTAACCCTTTTCATTCCTGAACTCTGCCTGTGTGTAGAGTACTTGTGATTTAGCAATTTAAAAATGGGCAATGAGGTTTGTTTTTCAGATTTGGTGCTATAATCTGATTGGCCTATCACCTCATACCCCACTCCATCCAATTCATAACTTGATAAATGAATCCCTAATATGATAATAGGAGGACTTGGGGCTCTTTGGAGTAAATGAGACCATAATCCCTCATTAAGTGTATTTATGGCCCATTCTGGAGATTTTTTTTTAACTATTTTACAGATATCAGTCAGTATCTTCTAAACACCCAATAGGATGAAGCTATAAATCCATAATAAAAATGAGAAGTGAAAATTCATAAAATTGTGGAAAGCAAAAAAAAATTAAATAATATTCTGATCAAGGAAAAAAAGCACAAGGGAAGAAAATACAAAGATAACTAATAACAATGGAAACACTATATCAAAATTTATGGGATGAAGCAGGTACAGTGACAAGGGTGGTGTATTAGTCAGGGGTTCTCTAGAGAAACAGAATCAAAAGGAATTATGATTATAAAAAGGGGATTGGTTAGATTAGCTTACTTGAAGCTAGGTAGTCCCCAATGGCCGTCTGCAAGCTGAAGAGCTGGAGGAACCAGTAGTTGCACAAGTGTCTGAAGACCCAGAAACAAGAGAGATCAAAGTGTTCTCCTAGTCTGAACAGAAGGCTTCGGGAAATTCCCTGGACAATCCCTGCCAGAGTCCACTTTGGAGGAGTGAAGAAGCAAGAATCCGATATCCTCAAGTGATGGCATCAGCAATCAAGAAGATGAGCACTTGCATTTGTTGCTGCTGCCTTGTTCTTCCGCCTTTTATTCTATCCAAGCTACCATCCTTTTGGAGGGTGCTGCCCAACTTTAGGGAGGGTCTCCACTTAAATTGCTATCCCACATGTCAATCATTCCTAAACACACCCTCACTGGCACACCCAGAAGCCTCTTAATCATTGACATGTCTTAATCTTATCAAGTTGAATAAATGCTGACATTAACAAAGACTACCAAGACTGAATTTAAATCAGTAATCAAACACAAGGTGAGGCTGGGGATGTAGCTGAATGGTATAGAGCATTTGCTGGAGGCCCTGCCTGGGTTCAGTGTCCACCACTGGGGAAAAATAAATACTAATAAGTTAAAGCTCTGAGCATAGTAGTTTCATCAGTGAATTCTATGAAAAATTAAAAGAAGCATGGCTGACTACTTTCAATCTTTTTCAAAATATTGAAGAGGAACAGGAAAAAACTGTAGACCTTCACTCCTAATTCTATTAGTGACTATTTGCAAGTTGGATTATAGAGAACTGCCAGTGTGTAAATTCAAGAGATATTTCAATTGTACTAATATTTCATATTTCAATAATGTATCTTGCGATTGATGCTGAAAAAGTTGTGCATGAAATAAAGTATTAAATTAGGGAATGTCCTTCATTTCTGGTTCTTCCTGATTGTGTTTATATTGTTCAACACTTAAAAAAATAAAAATAGATAAAAATTTTTAAAAACCTATATGCTGAAAATTGAGGTACTTCCTTGAAGACACATGAACATCTCTACAACTGATCTGGGTCATCAATTTCTCTGGGAATATACTTTACTTAGCATGTTTTGCCTTTCCTTGAAATATTCTTTTTGAATCTGACAAAGTAGAACATCTCCCTGTGGTGTATCAAAAGTGTAAAAGTAAGACTTTTACAGTGCACTATAGTAAATGGAGGGTAGGGGTCCAAAAGTTCAGACAACTCTGGGATTAAGCCCTGTGAATATTTGGCTTGAGAATACTTGTAATTAACATTGATCATGCATTAATACCAGGCAGGATTAACAGGCAAGGGAAAACCCTGTCTGCCCCCTGTGCAAAGGGGACCCCACCATCCACCCCTTGTCTAGCAAAGAAAAGATACCTGCGCAGGGACCATGCTGGCATCCAGCCAACCTGCCTTTCATTTCCCAATCTCCAAATCAAACACACAAGTGAAAAACAATTGTTTCCATAATTTTATTTTACAAGGTACAGAAAATTTTATGAAAATTCAAGAAGGCACAAACTTCTCACTTGATTACTAATCTGAGAATTGTTTATTTTAACATCATTTCTTCTCAGAGGATCATCCACTGCAGCATGTTCTCGGAGTCGCCAGTGCTCTCAAGTCAAAGGCAGGCAGCCAGGAGTTCAGAGCCTTAAAATCTAAAGTCTCTGCATGGGAGTGGAAACCTCAGGCAGTGGCTCTTGGCATCCGCACAGCACGATACTAGAAAGAACATGGGCAATCTCAGGATCACTTGGTCCAAGGGGGCAGCATGAGCACTGGTCTGCCTAGTTTCTTAGAGGCATCCAACTCTCCTGGTGGGGCCTGCAGCTCCTGCTGGGTCAAAGGCTTTGGTCCAGGGCAGGCAGGCAGCTCTGCGCCTCTTCTCAAAGTGCTGTGTGATCTGGATCCATGGAGGGGGCAGTCAGAGCTGAGAAACCCACAGGGTTTTAAAAGTGCTTCAAGGTTAAAGTCCTGGTGATCCCAAGAAAGGAAGCCCAGCCTGGGATAAAAAGGCAGAGACCAGGGCCTAGGATTTGCTTCCATGAGGGCCAGCAGTGCCTGTGGCCCTGGAGCATCATCTCCACAATCCCAGGCCTCCTTCACACAGCTGGGAAAATGCTTGTGCATAGCTGCAGACTCTTAGAGGAGGAAAAGTCTTCAGAGACCCCTTGCCTGATGATTTCTACTCTTCTGGGCTCCTCTTGATCTGAAGCACAGGGTGTGGAAGTTAGTGGAGATAGGATCTCATGAGTACATTCATATTAAAGGGCAAATTCAATCATCTTGGATGTCAGTGTTTGATTGGATTGATTTTGTTGATAGATAGGTTTAAAACAATTTTTAAAAATCCGAGGATACACATCACTGGTTGCCATGGCCTACACCTTACTACCTGGTCTCCAATGAGAGAAAAAGAGAGAAGAGGGAGAAAGAGAGAGAGAGAGAGAGAGAGAGAGAGAGAGAGAGAGAGAGAGAGTGAGTTAGCCTTGGTGGAGGCTAAGGCTGGAGGATTGTAAGTTCAAAGCCAGCCTCAGCAATTTAACTAGACCCTAAGCAATTTAGGAGACATTTTCTGGAAAAAAAAAATGCTGAGGATGTGGCTCAGTGGTTAAGCAGTTTTGGCTCAATCCCTATGCATTACAGTTCTCGAGAGGAACAGAATAAACAGGAAGTATGGTTATAAGAAGGGAACTTATTAGGTTGACTTACCCACCAGAAGCTGGATCATCCACAATGGCAGTCTGTAGGCTGGAGAACTGGAAAAACAAAGTATCTGCACAGTCCAAGAGGCTGAATCCCCAGAACAAGAGAGATCAGGATGCTCCCCTAGTAGTAGACCAAAGGCTTCTGGAGAATCACTGGCAGAGTCTGCTTTGGAAGAATGAAGAAGCAAGAGTCTGACACTCAATCTCAGCAGCAATCAGGAACTGTTCAAGAGGAATAAGCTTGCATCTGCTGCTGCTTTCCTGGTTCTTCCAACTTTCATTCTATCCAAGCCATCATCTTATTGGATGGTGCTGACCATGCTTAAGGAGGGTCTCCGTTTCTGTTGGCTATCCCACATGCCAATCCTGTCTAGACACATCCTCATTGACACATCCATAAGCCCCTTAATCCACCGCATCTCTTAATCTAATCAATTTGATAATCAAGATAACCATTACACCCCCTGGTACAGTAAATAAATAAATAAAGTAATTAATTAATTAATACCCCAAACAAACAAACACACACAAAATGAGAGAGAAGATAAGAAGAAGTTAGAGATGGATAGTACAGGGGAAGGGATTTTCTGGAGGTCAAGGGTTGGGTTACCATGATCACAGCCAAAATAGTAACCAAGGAAATTCGTGTGGCAAACTACACATAAAGGGGATTAGACTTGAAGAGCAATTTAGAACATTGTTCCCTTACAAAAATATCTAGGCTGGGTGTGGTTGTGCTTGCCTGTTACTCTAGGACTCAGGAGGCTGATAGGATGATCTTAAGTTCAAAGCCAGCCTCAAGCAAATTAAGGAGGCCCTAAACAACTTAGTGAGACCATGTCTCAAAATATAATATAAGAAGGCCTGTGGATGTATTTTGGTGGGTAAGCAAATCTCCAGAACTCCCTACCACCACCCAAAAAATGACTAATAAATGCTTCATAACGTTTGTAGGTTTCCATCCCTTGATTCTCGGGACAATTCTGCTTGAGTCTGAGAGGTTGGCCATCTGTGCAATACATTCCTGCTCCATGCTTGTGAATACACTGGTCTCTAAGGAGAGAGAGGCACACAGAGAGTTGAATGGAGTATTCAGGTATGGTGGGTTCAGGTGTAATTGTTGAATTATAAATTGTACTTGTAATTGTTGACTCCAAATTTTATTTAGTTTTTATTTTTATGTTTTTAATGAATAGCTACATTAAAGCACTTTTTAAAATTGTGGTGAATGCCTCTGATAGGAAGGGACAAATGCCAAGGGTCCTGAATTTCACAAGTTTAAGTTCCATTCCTACAACTTTATAGATGTGACACTCAGCAGGTGATTTAATATCTATAGTCTTCATGTTTCCATCTGTGGACTGAAAATAAAACCTTTCATAGGTAATATCATGATACAATTCATCCATCAGTGATAAGTAGACAGCTCAAAGCAGAAAATAAGTTGTTAAATTATGATTATTGTATTATCATAATTGATGAAATCATAAATACAATCTAAATGATTAATACATTATAAAGGTTTCTAATGTGTGTTTCTGCTGTGAACTTATTGCTTTTCCTCATGTCATGTGCTTGGAGCAGTTACATTCCAGTGGATCTTTCCTTCAGTTTATCAGACATTCTAGTTACAAAAATGGGAGTGCTTGAAAGCAGAGCTGTCCTTGACCATACATTAATCTTCAATGGAACCAAGCCAATTTAATTCAGATATTTAGGGAGCATGAGTGGTAACCTGCCATGAGTGAAATTCTATGATGGATGCAGCATATAGAGACTTGAAGAGCTGCTTCCTACTTTTGAAGATCTTATGTTTATGAGAGAAAATTAAGTTAAAGTCAAGAGACAATGCAGGACACAGCCAACTCTCATACCCCATGGTGGCTGGTTAAATGCAAAGTAACCTGATGTTCATGATGACTCTATCAGAACCAGCCTTTTATATGAGCTGTGGTGGGGGGAAAAGACAATGGTAGGAATAATCATGAGAAATAAGGGAATAAAGAGGGAAGAGAGTCATAACAAAAATTAAAAGGGAAAGAGGAGAAAGTAAAAATAAAAAGGAAAGGAAAGGAGGGAGAGAGGGACGAAGGAAGGAAGGAAGGAAGGAAGGAAAGAAAGAAGGAAGGAAGGAAACTATGGACATCAGAAGAGGCAGATGATTGTAAGCTGTGGCCCAGACAGCCAATAGTGGCAGGTTGTAGAGTTCAGTGGAGAGAATGGACTCTCCACACCTGGGTCATGGAACAAAACTTCTCAAAGATAAGCTTTTAAGGATGAGACAGGCATAGGTTCAAAAACTGTATGTATGTATAGAAATATCACATTGTAGTTCATAAATATGTTTATTTGTTGTGTGTCAATTGACAACATTAAAAAAAAGGGAGAGAGAGAGAATTGAGGAGCTTTGGCAATACTGCTGACTTCATCCAGTGAACTCATCCAGTGCTGGGGCCCATGTGTGTGCTTGGCTTAGTCTCCATGGAATTGGGGGCTCTGGACATGCCTGATACCAAGGAAGCTTTTCCAAGTTTGATGGATGGAGCTCCAAAGCTTCAGGTTTTTGATCCAGTAAGCAATGTCACTGGTCTGGGAAAAGGGCAAAAGATTCACACAGATACAGACAGTGCACATGTAAACTGTGTTGCATGGTACAGGATGACAGAAAACAAAACCCAAATACTCATCTGAAGAATTGATGCTTATTTGATTTGAAAATTGCCTGAAACCTGATAGGATCAATGTGAAGTTTTTATCTTCCTGGAAGGCATGGGCTGATCAGCTTGTGTTCCCATGAATGCATGGGAGAGGGAAGGTGTTTGGAGGGAGGGATCCAGTTCCTGACCATTTCCACTGAGTACAGGAAGCCTGTGTGTGTCAGGCACGCCTAGACAAGTACACAGATCATTGTCATTCTCTTGTCACTTCAGAGAACATTGCCTGGTTGAGATGAGACCCAGGTTAGACTACGATAAAGGTCAGATGACAGTAAAATTACAAAAGTAGTTCATTCTGGGGCTGAAAAGCTAGGTGCTCAAGCATACAAGTCAGGTGGGATAATTAATGAATGCATAATTTGATTGTGTACCGAGTGTCCCAGATAGTGCTTCAAATTCCTTTTAATTTTGTTACCAGTAGATTACCTTAATCAAAAGAAGGGGACTCACTATATGTGATTTTCAGGCCCAAGGGCAAACAAACTGAGTGAATGCAACATTTTCAAAGAGCCCCCCCCACCCCAAATCCCTATTCTGTTTTTTATAATTATGTGCTTTTTATTATTACCCATACCAAATTATATTCTCTTCTACTTGTTGGAATTCTTCCATTAAGAAACTCTTATTTTAAAATGTGTATTGTAGTATTTTATCCGTTTTATACAATATCCATTTTTGTGTGGATATATTCTATTTTAAAAAATTCACATATTTTTATTACTTTTTATTCATTTGTATGTTTCTATGATCTTTTACACACATTTCACCTGCCTCTTCCAAATCCAGCATATTATCCTCTGATGGGACTGTGACAGTTTGCCTCACTCCACTGTACATCCACCCATGGACAGTCAGATTACCACTTGGTGGCCATCATCAAATATAGTAGTCACAGAATACGGAGAGAATCTGTCTAGGACAGATACCCAAGAATACAACTATACCATGGAAAATGCATAACCCAAAGGTTACTGAGCACTGCCAGATGTTCTTTAGGATAGCTGCTACATTTATATTCTATGCACAGCTTTCCCACATACTTGGAATGACACCATATTCTAATACTTTTCTGTGGGCAGCTTGCTTCTGAAGAGTGCAGCTCTTGCAGTAATTTCCATTCAGGGTGTTCTGATTTCTCACACTTTCTCTTTTAGACAGTGATTTTACTCTTTGTGCATATTTTACCTTGGAATTTTGTGGTTTTTCCTTTTTTAAGTGCTCTTCAATCCAAAATTCCCACATAAATATCCTTTGTTCTCTTCTATATGTGTTTATTTCATTAACATGGATGCAGGGAGACAAGCCAGGATTTTTCCAATCCTTTCTGGGAACAGGAGTAGAGTTGGGCTCCTGAGTCTACCCTATGGGTAAGGCCTGACAGTGGTGGTGCTTCATGGGTGGGGAGAGACCTTGAAACTGAAGACCAAAGAGCTGCTACAAGCTAAACCCAGAAAGGAAGTTTTCCAAGTAAAAGGCTTTAATCTGAACCAGGCCCTACTTTCACCCTAATCCCACTTCCACTGTTGCTCAGAATTTGAGACTGACTTTAGGACCAACAATTGCACTTGCCTCTTTAGATACCACGCACATGAGCTAAAGTTCTGGACTAGTTTCTCAACACACCAGAGAGAGAAGAGACCTTGTGTAGGTAGGATGCATAGGTCAGAATCAGTGATCTGTCATTCTTCAGTCTAAAGTGGTAGAGGCTGCAGAACTGGTGTTATGCTCGAATTTTGGACCCCCAAAAGATCACCAGAGACCAAGATCGATTGAAGCAGCAAAGAGGTGTTTATTGTGAGCTAGCTCAGTCCTCCGCGCGCACACAGCAACTGGTAATGCTGAGAGGCCCAGAGCCCAGGGTTTGCAGCAGTTTTATACATTCTTTGGGGAAGGCAGGGACCCCCACATACATCATAGCATCTCTTAGCAAATCATCACACACCGCAGGAAAATCAAACAACAACTCTAAAACATGATTAGCACATATACTGGTGGGAACAAGTTGGTAGGGGTGATTGGTTACTACAAGAGGGGGATTCGTTTGAACTGATTGGATTAAGCCAAGAGGGGTGTATGTGCTGAACTACATGGTTTCCCAACACCTTATCATCCACCATAACCTACTGGGAGGGTCATCTGACATCCCAAGTATTTCCCTGTCTCATGCTGATTGGTGGCTGCTAGGGGGTTGCTATGGATCCCCATGTAGCCTGACTGAGTCAGGGACACCTGGTGCAGCAGCTCTCTCCTGGTATTTGTAGATAAACAACTCAGCAGGGTGGGTATGTGCCTAGGAGTGCTCTGTGTGTCTTTCCAAGGACAAACGTCACGCCCCCTTCCTTGGACAGGCTTTGAGCTGAGGTAGAGTCTGGTTTTTCACTGGTAGATGCCAGAAACACCACTCAGAAGGTGCAGGCACCAAGTTCCAGTGTTTTCCCAGGCCAGGTTCACAGGGCTGCCATCTGCTGCTTGTCTTCGAGGCTCAGAGCTGTTAAGTATATGAGACTTCTGATCCTGCTTGTCATCACACAGGAACAGAATCCAGGACACTGGTCAGACAGGGCTGCCTATTCACAGACTCCTTGAGTGCCTTCTCCCCAGTCCTACCCTGCATGGCCGCTCAGAGGGCCACTTGCCCTCCAAGAGCTCCTTTGGCTCCCAGCCTGCACTGGCTTTCGGCTCCCTTCACATGGCTGCTTGCTGGGGCTCCTGCTGGTCAAGAAAGGAGCTTTCCGGGTTTGGTCCTCTGGAGGACCCTCACTGGCGCTCTCCAACCTACTCATCCACAGCGATATTCCTTTCGCATCCACAACGAAATTCTCAAACGCACACAACTGTAAAGCAAAACAAACATCATACATTTAGCAACATTCTCTTGGGAACGTGGCCGAAAAAATCAAATCAATATTTAAAGCATTGATTTGAAGTTGATTTTTTGGATTCTTTTCATGAGATGAATTAAACTGCCATGAGGCCCTTTCTGGAAGCTAAAGGCAGAGACGGGGAAGGCACAGGCGCAAGCACAGGTGCAGGCTTGGGCCCTCTTCTCCCGCCCCTCTGCCTACTCCGGCTCCTGTGCGCCTGCACCTGCGTGCACATCCGTGATGCTGGGTGGACAGTAGCCCTCAGAAGGAAGGATTTGGTGGCGCCCGTGCTCTACTGGCAGGGTTGCATCAGTACCTATGTGGCCCTAGTCCCGCTTTTACCTTCATCAGTCTTTTCCTCCATAAAAGAAAAATCTTATGGCTGTGTTGGTTTAAAGGCAATGTTAAAATTTTATATCATATGAAACATTTTCTTTGAACTTGGAGTTTTTGTTTTTTCCGCCTTTATTTTTACCCCTCCCCTTTTTGTGGCTTTTGAAAGAAATTATATTTATTTGCGTGTGGCTTCAAAAGTACTGTGAGGCCCCAGCTAGACTCTGGTGGATGAGTCAGTTCTGGTTGGTGGCCTATTCATTCCAGGCTGAAGCAAGGTGAATTCTAAAGCCTCTCACATGGGCTTTCCTCCACGCAGCTTCGACACAGTTTCTGCCATGAGGGCGATGAGGCAAGGATTCCATAACTGCCAAGCAGTTAAGTTTGTACTCTTTTTTTGCTTTAAACCCTGAACTTTTGGCTCTTGATTTAAGCTCTTACTCTGAGTCCCTAGGACTCTCCAGTGCAGGCCTGCATCTTAAGCCTCACTCAGCATAAGGAGGAACACATGTGGCAGGAGTTCACATTTGGTGGACCCCTTTATTGGGTAGGTCACAGAAAAAGGCAGGAAGCAAAGTGAAAAAGAAACTTGTCACATACCGTCTGAACAAACACAGAAGTGTTACTGGAACATCCTATCTCCAGCTGAGGGTCTCTGGGGGAAATGCTGAGGATCCCAGAGGCCAAAGGTGGGTGACTGAGGCAGGCGGGCTTGTAGTCTAGTCCTTAAAGTGCCTGATGGCGCTGGAAGGTGAACTAGTGCTTCTGGGAACTAGTGCTTCTCACATTCTGAGAAGCTATTGAGGAGCTGTATATTTTCAAAACATTCATGCATATAAAACAAGTGAAAGTATGAGATACATACCATTGTTTCACTACTTTTCCATCACTTAATAAGTGTAACCATATGGTGAGATTTTGTTCACCAATTTCATATGTCCTGATTTGGATTCATATTATTTTATTTCTAATGCCTTATTGCCAGCTATTGCCCAGTTAAAATGTTTGGATTGTGATCATCTTCAGCTTGAAGGGGTGTGTGTGTGTGTGTGTGTGTGTGTGTGTGTGTGTGAGAGAGAGAGAGAGAGAGAGAGAGAGAGAGAATGCACCAGAGAAACAGAAAGATGTACACTGACCAAAAAGTTAACATTTGGGTTTGAAGTATAGATGTATTCTTTTTTTTTTTAAGTTATTGATATATTTTCTTTTCTTTTAATTCTTTCTTTCTTTATTTATTTTTAATCATACATGACAGCAGAATGAATTTTGACATATAATACATACATGGAATGTACATACATCAATCATATTGTCAATTCTATTCTGCTGCCCTTCCTATCCTCCTTACCCCTCCCCTCCTCTCCCATCTTTTCTCTCTATCCAATCTAATGTGACACAATTTTTTTTCTTTTTCTCATTACAACATCATATATGTATTCTGTATAACAATGAGGTTCTCCTTCCATCTTCCATGCAACTCCCCTTCTCCCTCTTTTTCCCTCCCACCTCTCTTCCCTATTTAGTGGTAGTCTTCTTCTCATGCTCTTCCTCCCTATACCATTTTGAGTCTCCCCCCTTATATCAGAGAAGACATTCGGCATTTGTTTTTTAGGGATTGGCTAACTTCACTTAGCATAATCTGCTCTAATGCCATCCATTTGCCTGCAAATGCCATGATCTTGTTATTTTTTAGTGCTGAGTAATAATCCATTGTGTATAAATGCCACATTTTTTAATCCATTCATCTATTGAAGGGCATCTAGGTTGGTTCCACATTCTAGCTATTGTGAATTGTGCTGCTATAAACATTGATGTGGCTGTGTCCCTGTAGTATGCTCTTTTTAGGTCTTTTGGGTATAGTCCAAGAAGGGGAATAGCTGGGTCAAATGGTGGTTCTATTCCCAGCTTTCCAAGGAATCTCCATACTGTTTTCTAAATTGGCTTCACCAATTTGCAGTCCCACCAGCAATGTATGAGTGTACCTTTTTCCCCCACATCCTCGCCAGCACTTATTGTTGTTTGACTTCATAATGGCTGCCATTCTTATTGGAGTGAGATGGTATCTTAGAGTAGTTTTAATTTGCATTTCTCTGATTGTTGAAGTATAGATGTATTCTAAGTTTAGGTTGATTCCTTACATTTCCCTTTAAAATACTACACCCACTGCCATCCTACTTATGTTGTCAAAGTGTAGTTTGCCCTACTATGTGAGGATAAATCATTAAAACAAGCTAGAATATATTCTAAAACTTTTCTTTGTTTGTAATTTTTAAATAGATTTTATGCATATTGTTCAGCCTCTTTCAAACTGTAAAATTCTGTCTGAGGAAAGACCTACTTATTTATAGACAAAGTAAAACAAGTACAGTTTTTCCTCAATGTTTGTAAATGTAGCCTCTGTCACGTGAGTTGTTCCTTGGTAAGTTTTCTTCCCTTCCCTTTGCCAAGTATTCTAAATTCTAAAGAAAGTTTGCACCTAACTTACTACTATGTTCACTGCTACATAGCCTTTCTTTAGATTGACGAAACCTAGATCATTTGTTGACCTTCAGATTACATCAGAATGTGGAATGCACCTCCTAAGTCTTCGCTTCTGTGCATCAGTTAAAACAAAGCATGTAAATTGCTGTGCGATCTAACTTGCAGAAAAGTGATCAGTGTGGCTAAAGAAATATAGGAACTATTCCCAGGAGGTTCATGTTGGTTGGAGTGTTCTGAGGAGGGAAAACTGTGAAGCAGACTGATCCCCATCACACCTTCTTTCTGCCCATTGCTTGCTACACCTCATTTCCCTCCCTTTACAACCCCATTCATGCACCTCAGTTCCCTGAGGTGGTCTTTCTGGGTATGATGTCCATACCCCAACTTCTCAGGGTGCCAACCTTTGAGTAAACCTGATTGTTTCTGAACTCTTGATTTCCAAGTATTTGCTTACCAGGGGTGAGTACTTGGATGTGGTAACACATTCGGCTTTTAACAATTTGGGTTCACTGGGGACCTGTATCTACATCCTTCCCATGCCATACACTTACTTCTGAAGGGCCCATCCAATCCCTTGTCCTGAAATACCAAGCAGGAGAGTAAATCTGTCCCCCACATGAATCTATTCCCCCAACTCAAGCTCTGATACTCCAAATATGGAGTATCTGTACTGAACACCTGCACTGGATGCACTCAGACAACTCAACACTAAGCCTACCCTCTCTGTGGATTCCCTGTGTTGAATAATGATACCCAGAAACATTAACAGTAACTCAGAAATCTAGGATGAATGTTCCCTCCCTCCCTCTCTCATTCTTTTTTTATTGGCATCCTTTTTCCTATTTTCCCTTTGAACTTCCTTACCTCCTTCACCATAATCCTAACTCTAATTCTATCCAGAGACTGAACCCTCATGCCATATTACTTATCACTAGTTTAAAAAAATTATTTTTAATTTAATTTACAAATTTCAAGACTAGGGCATGGGGGAGAGAGAGAGAGAGAGAGATTTTCAAGGAGTGCACTGCTTAGGGTCAGGCTAATAAATATGTCCCACATTCCTGAATATATTTTTAAATTTTCACTTATAAGCCCATCTGGCAGTTTACCAGAGCCACCACATCTAGCTTATGTGTGAACTTTCTGGACTATGAACATTGACCAATCCAGAAGCAACAAGTGAACTGTCCCACTAGTTCCCAAATTTTCCCATTTTGCATTGTAATGCCTCTCTTATCTATAGCCAATGTAAGCTAAATTTAAAATGATTTATGCTTTCCTTCCTCACATTTTCATGATAAGAATACTTTTTGCTCTTAGACCTGGTATACATATTTCCAGGAACACTCTAGCCTTGCTGCTGGTAGTTGTGGAACTTATCTTGGGACCTGCCCCTTTTCTGGCTAACATCTGGCATGGCCCAATATGGACAGTGATTTCAGGGAACCCTCAGTTTAAAGGGATTTTGTTTAATATCACCCTCTATGTACACATTCCCCTTTCTAGGAGGAAAGATGTCTGCATTCACTGTCCTCAGTACATGTTCCTCAGGCAAGTGCTCTAAGACTCACACCAAAGTTTGATGAAAGAAGAAATTCTCACCAGGTTCCTAGTGGTTCATATTAATGTCATAACATTCATGAACTCAAGATGCCTTGTGTAATCTGAACTCAACTAGGCCCAGGTTCATGCTGTCCGCATGCACTACTGCTTTCCTTTCACAGGAGAGACACACAGTTTTAACCCAGAGCTGGGTGTGCTCCTGGAATCAGTAATTGAATACAGCCCTAGATTATTAGAAACAACTGTACCCAAAATAAAAGTAGCACTAGGAAGCGGACACTATGTGGAGGGATCAGGAAGAAATCTTCCATAAGTATATTGGGAGTGCTACTCAGGGAGCTCCTCTTCACCCTGCAGGGACTAGAGAATCAAGGTATTTAAAATCCATCCATCTCTTCTAGAGAGCATCTCAAAGCAAACTCCTTTGAGCTGCAACAAGGATGCAAAACTGACACTAAATAGCCAGGGGGAAGGGTGAATTTTCAATCCAGGAGACCAATGGAAAATGCTCTCTTTTTGGCTGGTGAATAAGGTGACACAGTGGAGTTCTCTGTTGAGACAAGAGGCAACAGGAAGGATTGTGCACTGTCTATCTCAGTGTTACTGACCCTGGGGAATGTTCTCTTTTACTTGCTGCTCATTGGTCGCCATAGTCTTTGTTTTCACCTGAACTACCAGGCCCAGAGGTAATCACTGTTACCTCAGTATTGAGCCTCAAATTGACATTTGAAAGAAGGAGGTGGAGATCCTTGCTATGGTTTGAATGTATCCCTGAAAACTAATTCATAGGAATCTGAATCCCCCATGCAACAGTATTGGAAGGTGGGGACTTAAAACATGATTAGGCCAGCAGGGCTCTGCCTCCATGAGTGGCTTCATTGCCCTTCACAAAAGGGCTTTCAGTAGTGGGCCCTCTCACACTTGTTCCTGTGCCTTTTCATCATAGGACAAGGTAGCACAAAGGTCCTTAGCAGTAGCCTGCACCATGTTCTTTGACCTCCCTAACTCCAGAACCCATAGAAATGTGTTTATTTTCTTAATAAATTGCCTGGATCCTGAGATTCTGTTATAGTGACAGGAACCAAATTAAAACAATTGTTACAATTAGGAGTTTTCCTAATGAAGGGGATTATGAAAGAAGGTCAGGATATGCCTCCCTCAATATATGCCACTTTGGCAAAAGGATTATTTTGAACTAAAGGCATTTGAGTTTCTGAAATCTCTTTTTATATCTAAAAGTAGTGCTTTACCAAATACCTTGATCATCATTAGTACTCACCCCAGGAACAATTACATCTCCCTCTGATAAGAGAATTTGCCACCACACTCGGACATTCTCTACAAACTATCTTAACTTCCTATTAAGCTGATTGTAAGTTCTCCAATTTCACCACACCTTTGGAGTAATTAGTTCTTTCTGTGATGCCTCCATATACCCAAAGCTTAAAATTCATAAATCTGTTATGCCTTTGGTCCTGTTCAACTGTTTCCAAATTATTTCACAGACCCAACCATCGCCATTGAACCTACCAAGGCAGAGGAAAAGCTTTTCTTTATTTTCCTGGAAAGCACGGACATGTACTATTACTATCTCTCTAAGACATTACTGCATAGCTTCTGAGCCATGTCCAAACTTCCCAAAAGGTTCACCTGTGCACATTGCTGTGGTTCCAAACTTCCTTTCTGCATTTTTGCTTCAAATGTTAGAGAACGTCTGTTGTGTGTCACCTTCTTTCAGTCAATAGTATCCTAACAAGTCTTGTTATTGTGTTATGTATCTTGGTTTGGTGAAGCTTTCTTTCCTTAATGACATTTTACAGACATATCTCTGTCTGTTTACACTTTGTTTCCTCTTTCCAATGACAAAAGAAGACACTGTGAAAGACTCCACCTCACATGTTTTTCTGTGCCCCACAATTGGCCCTGGGGGGTTAAAACCATGGACTGGCACCTATACACCTGACATTGCCAGCCTGCCCAGAATGTAGCCAATTTCAGGCTGCAAAAGACTTAGGATCTCCTCATGAGGAATATGTCCTTCCCATGACCAGTCTCTGGCCATTCTCACAGGCGAATACCACACTGCAATTAGACTAAATTTGAAGGCCTGAAGTAGCTCTAATGCATACTCCTTCAGGGGAGTAACTCCTACCAAACTCCTCTTTAGATTCCTAAACTGGAGTTGGTCAACCTTGCCATTAGGGGTGCTAATTCCAGCATTTCTGCTAAGGTGCAAGGTGGAGTCTGCAGTCTCTGTGGGGCATCCCATCCCTTCAGGAGGGGAAGGGTTGGGGGTTTAGCTCAGTGGTGTAGCACTTGCCCAGCATGCCTCAAGTACCTGGGTTCTATCTGCAGTACTGCAAAGTATGAATGAATGAATGAATGAATGAATGAATGAATGAAATAGGCAAGGGGTGGGTGAGTGGGGAGATAGGACTGATGGGCCCTCAGTTTTGCTTTAAACAGCTCTCTGCCCTGGCCTCTTGGTCCTGATAAGGTGGCTATAATTTTTCTGTGGGGACAAGGCACTTCTTCCTTTATTCTCCAGACCCACAACAAAGGAGGCAATTGGAGATGCCTCAAGTACCACAGAGGGTTTTGACTAGGGGAGGAAATGGTAGGATAGTGGGGGAAGACTATAGTAGCCAGCTTGAGAGTAGGTGAGATAAGGGTCCAAAAGGGGTCCCCTTACCTCTCTGGGGCACCTATCCCCTCCTGCAAGCAGCTGAGGTTCATCTGGGGAAACGATGGAATTGATTTGATGGGACCAGCCAGAGGAGTGTGGGAGATCTTAAGGGCTGCTGGAGATGCACATGGTGGAGTCTGCAGTCTCTGTGGGGCATCCCTTCCAGTAGTGCAGATCTTTGGGGGAAGCATAGAAAGTTGTTGGACAGAGCAATTTCTACAACTTTGTAGAAAAAAGTGAGTGGAAAGGGAGGATTCAAGTGCTTGAAACTTTGCCACCATTGCAACATCTCAAGACATAGAAGCCATCAATGACTCATTTAAAACGTTAATTTGACAGAACTCCAGCGGAGTAATTAGGGAGCCCTAGTTTGAAGGTTTATGGGCAGAGTTTTCTGTCGCAAAGGGATGCGTTTCTCTGACTTGCCTTAAGAGCGCTGAGGTGTCTATAAAAGGAGCGGGGCCCCAGACCAAGACGGAGGGGTGGCATGCAAGGAGGGCACAGCACTGCTTCTTGCTAACGGAGCTGTTGTCCCCTGAGTCGTTACTTTTCCCTTAGACCAGCCTGATTCGCGCCCGCCTCGGGCGCTACTCAACCTGCTCTCACCACGTGCAGCCCTCTGGGTCAGTAGCTGGAGACTTCGGTAATCTGGGATCCGGACTTTGCCAAGAAAAAGAAAGCTTTTGTTATGTCGAAAGTGCGGGTTTGGAGACAGCCAGTGGGAGTGGAGATCTCACTAGCCGTATTGACTCACCGGCATTGCCGCTACCTTCTCAGAGCTGGTGTAGATCTACATGCTGCACCACTGATGGAGCCAGAAGCGATGCCTTTGGCCTCAGCAAAGCCATAAGCTGGGTTTGGCTTTTGCAGGGTCCAATGACGGCAGCAACTGGAATCGCAGTTCACTAGCGCCGCACCCAAAAGGAAAGGAGCCTGCTTTTCTCCTTCGCACTGCCCTTAGTTGCGGCGGAGAGAACGTTTCTCCGCACCCTGGGCGGTCCCTTTCTCCATCCTAGGCCGGTTGGTGGAGCCTTTCCCCGTTGCCTTTCCCGGCCTTCCCATTTGCTCTGACTGGCAGCGCGCCCCCGACAGTTTCCCGTCACAGCACATATTTGCACCAAGCCTGGGTGGCAATAAGGCTCCTTTCTTTGCGTCGCCAGATTCTAGGTAACAGCACCGTGGCTGGAGCCAAAGTGGAAGGTTGGCCCCAAAGTGGAAGTTTGTCGCTGGCAGAAAGGCTGTTGAGGTCCTTTGCTGAATCTCAGCGCACCGTTCTCTCCCGCCCACTTTCTCTTGGTCTCGGCTCAGCTAGTTGTTCTGTGCTGGAGTTTTCTCGGTGGCATCGCCGAATACATAACTCTGATGGGTTCTAACGTGCAATTTCTGCGGTTTCCCGGAACAGAGTTCCTTAGTGGCAGCCCGGCTGGCAGGGCCGCGGCGGCTCTGTTCCCGAGCCCTTCGGCTATTGCGGCGCCTGCGCTTTTTCTTTCCCAGCGCAATCTTCCCCGCGCCCTCCTCTCCTTCATCGCCAAAGAACCGAGGTTTGTCTCTGTGCAGGTCGTGACTCTGTGTCAGGATCCCTGGCCTCTCTGCGTCGTGCGTTTATTGGCTTTGCAAGCTTCGATTTAGAGGCGCCTGTGATTTCCATTCCTTGTCCGCCCAAGTACCAGAAGAATCCTGATTAGAGGCGAAGCTAGAAGCCAAATTGCGTCCTGGGATCCCGCTTGGGTTTCCTGGTCCTTGGAGTCCCCGTTTGTCCATGGCCAGTTAGGACTTAACACCGGAGGGCTATCGCTTTGTCCAAGCAAGTACGGAATTGGCCATTTCTTAGCATTTATTCCAGCCTCCGGTGTTTAGTCCTAAGAACTCGGGTTTAGCAGCAGCGCCTGCCATTTAAGTGGAAGCAAGTTCAGGACTCCTGAGAGCAAACTCCATTTCAGCTTTGTGGGAGATGGTGATGTTGGGTTCAAAAGTGGGTACTGGTGAATGCCATTTTTCTGAAAGGCCAGTTCAACAATTGTCACTTTAGCACTATCTGCAGTTCCTTTTTCCTAACAAGTTTGGTTTTGCAACGGAGAGTTCCAATTGACTATATTGGGGTTTGTACCTCCTAGGGAGGTAGCCACCAAAGCCATGTGCCAGTTCTGTTGTCTCCCTATCCAACCGAGGCTTGCAGCTGCCTGGGATTTTTTTTTTTTTTTTCTCATAGAACTCAGGGAACACCGGCTATTGGGACTTATAGGCATCGCCAGTATCGGTGTCTTTTTAATTTTAAGAAAATATTGGTTTAGGCAGAAAAGGTCTCCGTTTACATCCCACAGGGATATCACAATCCAAGATCACACCGTGCAACAAACCATGGTTTGCAGTTTCCTTGTAGGGATCTCTCTGTTTTGTTCATTTTGAAGAAATTTTTCTGTTGGTAAATTTTGCTGTGCGTTTTGTAGTGTTTTCATGTTGGCTCTTAATAATTTTATTACTTGTTTGTACTTACGTAAATGTTATGCTTTTCCTAGGGATTCCCTCAGTGTCGCCCAGAGCTTTCTGACTCCTGACTTGTTCCTCCAGGAGCCCGCGTTACGGTTTAGGTGTGCTGTGAGACAATGCAAGTTTGGAGGAGAAAGATTTGAGCTTAATTAACCTTAATTTAATCGGTGTATGAATCCCTGATGGGATTGACTAGGTGGTAACTGGAGGCGGTTGGGGTGTGGCCGGAGGAAGCCGTTCCCTGGGGGCGTGGCTATGGGGTATATGGCCCTATCTGGCGCGTGAAATCCCCCCATCCACCACAAGAGCTGCTTTCGAAACTGTGAGGCCTTAAATAAATTTTTCCTCCTCTATAATTGTGCTGGTTGACTCCTTTTAGTCATAGTAGTGAAGAAAGCTGACTAAAACAGCCGGGAAGCACGGCTGATGCGCATCCCAGTTCTGGCTGCTGGCACCGCTCCTAGCCCTACAGGGAGCGGGGGTTTCTCACCAGCCCTTGGGGCAGCAGGGCCCAGCGGATTTCCAAATTGCCGCTCCGCTCCAAACCGTGTCTCCCTATCTACCTCAGGAGACCTGGTGGTTCCCTGTGCAGCGCTTTCTTGGTCCTAGCTTCGCTATTTTCCCAGGGCTACTTTTCATGAGGAGGTGTTCACCGTGAGGGCTGGGCCTCGAGTTTTCCTTCACAAGTTGTGTTTTCACCGCCTGAGTTTTCGCGGGGGAAGGGTTACCGAACCCCACGAGATCGCCCTCTGGGTGACTGCAAAGCCAATCAGCACAGGCAGAAGGCTGAGAAAGGTCTACTACTTGTAGTAAGCAAGGGGCGCACTGGAGATGATCCCAAACCGGTGACCAGTGTCCCCCAAACAAGGAAGGCAGGGGGAACACTTACTGGGAAGACCTCACGCGTATTCATGCCGGTAAGACTTGTGACAAATGGGGGGGGGGGAGACAGTTAGACAGTTTCCTGCGCATGCTCAGTTGAGACGCTTAGGAAGGCTGTTCAAAGATCTGGGCTGTAAGGCACTGGGACCCCTCCTAGCCTGAAACTGTGTGCAATTGAATGAAATCGTGTGGGTGCTAAAACAAGGTATGTTTGGGGATCAACATGGACTGTAAGCTATAACACCACAACTTGAGCTCCTTTTGCAACTGTTTTATTGCAGTAGTTTGAAGTCCATTTCATTATGGCATAAATCACAAATCAGATCAGTAAAATGGACATTCCTCATTTAAGTAGCCCAGAAAATAAAGGTAATGCCCTAGTGGAGCCAGGAGAATAATCTGGTGAATCAGTGATTTATTCTCGTGTGCTCCTGTGGATATTTGTTAAAGCCTAGATGCCTGTTTTGAATCTTTTCAAGGTGCTTTTGGATTTCACAAGTGTTAATATTAATGCAGTGGGAAGTATATTGGCAATAGAAAAGTATCCTTCTTGCTTGGCTGGAATATAAAATCCCTAAAGGAATTTTGTTATGGCACACTGATTTCCCTAAGAATTCTATACCTTTTTGCTGGGTGTAAGATGACCCAGGAGGTTTCATTAGTTGTGCTTTTTCAGGGTGAAAGACTGTCATCACATGTAAAAACACAGGCACAAGCTGGCACATTCCTGAGCATGTTCAGTTCCAGATCATGCTTCTTCATACCTGTGTTCACAGGTGGCAGAGGGAACCAGCACAATTATAGAGGAGGAAAAGTTTATTTGTTATTTATAAAAGTTTATTCCTGGGTGGAAAATTTTGTATTATAATGAAATTGAAGCCAGTGGCCTCCAGATTCCTGATGAAGGGGTGTTTCCAGGCAGCTTGGACAATGGCAGCCAGCTGGGTGTAGCTGAGCCTCCTTCTGCATTGCTTGGAACTGCCAATTCTAGTCTCAGGAGTCCCACTCATTCATCTCTGAGAACCAAAGCACCTGAGGTGCCACCTCAGGCTCCTGGGTCTTGTGTGAACTAGGGTCAAATCATGTGTCGGTATGGGTCTTCCCCTTCTTTGGACATTCTCTTTTGCTTCCCTAACAATATCGGGGAGCCATCCAACAAGGATTTGTAGCAGACCAGTGGTATCCCAAGTTTCTGACTCAGGGACTCCAGGCTGAGACAGTACAAAGCACACCTGCCCAAGGTCCATCCCACACAGTCCTCACCACCACTAAGCATCCACCTCTCTTTTGCAGACTTCCAGCTTAACAAGGTCCCCCACCAGAACGCTAGCAAAGCTTCTTCAAAGTCCCTGTGTTGAGAGTGATGAAGCAATAATGGATACTTGCCCAGCTTTAAGTAGCTGATCCACTGCAGCTCCATGGGATGTAAATTGTGACAGTTCTATACTTGTGTACGTGTACTTTTGCTGAATAAAACAGGACAGTATCCAGTAACCAATCATTCCTATGCATGTACATATAAGCTGGGATTTTAAAAACAATAGCCTCAACTTATCCCCATCAGATTTGGCTACCAAATGAGCTTCACAGTCAAATATATATTTCAAACATTAGGTTAAAATGTTTTTGAATTATTGTATTGCTAATAAGCAATCAAATTCTTCCTTGCAAGAGAGCCTATGGGAGCTGGGCGTAGTGGTGCACACCTGTAATCCCAGTGGCTCAGGAGGCTGAGGCAGGAGGATCAAGGGTTCAAAGCCAGCCTCAGCAACTTAGCCAGGCACTAAGCAACTCAGTGAAACCCTGTCTCTAAATAAAATACAAAAAGGTGGGGGTGGGGGGGCTGCTGGGGATGTGGCTAAGTACCCCTGAGTTCAATCCCCTGTACCAAACAAAAAGAGAGTGCCTAAGGGGGCCTGCCATTCTCTTGGTGAAAGTAAAGAGTATTATGTGAATCCTCCACCTTCCAGTGAGAGGTCTTATTGATGTCAATACCAGAAATAGTTGAGGAAGAGAGCGAGAAATAATTCTGAGGAAATAATTCCTTTCCATTGCTTACTGATAGTCTTTCCTATCTGTACCTTCTGAGAAATAAAGTGCAAAAATGCCGCAGTCTGGCTGCAGCAAAATAACCCGGGGGGGGGGGGGGTGACGAGGAGCAACTTGTATATGTTGATACAGCAGGAGTGGAAGCTGTTTATTGTAGGACCGGAGCGATATTTATACATTCCACACAGCTTATCTTAATTAGCATAAACTAGATACAGCAGTCAACCGATAAGGAATCTCCACACTTAATGGCTCGCTTTTGTTACTTCTCAAACCACTCCCTCTGGCAAAATGCCAGGCGCCATCCAAACTTGTTTACAGACCTTAACACAAAAAAGTAAATTAAAGTTTTTAAATAATGGCATTTTAGTGTCTCCAATATATGTCTGTGTCATCACTTCCTAGCCTAGGTCTTCTTTGAACAAACTCACTAAAATAGTCCCTGGAATACTGAAAATGCAAAGTTATCCTTCAATAGAATGCAACACCTGGAGAAAAGTAGTACATTGCAATTCACAACAGGGATGTGTATGGCTCTTCAGAAATGGAATCCACATCAACAGAGGTGACATAGAGAAGTGTGACTGCAAATGGAGAAGAGGATATGCTGAGACTGGGGTCTATCTAAATGCCCTGACATTTTGCAGCAGTCCCAAAGGAAGGATCATCATCTCTGTAATTTCTACTTCCTGATATCTTTGATATTTTGCTGATCATCTATTTTATGTCAGTGATCTCCTTGCTTCTCAGAATGCAGTGGGTGCTCTCAATTCCATTCCGTATTGACCCTATTGAGAGGTTCTGGCACTTTAGCCAATTAATGGATATAGGGATTCCAAGCAAGACCCTGTCTCAAAAAATAAAAAGAGCTGGGGACCAGTAGTAGCTCAGTGTCATAGCACCCCTGATTTCAATCTCCACTACCAGGAGGAGGTGGGGGAAACTGCACTTTTATGACCTGATGGCAGGTTGTCCTGCTTTCAGGCTTGTTATGATTTAGTTATTAGTTGCCCCCTCCCCCCCAAAAAAGCTCATGTGTGAAACAATGCAAAAAAAATTTGGAGGTGAAATAACTGGATGCAAATGGTTATGCAGATCTTAACCTAATCAATGCATCAGTCCTCTGATATTAACTGGAAGGGGGAAACTATAGGCAGGTAGGGTGTGGATGGAGGAGGTGGGTCTCTGGGAGCTGCCTTTGGTATATATTTTGTCCTTGTTAAATGTAGCTACTTTGTGCTCTCCCTCCCCCTCCCCCACCCCTGCTCTCACTCTGAGCTGCTTTTCTCCCCCACACATGGTGTTCTGCCCCACCTTGGGCACAGAGCAACAGAACAATGGAGTTGGTCACCTGTGGACTGACATCTCTGAAACTGAGAGCCCCCAAATAAATGTTTTCACCTCTAACTGTGACTGTTGCAAACTGAGGCTTCATGCGACCAAGAAATCCTTGGCGCGGGTTAAGAGGAAGCTGGCAAGGCCTACAGTCATCCACCAATCGGGTATTGGGTGCCACTAAGAAGTCTGAGGCACTGCTTGGCTAGTATTGGTTTCCTTCCACTAAGTTCTGACCCAAAAACGCAACCTTGGGAGGCACTTCAAATAACTAGCTGGATTTGACTTCTTACTCTTACAAAAAAAAAAAAAAAAGAAAGAAAAGAAAACTTTCACCGGAACTTGCTCAGAAAAAAGAAAATTTCAAAGCATGACTAAGAAATCACAGGCAAGGAATAAACAGGAACTGTTCCGCTTAATTCCCTCACATTCAAGGCTACACCCGACCTGTACGAGGTGGAAAATTCTGAGACAAGGCTAAGTCGGACCTCTTCGCCTACCCGCACTAGCCTGGGCGAAGAAATCTCAGATATGGCCAAACTGAGTCCTGTTACACTTAAGTAACGGTAGCACTCACCTTCAGTGCTAAACCGTGCCTTCCACAGCAAACCTAAGTGGAAAGACGGCTAGACATGCAAATCAGTAAGGAATCTCCAAATTGGTGATCTGTGCCTGGTCCTAACACCAGAAATAATAAGATTTATAACCCCCCGCCGGACTTTTGACAGAATCAAAATTACTGAGTGTGAATGCAATGAAATGCCATCCTTAAAAAACAAAGGAAGGCGTGAGAATAGAAATAAAACGAACTGGGACTGAAAAAAAAATGACAAAAATATACAAAATACATAAATACGTAAGTCAAATCAGTATTTAAAAACGCGTTGGAGCCGGGCATGGTGGCGCATGCCTACTGTAATCCCGGCTGGGGCAGGAGGATCACAAGTTGGAGGCCAGCTTCAGCAACTTAGTGAGCCCCGTTTCCCAAGCAACTGAGCGAGAGGATGTCTAAATAAATAAATAAATATTTTAAAAACCACGTTGTAAAAACGAAAGGGATGTGAAATTAAATGAGAAAAGCCAAGGCATATTTATATTGCAAATCGCGCCAAATAACAAAACTTAATGAGTATTAAAGATTAAGAAATAAAATCGAGAAACCAATTCACTCTTTAAATCTACAAAATTCTGAGAGTGATTCTAAAATCGTACTTGTCGTTTCTAAAAGTTGAAATGGGATAAAAGTCTCAAGTTATGGAAGGGAATGTGTAATAAGACGAACACAAATGTTTGAAACAGAAGAAAACGGCAAGTAATAGGCGACCTGAAACGCTACAGAGAATCTTCAGGATAAAGAGAATTTTTAAAAATTGACAAGGAACAACTAAAGGCAAATCTCAGTGCGTTTTAATTTCCTACGTGAAGCCTTTTTGTGAACAGAGTCTTTTCACAGAGTAAGATCAGAGAGGCTCCTTCTCTGATCTAAGGCCGCCTCGCTGTCAGAGAAGGATGGGCAGCACCCCCAGGGCGTTGAGAACACCAGGGAATCCACGCCAGGAGGCCTGAGAAAACCAGGTGCGGGTTCCACCAGTTGGAGGAGACAGGTGGGGGCACTCGGAGAGACACTGGTCAGCAGAGGTCTTGGTGTCCAGGGCTGGTCACCGGGGTAGGAGGGTGGGGGGCTGCGTCCTTCGCAGTGAAATCTGCTGCAGCCGTGAGTGCGTTGGGCTCTTCCGCAGGCTCCTCCCCATCTGCCCGAGCCTCCAGTTTCTTGCGTCGCAGCTTCCAGACTTTGGTTGGTTCCCAGGAGCTCTGGACTCCCGCGGAATCCGTTTTGCAGGTGGACCGGGCGCCCCGCCAACAGGACTGGAGAGCCGCTCCCAGTCAAAGTCGCAGTTGTCAACCGAGAACTCCTAGGACAGGGTAGCAAGGGAGAGGCCAAGGACCACCAGCTTCTAAACTCAGCGCAGGAGGAGGCCGCCGCTCTGGCGCCACCTCCACGGAATCCCAAGCCTGCTTCACATGGCCCAGAAAACGCTGCTCCATCGCGTGAGCCTCAGAGAAGCAGGACAGAAGCCTCTGCGTTGATGGAGAGATGAGGCCGATCCTCCGCACCATCGCCATCCCCAGTATTTATGACCTTCCAGGCGGAGGGCGGAGACAAGCCAGAGAGGCTAAAACGCAATGATAGCAAACTCCAGGAACTCTGTAGGCGAAAACAATACGACAGAAATTTAGATCGTACATAAAACCGAAACGATTAGACACGACGAGAAAACGGAGCCGAATAACAAATCGAAATAAACGGAGCTGAAGGGGGACTGAACCTAAGAAATCCGGAGCTGGCTCTGCGGGCGGGCATCCCTGTGGTCTGCACAAATCTCCTCCTGCCGATTTATGCAGTATCGCGCTGGCCTTTGCACCCGACCGCTGTGCGGGATCCGGCTCTCAGTACCACCAGAGTGCCCTGTTACTGGTTCCAGTTTCCTACCGAGCCATGGCATTTCTCCTAGCTGGGCCTGTGGCTCCAGCTGCAGCACCTCTCCCCAAGCTCTTGCTTCTCTGGGACTGCCAGACTAAAGCCCAAAGCTGCGTCAGTGTCCTAGTTCCCGGCCGAGAGGCACAGCGCCTTGGGCACTGTTTCTCCCGGTGGCAAAGCTCATTGCCAGGAGACCTAGGGGCCAGGCTGCTATCGCCGCCCCCTGTAGGTTCAGTTCCCCTTCAGCTCCGTTTATTTCGGTTTGTTATTAGACTGCGTTTTCCAGTCGCATTTAATTGTTTCGGTTTTACGTAGGAGACTCCACCCGCCAGAGAGCAATGTATACCCCATAGCCACGCCCCCAGGGAATCCCTTCCTCTGGCCACACCCCACCCGCCTCCAGTTACCACTCTGTCAATCCCGTCAGGGATTCATTCACCCATTAAATCAAGGCTAATTAAGCCCAATCATTCCTCCTCTAAACTTTGCATTGTCTCACTCATGAGCTTTTGGGGCACATTACATCAAAACCATAACACGGGCTCCTGGAGGAACAAGTCAGGAGGCAGAAAGCTTTCTAGACTGCAGATGGCCATTGTGGACTATCCAGTTTCTGGTCAAGTAAACCTATCTAATCAACCCCCTTTTAATAATCTTACTTCCTATTGATTCTGTTCCTCTCAAGAACCCTGGCTAATACAACTTCCTGGTCACTGTTCCTGCTTCATCCCCCAAATTTTGGTACCGAGTGATTTTCATTGTTATTCACATCTATGTATTTTCTACTTTGCCTTGTGCTTTTTTCCTTGATCAGAAAATTGTTTTGAAATGCTTTTTGCTTTCTACAAATTTGTGAATTTTTACTTTCCCTTCTTTAATATTGATTTCTAGCTTCATCCCATTGGATGTTTAGAAGACACCGATGGCTATCTTTAAAATTTTTTTAAAAAATCTCTATTATGGGCCATAATACCTTTCATGAGGGATTATAATATACCCTACTCCAAAGAGCCCAAAGTCCTCCTCTTATATTGGTGACTAATTTTTCAAGATATGAATTGGATAGAGTGGGGGATGAGGTCATAGATCAATCATATTACAGAACAAGATCTGAAACCCAAAACTGATTTCCCATTTTTAAATTGCTTTTTGGAAGTACTCCAAGTCACAAGTATTCTACCACACAGGCAGAGTTCAGGAAGGAAAAGGGTTACAACCAAACCAGGTTGTGAGAATCTGGGTATTGTGCTGACAACCTTGCTAAAGCCAGAAGTAAAAATGTCTATTTTTCAGTGACTTTTATGGAGCAAGACTGCCTTCCAATTACAAAAACTAACAGATTTTTGTTGTTGTTGTTAATCTTATTAACTGAGCTTTGTGATGGGATTTCCTTTTAGGATTAAAGCCAACACCACCCAGGTTCCCAGTCTGTGGTTAGAAAGTCCCTGGAGGCCAGAGGGCTTTAAGAACACCCAAACTGCTGCCTGCTAAGTCCTACATACTTGGTGGTACCTGGTGTGAGTCCCACAGTGCCATGGGGCAGCCCTTTCCCTGCTATGTGCCACCAGCCTGGAATTCTGCAGACCAAACACCTGGGCCCTGGCCACTGTCATTCTATATTCACCAAGAGGTTAGCTCCTATAACAGCCAAGACTTTGACTGCAATCTGCTTTCTACACTGCTAGGGTGTCTTCGCTGGGAACAGTCTGAACAAAGTGACTTTCCCAGTGCACAGGGTACCTTGTTCCAGGACACAGAGCCTCTTGTCCTGGACAGGGCATCCACGACCCAGACCAAGCCCCAGGTGCCCTACCATCGACCACCCGCTGGGGCTCCCTTGTCGTGTTCCTGGTGCACCTGTGATGAAAGTCTGGAGCCCAAAGACCTCTGGTGGTGGGGATCCTTGTAAGAGTCCTCTTCCTTCTGCCCCAGCAAGCCACCATGGGACCAGCCATGGCTGCTGGGAGTGGATCTGGACCCTTCTGCACAGGACTCTTTGAGGCTGCTTGAGTCTGCAACCTTTGGGGCCCAGCAGCACTGATATTTTCCTTGTTTGGAGGAGCATTTTGGAACAGATCCTGTAACAGTAATGCTTGTGAGTCTGCTTCTATACCACAGAGGCTTCAGAGCTATTGTGCATGTTTCTTTTGTTTTTCTCAATAAAATTGTGCTAAAATGTGAAATTCTTGGGTGTAGTGTACTCCTGCTGGGGACTGGGGAAACATAGGCTCAGAACTCTGGGTAGTGAGAGACCATATCCAGATCTAAGAGGGCCCATCCTCATTGCTGTTTCATTGCTTATTGGCATGGTGGGTTGGTAGGATCTTCTGGGTACAGGTTGGGTAGACAGGGCACTTGTGTATTGGGTGTTCTATAAGCACTACATCTCCAAGCAGATACAGAGCAGCCTTGAGAACCTACATGAGAAATGATCTTATGTACCACCCTGTCATCTGTTTCCCCCAAGGCTATTTCAGGGGTGCCTCCCAGTCTGGGTCACAGCTGCCACTACACATTTGACTGCACTCACTGCAAGGCCTCTCTATAAACCCCAGCAGCTAGACCTCCAAACTCTGGGCCTAGGTATTCACCCATTGGCATAGATCTTCCAGAAGACTTCACCCAGAATATTTTGCTGCCAGGGGCCTTCCAAGGAACTCTACTAAAGCTGGCCTTCTTGGAACCTTCTTTTCCTAGGGCTTTTAAAAGTTTCAACTTGAAATCATACTCTGGTTTTGACAACCTTATCAGATACATCCTCAATACTTTTAGGTAACAAGATACAGCCCCAGAAGTATTTTTGTTCTTATTTTGACACATGATCTAGTGCAGTTGCTGAAGCTTGTCTTGAATTTGTAATTCTTTTGCCTCAGCCTCCTAGGTCACTGAGATTACAAGCCTGTACTACCCTGACACATATTGCAAGATTTATCTTTACAATTAATTTAATATTCAGGGAGCTGGAGTACTGTTTCTCAGTGATATTTTATAAAATATCAAAATGGAGCTAAATTTTTGCTCCAGTGAAATAACTGAAAAATAACAATTATATAAAGTAATTCTAATGAATATATGGCAAACGATTCTGCTCTGCTAAATATGCTAAGGTCTTTAGTATATAACTCTGGGAAGAAAGTGTGTTCAATAAGTTGTATAATTGTAGCATCTATTTGATAAGGATCAAAGCAAGGGATAACTTCAATTTGTATCAGAAACATTACACCCTGTAGTGTATAAGAGAATGAAGCAGCTTGGTTTTAAATCAACACATGAGATGGTATTTCATAGGTTTTTAAGTCCAGATATAGAAGTCTAATCCCTTGGATTGACATTTATGTTTATATTTGCACTTGTTATTGGTCTCCTTGGTTGAATTTTCACCCTGAGCTCTTTTTATATAGTCATAGTTTGGCTTTTTTATTTCATCTCAAAGGGCTCCCTCTCTCTCTCCCTTTCTCCCTTCCTTCCTTTTTCCTTCCTCCCACCTTTCTTTCTTTTTCAGATACTGCACACAACTTTGATTGATCCCAAGCTCCAGGATTACGAACGTGACTTCTATTGCCATTGCAGCTCCAGACACTGACTTCTTCCTGGACTCAAGGTAATTTCTTCTTCCTGAATCTTTTCCTCTGTTACATTGTCTTCTATACTCTAGAGCTCTATTCAGTGATGTCCTCCCTCCACCAAGTTTTCACCCAATTCTGACTGCTGATATGTTCTTGCATGAGTGTTTCTTCTAGAGCAGAAAAAAGTAATGATGTTTGGGGGCAGTGTGAACCTGGAATCTGGAAAGGAGAGTTCAGATTACACTGGGTTTCCAGAGTTCTTGACTGTTATGGTGCTAAGAGGAACCATAAAGAGATGTTATGAGGTCAAAGATTTGAAATCATAATTGAAGATTCAGCAAGACAACAGATTGGGATGAGTAATAGTGAAGAAAAAAATGGATGTGAATGAGGCAAAGAGGAAACAATGTACATAAGAACTGGACACTTAATGCTTTTGAATGTACTAATTATTGATAATTAGATATAATCAATGACATTCACCCAAAATTAATTATAAAAATGCTGAAAATTACAGAACTCTTTTCAAATTCCCTCAGACAAATATATAATACTACTAGCTTCTTCAGTAGGAAAGATAAGGCTAGCCTCACTAATGTTAGACACAAGAAAATAAAAGAAACACACATTTAAATGGCATATAGAAAGTGTTAAGAATTTTTATTACAGAGTCCAGGAATGTAGGTCAGTGGTGGAGTACTTGTCTAGCATGCATGAGTCCCTGGATTTGATTCCTACTTTATAAAAAAGAAGAAGGAATTTTCATTATAACCCATGTCGTTAAAAAGTTGGCAAAAATACATTCCTCAATACTGGTTGTTTGAGTTTGGTAGGATACTTGAATATGAAACATAGCCATGTGTACTAACAAAATATACTGTTTGACACAGGAATTCCACCTTTAAAAATTTATTCCACAGATTCATTCCCAGAAACAAGAAATTCTTTGAACAAAAAAATAGTGTTCTTTCATAGTACAAGATAAAAAAGATCCACTTAGTTAGAAACAAGGGAACACTTAGAAATCAAAAGGGAATAGAGGTCCTAGGACATATTAAATGTCCTTATAAGTCCAAGAGTTAGAGAGTATTAGGGATTTTACATCTATGTACATGTTTATAGTAATGAAAACATGGCTTCCCGTTGACGTGGGATCATTCAGACTTTAAATATCTAAACAAAGATAATGATGCTACACAATTTTACAGATTTTGTGTAGGACCTTTAATCTTTCACTTTCATTTCTTTCTGTGTCTTCCTGGAAATTATTCTAGTGAAATAAAATTTAAGTAATGACTTTTTTAGCAAAATATTCATAGAGTCACAAAAACTACAAAATATACTGAGATTTTAATCTGCAAAATGGATGCAAATGATATCAAAAGTAGTTCAATTAAGAAGCTTATTAAATTATGAAATGGATGCAAAAGATACTGAAGATTATTAAAAGACAAACTTTTAAATCATACAAAGATTAGTTGAGGTTAGTTAAAGATTAGTTAAGTAAAAGTGTCATAGTACAATTAAGTGGGGGTCTAGTCAGGAGATACCTCCTTCTCTTCCTGGTACATTCCCTAACTCAGACCAAAGCAATTGGCCTCTTCCTGTGCTACTTGTCAAAGGCTAAGCCTTCCTCAGGCTGGGGAATTGGAACAGAACCTGTAGCCCTCTGCCGCTTGCAGGAACCCACCCTGACTCTTGGCCCCAGGCACACTTGTAGCTTCTGGGACTCATTCCTGCACTGAAAACCCTATCAATACATTAAATTAAAAATCATATCCTTTCACTATGGTTTTAAGACAAGATGTTAATATTATATATCAGATGTTATATTAGGTATTAGAATTAATTGTTTTCTTTCAGTTTTTCAAGAAATGAAAATAATTTTGTAGGCCCCTAAAGTATTGTAAGGCCTTAGGTACTTTGCCTAGTGGATGGGTGAGACCTGCCTGGTATCCTAGGGATTTGTGTTAGCAGCAGCTGGGGCTCTATCTCTAGAGGGGCCAAATTATAAACCCACTTCAAAGCAGAATTCACTTGGTCCTGCATGGTTAAAATGAAACTTTGTGAAAAAGTCTATGCTTTTGTGTATGTTCTTAGACTCCCAATGATAAAAACACTCCTCCTTGGATCTTTGTGACAAAAATTGTGACATTAAAACCCACACTGTGGCTTTTTTCTCTCAAAAATAGAGATTTCTTCATGAATCATTTTCAATTCAAGATCATGAGACTCTTGATTGTGTTTCAGGAAAACAATACATATAGAAAATAAATGTGAACATAATCTCCAACGAGAGTCTTCCCCTGGGCTGGGGATATGGCTCAAGCGGTAGCACGCTTGCCTGGCATGCGTGCGGCCTGGGTTCGATCCTCAGCACACATACAAACAAATGTTGTGTCCGCCAAAAAACCAAAAAATAAAGAGAGAGTCTTGCCTTAAAATTAAAAAAAAAAAAGGGCTGGGGTTATGACTCAGTGACAGAGCACTCACCTAGCACATAAGAGGCCCTGGCTTAGATTCTCATCAGCACATAAAAATAAATGAATAAAAATAAAGTTATTGTGTCCAACTACAACTAAAAAATAAATATTGATTTTTTTAAAAAAAGCATAATTCCTTTCAATGTAAGATTTTGAAATAAGATTTAGTGATTGTGAAAGTCAGCAAGCTTTGTGTACTACCTCTATGCAATTGACCATTATCAATCACTAAAATGTCTGTAATTCCAGCTACTCAGGAGGTTGAGGCAAGAGGATCACAAGTTACAGTCTAGCCTCAGTAATTTAATGAGGCCATAAGCAACTTAGTGAGTCTGTCTCTTAAAAGATTAAAAACAGTGGGCTGGGGGTGTGGCTTAAGCAGTAGCGTGCTTGCCTGGTATGCGCAGGGCGCTGGGTTCCATCCTCAGCACCACATAAAAATAAAGGGTCCACCAAAAACTAAAAAATAAATATTAAAAAATTCTCTCTCTCTCTTTAAAAAAAAAAAGATAAAAACAGCAGAGGATGTAACTCAGTGTTCAGGTGCCCCAGGTTCATTCCCAAGTACCAAGAAAAAAAAACAACAACGACAACAACAACAACAGTTTATTGTCAGTTTTTCTTTTCTATTATTTTATTTTGCCATCATTATTTTTTATCATGTGCTATGCTATGTATTTCTTCCCATGATTTCCAATACTGAAAAGCATAAGTTGTATAAAGACTTTTAGAGAATTCTAATTTTGTTTTACGCAAATTTAACCAAAGGAAAGTAAATTATGACAATGCTAATTATTTGGCTAGGTGTGTGTGTGTGTGTGTAAAAACAATGAAACTTCCTCAAAAATGAAAAGATGTCCTTTTGTACAACTACTTTTGTAAATTATAAAATTTCTCAAGGTCTGGAAACTTTGGGCAGTGGATACATATGTGGTCATGTCTCATTGTGAGTTTTTTTTTTTTTTCTTCCCCTTGGTGATTCATTCTGGTGATTGAACCAAGGGCTTCACAGATGGTCAACAAGGCCTCTACCCCTCAGCTCCATCTCTAATTTTTTTTTGAGACAGGGACTTGCTTATTTACTGTGACTGGCCTTGAACTTGTTTCCCTCCTCCCTCAGACTCTAAGTCCTTGGAACTATAAGACTGGGGCACTACACCTAGCTTCCTGCCTTTCTTTATTGTGGAGCCTAATCCTCTAGTTGTCCCCAAGTTTTAAAGAAATCAACAAGGGGGGCAGGGGTTGTGGCTTAGCGGTAAAGCACTCACCTCGTATGTGCAAGACCCTGAGTTTGATCCTCAGCACCACATAAAAATAAATAAGTGAAATAAAGGTATCATGTCCAAATATATATATATATATATATATATATATATATATATATATATATATATATATTCAACAAGGAGAGGGAGAGGAAGAAAAGCTGATTTAGACTTTAACATAAGATTTTTACTTTAGAAGTGAGAGTGATCACATGGAATGTTCTCTCTATATCTGCACCACAAAAACACTCCAACTCCTCTTTGATCTTCAATTCCCATTCCATGCCATGGACAATTAAACTGATGAGAAATACAAGGCAAACAGGTCTAATCTCTCTGGTCAAGAAGACCTAGCACCTAAGCCCCTCTAAATCCAAATCCCCTTAATTTAAAACCTACTGGATTTCAGAGAACAGGAAAGTTTATAAGTCCATGTCCATGCTAATGAAGGCATTTACATCCCTTGAAGCTCAGCCCAGTGTATAGTAATTTATCTTTTTATTTTTTGAGACAGGATATTGCTCTGTTGCTCAGGGTGGTTTCAAAGTCCTGGGCTCCTGTCTGAGCCTCTTGTGTAGCTTGGACTATGTACACATCATGGCACCCTGATGATAGTTGGCTAAAGCAACCTGAGCAAACTGATATTTGCCATGTGACCCCACTGTTGTGATGGGCAAAAGGTGCAACTTATGCAGGCCAGGGGGAGAAATAAATAATGTCCATATGCTTCTGCTGTCTTCAATGCTTTATTCACTCAAATCATTCAATACAATTTTACTCTATAGGTTCTTAATCAAGGAACTAACAATCCTTAATGTTAGGCACTGCAATAAACATAATCAATTCACAGCAACAATTCTAGATTAATTCTAAGCACTGAAATCACACTTAATCATGACAGGCTTATGACAGACATTCCCTCTGCATGCTAAGCTCAAGTGTCAGATCAAAAGTCTCAAGCCTTAGGCTCTAAGTCCAGCAGATGCACTCTTAACTCTGACCATGGTGATCAGGTCAGGAACCAAGGCAGGCTTCTCCTGGGTGGAGCTAATGGCTGGCTGAGGAGTCAGTCATAGGGAAAAGTCCTTTTCTCATTAGAGTCAAGAGGCTGCTGTAGAGTTTGAGAGCAATGAGAACAACACAAAAGATCAAGAAGATAAGAAGAGTTGGGATGTCAGTCTAGATCCTCATCAGGCTCTCAGGCTTGTGTGCATTAGTGACAGCTGGCTGAATGTCTGTTCATTTGCTCCATCATTTATACTAAATTTTGTCTGTCATAAGCCTGTCAAGATTAACCACCCTTTCTAACCACCCTTTCAATTCCTATCAGCTGCCACCAGATTTCTCAGTGATATCACTTGCTCTGTGGTTAAAGCATCTGGTCTGGTTGTCCCCACCCTGATTTTCTTGATTCTTGCTCTCATCAGGGTGAGGGCAACATGGGAGAGACTCCACTCTGAGCTTGTCGGGGTAGGGAGAAGTGACTAGTTTGTGCCTGAGGGCCATACTAGAAGGCTCTGTAGGTAGGCATGCCTGGCGAGACTGCAGGTTTCAAACAGGAGTTTTAAAATGGAGTTGCTTAGGCTAAGGCCTAAGACCATCCTTATACCCACCACTGGACAGAGCCCACCAGGGCAGGATTCTGTAACTGCCTGGACATGTCTGACCTAGAGCTGATGTCTTGGATTCCCTGGTTGTCAACTCAGAAGGCCCACGACTAGAGATTTCATTTGGTCTTCTTTCCTAGTTAATATAACTAGAGACCATTTAAATGACACTTATTGCTGCTGATTCTTTTCAGAGTTCAAGAAGGTCACATTCAGTTTTGAAGAAACACCAGCAAGTGAACTACACATTCTGTTAGCACCCTACCCACATATCTTCAGAGATGCCCTTGGGTTCGCCCACAGCTCTGACCTGGATAATTGTCTCCTTCTTGCCCCAGACCCATCTATACAGCTTCCCACCCTGACTCACCCCCTCAAAATCAACAGACAAGCAGTGAATAAAGGAACGGCTTTAATCATCATGAAAAATTCAGTGCCACAGTCTGGCTGGGCACAAATAACCGAGCCACCACAAAGCCTTGTAGATTCAAACAGCAACTCTTTATTCCCCAACTCTCACCGGTACTCCACACACCACACAGGAACACACTCCCTCCACCGGGCTCCGTCCAATCTCCCCAAACCTCCCCCCCAGAACTCCAAAGTAGCAGGCGCCAAGGCAGCAAGAGCTGGCCTATTGCCCGACAGTAAAGGTCAAATGTACAATACAATCAATCCAGCATCGCAGCAATTATATATAGCTTAACTCAAATCATCTCAATGGTTCGCTGGCGTCACCTTTCAACCATTCCCTCTGGCAAATGCCAGGCACCATTCTGACTGGGCTGTGGCTCTCAACAAATCAGATTAAAAATTATGAGAATTCTCAGTCCATCTTTCCTAGTTCCTTATCAGATTAATTACACAAAGAGTTTTTCTTATTGAGGAACTTTTAATTCATTCAGGAGAGAAAGAACAAAGAATGATCAGCACAGCCAAAACTTCAAGGCTCCTAGGCATGCAGAGCAAGAATCAAGAAAATCAGGGTGGGGACAACCAGACCAGATGCTTTAACCCCAGAGCAAGTAATATCACTGAGAAGTGATATCACTGAGAAATCTGGTGGCAGCTAATAGGGATTGAAAGGGTGGTTAGAAGCCCCCAAATTTAGTACAGAACAGTCCCAGTGCATGAGTCCACAGGGACAGTATGAGGGTCCCCACTGGAGTCCCTCAGGCTCCTTCCAGGGCATTGGCTGAAGGGCAATGTACTGCAAAGCATCCTCCAGGTTGGGGTTCCTTTCCATTCTGGGTTCCTCTGGGATGTAAGCCTTGGTTTTCAGCAGCTTCCAGGGATGACCTGAGCTCCAAGAGTCAGCCTGAGTGTGTGTCTGTCCAATAGCCCAGGCACTGGCACCTTCTGGGAGGTTCAGGGCCCATTGGGCCGCACTGATGTTAGTGCTTGCCTCTTCTTGTGGTGATTGGAGCTCTTGAGCCGAGTCAGCCATTGGCTCCTGGATGCTTGGGCCTAGACTTTGTTTTTGGCCCCTCTCAACTCTCTGCTCCTGTGTAACAACATATTCTGTTAGTACACTACTCTCAGATCCCCAAAGACAGCTCCCTGCTCTGTGTAAGCCCAGTGATGCAGTTGGCTTACCATAAAATTCACATCGCCGCAGCTATGGAGGCACTGGCAGGAGTGGCGGCTCAGTGCAGGAAAATTATCCAGTGCCCAGGCCCATGCCTGTTCTGGGTTCAGGCCTGGTGGCATGTTGGTCTCTGGACATGCCCTCCTGGGAGTAAGGGATCCTGAGGTTGACGGACAGACTGCCATAGCTTCAGCTTCCCTACCAGGGCAAGGTGTGTACCTGCTCTAGGAAAAGGAGCAAATGATTCAGTCTGGTATGGGCTGCACCTTTTTATAGTGGTCTGTCTTGCAGCTGACCTCAGAAGCCATATCCAATCACGTGTGAGGGACATTCATTTGCATCACAAATTGATTGAAGAGCCTGATAGGATTAATGTGCAAATGGACTAATCCTGAAGGCATTGTTGAAATTCCTTGGTTTTGATAGAATTAGATAGTGAAAATGTGGGTGGGTGTGGGTGGGAAGGCAGGCTCCAGTCCTTGGCCATTTCAAAACATTGTATAAATTCTCTTCCTATTTTAGATAAATATAGACAAATTAGCTGGGCATAGTGATGCACCCCTATAATCACAGTGTCTTGGGACACAGAGGGAGTAGGATTTTGAGTTCAAAGTCAGCCTCAGTAAGGGTGATGTGCTAAAGCAACTCAGTGAGACCCTGTCTCTAAATAAATTACCAAAAAAAAAAAAAAATAGGAATGGGGATTTTAGTTCTCTAGTGCCCTTGAGTTCAATTCCTGGTATCCAAAATAAAAACAAAGAAACCAACCACATAAAATATTTACTGTGTCCAATTCTGCACCCCATTTTGTTTTTTCCGGTCGTGCTGGTGATTGAATCTTAGGCTTTACCACTGAGCTTCTTCTTAGCACTTTTTATTTTCTGTTTTGAGACAAGATCTGGTCATGTTGCCTAGAATGGCTCAGTCTCTTCATTTGCTGGGATTGCCTGAATGGTTCACTGCACCCAGCTAATTATCCCTATATGTGCAGGGATTCCCTGGTTTTAAAGACTAGACTCAGTGGTGCTGGGTCATAGTCTTAAGACCATAAGCTAATTCATCCTGGAGCTAAATGGAGAAGCTAAGTTTTAAAGCATTTATGGCTAAGTAGGGAAATGAGTAAGGGGAGCAAGTTGTGTTGAGAAAAGGAGAGCCTTATGGCTATTTACAATTGTAATTTTCTTTTCTTTCTTTCTTCTTTTTTAAATTGTAGATGGATACAACTCCTTTATTTTATTTATTTATTTTTATGTAGTGGTGAGGATCAAACCCAGTGCCTCACACATGCTAGTGAGTGCTCTACCACTGAGCCGCAGCCCCAGCCCCTAGAACTGTAAATTTTCTAATCTATGCCTATATTTTCTGCATCAAATTGTATCTAAATTTCCTATGATTTACCTGTCTAAAGGGCAAATCAATGGAGTTAATGTCACATTATCCATAATTTTTTTTCCAGAATCATAACCTTTTTTAATGTAAATAAGAGTATTCTAAGATGTTCCCCTTTATCTACTCTCCCTTTTTTATCACAATTCCTCCCATTTCTATTTTATTTAAATGTGTATTTAACCAGGTCTGATGCAGCACAGGTGTAATCTGAGTGATTCAGGAGCCTGCAGCAGGAGGATTTAAAGTTCAAGGCCAGTCTCAGAAATTTAGAGACATCTTTCTTTCTTGTTTTGTTTGTTTTTCTCTTTTTGTGCCTGTGTTTGAGTTCTCGTGTGTGTGCATTTTCTTCTTCTGGTTTAGGAAAAAATTCTTTTTCATTAAGGATCATCTCAAAGGGGAAGGGGGAGTTCATGGGTTAATCTGGCCATGAGCTCTGTAAGTGTGGCAGTATATCTTGGTTTTTTGCTAATCTGGATACATGAAATGACTGAAAAACCCACATCTAAATCCTCAAGTATAGCACTACTCTTTCTATATTTAAGGATGTCTGCCAAAATTGAGCACTTTTTTTGGTCTATTTGGACCTTATGTTAGCCCCACTCTTTGGTCTAGACACACCAATCAACTCTACCATTTTAACAGTGGAATGACATATATTTTTGGTTTGTTTTTGTTTTTTTGGCTATTGATGACTGAACCCAGGGGTACTTAATACTGAGTTAATACTCAGGTCTTTTTAAATTTTCTATTTTGATACAGGTCTCACTAAGTTGCATAAACCCTCACAAAGTTGCTGAGGATAGCCTTGAACTTGGCAATCTCCTGTCTCAGTCTCTTAAAGCTGCTGGGATTGCAGGCATGAACCATATGCCAAACCACATTGTTTATTTAAAGTGACATCTTTCAGATACTTGGTGGCCCTTTGGATATGCATACCCTTGATGGCCTTGGCAGTTTCTTTGTGTTTTAAAAGTGAACACACAGAATTGAACCTCTTGATTTGTGGGGTTTTGTGTATCAAGACAATAGTGAACCATTTTCACAGATCACCTTGGAAAAGCTATAGGAAGAGGAGTGATTCATTCTTCAGGTGATTATATTTTCAATTGATGTAAAAAGTTTCAGGGGACATATCTAATTTCATTAAGAAGAAATTTTAACATTTTTTTGTTTATTTATTTATTAATTTACTTTTTGTGGTAGCATTGAGAAGTGAACCCAGGGCCTCATGCATGCCAGGCAAGAACTCTACTATTAATCTGCAATCAAAGCCCTTCTTTGCAAGTTACTAAGATCTTTTCATGTACATTTCATCTGCAGCTTTGAACTCTGACATAGTAGCCTCTGATGTGCCTTAGCACACCCTACCTCTCCATTGTCCTGCAGTGGACATTTATATTGCTGCTTTCCCCTATCACCACACATAATTGTCCCTATGCACCTGTGGGAGAATTTATCTAGGGCAGGTGCCCATAAACATAACTATTCCCTCAAAAGAGTATTACCTGAATTTTGCTGAGCATTGCCATATTGTTTTTTAGGGTGAACACAGAATTTACTTTCCAACAATAGTTTTGTGCAGTACTGCATGCACACATTCCCCACAAACACTTGGAGTGATCCAGTATTCTGACATTTGCTGGGGCCTTTGTGGCTCTGAAGAGGTTTGCTTTGAGCTTGATGGCCTCCTGATACAGTTTTTTTTTTTTTTTCTAATTTCTTAAAGCATTCATTGTGAGTCTGTTGCTGTGTGTTTTTGAGAGACATTCTGTGATGTTCAATCTTAAATCTGTGTTTGCTTTTTGATCAGATTATGAGTTATCTTTATCCCTTGTGCTTAAACTGAGTGTGTTCAGTTTCTGTTCCTAAAGGCAAAAGGAACACAACTGCACCTTAACATTCCACTTCCTGCCTTTCAACCTGTTACAATCCCTTTTATTTTTAACAACTGCAAAAGAATGGACTTAGGTTTCATTCATAAAATATACATTTTCTCCATAAAAAGTATTAAAATCTTTCTTTTTTATTTGAGCAAAAATATGGGTAAAAAATGTCTTTCAAATTTTTATTTTCTTATTTTATAGTTTTCCTTTCATATAAGCTTTTCGATCAAGAAATTTATTGTCTAAACAGACATTTTTACATTTATATATATATATATATATTAACTGCATTAACACAGGGATCCAGAAACCAGAGGCAGAAGTTCTGCCTTCCAAGACCTCCACTTCCTGGTGGGTATTAAACCATATCTGAGTGACATTAGTCTGAATGGGGCCTGTGTCTAGGAGAAGCTGTCCTGGGCAGGGACAGCTGTGTGAAGGCATTAGAACCTGGAGACTTCCAGGACCTTCCTTGCCGCAGTCTGGCTGGGCACAAATCACGAGCCACTGAAGCAGGAACAAACTTTATTTCTGAACTCCACCAGCACGCTCCACACACGCTCCTGGGAACTCCTCCCGACTCCCGAAGCCACTAGGCTCCTCCAGGAACCAGCAGCTGGAAATATCCTCTGGAAATCCCTCCTCCTGCACTTCCCCAACCAATGGGAACTTTCCAGGAATCCCCGGGAATCCCCAGGAGAACTCCAAAGTAGCGTGAGAACTGCAAAGTAGCCGCAGAGGCGGATAGTAATGCCTCGCCTGTCAATCAATAGTATTGGCAAAATGCCAGGGGCCATTCTGACTCAGCTGTGGCTCTCAGCACTTCCTTAAGTAGATGCAGAATAAAAATACTATCCAAGGAGACACACTTCCCACCTAAGAAACTCCTGCCACACATTCTTTTCTATACTTGGATAGATTTGTTTGAGGCCAATAGCTGGGGCTCCTTTGCATTGCTCCCCCTGGATACCTTTCATAACTCTGCCCATCAAAGCAAGAGGAGCCCTTCTCTAAGGCTCTGATATTAAGTCCACAGCACAGCTCAGAATCAGAGCTCTGTCTCCCACCCCTTGCAGCACCCTTTCATTCTCTCTTCTCTCTTCATTCTGTGTACTGTTGAGCAAGAGAACCAAATGTTTATGAGGGCCTCTAAAAATAACATCTCTTGCCTATTAATAAGTAAACCAATAGATATGTGTAAGAGAGAAATCTTACATTTGTCTGAAAGAGGAGAATTGAGCACTCAGTACTTGTAGAACTCAGTGATCATGGGCCAGGGTTATAGATCAGCATTTTTCTGGGGAGCCTGTCTCCAGGACTATATGGATGTGACCTAGAAAAGCTGCCAGGGAAGGTGACCTCATGGTTGCTTTACAGCCTGGCAATCTCCTGAGGCTGAATTTGAGTTCTTCTGTATCATGGACATAGGGTTCCAGGGAGGCAGGCAGGAGGAACTAGGCATGTTTCTTAGTGTCTGGGCTGTAGGCAACTGGCTGTGTCAAGGGCAGGCCCAATGTAGAAGCCCCCATGGCCTAAAGAGCAGTTCCCAGTAGAAATGTAGGGTGACCCACCAGGGTTTTTCCTAGCTTAGGATAAAAGGGGAGTAGCCATGGCCTAGAATCTTCTAAGGTCAGTGTCAAAAGCAACTGGGATCTCAATGTCATCTCTGCAGAAGCCAAAGCCTGCTTCAGGAGTAAATGGTCCATGATTTTGGCCTCCAGATCAGGAGAAACAGTGTTAGGGCTGAGAGAAGTGCCAAAGGATTGAGTGGCTGCCAAGCATTCAGATGCTTATATATGGTTCTCTTGTACAATCTTATGTAGACTTCATTATGTTGGGTGATGATGGTACTCTTGGAGGCAAATTGCTTCAGAAGGCTGGGTCTGATGAACTTCGGTGGAAAAGCAATCATCTTCACTCGACTATCCTGTATATCTAAGAAGAACAAATCAAAAAAAGCAAACAAAAAGAAAGGAAAGCAATCATCTTGAATGCACTTATAATAAATCAAAATGGTATCAGTTATTAATTAGATTAAGGTTAAAATATTTTACAAAGGCTTACTTATTATAAAATGCCAGTCTTTCTGTTATCTTTACATATGTGATATCCTATGTCACATAGCATTTCTTCAGGGCATGTACCTTCTTCTTCTACAAAGGCTTAATTCACTATTCCAAATCAAACCACAGGCTATGCTGTAGCTGAGAATGAAATTTAGGACCTCTTGGGGAGGACTGTTTGAAAGAAGATGGAGATCAATTCTCAGTCTTCACTGGAATTCTCAGCTGCCTGTTTTGTTTCTGTACTGATGAATTTCTACATTAAAAGGACTAAGGGGAAGAGAGAGGTGGTGGGAGGGAAGAAAAGGGAGGGAGGGCAAGCTATAGACTTAAATATCAAATAACTAAATACAGTTCAGATTCAAATACTTGTCTCAACTTATAATAGATTTAAGTGTCATTTAAATTTTCTAAGCCACGAGTGGCGGTGATTGATTGTGAGTGAGAACAAAATTGTTAATTTCAAAAAATAGATTTTAGATATTAAGAAATCATATAGGTCAGTCAGGCACAGTTGTCTCATGCACCTGTAATCCTAGCTACTAGAGAAGCTGAGGCAGAAAGAGTGAAAGTTTGAGGCCTGGCTGAGTAACTGAAGAAGATCCTGTCTCAGAATGATAACAAAGGCTGGGGATGTGTCCCTGTTCTAAAGTGATCCAGCTTCAATTCCCAGTACTGAAGAAGGTAAAAGAAAATGTAAATAAAGTGACAGTTCCCGAGACATAATACAACTAATAACCCTTTTAGAGTTACATTTATTCTTACGTGATTGGTACTATTATGCTAAAAACATAACCCCAATGAAGGACAAATTCATAACTGTGGCCCTTTAAACATCTTCTTAATGTAAGAGGATTTTTAACATTTTTGTACCAGATCCACTTTATATTTATTTTCTTTTTGAGACAGGGTCTTACTAAATTTCTCAGGTTGTCCTACAACTTGAAATTCTTCTATCTCAGTCTCTTGAGTAGATGGGTGACGCGTCCGGCCAAGGGAGCCGAGTCCGGCGAGGGACGGCGAGGTTAAAAGACACACAGGACACCAAGGTTCTTCATCCAGGAGTCAATAATAATCTTTATTGCTAACACACCTTTTTTTATACCCCAAGCAGCAGAAGTGGAAAACTACCCAAAAGCAGGAGGGAGGGGGGAGAAATTTAGTTTCAACATCTATTATTGTCAGGTACCGAAACCTCCCTTAACAATAAGTCCATCAGACCAGAAAAGGTCAAGGCATTCCCGTGGGATACATATGTCTCAGACGGATAAGCAGGAACAGAAAAACCGCAAGTTCGCCATGGCCTTGTGAGCTGGCCACACTGGCATGCAGAACAAACTAGTGGAGGTAGGGGCTCCAGGGGCCAAGGTGGACCTGCTGCCAACAGATGGGATTACATGCATGGATCACTGTTGCCTGGCTATCGGATTCACTTTAAAATAGTCAGAAGTAAATATATTTAGCATCTAACAGGACTACAGTCTACTGTGTTTAATGATCCTTCTACTTTCAATGTCATAAACTCTGCATTAGTTTTAACTTAAGGATATACAGAGTGCTTACGTTTTGCCAGGTGTTATGAAAATAGCTATAAGTATGGCATGTTCCCTCTCAAATGCGGAAATTTTTTTAAAAAACTACTTTAATGTAGAATAGGGATTATTAGGGACTGGGAAGGGGTCAAGAGAAGATGGAAGAAGAGTGGATGGATGTGACCAATATACTCCACATGTATATATGAAAATATAACATTAATCCCTCCCCAATATGTACAGTTTAATATGTGCCAATAAGTAAATCAATTTTAAAAGCATTACATATGCAAAGATGAATAAAATCCATTTTTTTAAATCTCCTATAGGAGCAGCACAGAATTCTGCAACCCTAGAGCTCCACCTAGAAAGAGAACAGGGTTGGGGAATAATTCTTCAGCTTGGAAAGCCTTGAGGAGACCAGAACCCAATCTAGTTTACTAGGGCTGCTGAGCAGAATTCTTAAAGGCACAGAAATGACTTCCACATGGATAGGATTGGAGACTTCTGTCTAAGCACCTGTCTGGTCTTGGCAGCCCCAAGCTGCTGCAGATGAGGTCCTTGTCCCAATAGATTAGGAGATACAAAAGAACAGAAAGGAAGAAGAACCTGTTGGAGGCCATATGTGCCCCTCAGGGGCATTCCCACAGCCTGCTCCTGCTTTCTTGGCCTCTGAAACCCATTTCTGTTTCTGATCCACTGTCCCGTGCTGCCATCCTCACATAGGAGCCCTGAAGATTCACACCTTCCTTGGTTGGGTTGGAAAGGCACAGGATGGAGGGGTGCCCAGATCTTGAACCTGGAATATGCCTTGGTGCAGGGACACTTTCATTTCTGTGCCTTTTCTTTTCTAGACATTTAAGAAGTTTTGCAAATTGAAACAACCTTATTTGGTCTATAATAACATAATGATATTTGTCTTAATTGGTTTTATGTATTGTGAGGGAATATTCCTCAATGACATTTTATCCCCTCTTCAAAAAAAGAAAAAAAAAATAAGTAGTCATTTCATGAATTTATTCAGTTAGTTGTTAAGTAGGGGAGCAAAACACTCAGTGAATGGGAAAACATAAGCCTCTTTTTTGTCCATTTGCCTTTAGGTTAAGCCCTGACTTTTGCCTTCCCATTCTCAACTTATCTGTTATGGGCCCTAGCTTCTTCCTTGGGCCCCAGCTACAATCCTATCCCTATCTTTCAGAATCCCTTATGTGAGTTCACACCACACCTATCATTGAAAGTACATAATTTGTTCTAGAAAATTGAGATTTCCCCATTTATCTTGTTTTATTTAGAGTGAGAAAACTAGAGGGCCATTATGAAAGGCAGAGGTTGGAACATGACAAAAGAGCCCCTCTCAAGAATGAAGGAACTTACTTCCATGCTGAGGATCCAAGGTGGCTGCATCCCTGCTCTATGTATGCCCTGTCCAGTCACCTGCCATGTGCCACTGTGGAGCTCTGCACTGTTCAGATGCTGATTGCCCTTAAGTGTCCATGCCCCACCAAATAGAGAACAAGGACTTTGGGTTACTTCCCCCAAATTTGCCCCCTTTCAGCAGAAAGTAGCTTAGAGATGTTATTGCCCACTTTCCATAGAAATGGAGGCTAGAAATTGACAGTGGGGAAATGCAACAGGGCTTCATTTGATGCTTTGACTATATTCCTTGGGGCTTTGAAACTTACATGCTTTTTTTTTTTTTTTTTTTGCCCAACCTTTTTTCTCCCTGATCTTCTCCCTAATCTTTTCCCTAAACTTCTTTTTCCCTGATCTTCTCCTTCCTGATTTCTCCTCCCTAATCTCATTTTCTCTGAATCACCTCTATAAAAGCCCCCTGTTCCGTCTGATGGGCAGGGTCACAGCCTTTGGGACAGGAATCCCCTATGCTTCTCCTTTGCTAGCAAAGCAATAAACCTTTTTCTTTTTTCTTGAATGCATTTGGGTAAATGTACTCTACTCTTTTCCTGTCATTAGATGGAAAAGACAAACACTCTTGATCTCCCATTGCTAATTACTGTTCTAGGTTTATGAAAATATGTTTTAGAAAATAAAGAAAAATATTTAAAGCCATAGATAAAGTAGGTGACAGTGATAAATCATAAAGGGTATCTTTTAATCACTAAAGGCTACTGAAATTAAAATGATGTTACTGAGACTTAAGTTTTCACTGCCTAATATAAAACTTTATTTCCCAACCCCATCTGTTGGCAACAGGTCCACCTTGGCCCCTGGAGCCCTACCTCCACTAGTTTGTTCTGCATGCCAGTGTGGCCAGCTCACAAGGCCATGGCGAACTTGCGGTTTTTCTGTTCCTGCTTATCCGTCTGAGACATATGTATCCCACGGGAATGCCTTGACCTTTTCTGGTCTGATGGACTTATTGTTAAGGGAGGTTTTGGTACCTGACAATAATAGATGTTGAAACTAAATTTCTCCCCCCTCCCTCCTGCTTTTGGGTAGTTTTCCACTTCTGCTGCTTGGGGTATAAAAAAAGGTGTGTTAGCAATAAAGATTATTATTGACTCCTGGATGAAGAACCTTGGTGTCCTGTGTGTCTTTTAACCTCGCCGTCCCTCGCCGGACTCGGCTCCCTTGGCCGGACGCGGCAATTGGAGGCTCCCACCGAGATCCAGAAAGCAGGGGTAAGCGGACGGGGCTCACCTTCTAAGAAAGAAGGGGGAGGATTGGTTTAAAGATATTTTAAAGAGACAGGGTACGTACCATGGGTAACTCAACAGCGAAGGTTCGTCTGGCCAACGAACTGAAAGAGCTGTTAAATACACAAGGAACAGGAATAAAAACTAAGACTGCAACCGAATTCGTTGAAATTATTGCCCAGGCTTGTCCTTGGTTTCTGACAGGAGGATTTCTTAATAATAGTGACTGGGACCTGGTGAGGCATGACCTTCAGAAATTATTGAGGGACCGGGGCTCGGACAGTGTCCCAGTTGCCACCTTTTCCTTATGGAGGTTGGTAAAGGATGCTTTATTAACAGATAAAGTAAAAATCAAGGATCAGCTTGCTGAATGTGAACAGGCCCTTAATCAGGTGCAGGAAGAGCAAATGGCAGAATCCTTAAAGGATGAGGGTCCTCTTGAGGACTCGGGCTCGGGGGGGTAGGAAACGCCTCCAGATTTCTAAGCCCAAAAAGGATCCTGAGGACCTCAGTTCTCTCTCTGAGGAAGAGGAGGGATTAGAAAGGGAGATAGAGGAATTAGAACATCGCCTTAAAAGGGCAAATGTGAGGGTGCCTAGGGCCCCCTCAGTTGCCGCACCTCCTCCCTATAATCCTGATTGGAATGAGGACGCCCCTACTAGACGGGCGGGGGTCCACTGGGGTTCTAGAGCGGCTCAGGTTTTTCCAATGATTGAAAACGCCGATGCTGATGGACAGCCGGCCAGAGCCCATGTCCCCCTAGCCTTCAAGGACATAAAACAGCTTAAGGAGGCGGTCATTAATTATGGACCTCATGCCCCTTTCACATTGACCCTCTTCGAGTCTTTCTCAGCCAGTCAACTGATACCTAATGATTGGCAGCAACTTTGCAGGGCTGTGTTATCTGGAGGGGATTTCTTATTGTGGAAAAGTGAATATCATGAAAGGTGCCGCGAGCTGGCTCAGATTAACCTGAATGCGGGCCATCAACGGCGAAATGCTGAAATGTTGACAGGAACTGGGCAGTATGCCACCATAGGCCAACAAATTAATTACGACCCAGGTGTTTATGCTCAAATAGCCTCAGCTGCAGTCCATGCCTGGAAAGCCCTGCCCATTTCTAAGACTGAAGCAAAAATTTCCAAGATCTCTCAAGGACCCTCTGAACCTTATTCAGACTTTATAGCCCGCCTAATGCAGGCTGCTGGAAAAATATTCCCTAATCTGGAACAGGCTATGCCACTTATTAGACAACTGGCATATGAAAACGCTAACACTTACTGCCAAAATGCTATTAAGTCCTCCCGGGCCAAAAGTATAGATGACATGATTCGAGCATGCAAAGATATAGATGGGCCTCATATTACTGGTCAGGTTTTGGCTGCTGCCCTTAAGACTGGAATGCAAAAAGCTGATAACAGGGGAACCCGCTCTAAGGGGTGTTTTAAGTGTGGGAAAGAGGGACATATAAAGAGAAACTGCCCGGAAAGGAGCGAGGGTGCTGGCAGAGGGATGCCTGGACTTTGTCCTAGATGTCATAAAGGAAATCATTGGAGCAGTGAGTGCAGGTCAAAATTTGACATCCAGGGTAACCCAATACCATCGGGAAACGGGAGCAGGGGCCCGCCCCGGGCCCCGGAAGCCAAAGTGTACGGGGCAGTGCAGGGACAGAACAGTGCCCCAGGGAGTGGGCGTCTCCGCCGCCTCCCACTGACCAACCCCTTTCTATCTGGGAACTCCCCAGGGGAACACCAGGAAGCGCAGGACTGGACCTCAGTTCCACCTCCCGAGCGGTATTAACTCCCCAAATGGGACCTCAGACGCTGCCTACTGGGGTTTTTGGACCCCTGCCAGAGAGAACGGTGGGACTAGTGTTGGGACGAGGTAGCGCAACTCAGTGGGGCTTGAAGATTCTTACGGGGGTTGTTGATGCTGATTATCAGGGAGAGATAAAGATAGTAGTAGAAGCTACCCAAGGAATTGTTATTCTTCCCCCCAGGGAGCGTATAGCTCAATTGCTGCTGCTGCCCTTAGCTTCCATTCCTGGGCACACCCTCCGGGGTCCCGGGGCGACGGCAGCTTTGGCTCCACTGGAACTCCCCAGGCCTTTTGGGTAGCTCATTTGGATTCGCGTCCCAACCTGACCATTGAGATACAGGACAAGGCTTTCAAGGGAATACTAGATATGGGGGCGGATGTCTCTGTCATTTCTGAAAAACAATGGCCACCTGCCTGGCCCCTCCAGAGTCCCTCGGCCATATTACAGGGGATAGGACAGACCCGACCAAAAAGAAGTGCCTCCTTTTTAAAATGGAGAGATGGTGAAGGACATAGTGGCCATTTCCAGCCTTATGTGGTGACTGGACTCCCCACGAACCTTTGGGGGAGGGACTTGCTTCATCAAATGGGGGCTATTCTCACTACCCAGACTTTGAAAGAAAATAATAACTTTGTTAATGATGTAATGCTAGACATGGGATGGATCCCTGGAAGGGGACTAGGAAAGAGACATGAGGGCAAAATATCACCCATGGATCCAGCAGAACAGGTTACCCGGCTGGGAAGAGACCGGAGAGGACTGGGAAATTTATCCTAGGGGCCACTGAAGTGCGGCCACCTCCACTGTCCATTACTTGGTTATCAGATGACCCTGTGTGGGTAGAACAGTGGCCCCTAACTAAGGACAAATTACAGGCCGCTTCCCTATTAGTTCAAGACCAGCTTAAGTTAGGACACGTGGTGCCCTCTACCTCCCCTTGGAATACCCCTATTTTTGTTATACAAAAGGGGTCTGGGAAGTGGAGACTTCTTCAGGACCTACAAGACCAGATAGACTCTCTAGCAGAAGTAGTTCTTCAGAACAGGTGGGGTTTAGACTTGCTTACTGCCAATCAAGGGGGAATTTGTTTAGCCCTTGGGGAGAGGTGCTGTTTTTATGCTAACAAATCTGGCATAGTTCGCACAAAAATTAAACAACTCCAAGAAGACCTAGAAAAAAGGAGGAGGGAATTATTTGAGAACCCTCTCTGGACTGGACTTAATGGATTTTTGCCTTATCTTCTTCCCTTATTGGGACCATTGTTAGGCCTCCTTCTAGTAGTGGCAATAGGACCCTGCATTGTAAATAAGATAGTACAATTCATTAAGGATCAAATTAATATCTTAGCCTCTAAGCCGATACAGGTTCACTATCAACGTTTGAAGATGGATGATCGCCTCTCTGAGATATACTTCAGACCTATCCGAAGATGAGTGTCCTCCTTAAAAGAAGAACTCCTGCCATATCTTTTCTCTATGCATACCTCTCCCTCTTGCCTTCCTGTACTAGGATCTTTGCTGTCTAATCTCTCGGTCCAATCACATCTGCCATTCGGCGGTGACCGTCATGGGTCCCGTGGGTGGAGACGGTTAAGTGTTTACCGCAATAATGTCTTGATAGGTCATAACACCTTGAGCTGATCTTGTAGTACCCAGTGACGGGCAACTTTCACGCTTGCTGTGCGACCTAAGACAGGGAATCGGGGCCTTCCCAGAGACGGGTAAGCATCGCAAGGGCTGTGAACGACCTAAGACAGGGGCTACTTGATTCCCACTGGCATACAAAAAACAAAAGAGGGGGACTTGTTGGCAACAGGTCCACCTTGGCCCCTGGAGCCCTACCTCCACTAGTTTGTTCTGCATGCCAGTGTGGCCAGCTCACAAGGCCATGGCGAACTTGCGGTTTTTCTGTTCCTGCTTATCCGTCTGAGACATATGTATCCCACGGGAATGCCTTGACCTTTTCTGGTCTGATGGACTTATTGTTAAGGGAGGTTTTGGTACCTGACAATAATAGATGTTGAAACTAAATTTCTCCCCCCTCCCTCCTGCTTTTGGGTAGTTTTCCACTTCTGCTGCTTGGGGTATAAAAAAAGGTGTGTTAGCAATAAAGATTATTATTGACTCCTGGATGAAGAACCTTGGTGTCCTGTGTGTCTTTTAACCTCGCCGTCCCTCGCCGGACTCGGCTCCCTTGGCCGGACGCGGCACCCATCAAAACCCCAAGTATATCCAAATATTTGAAAGGACGGATGTTGGAGCACCACAGTATCAACGACAAGCCTTTCTGACTGATCCAAAGAAGAAATCAAGAGCGCAGAGTTTCGTTTATACTTCCCTGCCTAATGGTACATAGAAATCACAGCTCTTCATACCTCACCAAGCAAAGATCTTCTCTTCCCTTTTCTATAATGGCAGTTGGTGTGCTGCAGCAGCCAACAGCAGGGTCTGGTTTGTGAAAATAAAATAGAAAAGGCTTTGCCCTGTAGGCCGGGGTCGTGTTGGCTGTGGTTTTTAGTCTACTAGTACTCCGTGGTGTGGTCCCTTTCTGTGTGCTTCACCTGAGGGCCAGTTAGAACTGCTGGTTAGAACTGCACTTCCACCTACTGAATCAGAATCTCTTTTTAAAAGTATGGGCTGGTGATTCCTTTTTGCATTAGAATTTGAGGAGCACTCTGCAAATTGGGTCCTGGGAGTTCGGAAACAATTTTCTAAGGGTGCGAGGTGAGGGGAACCTAGCTCAGTACCTTAGAAGCAGATGGTATCCTTGCTGCTCCACCCAGAATGATTCTGCAAGCCACAGTGCAGCCCCCTGCTCAGCAGCTGCCCAACTGCCCTGAAGACTGGGGCCAATTGAAGCCAGTGTCGCCTCCTGGAGACACAGTAATCCCAGGTGACTGCGCCTGAAGTACAAAGAGGCGACCATGTTCACAGTTCCAGAGGCTGAGGAAGACCAGGACCGCATCTAAGATCTAGGAAAGCTGTCCTCCTCCTGTCCCAGCCCAGAGGCAGTTGGGGAAATCTGTGGCCTAGCTCAACCACCACAACTGTGTGGCTTGGGCAGAGCCCTAGGACCACCTCCTGCAACCACGATGCATAGGGCCTGCCTGTAACCTGAGGGAGGTCTTCCTCCCTGCCCCTAGGCACTCAGCCAACTGGAAGTTTCTGCACAGGGCCCTCTTCCTTTTTTTCCCTGTTGGCCCTGTCCCTCCTTTCTCTGTATGAGAGCAGTTAATTTTGTCATGGGGAATTATTATGGGACCAACTATCCATGATATTCATACTTAAATTGGAATTGTTTGCTTCTTGGTCAGATTTATTTAAAATTTGAATCTGGAGGCAGATAGATCCTTGTAAGAAAATAAAAAAAATTTAATATGAATGAATGTCAGGTTTTTGTTTGTTTGTTTGTTTGTTGTGGTACTTGTCCTAACAGGGAATGTGGTGCTCTACACTGAGCTACACATCTTGTTCCCTACTCCCTTTTAATATTGAGGCAAGGCCTATGCCTCCCAGGCTGACCTAGAACTTGCCATCCTCCTGCTTCACTCCTTCCAGCAGCTGGGTTTACAGGCCTGTGTGCCACTGTGCCCATTTGTATAAATGTCTTTTACATAATTCACATCTGTTATTTTCACTTCAGACCAAGGAATTTCTATAACTCACATCTTTATTTGTATCTGCAAGTTTATGACATAAACAAACCAAAACAAAAATGTTCAGCATGGACTGTCTACCATGTGCTTTTTAAATAGCTGAGGGGCAAAGATTAAATGCTTAGTTCTCTTATCAGGATTGTCTATATTCATCCACTCATACACACCAACAAATCATTTAATAGCACTGTGATAATTATGGAGAAAAAGTGGAACACTCCATACATAGAGTTCTGCCCCTCAGGCTGCTTACTCTCTCACCTACCACCATCCCTTGAAACTTTTATTTCCTGTAAGGGATCAGGATCCCCTTTCCGAGTCCTTTTTTCTGGTGGCTGCATTAGCATCAGAGGATGATGTTATATCCACAGGATCTTGTTAAATATTACCCTACCTGACTCCCCATTCATTATCTCATTTCTAACACAAAAATCAAGGTATGGAAGGAAGCTGGGAATGAGGTGAGGCACTGGAGTTAAATAAAGTCATTAGGGCTGTGGTCCTAGTGATGGAACTCAGTTGCAGCAGCTTTTTATTCTTTATCAAAGAGCAGAGAGGGGAGTGAGCTGAGATGCAAGAGCAAGTTGGGAGCTGTGATCAGCACCATTCTCCCAGTCCTTGGCTATCTTAACAGTGTGTGTGTATTGGGGTGGGGGGAACTTAATTAAACCTACTGAGGATGTGTGGGGCTGGGGTGGGGGAGGCAGTCAGGGACTGCTGTCGTATTGGTTCCAGGCTTGTCCCTAACCTGGATGGTTTGAGAACATAGGAAGAGAAGCTAACCTTGTAGGAGAGTTGTGGAAGCTTCTGGGAAAAGGAACACAGGAAACAATGGTAGAAAAATAGAAAGTTGGAAAACATGGTGGGAGTAAAGAGATTCAGAACTCACTACATTTTCCTAGAGCGGTATTCTCAGCCCTTCCTAGCAACTGAAAAACAAAACAAAACAAAACAATCCAAAGACCCAGAAAGTGCAAAACTTAAAAGACATTGGTTGGGGTGAGAGTTGTAGTATTTTGGGTAAATTTTAATTAACTCCTGTGAGCACATTTTCTCACTTGATACACTAGGATTACAGATTTCTTCCCACTGAAGGTAAAATGACAGCATATGCAAGGAAGTTCCCACATTCAGTTATGATTCAGTGAAAAACTGAATGCTAGCACAGCATCCTGAATCCAACACTTACTACAGGGCTGTGTTATTATATAGATTTATCACTGGCTCATATACCAGCGACTGGAGCTCTGCCATATGCCTGCATATGCTGGAGAGAAGCAGACCCTGCACCCTGGCATCTGCTTCTTGCCCCCAATGGTGATGATGCTGTCACCTTGTTTTTCAAGGGTGAATCCAAAGGCTTCCACAGATTCCATGAGTTCTAGCAGGTTCAGTTGAGAAACTGCGATTAGTATTTGGGATCCTGGTGGAGTTCATCCCCTCTGGCCCGCTTACTGCGACCAGGCGGGAGAGGCTCCTCCTGGACACGTGGCTGGCAGTACAGGTGTTGGGTAAGCAGGTGGGTGGCCCTAGTAAAGGAGCAGAAGGCCTCAGGTAAATGGGGAGCTGGACCATAGCCACAGGTATACCATCCCAGAGAAGATGAAACCCGCCTTTCAGATACAGCGGCCCCAGGAGATAAAGGGACTATGCTCAGGGTGGGCGCCTGTGCTGGAGCCTCGGGGCCCTGGGTCTTCAGGTGTAAGCCCTGGCAGCAGTGCAAGCTCTGCCCCTGCATCTGCCTCCTTTCTGAAGAGCAGCTCTTTAAGCTGTGTTCTCCAGTTTCATTTGCCTCAGTTTACCTGTTGAGCACTCTGATGCTTGGTGCAACCGGGTTTTCTCCCCACAAGGGCCCAAGGAGGCTTCAGCAGCATCCTTCAGTAACTAAAGGAAAAGAGAAAGGACTCTTTTAGGCGTGCTTAGTGCTTTCCCCCCAAAAGCAGCCTGGGGTTTACGACCTTCTGATGCCACCTAGTGGGAAGCTAACGTCAAAGCACCGTGAGGCCAGAGGCAGTGTGAAGCCGGTGAAGCCCACCAGGAATGTGGATTTTCTAAGTCGGGTTATGGTCTCTTAGCCTGATGACAGTTTCCAGATGAAAGAAGTTCTGAGGGATCTTAAAATAGTTTCCTTCTTCCTCTCCATCATTTCCTTTATCCTCCCAATGCAAGCGTGTAGGGCTCTGACCATGGATGGGAAATGAACATTCAGGTAGTTTAACAGTTAGAGGGTGCACTAGGAGCAAAGTTCACTATAAAACTAATCAGTCTAATAAAGTTAATGAACCCTCAGAGCTTCTGAGAAAGCCCCTAGCCATGTGTTCTTGTAACCCACATACTTAATGTTTTTCAGTCTTTTTAAAATAGATTTCTCTAACCTTCCCCCAATTACATGGGCTTCTTCCTCCATGAAATCTGGATACACCTCTAGCTGGACTGGTGAGTATCACAAATGTACCTGGGAATTTCAAAGGATATGGCTGTCAAAGAGGTGCTAGGGAGAGGGGAAAGAGAAAGAAGGAACTAGAAAGACCTGATGGGGAGGGAGGTGGACTGGGTTGGCTTTAGGCTAAAACTCAGAGCTTAGTAAGACCTGAGAAATTGCCCTGTGCCTCAGGCTCTCCTTTCTCTCTCTTCCTGCTTCTGGATTTGTCCACTTGATCTCCTTATGCCTACCCAGGGCCACCACAGTGGTGCCTCATGGGTAATGTTGAGTTGCAAGAGATTTGGCTGGTGGCCCAGAGTAAGTAACCTGGTGTTTTCATATTTATTTATTTATTTATTTATTTATTTATTTATTTTTGGTATTAGGGATTGAATTCAGGGGCACTCCACCATTGAGCCACATCCCAGCCCTGTTTTGCATTTTATTTAGAGACAAGGTCTCACTGAATTAGCACCTCACTTTTCTGAGACTGGCTTTGAGCTCATGGCCTTCTACCTCAGCCTCCTGAGCTGCTGGGATTATAGGCGTGCACCACTGCACCCGGCTCATTTGTTCTTTTTTGACTTAAAATATTTGTTATAAACATTTAGTAACCTTTAATAAATTAAGCTCAACAAAGTCGAAATCTTTCTCCTTAAATCTGCAAACTTCAGAATTTTAAAAATATACATATGCTTTATTATATATCCTGTTATTTGTCTTTTGTTACTTACTATGCTTTCTCCAAGAGTAATGCCAGTTTTAACTTATCTCTTGTATTTGATCAACAGATGTAGACAGTTCAATATGGCTAAATGCACCATTTTTTTCAATGACATCTACTTTATAATATCTGATTTCCAAAATTTGTTTAGGAAATTTTGTCTGGCTGGGCGTGGTGGTGCATGCCTGTAATCCCAGAAACTTAGGAGGCTGAGGCAGGGGGATAGAGAATTCAAAGCTAGCCTCAGCAATTTAGCAAGGCCCTAATCAACTTAGTGAGACCCTGACTCTAAATAAAATACAAAAAAAGTCTGGGGATGTGGCTCAGTGGTTGAGTGCCCTGGATTCACTCCCCAGTACAAAAAAAGAAAAAGAAGAAAGAAAAAAGAAATTCTGTCTGATTGCAATGTCATAGATATTTTGTGTTTTCTTGTAGTAAAATTTAAATTTTCATATTTAGATCCTTATTTATGGCTTATATTACTTTGGGGTATGAAGTAGAGATGTTCACAATTTCATCTCTATATGAAAATTACAAATCCCAATATTATTTCACTTATTGGTATGAAATGTCTCCATTTTACACAAAACTAATATTTGTATTTGTGTCTGCTTAAGCCCATATAATATTTCTCCTAATTAATTGTCTCTCCAAAAAGAATAGAAATACTGATTAAAGGGGATGGATTCCAGGTGGCCATATTTGCTACTCACTCTCTTGGAGTGGGCACATCATAGGTCAGGTGTCATTTCTGATGTCATAGTTTGTCTCCACACCTGCCTCCCTGACTTGAGTAAAGGGCAGTGATGTCCTTCACCTCCACATTGCCAGAATCTGGCAAAATGCCTGGAGCTTCAGCACTGTGCACATTTTTTTGAAGAGCAGAGGAGTTGGCATGGTGATAATGGAGATGACTCCTCAGCGGATGTCTACTGATCACCAATGGAGCTGGACACTGACAACCACTGTGCTCTCCTCCACTGCCTCTGCACTTTGTGATTTTTAAGTCTGAACTCTAAGACCTTCCCTGAGTCAGCTCCAAGAGTAGAGCCAAACCCAGCTTGGAAGCCCTAAGGTCTTGACTGTAGCTTAACAATCTTAGTTCTTTTCAGCCCTTCTTTGATGAATTGGCTCAATATCATTTTCTCACTATCAGTGTCCTGTTTCTTGTAAACAAAATTGGATTTGGCCATTTGCTCTGCATTGACTGCTGTGAGGATTTGTGGGTAACTCCATAACTAATATCTTGAGCCAGGGAAACAAGAATATTGGAAGAGCACTTGCATGGTGAGGACCTCAGTTCAATCCCATCACTGCAAGAAAGAAAAAAAAGAGAATGCATTATCTGATTGGTTTATGGAAGACTGAAAGATTCAGTTTCTGTAAAAATGAAATGGATTCTGGAAGCATGAAAGATTAGGCTGAGTGAAGCCAGAATTAGACAGGCAGTCAGTATAGATAGGTAAATTGTGTCAGGTCAAACCAAGGAGGCTAATTTTGAGTGAGTCTGGGAAGTTGGACACTGTCCCCTGAGGGATTGAAATGTTAATTCCTTCAGAGCCCTTCCTCCACCCTTCTCAAGAACCTACCCCTGCTCCATCCTATTTCCAAGGTAACCTGTCCCAGGAATTGCCCCTTCCTACAGTGGCTCTGCCACTGAGCCACAACCCCAGCCCAGCTATAAGGTTGTTAATGTGTCCTTGGCTACTCCATCCTGCCCTTCCCCCTTCTGCCCCTTTGGGCCGTCCCACCAAGCATTCCTGGGCCTAGTTCTGGGCCTAGTCATATAGGCAGGAAGGAGAAAGATAAAGGGGGGGGAGGCAGGAGAACAGGGCTGAGGTTGTGGCTAGCATGTGCAGGGTTCTGGGTTTGATCCTCAGCACAACATAAAAATAAATAAATAGAATAAAGGTATTGTGTCCAGCTACAACTCAAAAATAAATATTTAAAAAAGGCAGGAGAACAAAGGAAGCCTAGGACATACAAAAAGGGCAGAACACCTCACTTCTTTGGATACCAGGATACCAGCTATGGCCCTCTTCTCCCTTGAGGGAGAAGTCTGTGTTACCCCTTTTTAAATAAACCCTGCTTTATATGCTTGCCTCCATGTGAAAGGCAAGTGACTTACCCAAGATGGAGATTCAACCAAGAGATTTTATCAGGGGGCTGCCCGAAGAGGAAGAAAAGGAGAGGCAGAGAGCAGAGAGAGGAAAGGAGGAGGGCAGAGAGAAAGAGCAGAGAGCAGAGAGAAAGAGAGTAGAAGAGAGGAGAGAAAGAAGAGGAAGAGGGCAGAGAGGAAGAGGGCAGAGAGTGTGAGCTTGCAAGCTTTGGCTTAAAAAGGGTTGCATAGGTGATGTGGAGGGTGCTGATTGGCAGGGTGACTCAGGAACAGCGAGTGGACACTGTGTCCTCTCGCTGGTTAAGAAAAACCTTTGAATTTGGTGCTCTTCAGCTTGGCGCCCTTTGGAGAGGAGGGGGAGGGGTAAGGGATTCCGTGATGTTCTGGGAGACTTAACTTCAGCGGGGAGTCTCCCACACACCCAACATGATGTACTTTTCTAATGTTCAAACTTCAACATGTGAGGAAGCAGAATTTGTCACTGGTAACCGGTGGTATCACAAGGACAGGCTCCAACTGGTAAAGAATCGAACCCAGTGCCTCCCACATGCTAGGCAAGTGCTCTGCCACTGAGCCACAACCCCAGCCCTGGTAAAGAATTTTTAAAAAGCAGCAGCAATCACTGGTAATAGCCAAAGTAGGGAATATTTGGTCATTTTTTGTGTTTAGGACCATACTCAGGATTTTATCTGTGTTCACAAGTGATTATAGAGTTGTCTTGTATTCATGTTGACTCACTATTGGCACAAAGGGTCTTGTCTGATGTTGAAGTTCTTTGAAATTATTCAGTAGGAGAGCACAAAGGGCTAGCTCCTTGCCACACATTTGAGCATAGTTGAGTAGCATCCAGCTAATGGATCTCAGGACTGCTTTTCTCCTTTTAATGTGGTCTGCCATTATGTTTCTTAAGGTAAGCCTGAGTGTACACATTGGAGAATGAATTCATTTTGTGCCTGAAGTAGCAAAAATAACATGCTGTGGTCATAATGTGGGTTGAAAGTAATATCTTTTTGACTAACCATGGGCCTGTGAGAGCTTTCATACTGAAGAAAGGCTCACAGCACAATGGGTAGCACAGAAAATTGGACTATAGAAAGGTGAAGTGAGAGTAGTATAGTAATTAAATTTACAAAAGTGGATCAGAGCTCAATGTTTCAGGTCCCTAGAGTCCAAATGTTGCAAAATTTTTGCTTCAGTGAAATAACAAAAATAACAATTACATTAAGTAATTGTAATGAATACTTGACAAACAATTTCCCTATGCTAGATTGTGCTAAGGTCTTCTAATATATAACTCTGGGAAGAAAGTGGATTCAATGAGTAGTATAATTATAGCATCTATTTGATTAAGAAGGAAAATGGTGGATTACTTCAATTTGCATCAGAAACATTATATCCTGTAGCATATAAGAGAATGAATGAGCTTGGTTTTGAGTCAACACATGAGATGGCAGTTTCCTAGGTTTTAAGTCCAGGTATAAAAGTTTGGTCCCTTGGATTGACATTTATATTTGTATTTGTACTTGGTATTGGTGTCCTGGGTTGAAATTTCACCCTAAGTTCTTTTTCATGAACTCTTAGTTTGGCATTCTTCCTTCATCTCAAAGGGCTTTCTTTTCTTTTCTTTTCCACAAATATTTTGCACACAACTTTGATAGATCCCAAACTCCAGGAATAGTCCTTGCAGATTCAGGGAGCTCTGTGACTAGTATCACCAATGCAGCTCCAGACACTTGCTTCTTCCTAGACTTCTAGATAGTTTCTTCTTCCTGAATCTTTTTTTCTGTTACATTTGCTGCTGACAATCTAGAGCTATATTCAGAGATTTCCTTCCCCCACCAAAATTTCACCCAGTTCTGACAGCTGATACATTCTTGCCTAAAAACTATATAAGTATTTCTCCTAGAGCAGAAAAGTAATGATGCTTGGGGACAATGTCAACCTGGGATTTGAAAAGGAGAGTTCAGATTACACAGGGAATCCTGAATTCTTAACTGTTATGGTGCTAGGTGGAACCATAAAGAGATGTTGTAAGTTCAAAAATTTAAAATCATATTTGAAGATTCTGCAAGAGAACAAATTGGGATGAATAGTACAGGAAGAAAAAAAATGGATGTGAATGAGGCAAAGAGGAAACAAAGAAAACATAAGAACTGGACAATGTCTTTGAAAGTACTAAATATTGATAATTAAATGTCATCGATATCATATAGGCTATGCATATCCTAGAGTCTATTCAGGTAATAGAGGTATTTCAGGCCAGAGAAGCTACTCAAATCACAAAGGCTACTCAGGCCATAGAGTCTAGTTAGGTAACAAAGGCTGCAGAGATCATAGAGCATATGCAGGTCAAAGTAGCTACTTGGGTCATAAAGGGTGTGCTCAGGTCAAAGATGATACATGGGCCTAGAGGCTAGAAATCATAGAGGCTATGCAGATCATAGGCGCTACAAAGCTCATGTAGCTACAAAAATCACTTGGACTACTAAGGCCATTATGCTACATGGTTCATTTAGGTTTTTCAGGCCACAATGACTACACAGGTCATAGAGGGTATGCTGGTTAGAGGCTACTATGTCACAGAGGATATGCAGGTCATAGATGCTACTCAGTTGATAGAGGAGAAACAGCTTACAGAGGTTACACAGTTTATAGAGGCAACTCAGATCATAGGTAATATAGTCCAATAATATAGTCAGGCTACATAGGCTGCTCATGGGCATAGAGCCCACTTTGGCCACAGAGACATTAGAAACCACAGAGGCTATGAAGGTTATAAAGGCTACTATAGTCATAGAGAGTGCTTAGGATGTAAGGTTACTCAAGCCAAAGAGGCTATGTAGGTTCTTGAGGTTAATAAGGCCAAAGAGGTTATGTAGGTAATAGAGAGTATGCAGGCCATTCCACCAAGGAGAATACTCAGGCCATAGAGGCTATGTAGTTCATAGAGTCTATGCAGTTCATAGTGGCTATTCAGGCCATAGAGACTACTCAGGTCATAGTGGATTCTGTTTTCACAGATACTATTGATGTCATTTAGGCTACACAGGTTATAAGGACTACAGAGGTCATAGAGGCTGTGCAGGCCATAGAGAGAGGCTAATCAGTCACTAGATTCTATGTAGGTCATAGAGGTTACTGTAGTCATAGAGACTATTCAGGTCACAGAAGGAACACAGGCAATAGAGGTGATTTATATCATAGAAGCTACACAGGCCATAAAGGCTCTTTTAGCCTTAAAGATCTTCATAGGTTAAAAAGGGTACCCAAGTCAAGGACGATACAAAGGTCATAGTCTACTAAGCTCATAGAAATACAGAAGACACAGAGGCTTCTTTGCCACAGTTTGTATAGTTTATAGAGGCTCATCAGGTAATAAGGGCTAAGGTCATATGGCCACAAAGGTCATAGAGACTATGCAAGTCATTTAAGCTACTCAAACCATAAAGGCTATATAAGTCATAAAAGCTACAGTGTTCATAGAGGCTACTCAAGTGCATACCTATGTGGGTAACAGAGGCTACTAAGGTCATAAAATATACTAAGGTCATCTAGTTTACTAAGGCCATAGAGGCTAAGTAGGTCAATTAGACTACTCAGTTCATATAAGATACAGAGGTCATAGTACATACCAAGGTCATAATAGGCAACAAAGGCTACAGAGAATATGCAGGTCATAGAACTATACAGGTAATATCACTAAGGTCATAGAGGCCACAACAGTTCCTGAAGATACTCAGGAAATAAAGCCTTTGAAGGTCATAGTGGCTACTGAGGTAATTTAACTATTCAGATCATAAAGGCTATGGGGTTTATAGAGGCTGTGAAGTCTATAGAGGCTAATAAGGTCATAGATTATAAGCAGGCCATATGGACTATTCATGTCCTATAAGTTACTCAGGCATAGAGGCTATGCAAGTCATAAGTCCATAACGGCTATGCAAGTCATTGCAGACAGGCAGGTTGTGGGTGTAAAATAAGTCATGGAGGCTACCCTGAAGCTACTCAGGGCATATAGGCTAAATAGATTGTAAAGGTACAGTCCTGTAGTCTATTCAGGCCATAGAAGCTATGGCCTAGCTCTAAGGCCATACAGACCACAGAAGACAAAGAGATTAAACAGGTCCTAGAGCTATACATAAATCATAAAAGTTACACTGGTCATGGGGCCTATGCAGGCCATGGAAGACACATATTTCATAGATGTTATACAGGTCACAGAGTTCACTTTGGCCATTGTGGCTATGCAGATTGTGAAGAATATGCAGGCAATAAGGACTTTACCCATCAGAGAAGCTATGTCTTTCAATGAGATTACCTACCCTGGTCATAAAGACTACTTGGACTACAGAGCCTATATATGCCATTGGGGCTCCATAAATCAGAAGAGAATACAAAGCTCATAGAACTACTGAGGTCATGGAGTAAGCTATTCAGTATTGAAGTCTAAAAATGACATAGAATATTCATAAGTCTGCTCAGGCCATACAGACTACAAAAGTCATGGAAGCTACTCAGTTCCAAGAGTCTACTCATGACATAGATGATCCAAAAGCAATAGAGGCTACTCAGGTGAAATACGCTACACAAGTCATAGGAACTACTCAGGTTATAGAGGCTCTGTAGGTCAAAGAGGCTATGCAGTTTATAGAGGCAATTCAAGCCATAGAGGCTACACAGTCCACAAGAACTATCCCGGTCATAGAGGCTATGCAGGTCATAGGGCAAAACAAGTCATAAAGGATTTGTAGGTCATTGTGGCTACTAAGGTCATTTAGGCTAATAAAGGCACAGAGGCTACAGAGGTTACTTCATCTACTCAGGCTATAAAGGCTAGATAGAGTCTATAGTAGTCATACTCAGGTGATAAAGGCTTTGTAGGTCAGAGAGGCTACTCAGAAGAAAGAGGCCACTCAGTACATAGAGTTTACTTTGGCCATAAAGTCTCCCCTCTGCATAGCCCACAGAGGCCACTCAGGTCCAAAAGAATATTCAGATCATAGAGGCTACTCAGCCTGTAGAGGGTACACATTCTATAGAGCATACACATGTTATAGAGGCTATAAAGATGATAGGAGCTGCAAAGGTCATTTAGGTCACTGAGAACATAGAGATTATACAGGTCAATTAAGATATTCAAGCCATAAAGATACTGCAGGTACTAAAGGCTACCCTGATCATACAGAGGCTACTATGTCACAAAGGCTAAGCAGGATTAGTTGTTACTCAGTTGTTAGGAGTTATGCAGTTCATAGAGGCGAATAAGGTCATAAAGGCTACAAAGGCCAAAGAGTGTTCTTAGAACATACAGTGACTCAGGCCATAGAGCTTACTTGTGCTAGAATTCACAGATACAAGACAGGCAGGTTGTGGGTATAAAACCCAAGGTGATGTAAGTCATATATCTGCCCAGGCCATGGAGGCTATGCAGGTCATGGAAGAAATACAGGCCCTAGATGTTGTGTTGATCATAGATGTTACACAGCCATACAGGCTATAAAAATCTTAGTGATTATGAGGTAATAGCAGTTATGCTGGTCCTAGGGGCTAATCAGTTTTCAAAATGCACTAAGCACATAGAGGGTACACAGGCATAAGAGGCTTCTCAGGCCAAAGCTGCTACATAATTCATAGGAGCCACTCAGGCCATATAGACTACTTAAGTCATAGAGTATATGAAAATCATGGAAGATATGCAGGTCATAGATGTTATACAGGCCACAGAGGCTACTGAGACCAGACAGAATATACCAGAAATAGAGGTTGTGCAAACCATATATGCTATGTAGGTCATAGAAGTTATGCTATTCATAAAGGCTACTCAGTTTCAAGAGGTTACTTGGGTCATAGGGGCTATTCAGGCTCAAAAGACTTTGTAGGTCATAGAGGCTACTCAAGTCATACAGTCTACATAGGCCATAGAGGCCACATAGGCCATAGAACCTACAAAGATTTAGAGACTTTAAAAAGTCTTAGAAAGTTTATGCTTGTGATAGAGGCCACTTAGTTCTCTGTCTACACAGGTCATAGATGCTACCCTGTAATAGATGCTACTCAGGCTATAAGACTTATGCAGGTCATAGAGGCCACTCAGATCATAGAGTCTACAAAGTTCATGGAAGATACAGGTCACAATGGCTATTTGGGTCATAGAGGCTACACAGGTAGTAGAGGCTACTCAGGCCTTAGAAGACATGCAGAATATTTGGGAGATTCAGTTTATGAGTGTATGAAAGTAATACAGGTAATTCAGGCCACAGATATGGGTAGGTTCTAGAAGCTACACAAGTCATAGAGGCCATTCAGGAAATTGAGGCTACTTGGTCCCTTGAGAGAACATATCACAGGTTTTACTCAGTTGAGTTAGACTACTCAAGACATAAAGGATATACAGTTATACAGAATTCTCAGGACACAGAAACTATGCAGATCATCCAAGCTACACAAAACATAGAGGAAACCTGGATGATCAAGGTTACTAAGATTATTTAGGCTACACAGGTAATAGAGGAAAGGCTGGCCAAAGTGTTTTCTTGGTCATAGAAGCTCAACATGTCAAAGTGGCTACTGAGATCATAGAGGCTAAAGAGGTCATTTAGGCCCCTGAAGCCATAAAGGCAACATAGGTCATAGAACTACACAGGACACGGAGGCTATGCAGGTCATACAAGATAAGCAGGTCATAGATATTACTTGGTTATAGAGCCTATACTGGCCATAGTGGCTATGGACATCATAGAGGCTACACAGGTGATAGGAGATTCACAATAGAAGCTAAGCATGTCATTGAAGTTTCATGGGTCATAGAAGTTACTCAGATCATAAAGACTATATAGGCCATGGAGGCATCATAAATATAGAGGAATCTCACATCAAAGAGTAAGCCATGTAGGCCATAAAGTCTATGAAGGTCACAGAATAAATGTAGGACAAATAATCTACATGATAAAGACAATACAAGCCATAGATGTCTCAGCTCATAGATCCTACACAGGTCTTACTATCTATTCAGGTCTTTAAGGCCATACAGGACATAAAGCTTACATGAGTCTTAGAGGCTGCGCAATGGCATAGAGGTTATGCTTATCATGGAGGCTATGCAGATGTTAGAGGCTTTTTAGATCATAGAGGTGATGAAGGACATGCAAGGTACAAAGATCATAGGGACTATTAAGTGAATTAAGTCTAATAAGGCCATACAGGCTAGGAAAGTCATATGGGCTACTCATGTTATAAAAGACATGCAGATCATAGAGGATATGTAGGTCATAGAGGTTACAAAGATCATAATGGCTACTGAGGTTATTAGTCTATTCAAGTCATTTAGGCAATTCAGGTCATAGATACTACACAGGTCATAGAGGCTATGCAGGATGAAGGAGCTACTCAGGCATAGAGACTGCACTGATTATAGGGGTTTCTTAGGTCATAGGGGTTATGCATGTCATAAAAGTTAGGCTAGCAATAGAAGCTTCTCAGTAAAGTACTAAGTATTTTACCCAAGAACAATGGAAGATATGACCTGAGGGCTTCTCAGAAATTACTAAGACAACACCCATCTCAGGCTTAAGGTTGTAAAGGTAATCTGGCATAACATCTGGGGGCTTGTCCGGGATCCCCAGACCCCAGGACCCCCAGACCCCAGGACCCCTGAACCAGAGAGTCTAACACCGATGAGTCTTGTTTGTTATTCGTGTGTCTGTTATCTGCTTTGTTCTGACTACAGCCCCTGTAGAATCTGAATTCTGGGCTGGCAACTGGCCTTACCATAGGGTCTCCAGCCAGGGCTCCTGGGAGACTTCCCAGACCCCAGTATGAGGGGGATACTCCCCAATCTGAAAGATAGAAGGGAGCAGGAAATCTAATTTTGGTAAATAAACTTACATAAAATAAAATGAGAAAAAGAAACAAAAATATAATTAATTCAAAGAAACCTCTCTCTCTCTCTTTTAAAAAAATTGAACCCAAGGGAACTTAAACACTGAGCCACATCCTCAACACTTTTTATATTTAGATACAGAGTCTTGCTAAATTGCTTAGGGCCTTGCTAAATTGCTGAGTCTGGATTTGAACTTGTGATCCTCCTCCCTTAGCCTTCTGGACTTCTGGGATTACAGGCATGCACCATTTTGCCTGGAAAAAAAGGTTAAAAACACAAGTCAAAGGATGGAACAAAGTAATAATTATTGTTTCTGATCAAAATAGGTTAAAAACTTAACTGGGTAATATAGCAACTCAAAAATAAATGGAAATGTCAAGAAAGAACATGAGTTCAACTTTTAGTGCTAGAAGACAAAAGAATTTGGACTAGAATTATCATGGATTGCAGGTAGAAGTGGGACAGGGTGGGAATTGATGGATCCAATTACATTATACAGTTTTCTAGGAATAGTGTTCCAACTTTAGGTCTTTTAAGCCCTTGTCAGACATGACCCTGCAGATTCTTCTTCCATCCTGCTCTGTCTTACAAGACTGTCTCTTCAGGACTATCTCAATTCCCGTATTATATCCACATGATATCTCTTGGCTTTTATTTCATTGCTCCTCCTGTCTTGATCAAATATTATTGTGTTGGGTGAGTGTATGATTGCTTGTTCAACTTAAAAGCATTTCTGGTCAGAAATTTGGAGGAATGTATCTGTGTATATCTGATCTCACATGATACTGGGTTCCCAGTGTTTTTTTCCAACCCAAAAGCCATACATGGATAATCAAAAGATTTTAAGAGCTAACACAATTATCAATACTTTAATGTCTATGAACTGTATTTGAAAATGCATCCAAAATAATCAACTTGATTGTGAAATCCAGTAAACTAAGAAATGACTTAAAAAGTCTACTATATAAGTATAGTAAAGGACTGGGATGAACACTAAATACATTTATATATTAAAAATGAGAGGAGGGTATGAAAATTGTGAATAGAGAAGAAAATGCAAACTTTCCAAGGTTTTATAAAATGAAAATAGCTACAAAAAACCTGGAGATATGCACAGAGGAGGAGGTTAAGATGTGTTAATATCTTCATTGCTAATCTCAAGATTAAATTTATGCTTCCCTGAACGATGTAAAACCACACCCTTTTCAATATCTTAAAGCTTTTTATCTTAATTACATGGAGGATTTTAAATATGAATACACTAATGTTTATGAAACACTTAAAGTTTAACAACATTGTTAGATTCCTGCCAGTTTCATTTTTTCCAACAAATTCAAGAATTATTAAATTCAATTTGTAATCTAAAATATTATCATTCAATTTTGAAGAATAAATTGTTTCACTTTCCATCATCTCTTTTTCTCACATGCATTTATTTTAAAAACTTTATTGATGTATAATTGATATGCATTAAAGAAATACATTTAATTATATAATTGAATGAGTCTGATTCTTCTACCCATTTTGCCTTCTATTTATAGGTAGGGATAGATATGATATTCCTTTGTGATAACATCTAACTCATGTTGAGAATGGTTACATTTGAGTAATAAACTCAATAACAAGTTGAAAGCCAGCCTCAGCAACTTAGGGAGGCTCTAAGCAACTTAGAGAGACCCTGTCTCTAAACAAAATATTAAAAATGTTGGGATGTGTTTCAGTGCATGCTGAGTTTAATCCCTGGGAGAAAAGAGAAAAAAAAATTCTTTGAATTAATTATATATTTTTTCTTTTCTTCATTTTATTTTATCTAACTTTATTTACCAAATATTAAATTTTATGTTCCCTTCTATTTTTAAAAATTTATTTTTACTTTAATTTGTTATATATGACAACAGAATATATTACAATTCATATTACACATATAGAGCACAATTTTTCATATCTCTGGTTGTACACAAAGTAGAATCACATCCTTCATACATGTACTTAGGGTTGTGATGACCATCGCATTCCACTGTCTTTCCTACCTATGCCCTCTCCCTTCCCCTCCCTCCCCTTTATCCCCTCTAGATAGGACAAAGGGGAAAAGGGCTCCCTTCTATTTCTTTCAAATTTTAATTAGGCTATTTATTCAGTTATGCACTTATTTAGTATCAGAGCCCTAAACTCTGCAATTATTTATTTATTTTTAACATTGATCTGCCATCTGGTCTTGGAGTTCTTTATTAAATTTTTTGCATGATTTGTATGGCACAAAACATTATTTTGTAATTGCAATTTCATTCCTTCTGTTACTGTTTAATTTTCAAGTGACATTTTGTTTCTTTTATTCTTCTTTGTTTTGTTCATTATGTTTATATCGCTGTGTCATTTCATTTCAAACTTTTGCTCAATTTCAGATTTCTGCTCTCACAATATTATATTTTACTAGAGGTGACAAATTAATGTAGATTCAATGAGATCTATTCATTGATTTTGATTCATCAATAAGGATTCATCATATCAATTCATCAATGTAGATTGATTGATATCAATTTGTCTATATAGATTCATTGACATTAATTTATCAATATATTTTAGAGATATAAATACACTGATTGGTGTATTGATTTAGATTCATCAATATAGATTTATTGATATAGATATCTTGATATAAATTTATTAATACTGTTTTTTGTTTTTAATATTTTTTGTTTAGTTGTTGGTGGACCTTTATTTTATTTATTTATATATGGTGCTGAGAATCAAACCCAGTGCTTCAAACATGCTAGGCAAGTGCTCTTCCACTGAGCTACAACCCCAGTCCAATATTGACTCTTTGAGATAAATGAATTGATAATGATTCATTCATAACAATTCATCATAAACATTTGATATTGATATTTTAATATCAGTATCATTGATACAGATTCATCAATATTGATTAAGTGATATAGATTCTCTGATGGAGATTGATATCATTTCATTCATATAGATTCATTCATATAGTCATTGATATTGGTAAATCAATATCAATTCATTAATATAGATTCATTGATATGATACATTGATACACATTCAGTGATATTGATTCATTGATATATATATTCATTGATGTAGATTAATTGATATCAATTATTCAATATCTCATTTCATTGATATAGATTCATTGATAACCATGAATTGATATAAATTTATCAATGTCAAATCTTCAATTTAGATTCATCAATATAGAATCATGGATGTAGATGCCATGCGGTCTGCATGGTGACTGCTGTAAAGAGATGCTCCGCCAATGGCAGCTCATCATGATCGTGGGGATGCTACATGAATACAATGAATAAATCTTTGAAAAGCACACAGAAGGGGGCCTGACACTTAGGTAGCACTCTCTGGGGGGCTGTTATACCAGTGTTATTCCAGCTTCTCTCGGTTAAACTCATTTGTTTAACCCTCTGCAGCCATGTTGATCCCATTTAATAGACAGTATCCCTGCACCTCCATTTGGGTAGGTGACCATGCACTGAGCAGTGAGATGCTCTTTGGAAGGCAGACAGATGTCCTCCCTGACAAGGGTAGGCTCATGGAAAGGCCCCTTACTTTCCTGGCTTTCATTCATGGCCAAGCACCACCTGGGGCGTGGAGCAGGCTTGGGGGTCAGGTATTATGTCTCTTGGGTTAGACTGTATTTTCACTCATGATATTCTTTCGTGGCCAATTAGGATCAACACCTTGTGTGCCCAGGTGTGCCCAGGTGTCACAGAGCCACTAGCATGGCCTTGCTGACCAGCATCAGGCTTTGAGCCCTCCCAGCCTCCCATGGTAACAGGTCTCTCAAGTAGCCCTGGCTCCATACCAAGACTGTTTTTCCCCAGTGTTGAAAATGCTCCATCTGTGAGAGTGAAGTTTCCCAGGATGTGGAGCTGGCTTCTGTTCCATTTCCTAAAACCTGAGTCCCCACCCATAAGATTGACGTATCCCACTGGTGAGCCTGCTAATCAGTGAAGGCCAGATCCCCTGGAGCTCTTCCCAGGAAATGCTGGGAAGAGCTCCAGAGGATCCAACAAATAATTTGCTCGCTCTTGCTGAAAGCAAGGCTGAATGCTAGATGCTCATTTGGGGTATATTCATGTTTTCCTGTTGGGAATCAGTGTGACCAGAAGAACAGGCCAGGTGTGAACATCCACAGTCCTTGGCACTTTCTATTCTGGGCATGTTTTTTAATTGCAGCTCCACACCTCAGAGAAAAACCTTTACCTGGAAGGTCTTCTGGCCACCAGACTCCCTTCTTCCCATGAGTGAGGCATGTTGGAAGTGTCAGGAAATCAGCATCTCCCTGGAGCATCCCTCAGCCCATGGCTGACAGTGTTGGTGTATAAATACTCAGCTCCCTCGCACCTCAGGTGAGCAAGCTCTGAAATGTGCATGCTTTGCACAGCCCTTCAGGGGTCCCCAAGAAGATTAGGCACAGTTGCCTCTCATTGAAACCTGCTTGGTAATAGCCCTCTACTCTTGACCTTTACTATCCTGTCTCACTTGACCTTCCTGATACCCATGCTTCTCAGGAGCACCTCCCAAATTATCAACTTATACTGGGGTCCTTTTCTGAGGAAATCCTGATGAAGCAGTGTATTTAGGACAGGGCTTCTCCACCTTAGCTGCTGTGATGGCTGGAAGCATCCTTCATAGGATGGGGTTGTTCTGTGCATGGAAGGATGCCTGAGCAGTGTACCAGGGCTCCACCCCTTGCAGCCAAGTAGCAAAGCTTTCATGTTCCTCCAAGTTGTGACAACAAGAAATGTCTCCAAATATTGCCATGAGTCCTCTTGGTGGACAGAGGGTTTGCAAAATTCCACCTGCTTGAGAGCCAGTGATTTAAAAATAAATCTATTACTTTATTCTGTTCTGCCACTGCAGGACACCCCATGACCCTTCCTGTTCAAGTCTCCTTTTCTAGTCTGGAGAACAGGGTAACAACACTCCCTACCCATGTTGAATTCTTAGGGGCCAGAGCAATGATTTGTGAAATACCTTTCACCAGGTGTAGGCCCTATCTTTGGCAGATGCTCAGGTCACAGTCACAGATTTCCTGTACCAAGCACCACCCCAGGCCCACCTCTGCACTCTCTGTCTTAATTCATTTAATCCCCACCACAGCCCTCCCAGGCAGGATGTCATCACCATCCCCTGTTGTGCAGAGGAGAAAACTGAGGCATGGAAATGTAAAGCAATTTATCCAAGATCACACAGTTGGTTTTTGTCATGGCTGGACTTTGAACACAGGTGGTCGGGCTCCCAAGCCTGTGCCTCTAACCACCAGTCCAATGCACAATGGTCTGATGGTGAGGGAGACGGCAAAGTGGTTTCACCCACTTCATCCACAAGTCAGAGGCAGCCTCCCAAAGTGGTGACCCCATCCCCATTCTTGTTTGAAATTTTCAGGGGCCTGAGCCACACAGGGTTTACAATAATAATAATAATAATTTAAAAATTATTAGATTATTATTATTAAAGATGTACCTTTGAAGTATTTTATTTTGGAAGAGAATTGAGTCAGGTCTGCCTGGAAAGAAAATGAAAAAAAAAAAAAAAAAAACCAGAAGTCAACAAACACATTCCCTTGGGCCACATTTTGCAAATAAAGATTTATTGGATCCCAGGCACATCTGTTCATTTACTTATTGACTGTGGCTACTTCCATGCCTTAATAGCAGAGTTCAATAATTGTGACAGAGATCATATGGCCCACAAAGCCAACAATATTTATTTTCTGGCCCTTTGTCAAGAAAGCATGCAGATGCTTGCCTTAAATGAGAAGACAATTATTTCACTGTGAACCATGGCCCTGTAAAGTTACTCTTCAAGGAAAAAAAGCCCCTTATTATTCTACCCATAATATCACTTTAAATATTATTGCAACCATTTTTTAAGTCAACAAACTCATGGATGGATTCCAGGTCTCCTACCTGTCCATAACATAATGTCTTATCTATACCCAATGATGAATTAATATTACTTAGTCACATTTTCTTGCTACTCTCATAGCCACTATTATTGCTATCACTATTGCAGTAGCAACTGTTTCTATAGCTGCTAGTGTGTTAGCCACTTCCTTGCAAACAGCTCATAAATTGAATACTTATATGAAACACACTACATCAATCACAATTATGAGAACAGATGAATATTGATCAAAAAATATTAAAAAGATTATTAGCCAGGGAAGTTAAAATAAAGAAAATAAGGAAGGAAGGTAGGAAGGAAGAAAGAAATAGTTTTGTTTTGGAAAATATGACAACAATATGAGGGAATAAAATCTTTAATATTTGTGGCAAATACTTGGTATCATTAATGTATAAAGAGTTCTTAAAGACCTTTAAAAAAGAAGACAAATACCACAATAAAAACACGGGCAAAGAAAATGAACAGGCAATTCAAAAGGGGGGAAAATTCAAGTGATTGATTATCAGCCTTTAAAGGTTCAAACTCACCAATGAAATAGAAACATGTGCTGGGCATGAGGGTGTACATCTGTAGACACAGTGACCATGGAGGTCAAGGCAGGAGGATAGCAAGTTCAAGCCCAGCCTGGGCAATTTAGCAAGACCTTGACTCTCGAGTGCTTTTATGTAATTCTGAAGTCAAGGCAACCCCGTGTGAGAGAACTGGTAAAAAAAAAAAAAACTGACTTTATCATTGTTTACACCTAGAGCACGGGCTCTGTTAACTTCGGGGATCTCTGAACTTTCAGGCAATTTAAACATGTGTTTGAGTTTATGGGTTTCCTTTTATTTTATTTTTGTTTTTTGGGAGATCAACTGTAGGTTTCCAAAGGGGTCTAAGATTCATGATTATAAGATTATTTAAGGGGTATGGAAAAGTTGAATACACCCATGTCAGTTAAAGCTTGAGGATCATGAAATTAAAGATGTACCTTTGAAGTATTTTACTTTGGAAGAGAATTGAGTCAGGTCTGCCTGGAAATTTATAGCAAAACTAAACAGGAAAATGGGAGAATAGCTGAGAATTGGATTTAGACAGGCCCACAATGTAAAATAGGGTAACATTCAGTTATATAGAATATTAAAAATATTAAAAGTGACTTAGCAAAATAAAAGTTATTTCTCATTCACATAAAGATCAGTGTGGAAATTCCTAGTCAGTAGGCAGTCTTGTCTGCCATCATTCAGAGAACCAGGCTCTTTGCATCTTGCCTCTGTCTTCTTGTATGGCCTTGGAGCCAGCCCTCTATTAGAACCCTGTATCTAGACAATCTGCAGGGAAAGAGAGAGAAGGTGTGGGGTCAAACGAAGGCAGGACATCATTTCTGCCCACATTCCTTCAGTTGGATTTCAGTGACATGACCAAATCTAACTGTAAGGGAAGTTAGAACATGTAGTCTAACTCTATACTCACAAGGCAGAAGAAATGAGTTTTGGTTAACACATAGCATCTCTACCACTTAAACGAAACAACAGTATCAGAAAGCAGCTGGAGGTGAAGATGACACACTGCTTTAAACACCAAGATAAAGTCCAATGTCATAGGCAGACAAGATAGTCCACAGATGAGGCAGAGTAGGCAGGCTTACAGGAATAGGAAAGTGTACAAAGGACAGGATGGTCACAGTGACATTACAACCTATGAGCAAAGTGCTCAGAGTTTCAGGAATGGAGGAAGGAGGAATTTGGGGAATCAGTCATGACTAGTGGAGACCTAGTGACCCAACAGGTATTTAGGAAGACTAGGGGTAGGAGTGGGGAATAGGAATAGGGTAAAGCAGGAGCTGGGATGGAATAACCAAGCTCTGGGAAGATCACAGACATGGGGAACAGAGCACAAGTGTGGCTAGTCAGGACAGGTTATCTGTGAGATGGCTTATTCATGAATAGCATGTCAGACAAGAGCTGGTCAAGTTCCTTTTGCCCAGGATCAGCATCAGTCCCTGAGTAATCAGAGCCTCTTGAGAGGAGTCAGCTGTAAGGAGAGGCATAAGGGAACAGGTAAGACCTGATATAATCCCTCAAGGGTTACAGTAAGTTTTCTCAGCTTCTTGGTCACCAACAACAGCCCTAACTAACCCTAACTTCCTCACAAATGTCCTGGGATGAAATAGCATTATCGAGTCAGTTCAAACCCTCTAGAGCACAAAGCAAATGCCCATTAAGAGGATGGAGGACCTGGGGTGGTTTATTTACTTAGAAGAAACAATAATAAAAATAATGTTCAATATGTGCAAGGCACAATTCTTGGGCTTTTGACATGTTTAAGCATTTAATTAAATGTTTAAGCATTTAATCTTGATTAAAAACCTACGATTAAAAACCTACAATTTACCCCAGTATTACAGATTAAACACTGAGCAATGGAGGTTTACTAAGTGATTTATAAAAGCAAGCATTAGAGCTGGGAAGAGAACTGACTCCAGAGTGGATGATCTCAGAAAGGCCACGTTTGACCAAAGTTTCATGGGAACCTTTACTCACTCAGTGGATGAAGATGCACCCTGAAACTCTTCCCCAAATATCTGATCTAACATTTTGTTGTCAGAAACCTACCCTATCCTTGTGCAATGAAGACTGAGTCTCCCACCTCCAAGAAGACATTAACAGTTCCCTGATGAGGCCATACTCTCAAATAATGTAAGCTATCTCCACTAAAAAGCTTTGAAGTAAAATATGTCAGGAATGATTGCAGAAAGTCAGGGTTAGAATAAATTTCAGACTGATCTACCTGCACTAGGAAACCACATTACTCAGCATAACTGAGTCAAGAGGGTTATGACTCAAAAACTTCTGACAGTGATACAACTGCTCTAGTTCTTAAATGGCTAAGGGACAATGATAAAAGGGCTCAATTTCATAGGATTTATTTTTTATGAATTGAGGAATCTAGTATCTTGTCTAGCTAATCAAGAATTATATAGTAATTCATCCATCCATCTATCCATTTATCTGTCCATGTATTTATTTATTTGCTAAAATATTCACTCATTCAAAAATATCTACTGAACCAAAACTTGTACTAAATCCTATGTGTTTCTAATTTTTTCAAACGGGATTCTTCCTTATGCCTTGTTTTTGAGATTTTGTTAAGCTCAGAGCATGGGATTCCATCATGTTAATAAAGTTTATATTAAATATGTTTCAGGAATCATATCAGGTCATTAATTATGGCACAGTTTGAAGGTTCCTGCCACTAATCCAAAGTGAAGAATTCACTTTTAACTTTGGAATTCTAAGAGGATATCTTAGAACCCAATTATGCTCCAAGATGTCTTTTCCATGCCACATGCTTAGTCTCAAGCCAAACATGAACAAGGTTCAGTCAACAGTATATTGTTTTCAAAACAAAACAATTACTCAGTTTTCTTTCTTTTTTTTTAAGTTTTCTTTTTTTTTTTGTCTTTATTATTTTGTTTCCTTATTTTTATGTGGTGCTGAGGATCAAACCCAGTACCTCATATGTGTGAGGCAAGTGTTCTGCCACTGAGCTACAACCCCAGCCCCAGTACTCAGTCTACAAATAAGGTCTACAAGAATGGTAAGGTTCTTGCTGTCCTCAGTGAAAAGTGCATCCCCCATGACAAAGACATGTATTCTGAGTTACCACCCTAGGCTTGCAGGAGAGCAGGAAAAAGGCCTAGAGAATGACTCATGGTCTGGAATACTGACTGGCTTGAAAGGCTTTTTTACTATCTGGTCATCAAAGTTATATGCAATAGCCATGAATAACTCACTTGGCTAGCAGCATGTCAATCATTCAAAGACTGGACAAACAGAATTCCAGGATGCTATTTCCATTTTGGTTTTCCAAGTCATATGGTTCTAACTGATGATCTTCTAATGTTACATGATTTACTTGTTTTTCCACTGGAGACCATGCACACCACGGTGTTGACACAGCCAATTTTTACTTGTGGTATAATTGATGGAAAAATAAAAGTTTCCTAGCAGAGTAGAAAAGAGTCAACTCATTGCTCTTGACTAGATTATTTAAACAATCAAAGCAAGGTGACGAATCTTCTTAGGTAATTGAGCCGCTGTCGGTTGAAATGTGTTTGTTTTTATTATATTATATACTTAATTAGAATCCTGAAATTGAACTCAGACTTTCTCCTCATGTGAAAGAACACTGTAAGACAAAACTGGCTGGAAAAAAAAACAAGAGAATGTCTCTAGGCCTTTTTCCTGCTCTCCTGCTAGCCTAGGGCGGTAAAGAGGCAAAGGAAACCAGTTAATTCTGCAGAGGGGTGCTGGGTCAGTGTTTTTGATGGGGACAACACTCACCTCTAGGGAGAGGTTGGAAACTTGCAGGAGCAGTTTATGGTTATCATAATATCTGAGGTTGCCAAAGGAACGTACTGCTGAATTGTTTTCTTTTTCTATTTCTTTTGGTACCAGAGGTTGAACCCAGGGTCCTTTAACTACTGAGCCACATTCCCAGTCCTTTTTATTTTTTATTTTGAGACACAGTCTTGCTAAGTTGCTATGGCCTCGTTAAGTTGCTAAGGCTGGTATGAACTTGCGATTCTCCTACCTTAACCTCCTGCACCACCATATCTGGTTGGTATTTACCTAGGTGAAAACATCACCTTTTTATCATTTTCTGAGTCTAGATAACAACTCTGACTTACACATTAAGAATCATTGTGTGGTGTAGATATACACAGAGTATACTAGCTTCAGTTCTATCATCCACTGGCACCCTTCCTTATTTTTTGTCTTTTGCACATGGAATAGCTTCTAACATTCTTACTTGTCTCACATCCAATATTTTTATTATCTGTATAAGCATCTGACAATTTTTATATCTTTTCTCATGAAGATGTGCATAATTGTTATATTGAAAGTCATATTATTAAAAATTACTTTCTTCTTATTTCTCCAGCCTCAAACTAGTTCCTGAAGCAAGATTTATCTGTCCTACAATAATCTTTCTGCTCAGTCCTCCTGCCCACACTTGTTGTCTTTTTTTAAAAAATATTGTTAAATTCTGAGAAATGTTCGCATTATTATTGTGAAACAGGTAGCTTACAAACATCTACCTGGGCTTAAAGAAATAAAACAATTCAGTAATATTACTGAGGTAAAATTAAATTTGAAACCATAATATATAAAAACTGTATAGTCATTTTAATATAAAGGATCCTAGGATAACTTCTTCCAGAAGGGCCTTAAATTTATATTTCCTCAGTTTGGAAATCATTGTTATTCTGATGTCACTCTGAACTTTAATCTATATGATATACCATATTTATTTTAATTAATGTGCATATTATTTGTCTACAAGTTTTGCTTAATTTCTGATTAAATTTAATTTAATGGGCATAGTCCCTAATAGAACTACATTTTTTAACAGCTTATGAAAGCAGTGTGATGAAAAAAAATCTAAAATATCTAAAATGAGCCATAGAATGATACAATCAAGCCTTGAAAGCATCTTAATATTGATTTCATTTATGCAGATAATTTGCACAATAAACATTTTTTGGCCTTAGTCTTGTCCTTTTGCCTAGTCATGTAATTCAAGTAGAAAAAAATTATTTTTATCTAAGATGTAGAAAACTTGCACATATTTCTGGAATATGAATTGGTGAGAAATTTTTGGCTATGATTTGAAAGACATTTACTAGCTACATATGCCCTTCCTTCTATTCAGCAAGTCTATTCATCTAGAGTCGCTGTCACACAGTAGCTTGAAAATACATGTTCAAGTCTTTTCATTGTAACTTTGTTTATAACAAAAGAAAATTGTTAAAAAAATGAACCTAGCCTCAATTATATATAATTAAGACATGCATGTTCTTTATTCCAATCTTAACTTTTTACCCTACTCAAGTAATTGTCCTCAAGGCCTTCTCTCCATGCAGTGCCTCAGAGGGAATGTGAGCCAGGTCAGCAAAGCCACACACACCAACAGTTTGACCCAGGGCTCAGGTGTCTGAATCTTCTAATCTTCAGAAAGTGGGCTTTTAGAAATCTTCCCTCCCACCTTATCTTAATGGGAAAGATTTTCTTGAGATCATTCCTGCTTTAAATCTCATCTGAAACTTTTTTCATGCCATGTATTCACAGAGAGTAGAGAATACACCAGGCCTTGATTCTTACCTGTATGTATTAATTCTATTTCAGAAACATCCAGTCTTAGTATTAGCTCACATAGAGAAAATACTGGTGTGCTGACCTAGTTTTAATTATACCAGGTGTTGAACAGGGGCTCTGAAATTCCATGCCAGCTTTGAGTCCTGGGAAAGCACAGTGGCCACCCATGGCAGCTTCCTTGAGTGGTGGTATCACACTTGTACAGCTTGGTCCTGTATTCCAGCAAGCTCAGATTCAGGGTTTGGTAAGTAGAAGAAAATGCAAGGCATGGTGGGAATATGGCCATCCTTTATTCAGAGGCAGCCATAGCTGCCGCAGTCCGGCTGCAGCAAAATAACCGGGGGGTGACGAACAACTTGTGTACGTTGATACAGCAGGAGTAGGAGCCTTTTATTGCAGGACAGGAGCAGTATTTATACATTCCACACAGCTTATCTAATTAACATAAACTAGATACAGCAGTCAACCAATCAGGAATCTCCACACTTAATGGCTCGCTTTTGTTACTTCTCAAACCACTCCCTCTGGCATTTTGCCAGGCACCATCCAGACTTGTTTACGAACTCTAACATTCCCCTGGCAAAATGCCAGGTGTTATTTTGACTTGTTTACAGACTCTAACAATAGCAATTAGCCAGCACCCCCCTTCAGCTTCAGCCCCCAGCCAGTTCCATTTTAGTCCCTCCTCACACCCATTTCCATAGACCCTTTTTATATGCAGTCCAAACAAAGAAGGCACACTGCCAACAGGTTACATGGGGGGGGGGGCGGGGGAATGCTCACAAGTTCATGTTTATGACCTTGAGTCTATATGCTGAATCACAGTGTTCCTGACTTTAACTAACCATAACAGCCAATTTCTAACTCTGGCTATATAACATAGCCCACCAGAATTCTCAGTGAGGAGCCTAACTATAGTCATTTCTGGCCTGCCCTCAAAGTCTACCCCTTTAGGATTCCTCATTGTATTATCTACACATTTGAAGTCTTCTGCAATGATTCCTTTGTAAGGAGAGCAGAGCTCTGTATTCATAACAACATAAGCTGCAACAATATACAACCAAAAGACAAGCCCCATCCCTTATGATTACTAAAAGTCATTGCCAGTTTCATCCCATACTGAGGTGGCAATTAAAGTCTTTCCAGCCACGTTCAATTGTTCAGGGACAGACTCGATTCACCTGGGTTGTCCAGCAAAACTTGCAAGCATTTCAGTGCATACCCAGAAAGAATCTCTGGTATAGGTGTGTGTCCAATTCACAGTGGTGTTGGTGAGGACACACCTACAGATGAAACAACAAAGCAATTACAAGCATTAGCACAGGTAAATCACATCCATCTGGGAAAATCCATGCTAGCTTTGAGTCCTGGGAAAGCACAGTGGCTGCCTGTGGTGGCTTCCCTGATAATGATATCACACTTGTACAGCTTGATCCTGTACCCCAGGAAGCTCAGTGTGCACCAGCACCAGGGAACTCATAATTGGTCAAAGGGAAATAACAAATGTGCACTTTAAAATCTGTGTCCCATCTGTGGTACCTGGGCCAACTCATTCAGGGGGAGGGGCTTCATTAGTTATCCATGGCATTACTGTGGGGCTAACAGTGCTACCCAGTGAAGGTGGGAGAACTTTTCTGTCCAGAGTCATGTCCAATCCACAGTCTGCCCCTCTAGTCATTCCAGTGGGAACAGGCAAAAAAAAAAAATTCTCGTTTCCCAAGCCCAGTCTTAAGTTCAGCATCCTTTGTTGTCACCTGGATGCATATTGGTGCTGCTGTGTGACAGCAAAGCTTCCACAGTAGCTGTTCCTCCTCACTGGGGACCCTCATTTAGAGCTTTCACAGCTAACCATAGGCACTGTGACCACCCACTTTGTGGAAGGTGTGTTGGCTGCAGACCTAAGTCCTTGCTTTAGCAGCCCATTGTATCTCTCTATCATGCCTGCAGCCTGTGGGTGACATGGAACATACAGCTCCCATTGAATCTGAGTTGCCCATCGCTATACATCCCGACCTATAAAATGTGTACCTTGGTCACTTTCTATTGTGATGTGCTGGTTATATGAGGCTGTCAACACAGGGTGCAAATCATAGTGCACTGACTTGCTTGACCAGTGGGTCAGGCTAACAACAAGCCTGTGGTCATATCCACTGCTGTCAAGGCAAACAATACAGGGTGATTGTCAACCTACCATTGTGTCAAAGTGATGTGTCTCCACATTACCTGGCAATCTAGGACTCCATGGCATGGTAGGTTTGTACACCCCTGAGCCCAAACCACACATGCCTGGCAAGCCTCTACCAGGGCATCCCATATTAAAGGCAGACCCCACTGTTTGACTACACTCCACATCATCTTCATACCTGCATATTGAAGGTGGCCGTGCAACTAAGCCACTAAGTTGGTGGGAGGCAACCACTCTAACCACTGCACCCTCGCCAAAACATCTGCTTCATCATTCCCTGGGCTAGTCGGGGGAGGGGGGGCATGGCCCATACATGCCTTATAGTCACCTGTTCTTGGTGGCTTAGCTCCCAAGGCTCTTGACACAGAACTTGTCCCCAATACACAGCACAACTGTCAGTACACATCACTATGGGGAATGCTTCATTTGCTATCACCATTTAGCTCAGCTCACTGGCTTCCTCGTCTTTACCTATATCAAACCAGACAGTGCCTGTTTCTGACTTCAGAGCCACAGCCATCCACACGGGCAGTTGTTCATGACTGGAATCATTAGTGTAACCAATACTGAAGAGTATGGGTGCCTTACTTCTGAGGTATGGGCTTGTTTCTGGTTCACCTACATAGGTAATAGGCCCTAGCACCTCTCTCTTTTTTGGTTCATGCCAGCTTCTAATACACTTGGGCTCTCTTGGCACCTGCTGGCTCCTGGCACATTTGGGCTCTCTGGTGCCTGCCAGCTTCTAGTATACAGGGCTCTCCTGGCTCCTGATGGCCTCCAGCACATCTAAGTCAGAAGTTTGTACAGGATCCATAACATGTAGCACATGGGGTGTCTTGCCCTTCTCAGCCAGCAGCACCTTTAAATCTCACAGGCATAACAACAAATTGGCCAGGGGCTCTCTTGGCCTCTGTCCAAATTATTTTCCCAAGTCCACCAACTCCAACTCTACTGGCAGAACCGGGTGAACTTGGTTACTGGGCCAGCCCTGCTGGCAGCTGCCCATTGGAGCCATCAGCCGCACTGTTTGATTTTCTCCATGACCATGGCTGGGCTTGCAGGCGTTAACCTTCCTCCTCCTACTGGGACTCCATCAGTGTGATGGGGGAGGCTGAGGGGTATTTTCAAGGTAGGCAGATCCTCTTCTGGCAGCCATACTCTGGCTCTCAAGGCCTCTTCCTTATCTTGTATCTCCTTCTTCTTGGCAGTCTCTGGTAAAGCTGCATCAGTTTTTGCTCTCAGAGCTGTAAGACACGTTTACCCCATGGCCCCAGCAGCTGTGCACACAGCTCCTCAGGCTGTTTCTCTGTCTCACTGGCACCACCACTGCCATCTTTGTTCTTGGCCATGGGCTGGCACCTGGGCTACACTGCTCAGTTCACAGTCTGCTCCAGCGGGTCCACATTCACTGCAGGGCAATCAGAAGTCTTCTCTATGCCCACAAGGGACCCATTCACCATATCCCAACTCTACACAGGAATTTGTACTAATAGGACCTTGGCAACTGAGTGCTACAAGTTGCTCATTGGCCACAGGTCCCTCCTGTCCACTAGGGTTAAAGAATCTCTCACCTGTGGAACATCCTGCCAACTATGTCAAGTGTCATGCGGGGGCTCAGACCCAGGAAGCAGATTCAGCAGGTAGAAGAAGATGTAAGACATGGTGGGAATATTGGTCATCCTTTATTCAGAGGCAGCCATAGCCATTAGCCAGCTCAGCTTCAGCCCCTAGCCAGTTCCATTTTAGCCCCTCCTCACAACCATTTCCATAGGCCCTTTTTATATGCACTTCAAACAAAGTAGTCACACTGCTGACAGGTTACATAGGGAGATGGGGATATATGCTCACAAGTTCATGTTTATGACCTTGAGTCTATACCCTAAATCCATTTCCTGGGTCAGAGTCCCTGCACAACAGCAGGACACAACTAACAACATGATTGTCTGCTTTGCAGCTTCATTACCTAGCTGGTGAAGTGTCTGTGGTGACAGGACAGGAAAAAGGTGTGGTCCCAACTGACTGAGATTAGACACTGGTGTTTTAATTTCTATTTTACTTTTGTCTTTTTAAAGTTAATCAGACATTCCTGTACCTAAAGTACAGGTATGGGAGTGACTTCATAGAAATATTTTAGGTAATCCCCTGCACACACACAAACATGCATACTTGACTAGTTTGGTAATAAGGATCAGTAATTTCCACCCATCCTCACTGACCTGAGCACAATAAAGACATGAAAAATCCTCACTTGTCCCTGACAAAGAAGATCTGGTTCTGTTTGGCAACTGTGCACTAAATCATTTCTTTACCATTGACCATTTTTGGATTTCATAATTTAACTCTGGGTCCTAATGTTATGAGCCAGGCTATCTAGGCAATGACCAAACAGACTCCATCTTGCCCTGAGACTCCATATCATGTAAGAAATGCTTCTCCCATGGAAAGCCCCACCTCTGTACCCATCAACAGTTGCTGAGCATAGCATGTTTGGCAACACAAAATGGCAATTTTTATACAATGTAAAAGTGTTCTCTCTTTGGTTCCCATTTTTTTCTTGAACAAGACCAGAGATTGATTGTGTAGATGTTAGTAACCATTCTTTAAATTGTACTCACCTAGGGATGTTTTGGCCCACTCCCTTTTCTGCTTATGATTTTAGATCTCATGACATTTGTTTATGGTTTTGGATCATAGTAACAGCCACTTTTGCTTTAATAGGGTTTGGGACTATAAAAACTGTACTAAAACCCTGGGAGGGGGTCAAAGGGTGTAGACTTGCAGCCTACCCTTTGGCTCACCAGTTGGTGGATCCGGAATGCTGGCTGGTGAATAAAGTTTCCATCTCCTGCTTTAAGATTGACTCAGTGATTTATTGCAATCTCTCCTTAATACTAATGACTTTTGAGAGGCTGTTTAGCTGCTAGAAGTTAAAAATATTCAACAGTTCAGTAATGTTCTGGGAAGATTACCACTTTGCACTTTGGTTTTAATTTTTTTGTTTGTTTTGTTTTTACTATGAGTAATACGCTTATATGTGGAAACCTAGTTTTTTATTATTATCAATTATTAATTGATTAATTGATCATACAAGCCATTGGGAAAACAAAGAACAGAGATTCATTTTAGCCCCCAAAAGAAAAAAGAAAGAAGGAACTGTGTGTGTGTGGCGGGGATACACATGAAGAGGTGTAGCTTAGTGTCAGAGTGCTTGCCTATCATACAAGAGGCTCTGTGTTCAATCCCAGCAGCAAGAGGGAAAACAGTGAGTGGGGGTGTGCTGGATGTGCTCAGTACACCCGTGTTCTCAAGCATGTTCTCAGCATGTTCTCAAGACCGTAAGTGTTCAGTATACGCTGCTGAATTGAATTGAAAAATCATTAAGTGCCAGAGAAAAGCAATTATTTATAGATAGACTGCTTGAGTGGTATTGGACTCACAGAGCTTGTAAGCTCAAAAAATAGTTGTGAGAAGCTGGATACACTGGTCCACCTACTTGTAGTCCCAGCTACTTGGGAAGTTGAGGCTGGAGAATCACTTGAGTTTAGGAGTTGGAGGCCAGCCTGAGCAACACACTTTCAAGGAGATACTTTTAAAAAACATTCATGTAAAACATTGGAAATGTGTGATTTTGCCTTGGTCCCCCTTCCTCTCAGCTGGGTGACCATGGGAGCTTATGTGATCAGCATGGATACAGCCACTCTGCACTTGACTCTTTCCTTCAGAGCACATGCTTAACTTCATAATCCTTAGCCCGCCTACCCCGGATTATTTCAACCAGTTGGTGAAAGTATCATGTATGATGAGCCCTTAAATCCCCTGGGTAAGAATCAGAGAGCTGGGGCACAGGAGGATTGCATCTTTAACCTGGTTCTATTGATATCTTTCTTCTTTATTGCTAAAATGTAGATAAAATTTTCAAGAAATCCTTTAAAGGAAAAATAAAGCAACATTATCTGTTGAACAAATATGAAGGAAACACCATGTACCAGACATGGTGCTAGGTTCGTTTCACTAAAATGGTGAGTTGAAAATAGGTTCAGTCTCCCATCATTTACAGTCTAGTGGAGGAGACATCTAGATCAACTGTCAAATGAGATTATCAGCATTAGAATCCCATCATTCATTGAATGCACATTATTCCACAGGAGTACTGTCTAAAAATGCAATGGAAAAAAGCATTTCACAAAATACAGCACAACTTCATGTTCAAAACACTAGAAAGCCTGGGGATAGTAGGAACAACACATCTCAACATTGTAAAAGCTATATATGCTAAACTGAGGACCAGCATCATTCTAAATGGATAAAAATTTAAAGTATTCCAACCACTATGGAAAGCAGTATGGAGATTCCTTACAAGACAAGGATGTTCTCTTTCACCACTTCTATTCAACATCATCTTTGAAACTCTAGCCACAGTAATTAAAAAAAGAAAGAAATTAAAGAGATACAAATAGGAAAAGAAGAACTCAAACTATCATTATTTGCTGATGACATGATTCTGAATCTAGAAGATCCAAAAAATTCCAAAAGACAACTTCTAGAACTAATAAATGAATTCATCCAAGTAGCAGGATATAAAATCAACGCCCATAAATCAAATGCATTTTTATACATCAGCAATGAGTTCACCGAAGGAGAAATTAGGAAAACTACTCCATTCACAATAGCCTCAAAAATAAAATAAAATAAAATACCTGGGAATCAATCTAACAAAAGATGTGAAAGACTTCTACAATGAAAACTACAAAACACTAAAGAAAGAAATTGAAGAAAATCTCAGAAGATGGAAAGATCTCCCATGTTCCTGCATAGGCAGAATTAATATTGTCAAAATGGCCATACCAGCAAAAAGAGTTATACAGACTTAATGCAATTCCTATTACAATCCCAATGACATTCTTCATATAAATAGAAAATAAATAAATAAAATTTATTTGGAAAAATAAGAGAAATAAAAATAAGAAGATGCAGAATAGATAAAGCAATCCTTAGCAAGAAAAGTGAAGCAGGACACATCAAAATACCAGACCTTAAACTATACTAGAAATTAAAATGGCATGATATTAGCACCAAAATAAACTTATAGATCAATGGTACAGAATACAGGACACAGAGACAAACCCCCATAAATACAGTTATCTCATACTAGACAAGAACTCAAAAAACTTAACACCAAAAAAACCAGATAACCCAATCAATAAATGGGCTAAGGAACTGAACAGACACTTCACAGAAGAAATGTAATTGATCATCAAATATATAAAAAAATGTTCAACATCTCTAGCAATTAGAGAAATGCAAATCAAAACTACTCTAAGATTTTATCTCATTCCTGTCAGAATGGCAATTATCAATAATAAAGTCATTAATAAATGTTGGTGAGGATGTGGGGGGGAAAGATACACTCATACATTGCTGGTAGGATGGCAAATTGGTGCAACCACTATGGAAAGCAGTGTGGAGACTCCTTAGAAAATTGGGAAGAAACCACCATTTGACCCAGCTATCCCACTCCTTGGTTTATACCCAAAGGACTTAAAACATACTATAGTGACACAGCTACATCAATGTTTATAGCAGCTCAATTCACAATAGCTAGACTATGGAACCAACATAGGTATCCCTCGATAGGGGAATGAATAAAGAAAATGTGGTATATATACTCAATGGAATATTACTCAGCTTTAAAGAAGAGTGAAATTATGGCATTTGACAGTAAATGGTTAGAGTTGGAGAATATTATGCTAAATAAAATAAGCCAATCCCACAAAACCAAAGGCTGATTTTTTTTCTCTAATATGTGGATGCTGATTCACAATAAGGTGAAGGGAACTAGGAAAGAATAGCATTACCTTAGATTAGGTAGAGGGAAATGATGGGAGGGAAGGAGAGGGAATGTGGAGATAGGAAAGATGATAGAATGAAACGGACATTATTACTGTATGTTTATATTTACGTGACCAATATGATTCTGCAACATACACACTCAGAAAAATGAGAAATTATATCCCATCTATGTATGATATATCAAAGTGCATAAATTCATTCTACTGTCATGTAAAACTAATTAAAGCAAATTTTAAAAATTTAAAAATGCAATGGGAGTTATATTTAAAGGGCAAGAGTGCTGATATTAATTAGAGAAAATAGAGTAAGGGAATTATAGCAATGGATTCTTTGATTTTACTAAGTGTTAAGTGTTTTTAAAAAGCCATAGTTCGAATTCTATTTTAGATAATTAATACAGGCAACTGTGATGGAATGCTGTCTCATTAGGGAAATAATCTTGCAGCACCTTTCCCACCACTATCCCATGTTCAGACAGTTATGTTCACAGTAGATTGTGTGGAATCATAAGAATGTTTATGCCAGTTTCATAGAACAATGATGTAACAATATATTAATGTAATATTTTATATTTAATTTTTATTAAATTTAGGTTTTAAAACTTAAACCATTAAAATACCATAATAATATTATACATTAAAATATAAATTTTATATTAATTATTACATATAAGTATACAACAATATTAATATGAGAAAATATAATATTTATAATTTAATAATATCAAAAGGTATAACATAAAATGCTATAAAATAATTTTATATTATATTATTATAAATATGATAAGAAGAATAATTAATACAGAATGATTTTCCCCTATCTCGGAAGGGTCTGATAGTCAATTTCTCCCTATTCTTAAAGACAGGAAAAGGAATGGGTTCTTAATTTAATGTACTTCAGTCTATTATGAAGGAACACAGACTAGGTTTGGGAAAGAGAAAGAAGAATTTTAGGGAAGTCTATGAAATTTTTTTTAAAAAAAGCAAGGATGTTCCTAAGACCAATAGGATATAAGAGGATGAAGGAAAGAGAAAGTGGAATTTGAGGGTGGGCTGGGGGCCTGGAAAAGTTTCTTAAGACTTTAGAGCTCCGTGGTGTGTGCCTGTAGTTTCAGCTACTCCAGAGACTAAGACAAAAGGATCACAAATTTAAGATCAGCCTGGGCAAATTAGCAAGATCCTATCTCAGAAATTAAATAATAATAATAATAATAATAAAAGGGTTGGGTATATATCTCTGGGTGGAATGTCCATGGGTTCAACTACCAGTACCACCAAGAAGATAAAGAAGGAGAGGATTAAGGAGAAGGAAAGGAGTAGTTGGAAGCTATGGTTCAAACCTGTAATTAATCCCAGTGACTCTGGAGGCTGAGTGCCGCAGTCTGGCTGGGCACAAATGCCGCAGTCTGGCTGGGCACACAATCACGAGCCACCACACAGCTTGTAGATTCAAACAGCAACTCTTTATTCCCGAACTCACACCAGCCGTCTACAATCATGTTCTGGGGAAATCCACGTTCTCTGCCCAAATCCACCTCCACTGGGCTTCTATCTCCAAAATATACTGTCTGAATCCCGTGAGAACTCCAGGGGAACTCAGGCAGCAGGATACGCCCTATTCCCAGCAGGAATAATCTTAAACCTTAAACCTGGAACCTAAACCGGGAACGCCCTAATCCGCCTTGGTCCTTGAGCAAGGTCACCTACATTCAATGTCACTGCAACATGGGGTACGCTGGCAAGGAAATTGTCATACCTACTTGGCTAATGGCTCCCAGCAGCTGAGGAAGGAGGATGGCAGGTTGGAGGGCAAGCTCAGCAATTTAGTGAGTGAAGGGAAAGTGAGGAACGAGAGATGAGTAAGCCAGAAATGAAACATGGAGACCAGGCAGAGATACACACTACAGTTTATTTGTCAGAGCTAAAAAATAAAGGCCATCTCTCTATAAGAGAGAGGCAAAACAGGCTTGGGTTCTGGGACTTTTGTAGGGCAGACTCAGGAATCAGAACTGAGTGGGTCCTAATGTGGGCAGTTAAGGATTGGGTTGGTATGAGGGAGTGGTGAGCCTTTCTGAGAAGTGCCCTTGGGCAGGAAAGAAACTTTTTCCTTAAAATGAAGGCTGTCACTTAAGATGGTCATCCGGATGCTAAGCAAGGACCTTATAGTAAGACCCTAAGCAACTTATTAAAACCCTGTCTCAAAATAAAAAATAAAAAGGACTGGCGATGTAGCTAAGTGGTAAAACATTCCTGGCTTCAATACCCAGCACACCCAATAAAAAGAGAGTGGGAAGAACATCGCCCAGGATGATCTGGGTAGATGGATGTCACCAGTGGCACTATTAATAATTCCTCGGGGGTGGATTGTCTTTAAATGCAAGCGTATATTCAATCACACCAAACATCAAATATAAACAATGCAAAAATGTTGAGTGTGCTGGAGCACCCCAACTAGCATTCAATGTACACTAATTAAACACTATAAGCTAGTGACACAATCCTAAGGGCAACCATGAGCCTCCAAAATACCTCCACTGCCGGATGACTACTCTTAGCCAAAGAGCAAAGTTGTCCCTGTCTGGTGGTTCTCTCCAGCCAACAAATGGATGTCAGGAAATGGTGGAGTTGATCTGGGGATGAACAGCAAGGCGGCCTGTCTCTCTGATATCCTCAGAATAGCCTTGTTGATGTAGCAGGACAAGTGATTTAAATATAGTTCCAAGTTGGTGGTGTATGTTGGTGATTGGTTTCACCCAGTGAAAGTCAATGTCCACTGGTTATGTCCAGTGAGATAATGTGTATTTGCAACAAGACATGTTTTTTGTGCATGTCCATGGAGCTGTGCTCCCTATCAATTGTAACCGGTCATTGTTAGGTGTGCCTATTGCTAGTGCTCCTTACAGCTCCTTATCAATTGCAACCAGACATGACAGAGCATGCCTATGGCTGCTGTTCCTTATGGTCAGCAACTTAATGAGTCCCAAGCATGTTCCAACAAGTCCATGGCTGATGCTCCTTACAATGGAGAAAGCACCTTTATGAGGATTATTGGTCTTGCACCCAGGAACTTCTTGGGAACTGAGCCACCACTTGCAGTTGTCTTGCTTTCATTCAAGAAAAAGTCTCCAATACCTGTACTAGGGGACAGTTATAACTGCCTTCCCTTGGGGTCCATGAGGATGTCATGCCTCTATCATTTACCCCTACTAGGGATAGGAGGACTTGCAGTCAACACCATCTCCTACCTGTTGTGATGGGCAAATGTGCAACTTATGCAGTCGAGAGGGAGAAATAAAGAATGTCCACATGCTTCTGTACAATGCTTTATTTACTCAAATCACTCAATATAATTTCACTCTATAGGTTCTTTTTAAAATTTTATTTATTTTATTCATTTTAGTTGTTGATGGACCTTTAGTTTTTACTTATATCTGGTGCTGAGAATTGAACCCAGTGCCTCAAACATTCAAGGCAAGCGCTCTACCACTGAACCACAAACCCACCCCCATCACTCTATAGGTTCTTAATCAAGAAAATGACAATCCTAATGCCAGGCACTGCAATAGACATAATCAATCCACAGCAAACAATTCTAGATTAATTCTAAACACTGAAAACACTCTTAATCATGAGAGGCTCATGACAGACATTCCCTCTACATGCTAAGCTCAAGTGTCAGATCTAAAGTCCCAAACCTTAGGCTCTAAGTTCACCAGATGCACACACACTCAGGCTGCGGTGAACAGGTCAGGGACTGATGTAGGCTTCTCCTGGGGTGGTGCTGATGGCAAGTTGAGGAGAGGGTCATGGGGAGAAGTTGCATTTCTCACCCGGGTCAAATTGTGACTATAGAGTTTGAGAGTGGTGAGGAAGATGTAGAGGATCAGGCAAACAATAATAAGAGTTGGGATGTCAGTCCAGGTCCTCAGCAGGCTCTCTGGCATGAGAGAATTAGTGTCGGCTGGCGAATGTCTGTTCATTTGATCCATCATTCATACTAAATTTGGGGGCTTCTGGGGGCTGGGGTTGTGGCTCAGCAGTAGAGCACTTGCCTAGCATGTGCAAGGTGCGGGTTTGATCTTCAGCACCACATAAAAATAAATAAATTTGGGGGCTTCTGACCACCCTTTCAATCCCTGTCAGCTACTACCAGATTTCTCAGTGATGTCATTTGCCCTGAGGTTAAATCATCTGATGGTTAAAGTATCAGGTGGTCCCCACCTGGATATTCTTGCCTTTCCCCCTTATGGGACAAGGGTAACATGACACAGACCTCACTCTGAGTTTGTCAGGTTGGGGAGAAGTTGCCTCTAATTCCAGGAGCTAGGGAGGATCACCAGTTCAAAGCCAGCCTCAGCAATGGTGAGTTGCTAAGCAACTCAGTGAGACCCTGTCTACAAATAAAATACAAAATAAGGCTGGGGATGTAGCTCAGTGGTTGAATGCCCCTGAATTCAATCCCTGATACCAAAAATAAATAAATAAACAAACAAATAAATAAATAAATATAAAAATAAATGCTGGGGAGTGGCTAGGGATATGGGTTAGTGGTTAAGCACCCTTGGGTTCAATTCTTGGTACCTCTGGCCTTGCTGTACCTCAGAAGTATTCAATCTGAGGTCAAATAAATAAAATATTTAGTCACCAAAGTAACAGATTAAATAATTCAAGTAATCTCCTTATTAGCAGAGACAGAATATTTGTGAGCCTATGAATATTCATTATCATTGCTTTGTTTAATAAATAGTTACTTTGTGCATTCTCTGTGCTAGACACTATTCTAATTCACCAAGAATTTGCATGGTAGACATTATTTTAAAACAGTGCAGATATTAATTCATTTGATCCTCATAACTGGCCTGCGGGATGATGACGATCATCATCACCTCTCATAGATAAGGAAATTAAAGTCCAGAGGTTAAGTAACTTCCTTGAGACAACACAGTCAATAAGAGTAAGAGCCAGGAATGAAAATTCAATCAATCCACTTCCACCAACTGTTCTTTCCCCACACCCTGCCTGGCACTGGGGATTGAATGCAGGAACACTGTACCCTTGAGCTACACCCCAAGGCTCTTTAAATTTTGAAACAGAGGTTCTCTAAATTGCCCAGTCTGGTCTCAAGCTCAGCCTCCATAGTAGTTGGGACCATAGGAAAGCCCCAACCTCTATGCCTGGCCACAGAGCATGCTCTCAACTAAATCAGGCTTCATCATCATCCTTGCCATCATCGTCGTCATCACCACCATCGTCTTGAACCATAAACTGAGGGTGACGCACAAGGCATTAATGTGTACATATTAATTGATTATTAAAGTTTTGTTTACACAATAAATATTTTCATAAAATGTGTACATCACTCAGGTAACCTAAATCATATTTTAAGTAAAAATTTTGACTTGCAAATGAAAAAGTACATATGGAATCATTCAAAAAGGTTAAAAAAATGTTAGGTCAAAAACTACAAGAAGGGATGGTGTTGTAGCTCAATGGTAGAGTGCTAGCCTAGCATGTGTGAGGAACTGTGTTCAATCCTCAGGACCAAATAAATAAATGAATAAATGAAATAAAGTTATTGTGTCCATCTACAACTCAAAACCATTTTTTAAAAACTGTAAGAAAACTTAGGGCTCATTCCTTATCTTTTCTCGTTTATTTGTTTTGTTTGTACTGAGGACTTAACCCAAGGGTCTTTACCACTGAACTACATCCCATGCCTTTTTGATTTTTTATTCTGAGACAGCAATATTAAGTTGCTTAAGTCTTTGCTAACTTGCTGAGGCTGGTCTTGATCCTGTAATCCTCCTGTTTCAGCTTCCCAAGTCACTGGGATTACAGGCATGTGCCACTGGGCCCACCTACTTTCTCTTCTTATAAATTTGCTACAAAATTGTTTCATTAATAATTCCTACTCATGCCATGCCCAGTGGCACATGCTTGGAATCCCAGTGGCACATGCCTGTATTCCCAGTGACTCGGGAATCTGAGAGGAGGATCACAAGTTTGAGACCACCTTGAGCAATTAGCCAGGACCTGACCAACTTATCAAGACACTGTTGCAAAATTTAAAAATAAAAAAAGCATTGGGCACTAACAAAAGAGATGAAAGATCTTTACAATGAAAATTATAGAACCCTAAAGAGAGAAATAGAAGAAGACCTTAGAAGATGGAAAGATCTACCTTGCTCATGGATAGGCAGAATTAATATTATTAAAATGACCATACTACCAAAATCACTATACAGGTTCAATGCAATTTTGATCAAAATCCCAATGGCATTCCTCATAGAAATAGAAAAAGCAATTGTGAAATTCATCTGGAAAATAAGAGACCCAGAATAGCTAAAGCAATTCTAAGCAGGAAGAGTAAAATAGGTGGCATCACTATAGCAGACCTTAAACTATACTACAGAGCAATAGTAAAAAAAACAGCATGGTACTGGCACCAAAACAAGCTAGTAGACCAATGGTACAGAATAGAGGACGCAGAGACTAACCCAAAAAATTACAACTACCTTATATTAGACAAAGGTGCCAAAAGCATGCACTGGAGAAAGGATAGCATCTTCAACAAATGTTGCTGGGAAACTGGAAATCCATATGCAACAAAATGAAATTAAATCCCTATCATTCACCATGCACAAAACTCAACTCAAAGTGGATCAAGGATCTAGGGATTAAACCAGAGACTCTGTGTCTAACAGAAGAAAAAGTAGGCCCTAATCTCCATCTCGTGGGGCTAGGCCCCAACTTCCTTAATAAAACACCTATAGCACAAGAATTAAACTAAGAATCAACAAATGGGATGGATTCAAACTAAAAAGTTTTTTTTTCTCAGCAAAAGATATAATATGTGAGGTGAATAGGGAGCCTACATCCTGGGAACAAATTTTTTACTCCTCACACATCAGATAGAGCTCTAATATCTAGGGTATATAAAGAGCTCAACAGGATAAGCACCCAAAAACAAATAATCCAAATATATGAAAAAATGCTCATCATCTTTAGCAATCAGAGAAATGCAAATTAAAACTACTCTAAGATGCCATCTCACTCCAGTAAGAGTGGCAGCATTATGAAGACAAACAACAACAAGTGCTGGCGAGGATGCGGAGAAAAAGGTACACTCATACACTGCTGGTGGGACTGCAAATTGCTGCAGCCAATTTGGAAAGCAGTGTGGAGATTCCTTGGAAAACTGGGAAAGGAACCAACATTTGACCCAGCTATTCCTCTTCTCGGACTATACCAAAAGGACCTAAAAACAGCATACTACAGGGACACAGCCATATCAATGTTTATAGCAGCACAATTCACAATAGCTAGACTCTGGAGCCAACCTAGATGTCCTTCAGTGGATGAGTGGATAAAAAAATGTGGCATTTATACACAATGGAATATTACTCAGCTATAAAAAAGAATAAGATCATGGCATTTGCAGGGAAATGGATGGCATTAGAGCAGATTATGCTAAGTGAAGTTAGCCAATCCCAAAAAAACAAATGCCGGAATGGCTAAGATGGTGGCGAAGGGAGTGCATCAGCCCTGTGTACCGCGTCACTGTGTGGGAGAATGACGAGTTAGAACGGATAAAAGCTATCTTGTTAGGAATTTCCAGCAAAATTGGGGTGCTCCAAAACCTAGAGGAAGGATTTCCATTGCACGAGGATCAGCTACGGGGGCTCAAACGCGAGAGATTTGTCCGCACAGAGGGTCACGCTGCTTATTCAGCAAATCGCCCCGCGGCTAGAGTCTGCGGCGCGCGCTGGGAAACGACGAGATAGCAACGCAAAGATACAGCTCTGCGGGCTTCTGCCAGCTGTGCAATCACCGTGCTCAGGGATGAATTATGGGTTTGAGACGGGGGAAGGAAGTGGTCCAATTCGGTTCTCCACACCGGTCAGACCACAGAGGAAGCCAGTGGCCACCATCTTGGAGAGCTGACGTCACCATCCCTGTTTTCGACTGATCGCAGCTCATTCAGCCATAGAACAGGTAATTTCAGGCTGCCATTTGCCTGCGTCTCGCAGACAAATTACTCAGGCTCAGTACTAAAGAACCTGCGGAAACTACTTCTTGGAGCCTGCTCCTATCAGAACATACACCGAGCCCGGAGCAGCCGAATTCTGGCTCCTGGAACTGCTCTGGCCCAGGGCTAAAGAACCCGCAGAAACTGCTTCTCGGTCCGGGTCCTACTGAATACTGTGGAGGTAAATACCAACCGAGCCTTCATAGGCAGTGGCAACAGGATTGAGACGGGGCTTGTGAGGGCCGGTCAGGACTCACCCGTTGCTTTGGTCACCCAGCAAATGGAATGAAATGCTGCCATTCACATGGGATATCAACATGGCAGAGATCTGATGTCATCAGAAACCGGCGTAGGAGAGAACTTCATCGATACCAGCGGCGACAGAAACAGTTGGTCTCCTGGTAAAGAAAGTGAGTCACAAACACCAGAGTCTTTCTCACTTTGTCATCAAGCCAGAGGGGCAGAGCAGAGCCACTGCCCATGCCTGGAACAGGCCCAGCAGCCCACCGGCGCGGTAGTCACGTCACCCCAATTGGAGTAGGGGCAGAGCAGAGCCGCCACCTGCGCCCGCAAGGTAGGCAGACCTGCGACCGACCTGCAGTACAGGCCCAGTGGTCCGCGGGCGTGGTAGGAGCGGCAGAGCAGAGCTGCTGCCCGTGCCTGCAAGGTAGGCAGACCTGCGACCGACCGGCGGATCAGGCCCAGCAGCCTGCCGGCGTGGTACACACGTCACCCCAATTGGAGTAGGGGCAGAGCAGAACCGCCGCCCGCGCCCGGAACAGGCCCCGCGACCTGCCGGCGTGGTAGTCACGACACCCCAGTTGGAGTAGGGGCAGAGCAGAGCCGCCACCCATGCCCACAAGGTAGGCAGACCTGCGACCGACCAGCGGAACAGGCCCAGCGGCCCGCCGGCGTGGTAGTCACGTCACCCCAATTGGAGGAGGGGCAGAGCAGAGCCTTCGCCTGCACCCGGAACAGGCCCAGAGGCCCACCGGCGTGGTAGTCATGTTAACCCAATTGGAGTAGGGGCAGAGCAGAGCCTTCGCCTGCGCCCGGAACAGGCCCAGCGACCCGCCGGCATGGTAGTCACGTCACCTCAATTGGAGTAAGGGCAGAGCAGAGCCGCCGCCCACACCTGCAAAGTAGGCAGACCTGCGACCAACCGGCAGAACAGGCCCAGTGGCCCGTCAGCGTGGTAGACAGATCACCCCAATTGGAGGAGGAGCAAAGCCGCCGCCCGCCCCTGCAAGGGAGACTTTTCAACTATACAAGAGCAATATAAATATATAGGGGGAAAATTTCAAAAACACAACAGTTTCACCAAGCAGAAAGAAACGCGAGCAGTATGAAAAGACAGGGAAAGAAAGGACCACAAGCAATGCAGGTCAATGCAACTTTAGAAGAGGTAATAGCTGCAGCAGATGGAATGTCAGATAAAGAATTCAGGATATACATGCTTCAGATGATCTGGAGTCTCAAGGAAGGCATTAGACAGCAAACTCAGACAATGAAAGATCACTTCGACAATGAATTACATAAACAAATCCAGGAAGCAAAAGATCAACTATACAGGGAGATAGAGGTTATAAAAAACAAACAAACAGAAATCCTAGAGATGCAGGAAGCAATAAACCAACTTAAAAACTCAATTGAGAATACTACCAGCAGAGTAGAACACTTAGAACATCAGACAATGAAGACAAAGTATTTCAACTTGAAAAGAACATAGACAGCTCAGTGAGACTGTTAAGAAACCATGAGCAGAACATCCAAGAAATATGGGATAACATAAAGAGACCAAACTTAAGAGTCATCGGGATACAGGAAGGTATAGAGGTCCAAACCAAAGGAATGAGCAATCTATTCAATGAAATAATACGAGAAAACTTCCCAGACTTGAAGAATGAGACAGAATCCCAAATCCTAGAAGCCTACAGGACGCCAAATGTGCAAAATCATAAGAGATCCACACCTAGACACATTATAAAGAAGATGCCTAACATACAGAATAAGGAGAGAATTTTAAAAGCTACAAGAGAAAGGAAGCAGATTACATTTAGGGGTAAACCAATCAGGATAACAGCTGATCTTTCAACACAGACTCTGAAAGCTAGAAGATCCTGGAATAACATATTTCAAATGCTGAAAGAAAATGGGTTCCAACCAAGAATTGTGTATCCAGCGAAATTAAGCTTCAGGATGGAAGATGAAATTAAAACCTTCTACGATAAACAAAAGTTTAAAGAATTCACAGCTAGAAAACCATCTCTTCAAAACATCCTCGGCAAAACATTACAGGAAGAGGAAATGGAAAATAACAATGAAAACCAACAGAGGGAGGTAGGACATTAAAGGGGGGAAAATAATCAAAGAGGAAAACAAACCATGTTTAGTAACATAAATAAACAAATATGGCTGGAAGAACAACCCATATCTCAATAATAACCCTAAATGTTAATGGCTTAAACTCACCAATTAAGAGACACAGGCTAGTAGAATGTATCACAAAACAAGACCCAACAATATGCTGCCTACAGGAGACGCATTTAATAGAAAAGACATACATAGACTGAAGGTGCAAGGTTGGGAAAAATCATATCACTCATATGGGCTTCGGAAACAAGCAGGAGTGTCCATACTCATATCAAATAAAATAGATTTCAAGCCAAAGTTAATCAAAAGGGATAAAGAGGGACACTACATACTGCTCAAGGGAACCATACACCAACAAGACATAACAATCATAAATATATATGCCCCAAACAATGGTGCAGCTATGTTCATCAAACAAACTCTTCTCAAGTTCAAGAGTCTAATAGACCACCATACAATAATCATGGGAGACTTCAACACACCTCTCTCGCCACTGGACAGATCTTCCAAACAAAAGTTGAATAAGGAAACTATAGAACTCAATAACACAATTAATAACCTAGACTTAATTGACATATATAGAATATACTACCCAACATCAAGCAGTTACACTTTTTTCTCAGCAGCACATGGATCCTTCTCAAAAATAGATCATATATTATGTCACAGGGCAACTCTTAGACAATATAAAGGAGTAGAGATAATACCATGCATCTTATCTGATCATAATGGAATGAAACTGAAAATCAACGATAAAAGAAGGAAGGAAAAATCATGCATCACTTGGAGAATGAACAATAGGTTACTGAATGATTAATGGGTTATAGAAGACATCAAGGAGGAAATTAAAAAATTCTTAGATATAAATGAAAACACAGACACAACATATCAGAATCTATGGGACACATTGAAAGCAGTTCTAAGAGGAAAATTCATTGCTTGGAGTTCATTCCTTAAAAAAAGAAAAAACCAACAAATAAATGATCTCATACTTCATCTCAAAATCCTAGAAAAAGAAGAGCAAAACAACAGCAAAAGAAGTAGAAGGCAAGAAATAGTTAAAATCAGAGCTGAAATTAATGAAATCAAAACAAAAGAAACAATTGAAAAAATTGACAAAACTAAAAGTTGGTTCTTTAAAAAATAAATAAAATTGACAGACCCTTAGTCATGCTAATGAAGAGAAGAAGAGAGAGAACTCAAATAACTATCATACACAATGAAAAAGGCAATATCACAACAGACACTTCAGAAATACAGAAGATAATCAGAAATTATTTTGAATCCTTATACTCCAATAAATTAGAAGATAGTGAAGGCATCGATAAATTTCTTAAGTCATATGATCTGCCCAGATTGTGTCAGGAGGATATAGACAACCTAAACAGACCAATATCAATTGAGGAAATTGAAGAAACCATCAAAAGACTACCAACTAAGAAAAGCCCAGGACCGGATGGGTATACAGCAGAGTTTTACAAAACCTTTAAAGAGGAACTAATACCAATACTTTTCAAGCTATTTCAGAAAATAGAAAAAGAGGGAGAACTTCCAAATTCATTCTATGAGGCCAACATCACCCTGATTCCTAAATCAGACAAAGACACTTCAAAGAAAGAAAACTACAGACCAATATCTCTAATGAACCTAGATGCAAAAATCCTCAATAAAATTCTGACAAATCGGATACAAAAACATATCAAAAAAATTGTGCACCATGATCAAGTAGGATTCATCCCTGGGATGCAAGGCTGGTTCAATATACGGAAATCAATAAATGTTATTCACCACATCAATAGACTTAAAAATAAGAACCATATGATCATCTCGATAGATGTGGAAAAAGCATTCGACAAAGTACAGCATCCCTTTATGTTCAAAACTCTAGAAAAACTAGGGATAACAGGAACATACCTCAACATTGTAAAAGCAATCTATGCTAAGCCTCAGGCTAGCATCATTCTGAATGGAGAAAAATTGAAGGCATTCTCTCTAAAATCTGGAACAAGACAGGGATGCCCTCTCTCACCACTTCTGTTCAACATAGTTCTCAAAACACTGGCCACAGCAATTAGACAGACGAAAGAAATTAAAGGCATAAAAATAGGAAAAGAAGAACTTAAATTGTCACTATTTGCAGGTGACATGATTCTATACCTAGCAGACCCAAAAGGGTCTACAAAGAAACTATTAGAGCTAATAAATGAATTCAGCAAAGGGGCAGGATATAAAATCAACACGCATAAATCAAAGGCATTCCTGTATATCAGCGACAAATCCTCTGAAATGGAAATGAGAACAACCACTCCATTCACAATATCTTCAAAAAAAAATAAAATACTTGGGAATCAACCTAACAAAAGAGGTGAAAGACTTATACAATGAAAACTACAGAACCCTAAAGAGAGAAATAGAAGAAGATCTTAGAAGATGGAAAAATATACCCTGTTCATGGATAGGCGGAACTAACATCATCAAAATGGCAATATTACCAAAAGTTCTCTATAGGTTTAATGCAATGCCAATCAAAATCCCAATGGCATTTCTTGTAGAAATAGAGAAAGCAATCATGAAATTCATATGGAAAAATAAAAGACCCAGAATAGCAAAAACAATGCTAAGCAGGAAGTGCGAATCAGGCGGTATAGCAATACCAGACTTCAAACTATACTACAGAGCAATAGTAACAAAAACAGCATGGTACTGGTACCAAAACAGGCGGGTGGACCAATGGTACAGAATAGAGGACACAGAAACCAATCCACAAAACTACAACTATCTTATATTTGATAAAGGGGCTAAAAGCATGCAATGGAGGAAGGATAGCATCTTCAACAAATGGTGCTGGGAAAACTGGAAATCCATATGCAACAAAATGAAACTGAATCCCTTTCTCTCGCCATTCATAAAATTTAACTCAAAATGGATCAAGGAGCTTGATATCAAATCAGAGACATTGCGTCTGATAGAAGAAAAAGTTGGCTACGATCTACATACTGTGGGGTCAGGCTCCAAATTCCTCAATAGGACACCCATAGCACAAGAGTTAATAACTAGAATCAACAAATGGGACTTACTCAAACTAAAAAGTTTTTTCTCAGCAAAAGAAACAATAAGACAGGTAAATAGGGAGCCTACACCCTGGGAACAAATCTTTACTCCTCACACTTCATATAGAGCCCTAATATCCAGAGTATACAAAGAACTCAAAAAATTAGACAATAAGATAACAAATAACCCAATCAACAAATGGGCCAAGGACCTGAACAGACACTTCTCAGAGGGGGACATACAATCAATCAACAAGTACATGAAAAAATGCTCACCATCTCTAGCACTCAGAGAAATGCAAATCAAAACCACCCTAAGATACCATCTTGGGGTTGGGGATGTGGCTCAAGCGGTAGCGCGCTCGCCTGGCATGCGTGCGGCCCGGGTTCAATCCTCAGCACCACATACAAAGATGTTATGTCCACCGAAAACTAAACATTAAAAATTCTCTGTCTTTAAAAAAAAAAAAAAAAAAAGATACCATCTCACTCCAGTAAGATTGGCAGCCATTATGAAGTCAAACAACAAGTGCTGGTGAGGATGTGGGGAAAAGGGTACACTTGTACATTGCTGGTGGGACTGCAAATTGGTGCAGCCAATTTGGAAAGCAGTATGGAGATTTCTTGGAAAGCTGGGAATGGAACCACCATTTGACCCAGCTATTCCCCTTCTTGGTCTATTCCCTAAAGACTTAAAAAAGAGCATGCTACAGGGACACTGCTACACTGATGTTCATAGCAGCACAATTCACAATAGCAAGATTGTGGAACCAACCTAGATGCCCTTCAATAGACGAATGGGTAAAAAAAATGTGGCATTTATACACAATGGAGTATTACTCTGCATTAAAAATGACAAAATCATAGAATTTGCAGGGAAATGGATGGCATTAGAGCAGATTATGCTAAGTGAAGCTAGCCAATCCCTAAAAAACAAATGCCAAATGTCTTCTTTGATATAAGGAGAGTAACTAAGAACAGAGTAGGGACGAAGAGCATGAGAAGAAGATTAACATTAAACAGGGATGAGAGATGAGAGGGAAAGGGAGAGAGAAGGGAAATTGCATGGAAATGGAAGGAGACCCTCAGCGTAATACAAAATTACATACAAGATGAAGTGAGGGGAAAGGGAAAAATAATACAAGGGGGAGAAATGAATGACAGTAGAGGGGGTAGAGAGAGAAGAGGGGAGGAGAGGGGAGGGGAGATAGTAGAAGATAGGAAAGGCAGCAGAATACAACAGACACTAGTATGGCAGTATGTAAATCAATGGATGTGTAACTAATGTGATTCTGCAATCTGTATACGGGGTAAAAATGGGAGTTCATAACCCACTTGAATCAAAGTGTGAAATATGATATATCAAGAACTATGTAATGTTTTGAATGACCAACAATAAAAATTAAAAAAAAAGAAAAAGAAAAAAAACAAAAACAAATGCCAAATGTCTTCTCTGATATAAGGGGGGTGACTCAAAATAGGGTTGGGAGGGAGAGCAAGCGAGGAAGATTACCTCTAGATAGGGAATAGGAGTTGGAGGTAAAGGGAGGGAGAAGGGGAATAGCATGGATGATGAAAGGAGACCTCATCGTTATACAAAATACATGTATAAAGATGTAAATTTGGTGTCAACATACCTTATATACAATCAGAGATATGATAAATTATGGTATAAAGGTGTATTAAGAATTGTAATGCAAAAATAAATAAAAAATAAAATTTTAAAAAATCACACACATAAAAAGGGTTGGGCAGGTTGAGGCTACAGCTCGGCAGTAGAGGGCTTGCCTCATAGATGCAAGGCACTGGGTTCAATCCTCAGCACCACATAAAAATAATTAAAGATATTGTGTCCATCTACAACTAAAAAATAAAAATTAAAAAAGGCAGTAGGGAGGCTGGGGATGTGGCTCCACGGATAAGTGCCCCTGAATTTAATCCCCAGTATGAAAAAAAAAAAAAAGAATTTCTACTTGCTCTCAAGTTAATAGAATGACCAAATACAAATATAAGCCATTCTAAAAATACAAATATAAGCCATTCTAAAAATAACAAAAAACTGTAGAAATATAAGCTACATTATCTGCCATTTATACCCCAACAGAAACAGAGCAGACTTTTTTTGTATCCATTATAAATGGACACATAGATGCATATACCTCCTTGGAAAAAAATCTTAAAGCCTGGGGCTGGGGTTGTGGCTCAGTGGTAGAGTGCTTGCCTCACATGTGTGTGGCACTGGGTTCAATTCTCAACACACATATAAATAAATGAATAAAATAAAGGTCCATCAACACTAAAAAATATTTTTAAAAATATTTTTAAAAAACCCTTAAAGCCTAAATAATAACATTCAGTTCGTGTTGATTGCCACTAGGGAAATGTGATTACCACTCTGACAGGGACTTAAATTTTCTTGAATCTCTCTCTCTTTTTTAAAAACTGAGATCAAATAATGATATAAAGAAATAGCACCAGACATAATTTGACCAGAGGGGCAATAAAGAATTCAATTTCTGGGGCGGGGCTTGTGGCTCAGTGGTAGGGTGCTCCCTAGTGTGTGTGAGGTGTTGGGTTCGATCCTAAGCACCACATGCAAATAAACAAATAAAATAAAGGTATTGTGTCCATCTATGATTAAAATTGAAAAAAAAAAAAGGGGAGGGGTGGCTGGGGATGTGGCTCAAGTGGTAGCACGCTCACCTGGCATGTGTGCGGCCCGGGTTTGATCCTCAGCACCACATACAAAACAAAGATGTTGTGGGGCTGGGGATGTGGCTCAAGCGGTAGCGTGCTCACCTGGCATGTGTGCGGCCCGGTTCTATCCTCAGCACCACATACAAAGATGTTGTGTCAGCCGAGAACTAAAAAATAAATAAATAAATATTAAAATTCTCTCTCTCTCTCTCTCTCTCTCTCTCTCAAAAGATGTTGTGTCCACCAAAAACTAAAAAATAAATATTAAAAAAATTCTCTCTCTCTCTCTCTCTCTCAAAAAATAAAATAAAATAAAATAAAATTTCTGTAAATTGTAGTGGTACCCACCTGTAATTCCAAAATAAAAAGAACTGGAATGTAGCTCAGTGGTAGAGTGCTTGGCTAGCAAGTGGGAGGCACTGATTTTGATCCCCAGAACAAAATAAATAAATAAATAATAGTTACAACTTCAAAAGTTCTAGGCACAAATTTAGTAACTTATTTACATCATTGCATATCTAACGAACCAAAATATTGTCCAGAGCTTCTTTTTTTTTTTTCCAAGCCAAACTGTATCCAGCTTTATTAAAGGTACTTTTCATAAACAATCATGGTATTTCAGGCAGGACATGGGCAGTCAATCGTTAACAGTATACAACAACTTTCAAACTCCCTTCTTGAATGGACTACCAAAATCAGAAAGCCACTATAAAACCCAATGAAGTCTTCATTTGATGCTCTGAATAGGGAAAGTTTAGAGTGAGGGTTGACATTTCACATTTAGCATGTTGTTTAACAACTTTTCACAAGCTGACCCTGACTTTCAGGAAATGAAAGGAAAATGGCAAAAATTTTTAATCTGAAGATCCACAATCTAGAAAAGGAACTGCTGCTCTTCTGAGGGACATTATTCTCAATGATGTCACTGGAAAGTCCAGATTCCCCACCCCCACTGGTAAAACCTGTTAGGGTCTGTAAACAAGTCAAGATGGCGCCTGGCATTTTGCCAGAGGGAGTGGTTTATGAAGTAACGCCAGCAAGCCATTAAGTGTGGAGATTCCTTATTGGTTGACTGCTGTATCTAGTTTATGTTAATTAGATAAGCTGTGTGGAATGTATATATACCCCTCCTGTCCTACAATAAATGGCTCCCACTCCTGTTGTATCAATGTACACAAGTTGTTCGTCACCCCCCAGTTATTTTGCTGCAGCCGGACTGTGGCAAAAACCAATCGTTGGGAATCAGGTCCCAATAGGTCTGAGTTTAGGGGAATTAAGTCTATGCCAATGGCAGAGAGGGACAGCAGGACATACAGATGAGTTTGAGTTTTTCCATACCACAGGGCATTTGTGCCAAGGTGGCTATGTGTGCCAACATCAGGGAATCCCTTCCTCTTGGGAACAAAGAGGAAGTTTCTCAAAACTAGAAGGGAAAGGTGTCTTCCCCCACAGCAATCCAGCTTTGGAGACATTCTACTAGTGACATATGCTCCTTACCCCCAAAACAACAATGAAGTGTTCTGTGTGCTAACAACATAGTCTAAAAGAAAAGTAAAACAAAATTCTGCATTTTTATAAAACTTGATAAAAAATAGTATTTCAAACTGTACAGTCACCATAAGTACACAGTTATCAAAAATGCACACACTTCACTTGGCATCTCCAGCACCTCAGCTGTCTGTGCCTGGTCTGTTTTGGCATCTCCATTTTCTGCAGGGTTATTCCCATCCTTGCCAGCGTCAGCTTTTCCCTTTTTCCCTTTGGGTACCTTCTCTCCCTTCTTTGCAGGGGCCTTTTTAGGCTTGGGCTCTGGCTTTGGAGGAGCAGGTTTGGCAGACAACCTTGCTGATCTTCTCTGTGGTTCCTCTTTCACTTTGGCTTTATCTCCTTTAGCATCCCCTTCAGCCTTTCTCTTGGGCATGGTGGCGACCATGACGGGAGGCAGGCGCTGGACTCAGGGATGCAGCGCGCTCGGCTTTGGTCGGTCTGGGGGTCGTTCTCGCTTCTTCTTCTTCACACTGCTCCTGTCCAGAGCTTCTTATGGTTCACATTTTGTACCTGATACTTTTTTCCCCTAATTTTTATTTTTAGATGGACAAAATATCTTTATTTTATTTATCTACTTTTATGTCGTGCTGAGGATTGAACCCAATGCCTCACATGTGCTAGGCAAGCACTCTACCACTGAGCTACAACACTAGTCCTGTACCTGATACTCTTCAAGTGATAATGGAATTAGAGGCCAGTGCTCAGCTGTGATGAGCAGCTTCCCATCCTGACTCCTAACTAGAGCTCCTGCCCTGGAGGAGCCCAGGCTGTGATAAGAGGTGGTTGGGATATAGTGTGACACAACTATGTGGCCAGGGTATTGTGTCCAACCCCCGCTCAAGGCTGTTCGTCTAAAGAGTATGACCCATGTTAAGACATTATGGAAGGATATTAATATGAAATTAATTAATAATCCACATTTAATTTTATTGTATAAATGGAATGATTACTAGGATATTGTTGTTATTTTAAACACTTTGGTGTTTTTCCATATCACAACTTTATTACATTTAAGGACGTAATTTCTTCTCTCTCTCTCTCTCTCTCTCTCTCTCTCTCTTTTGTCTAAGAAATGAAAAAAATACTGGGAGAAAGTGGTATCCTTTGATTTGGTCCTGTACCCCCTCCCACCTCAGGTTATCAAGTAATAAGATCCTGATAAGTGTCTCTTAGTTCTTGGAGATGCATGTCAGAGTTGCCTAGAATAGACAGGGCTTTTATTTTTTTTTTTAATAAAAATTTATCTGACTCTAGTTAACAGAGTAAGGAAGACTTTATTGGGGACTATTGTGATAGGTCAAAGTGTTAAGACTTTGGCAGTATGGAAGATTTTTTGTTTGTTTGTTTTTGTTTTTGACATTGAGCACAAGTATAGTTAAGGAACAGGCTGGTGGTAATGGTGGATGGAAAATTACTACAACACATCAAGGGTAGGGAAGATTCTTACTAGAATTACTAAGCAGGATTCTTGCTAAAGTTAGGTTAGGGTGATGAGACATCAAGGGCAGGGAGAGTGAAGAATTTGATTAAATACTGACAGTGATAAAAAGCCAGGGTAGGGAGATTCTGCCTAAACTGTTGTAGGGACAAACGAGGCAAAGCACCGAAGATAGTAGGAAACAGTTTTATTTGGCTCAAGCTAGGTTCAGAGGGTACAGCTTTTGCTGTAATCAATGAATCCTCTGAACCTTGAGTTCAGGGAGTTTCAGAATTTTATACCCAGCATGTAAGGGGAGGGCCTCAGAAGTTCACAGTCTGCAGAAGTTCACATAAACCCGCAGCTTTTTCTTTCACTGTTCTGGGCAAGTTAACCCTTCAAGGACAGCACCTGGGAAGGGGAGAGCTGCTTCTCCCCTCTCTTTTCTCCCCCTGCCAGCTGTTGCCATGGAGCCCATTTGTAACTTATCTTAAAAATGTAGAAATCTCTGTGAAGCCCAGATCAAGGTCAGAGGCCTTGTTTGCACATTTCTCAAAGTACTATACTGGATGTTTGTGAAAAACTAATAAGGAGGTGTCCAGCACCTGGAGTGCTGGTATCTTCTCGGCCAGTGGCCAAGTAAAGTAGGATGATATGAATATAAGAAGTTTATCACATTGAACTCTTTTTTTTTTTGAGAGAGAGAGAGAGAGAGAGAGAGAGAGAGAGAGAGAATTTTTTAATATTTATTTTTTTTAGTTTTCGGCGGACACAACATCTTTGTATGTGGTGCTGAGGATCGAACCCGGGCCGCACCCATGCCTTGTGAGCGCACTACTGCTTGAGCCACATCCCCAGCCCTACGTTGAACTCTTTTGCAGAGACTCTTTTGCTGACAGTCCTAAAATCAGTCATGGTGAAGAGGGCTTTTCTATGGAGAAAGGGGTGCCACTTCAAAACTAGGCTATGGAAAGTGAGGCTTAGTTGAGAAAAGTGCTCAAAGGGACATGGTTAAAGTTGACCAGAATGAGGATCTGTTCAATTCAAATGTATAGACAGCATTGAAACAGGTCCCCTTTGAAATTAAGAGCAAGTCCTGACCAAGCTCCTGCCAAGGAAGTGAAATTCACATTCTCTGGCTACATAGCAAAGCTACATCTGTACATATATATCTCCTGTCTTTTATTTCTATAAATTGTAACCAGTTTCTTTAGGGCCTGGAGAGAAATAATCTAGCTGCTTCTTCCCAGTTTGGTCAACAGGCATAGAATTTGTATTTCCTTGCTTCCATATTTCTTATGCATTGGGGCAGCTGAGTCTTGCCTGCAGGGTTGCTGGCCAGGTGGATTATCTGGCTGACTGTCAGTATCAGCATCAACACCTAAAATTAAAGCAGAATCTGGCTGGGCCCTGTTGTCTATAATCCTAGTTACTCTAGAGGCTGAGACAGTGGGATCAGGAACTTCAAGGCCATCCTGGGCAACTTGGCAAGACCCTGGCTTGATATAGGAAAAGATGGGCTGGGTAGGTATAGATCAGTGATAGAACATTTGCCTAGCATGCACAAGGCCCGGTGGAATCCCCAGTACCTCCCCCCCCCCACCGACACACACACATACTGAAACAACAAATCTAAAAAACAGAATCTGGCTCACTTAGGGCATCAGTTTGAATTGAATTCTTGCCTGTCTTGGAGAATGGAAGGCAATAATCAAAATTTGTAAGTGCAACATGAACTCCCTTTCCCAAAAGTTTTTAGCTGGTGTGTCACCAGCCACCCCCATGTTTGAGTAGAACTCAGGGCATCACCCATGCTAGGCAAGCACTCTACCACTGAGTTACACCCCCAGCCCTAGTTTTCACCAGCACCAAAGGTCCACTGAACTGTCCTTGAGTCCCGGGGTCTCAGAAGCTCCTCTACATTGTTGAACTCCTTGTGAGTCTCCCGTTTGTTCTGAATCATCAAGAAGCTCCAGGCCCCATGTCCACAATCTGCAACACCTATTTACCCCCCTGACCTAGGATTACTCACATGTATATTACTCTCCTAAACTTCTCAACTTCTTATTTAATGGGCTTGACATTTCCCCTGAGTACACGGATTTCTGAAGACATAGTAGCAGTTCTGAAAGGGTGAATAAACAAGAAACTAATCAGAAATCTAACTAAGGAAACCCTGGAAAGGAAGTTTCCAGAGCTATTTCTACCTCTACCCTGCTGACTTTGGCATCTCTGGCTGTGCTGTCCCCCATCCCCTCCAAAAAAAATGCCTTTATATTCTCCAAAGAAGTAGCCTAAGAGATGAGATGGCTCTGGATTACTAAGAATCTTTTCTCCCTGGTTTTGTGATACCATGAATGTACCCTTTTCCTCTTCCCCAACACACATGCAGCTTGAGTAGAGGGCAGGGATTATCACGCTTAAGCAATCTCTGCAGTTTTGCACTTCCAAAGAGCCTTGAGTTCCTGGTTTGTAGACATGGGTTAGCAGAGCTCTTCCAGACCTCCTGGAGGGTACCTTAATGTAAGGATTTCTTCAGGCAGTTTTACCTTTAACAGATGGAAAAGTGACTTCCTTTGGAGTTGTAATAACCAACTCATTTGAGGGAGTGGTGGAAAGGGATAAGTAACGGTTAGTGTGGAGATGATTATTTTGACGTGAAGGCAAATACCAGTCTGCCTTCATTCATCTGCAGTGTTTAGCATTATTGTAATTCCAGCCACTCCAGAGGCTGAGGCAGGAGGATTGCAAGTTCAAGGATGGAAACTATCCTTATGCCTCCGAGTCTGAGCTATCTGTCTTATTAGAAAACTTATGGGTGTTCTGGCTGTTCAGGAAACATCCCTTCTCCCCCTAGATTGTGACCTGTGCTTCAACTCCTGTATGACTGGGTGGCATCTTTGGAAATTTACGTTATTTGCATAGTATACTATACTTAGCATTTCCCTTAGGTCCTGGATATTTTGCTCAATTTAGATGCAGCCTGCTCTTTCTTGCAAAAGGGTCTTGCAAAGTTGCTTAGGGCCTCACTATGTTGCTGAGGCTAGTTTTGAATTTGCACTCCTCTAGCCTCAGCCTCCCTAGCCATTGGATTACACGCATGTGCCATTGCACCTGGCTCTTTCCCTGCTACTGTATGTAACAGTTTGTCTTAAGGTTTTTCATGTCAGTAAATGGAAACATAAATAACTTAAAAAAACATTTGTGGAACATTTTCTTTCTTTCTTTTCTTTTCTTTCTTTTTTTTTTTTTTTAGTTTTGATGGACATAGTACCTTTATTTTATTTATTCATTTCTATGTGGTGCTGAGAATGGAACCCAGTGCTCCATACATGCGACACGAACGCTCCTCCACTGAGCCACAATTCCAGCCCTGGAACATTTTTGATATTCCCAAAAGTTGAGACATTGTGCTTTTGCCACTTTTCCCCTCTTCAATAGTTATTCATGCATGGCCAGCAAAACCATTGCATTAAATGTTCTATTATGTATCTCTCAAAGCTAAATCTTCTTAAATATTCAAGACTATCAACAGTAATCATTATTATTGTCACACTGGTGGTGTTTGGATTTCCTTAGTTGTCTCAAAACATGAAAAGTTTGTTTGCCTCATGGTCTAAATAACTTCCCAAAGGCTGAGTGATATTTTGTTTGGATGCACTCTAATTTACTCCACCGTATGGAGGGAGTGGTAGTGCCAGAAGTGTACCATTAGTGTGCTGAAACTTATCTCTTAGGGGGAGGACCCTTCGACCTTGAGGGTGGAGTCCACACCCCAGGATATGGATGTGGCTATGTAAAGGAGGTCCAAAGTGATTCTCCCTTTTGTGAGGAGCCTGCAGGAAGGTGTCTTAAGCAATTTGGAAGCAGTCTTCAATCTCCAACTTTTACACCTGCAAAACGGTAAGAAATAAACGGTTGTTTGTAAGAAAGAGATGCAATGAGGTTCTGTTTTAGAAGCCTGAATAAGCCAATGCACAGATATTGCCTCATACTAGTCTGCTCTTGTTTGTTTAAACTATTTTTGCTAATGGGGATTGAGCCTAGGACAACTTTATCGCTGAGCTACATCTCCAGCACATTTTTTAAAAAATAGTTTTTAATTGCCAATGAACCTTATTTTATTTGTTTATATATGGTGCTGAGAATTGAACTCCTTGTCTCACACATGGTAGGCAAGCGCTCTACCACTGAGCCACAACCCCAGCCCCGCTTTTTACTTTTAAAGACAATGTCTCCCTCAGTTGCTGAAGCTGGCCTCCTTCCTCAGTTTGCAGAGTTGTTGGGATTAAAGGAGTGTACCTCTGTAACCGGATGGACATTCATTCAGTTGTGTGTGCGTGCATGCGGGTGTGTGTGTGTTTGATACTGTGGATTCAACCAAGAGGAGTTTCACCATTAACCCACATTCATGTGGTTTTTTTGTTTGTTTGTTTGGTTGTTGTTGTTGTTTTTTTACTAAGGATTGAATCCAGGGTGCTTAAGCACTGAGCCACATCCCCAGCCCTTTTAAAATATTTTATTTAGAGATAGGGTCTCACTGAGTTGCTTACTTAGTGACTTGCTAAGTTGTTGAGGTTGGCTTTGAACTCACAATCCTCCTGCCTCCCCTCCAGAGCCTCTGGGATTACAGGTGTGCACCACCTTGCCTGGTTCAGCCATGACAATTTTTATTGCTTATTTTGGCAAAAGGTCTGAATTCCCAGGCTGCTCTCTAACTTTCATTCCTCCTGCCTTTGTGCCTTAGTTCCCTCTCAGTGACTGAGAGGGGATTACAGATGGTCACCTCTGGGCCTTGCTCTCATGTTTTCTAATGAATACTTTTCCTTTTAAAGTATTTATGATAATCAGTGGTAATCTTATGTATAGTAAGTTGTATTGGTGATTGGTGCTGGTAGTAATGTTTCCAGAGGAGTGTCACTATTGTACATATATCTTTTGTTTGTTTGTTTGGGGACCTATCCTTTTGTTTGTGAACTGCCTTATTTTTTTTTTCTTATTATTATTTTTTTTCTGGAACTAGGAATTGGACCCAGGGGTGATCTACGACTGGGCTTTATCCCTGGCCCTTTTTATTTTTTATTTAGAAGCAGGCTAGCCTGCAATTTTTCATCCTACTGCCTCACCTCCGAAGTAGAGCTATTTCATATTTGTTGTTATTGTTTGTTTTCTTTTTCTGGAAGAGGGTCTTCTTATGTTTGTCCAGGCCTGCCTTAAAGTTTGGGGCTCAAGTTGTCCTCCTGTCTCAGCTTTCTGAGCAGCTGGGATTACAGGCTTGTACCGTCTGGGTCCAGGATTAGGTGATTGTCTTTTGTTTTCCTTTTGATTTTCATCCAAATAGAGATTTGACTCCAGCTGGGTGAAGTTTTTCATCATGTTTTGCAGTTTTATAACTGTAGAGTTTGCTTCAGAGTTTATTCCTAGATGTTATATATTTTTAACCATTGCTTATTTCTGCGCTGAGGGTCTAGGGTGAATGTTGAGTATGTGTGGAGGCCCTGGGTTTAATGTATAGCGTTTACGTGGCATGGTGGTCCGAGTCCCTAATAAGTTTTTCCCCATTATGTTCTAACTGGTTATTATTGTTTATAAAGATATTTGTTTTCTAGTATTCTTATAACTTAAAGAATGTCTTTTAATATTTTTTGACATTATAGATGAACACAATACCTTTATTTTGTTTGTGTATTGTTTTATTTGGTGCTGAGGATTGGACCCAGTGCCTCAAGCATGCTAGGCAAGCTACCACAGAGCTACAGCCCCAGCCCACTTAAACTATTTAATGAATGACATAATCTATGTACTCTGTTTTTGGCAGGACTGGGGATTGAATTTAGAGCTGCACTCATGGACCAACATCCTCTTTTTCTTTCTTTTTTTTTTTCCTGTTGGGAATTTAGGGGTTGAACCCATTTATTCTCTGTCACTGATCTATATTCAAATCCTTTTTGCTTTCTGTTTTAAGACAGTGTCTCCCTCAGTTGCTGAGACAGGCTTCAAACTTTGGTTCCTCCTTCCTCAGTTTGCAGAATTGCTAGAAAGGTGTGTACCTCATTAACAAGTTGGACATTCATTCTTGTGTGGTGTGTGTGTGTGTGTGTGTGTGTGTGTGTGTGTGTGTTTGATACTGGGGTTTGAATCCACTGAGCTACAGCCTTTGAGTTTTTTGTTTTGTTTTGTACAGGGGATTGAACCCTGGGGTGCTTAAGCACTGAACCACATCGCCAGCCCTTTTTAAGTATTTTTTTACAGACAGGGTCTCAGTGATTTGCTTACTGACTCATTAAATTGGTGAAACTGGCTTTGAACTGTCAATCCTCCTGCCTCAGCTTCTGGAGTCACTGAGACTATAGGTTTCCACTATCTCACTTGACTTGGCCATGGCAGATTTTATTGCTTATTTTGGCACAAGGCCTAAATTGCCCAGGCTGTTCACTAATTTTGTTTCTTCCTTCCTTATTCCCTCAGTGACTGAGAGGGAATTACATATGGTTACCACTTTCATGTTTTTTAATATTTTTTTTATTTGTCAATGGACCTTTATTTTATTTATTTATTTATATGTGGTGCTGAGAATCGAACCCAGTGCCCCTATCTGCCAGGCAAGCTCACTACCACTGAGCCACAACCTCAGCCTTCTCATGTTTTTTAATTAATACTTTTCAAGTGTTTATGATAATCAGTGGTAATCTTATGTATAATAAGATGTATTGGTGATATTTGCTGGTAGTAATGTTTTCACAGGAGTGTCACTATTGTGTCTATATCTTTGTTTGTTTGTTTTTGGTACTGGGGATTGAACCCAGAGGCAATTAACCACTGTATCACATCCTCAGCCAGTTTTTTATATTTTATTTAGAGATAGGGCCTTGGTGAGTTGCTTAGGGCCTTGCTAAGTTGCTGAGGCTGGGTTTGAACTTGCATTCCTCCTGCCTCAGCGTTCCATATTGCTGGGATTACAAGGCACTGCAGGCTTTCTATTTTTTTTAAATGATTTTATAGAACTGTTTTAAGGGTTAGTAAGCAATTGGAGCTTTTATTTAAGCAAGGTATTAAAGCATTCGATAGAGACAGAGGGAGTAGGATTATAAAGAATGTGGAAATTTCATCATTAGCCCATGAGTATGTAAATTTTTCCTGTGAGATGAGTGCCTTCACAACACTCAGTTGTTTGGGTTTTCATAAAAGGCAGTGTGTATTCTTGATGTCTTAAACCCAAAAAGAGACTTCTAAAGTGCATATATAAGCCTTGTTCTGAGATGTAGACAGGTTCTAGTTGAACCATTATGATCTGAAATTGTCCGTCTTTAATTTACTAGGTGTAGATAGTAGAGATCTCCATACCTTAATTTGCTGAACTGGGGTTATATGGGTGCCCTACCAAGGAACTATAGCCCCAGTTATTTTAAACTTAATTTTGAGACAGGATATCACTAAGTTTCCTATCTGGCCTCAAACTTGTGATCCTCCTGCCTCGGACTCCCAAGTCACTGGGATTCCATGCATATACCTCCATACCTGGCTTCCAACTTATTGTTTTATGTATACCATTCATTTAAAATTTGGTAGTTTTGCTGGGTGTAGTGGTGCATGCCAATAATCTCAGAAGCTCAGGAGGCTGAAGCAGGAAGATCACGACTTCAAAACCAGCCTCCGCAACTTAGTGAGGTCCTAAACAACTCGAAACCCCATCTCAAAATAAAACACAAAGTAGGGCTGGGAATGTGGGTCAGTAATTGAGTTACTCTGGGTTTAATTCCTGGTACCTAAATAAATAAGTAAATAAAAATTTCTAGTTTGTTATGATATAAAATAGTTTCCAAATTTCAAAATGAAAATAATAATAATAATAATTTATTCACTTACCTTTATATACTTACTGGTCAAAAAAAAAACCAATTATGCCATCATCCTAAGGTACTGAGTAGTGCATATATCATGATTTATAGTAAGAACAGGTTTATGCTACTCAACTAATTTGAACGAAGTGTTTGTGATAATGGCACAGAATTCGTATACTTTGTATCACTTTGCCACTTTCAGAAATTCTTCCCGGCTCATCAAAGGTGAAAATACAGTGGAATATTGAGAATGAAGAAGAATGCTATGCAATTTCCTTTCTCTATACTTTCATTAAAATTAAAGTTAAAATTTGAACTTTGTTTAACCATTCACCTCTCTGCATTGTGAAATCCTGCTGACTGCCATTTGTTGTGTATGACAGAAATGAGGAGATGATTTAATGAATCAGAGTTTATTGAAATACAATGAGAATTGTTGTGTAGGTTTACAATGCTCAGAAGGGAGAGAATAATGTAAAAAAAAAAACCTCATAGAATACACCATGTAGATGAAGTACTTTAACTACATAGTAGGGTTTCCAAAATTCTTAAAGTCCACTTGTTCAATTAATATGGAAACAGACCCTGTGAAAAGTCAAGTCTCATTGAAGCTGAGGTTTTCCTGTACACTAGCAGTACTTGGAGAAGCCAGCTTGACCATCTCGGTGGACAGTCACGATAACAGATAAGGTCTCTTATTGCTAGTTGGTAGCAGGTGGTATTGGTGGGTGATTAATTTGCAGCTGATGAGGCTTTGCCTTGTCACTTCTTGGCTCTAGAGAAGTGTCATGGGCTTTCACATGACAGTGTGGCTCTACCTTAACCTAAACTCTCAAGGTGTCTGTAAAACTCTTGAGTTAGGATCTTTTCTGAAGTTCAGTAGTTTAGATCAGTAGCTGACACGTGGGAAGTCTGATGGGACATATGAGGTCTGGCAACACATCATGCTGTAGCAAGGAGGAAACACACTTCAAAAACATCAAACTTTGGAAGTATTTAGAATCATTTCATAGTTACATAACACACAGTCCAACACCAAAACCAAGCCACCCTCTGCTCTGGTTCCAGGCTCAACCCATGGACAGGTGGACACATGGTATCATTATTCCAAGCCTTTGTACATTCTGGAGTCTGAAAAGGCTATCCCGGAACTATAAGGAAAAAGTGGGTAGAGAGAATGAGTTCCTAGATGAAGAACCCGACTGGTCTGGTGGCCCATGCCTGTAATTCTAGTGACTTGGAAGGCTTAAGCAGCAGGGTCACAAGTTGGAAGCAAGCCTCAGCAACTTACAAACGCTGTTTCAAAATAAAAATGGCTACAGGTGTTACTCCATGATAGAGTGACCCTGGGTTCTATCCCCAGCACTGCCTTCACCACCTCCCTCCACCTCCAAAAAGCCTGTTTGCTCTTGCAAACAGGTCTGTGGGGTTCAGAAATAGACAAAGCATTCACACCGGGTTCCCTTTGATCACAGCCACTCTTTTTTTTTTTACATTTATTTTTTAGTTGTAGTTGTCAATACGTTTATTTTATTTATTTATTTTTATGTGGTGCTGAGGATCAAACCCAGGGCCTTGCACGTGCTAGGCAAGTGCTCTACCACTGAGCCACAACCCCAGCAACCCCCACTCCACTCTTTACAAGGTTGGCCTCCTTCTCCACACCTCTTCAAAAATCTTTTCCAAGGACTTTATCTTACCCCCAAAGTTTGTAATACTGATTAAAATTACATTCATTGTGACATCTTGTTTTCAAAATTAATGGTTTTTTGACCCAAGCAGGGCATGTGTTCACTCCAGTCACCACATGTGCCCCTTATTGAAGTTTGACTCTTCGTATTTTTTATGTTGCTTGTTCCTGAGGACTTGAACTTTTTATGTATGTTGTGAAAGGGACTTTTTTTTTTGGTGGTGGTGGGGATTGAACCCAGTGTGGTGTGTATGCATGGCAAGCACTCTATCAACTGAGCTATATCCCCAGCCCTGAAAGGGACTTTTATACGAGGTTATTGCTGATTCAGTGATTTTTCTAATGATTTTCATGAGAATGAGGAATGAGGAATTTTCTCTCTCTCTCTCTTTCTTTCTTTTCTACTTTGTGTAATTGGTTCAGGTATCATCAGGTAGTAGAAACGTTTTTCAGCACTCCTGTCTGGTTCCTGAGTGCTTTTGATCTTTAGCTGATCTTTAGCTGATCTAACCATGAGGCTGGTTATAGAATTCAGTTGTACATGTGTTAAAGTCTTATTCAGGTCAAGTGGGTGTTGACCTTATAAAATATGTTCCTGAGGCTGTGAGGTTAGATTCAGGTTCCTAATGTTTACATTTGTGGTCTTGTCTCTAGCTGGAAATGTGGCCTCTTTTATTTATTTATTTATTTTAGGTACTGAAGATTTGAATCCAGTGATGCTTAACTGCTGACTCACCTACCCAACACTTTTTAATATTTTACATAGAGATGGGGGTCTCATTAAATTGTATAGGACCTCTATAAGTTGCTGAGGCTGGCATTGAACTCATAATCCTCCTGCCTTAGCTTCCTGAGCTGCTGGAATTTCAGATAGGAGCCACCATTCTCAGCCTGAGGCATTATTTTCAGGTTTTTTCGTCACTATTAGACGTTTTAAAACCTCTGCCATTGTTGTTGTTGCTGTTTGAGAGATCCACACAACCCAACCATGGCATTTTTCTCTGTACTTGAACTTTATTTCATTTAGTCAATGACTACCTGTGAGTCAAATTTGGCCTACCACATGTTTTTCTAAGTAAGGTTTTATTGGAACAGTCATGATTGCTTTCTTGGCACAGGAGCACAGTTAAGTAATGGTGCAGACTGGATGACCCACAAGGCAGAATTATTTACTGGTTGGCCCTCCAAGGATGCATTTTCTAGTCTGTGTATCCCTATATTCTTCACCTCCCCTGGACAAGGCTTGTGGCCTGTGTTAGTCATGTTTTTGTCACTAAGAACAAAATACATGACAAGAACAACTTAAAGGACTAAAATTTTATTTGGGCTCGTAGTTTTAGAGGTTTAGTCCATGGTGGACATACTCCATTGCTCAGGGCCCAAAATGAGGCAGAATGTCGTGGTGGAAGGTCATGATGGAGGAGTGCTGCCCCATTGTTGTTGGCCAGGAGACAGAAAGGGGAAGGGGAAGAGGCCACAGGGAATATGGGCCCATTCAGGAAAGGTACCCAGTGACCCACTTCCCCACCTGCTTATGATTCCTACCCACTTATTCTATTCAAAATAAGGTGAACTGATTTAGGTCACAGCTCTAAGTCTAATCACTTTACCTTTGAATAGTTCTGCATTAACAGTTTTTCAGGACACTTCATGTCCAAATCATAACATGATCCTTTTCAATCTAGACTGCAGGGCCCTTGCTTCAGTAGTTTCCTTACCAGGCAAAATGCTGCCCTTAAAAGGGTATACTCTCTAGTGGGGGAGAGATTGGCAATAGGAAATAAATTAGTAGATGGTGCAGTAAGTTGCAAAGTGATTGAGCAAAGGGTTGAGAGGAAGCAGTGGGATAGCACAGTGGACACTGAGGTTCTTCCCAGGCCTGGCATCCATGAGCTCTTCCATTTGTCCTTCAGCTTTGACCCTTCAAGTGAAACTGGACTTTTCACACCTCCCTCCTTCACCTCCCCAGCTGCAGCCAGTGCCCTTCTTGGTCTCTACAAACTGTGAGTATTCAGGGGAAGAACCTACTGGACAAAGTCCTAGGGTGAGTGCAGCTGAAAATGCACACAGGGGTGTGTGGTTGGGGGTGGGGAGCTTCTGGAAGAGGGAATTGGAAGGGAAGTGTTGTTAGGTGGCCTGGCCCATGCAGATGCAACAAGGTGGACCCTCTTTCTGTGTCAGACCCCTTGGTGGGTCTCTTGGTAGTCTGTCTTGCTTTGGAGTTTGTATTTGACCTGTGGGCATTGACCACATGATATTGACATGGGAGTTATAAGAATTTTGGTCACTTGTGTGTTTTATAAAATGATAGAAATAATGGACCCACGTTAGGACTGTAATGGAAATTCAGTAGAAGTTATTTGTAAAGTCTGGCACATGGTTAAGTACCAGCAGCATTGGCCAAATGAAGTAAAATAGTTGTATTCCATATAGTTATCAGTGCTCAGGAACTTTGTTTTTATGCTTAACTGTTAGTAATAGTTGAGTTTTATCTTCTATAAGATGGAAAGGAATGATCAACTTTAATTTCCATTTACTATTCACTCAAATGGTTAAATATAGGTTTTTTAAAGAAAAATGAATATAAGATGTACTTAAGGAATACATTTGTTATTGGTTTATGTTAATGTTTTTAGCCATGTTTCCTTACTGGGAGGCACATTTATATTTTCAGTATAAAGATTTTATAGAAAAATAAGCCAAGTGCCTTTATCTTAAAATTAATTATAATTTCAGTTATGTATTTAAAAAATTAAAATACTTTTGTATTGGTACTTTTCGTCAAGTTCCTTTAGATTAAAGCCTCCAAGATATTAATTGTGAGGAACAGAGACTTAGGCAAGTGGTATATTTCTGGTGGTGTAACTAATAATTTTATTAAGTCAATATTTGTGGTTATATGATTGAGGTTTTATATATTTGCTAAATATTTTTTAAGAATAAGTTTAGGGCTAGGGTTGTGGCTCAGCAGCAGAGCGCTTGCCTATTATATGTGAGGCACTGGGTTCGATTCTCAGTACCACATATCAATAAATAAAATAAAGGTTCATTAACAACTAAAAAATAAAAATAAATAACAAAAGAATAATCTCACATGAAAAAAATATAAAGATGCTATGTTAGCTTTTCATGGCTGTGATCAAAATAACTGAACAAGAGCAATTTGGAGAAAGAAGAGTTTATTTTGGCTCATGGTTTCAGAGGACTCAGTCCATGGTCAGTTATCACCATTGATCTGGGACCCAAATGAGGCAGAATATCATGGCAGAAGGGTATGGCCAGGAAAGCTGCTCAGCTCTTGGCAGCAGGGAAGCAAGGTAGAGGAGGAAGGGGCCAAAGAAAAATACAGTCCTCAAGGAGGAACCCATAATGACCTACTTCCTCCATTCATGACCCATATGCCTATACTCTTCACCACCTCCCTGTGGTCCATTCAAATTATTAAGCCATCTATTAGATTGACCCACTGGTAAAGTCAGAACCTTCATGAACATTCACCTCTGAACATGGTGGCATTGCCTTAATCATGGGCTTTCCAGATTAAAAAAAAAAGTAACAGATTATATTATTGGTTCTAATTAGGATAATTTAGTGGTTATAACTGAGTTTCATGATGTAATTTGTTTCATGACTTTGTATTATCCAAATGCGTAGAGTATCAGAAGACTCATAAAGGGCAGGACATGAGGGAGGTTATTAGGGGCAAGGTTATAGCAGGGGCATTGATCCTATGAAGTTACCAGAATTGACATGTTCACTGTAGAGCAGTACATATCTGAGATGAGAAACAGCAAGTTCACTTGAATTTGTTCTGGTTTGGTAGCCCCATGTTTTTGGTGGAATTAGCAGACTAAGGCTCTAGGTCTTGTTTCGTTCTTGCCATTCTGGTGATTAAAACCATTTTTTTTTAATTGCTTTTTCCTGAGGACTTGAACTTTTTTTGTATGTTGTGAAAGGGACTTTTTGCAAGCTAGGCAAGCAATCACATGAACAAACTGAGGTTTGAGAAGAAAGGAAGGGCCAGGTTGACCCATTCCTAACCAGTAAGCTCTCTGGGCACCTGATGTGTGAGAATCATGTGACTGAAATGAAGAGGAAGAAGCCCTTTCCATAATGAGGAGCTATACTGGTGGCCAACCCAGGATGTTCCTGCTTCAGATGGTAAGTCTCCTTCCCTCATATAGTGGTGGGGTGGGGTGGGGGTAGGGGGTTGACTAGGACTTTGGGTTTCCTGGGATTGGATTGTCATGGGACTGCTGGGTTCCTGTCACACCTGGGGCTGAACAATGGGTCACAGTGGCAGAGCTGGAAACATCACAGGCAATCTAGCCCTTTAGCTCTACCATGCAAGTGTGAGAAATAGGGTTATGAGGAAAGGCGACAGGTGCACAGTAGGTATGAGTGCAGGAAATAAGATCCAGCTGGACAGCGCAAGTATGGGCATTGAAAATGGAGATGTGGTTGGGCAGTGCAAGAGTTGTGGCCTTTTTTGGAGGAAGCTGCAAATACTCCCTAAGGCTCCCTATGCCCCAGCCTCTCTTCCTTTTGTGTTACTGGCTCCTTACACCTAGATTTCTTGCTTTGGACCCTTGCTACATTTCTTTGCCGCACTCCCTGCACCAATCCTGTGCCCTTATCCCATTCCCATGTTTACTTCCTGGTCTTAACAACTTGACCTCACAAAATTACCATGCCATTGTGTACAACTTTCATGGCCATGGATTTGCATCCTTGCTCTCGGTGAAAAGACCCTTTCCTTAGGCCCATTGCCCCAATACTTGCATGGGCCACTTATTCTATATACTTGTCCAAGGTACAGACAGTCCTGACCCTTGTAAGGGACTCTTATCTCTGTTGCCCAGTCAAGTGAATGTTACTGACAAAACAAGACACAGTGTACCCCTTGCCTGGTTGCCACGTACTCTGTTGACACTTAGCCCTGATTCCCATCCACTGAGACCTTAGAGTGGGTGATGTTTTCATAGACCTCCTCCTACAGGATTCCTTCCTTTACCTCCCCCTGTTCTTTGCATTGGACCTCTACCCCTCCACCATGTCCTTCTGTATATGTCCTCTGTACAGATCACCTTGTGCTTGGTCCCTGGAACTGATTCCTCCTTTGAGGACATTGCTACAATCTACCCAACACATCTGGAGGCGAGCCCTTGCGTGGGCCTTCGGGTGTAATGCTCTAGAATCACCTTGGTCATCTCATCTGTTGGCCTGTCTAGCCCCTTGCTTAGATTCCTGTTTTGATCCTTAGCTGCCTGTCCATTTGCATGGAACTAATACATGCTACGTTGCTGGGCTCCTTATTTGGGTCCATTCTCTGAACCCTTGCAATACCATTCCTGTTCTGACATTGTGCCCTTCCAATGCCCTTCTCCCTACCCTAAAGCATGTAGGCCCATTTACATGATCCATATTTAAGAATAGCTCCTTCGCACTGGAAGAAGGAGAGATGGAGTCGAAAGTGCCATGTCTATTCCAGGGGCTTGTCCCAGGACATTAGCCCTGCCACTAGATGGGCCCTTGGACTTTCAAAAATTAGCCCTGTTCCCCTTGAGCAGGTCATTCTCTGGGTGTCCTTGATTGAAGCCCTGGTCACACATCTCAAACCACAACTCCCATTACCTGGGGGCTTCTTGCTTTGGCAGCCTCCTGTAGTCCCCTGTTTCCTTATCCTCCATCTGCCCTGGCCCTCTCCTATCTGTTTCCTCTTAACAAGGCCCTTGGACTTGCTCCCCAAGCCTGGCCTCCAGCATGGACCTGGGCTTTAGCTTACCTCCCCCTACACCATCCCCTCCCCTCCCTTCCCTCCCTAGCCCTCTCCTTTCCCTTGAGCCCTGGCCCTGGCCCCCACACATGGCTCTCCATTGCAAGGCTCAGCTTCTTGCTTGAGCCTTGGTCGCCCTTCTGGAGGACCTTGTCCCTGTCCCATGATCTCAGGCCCCTTGCTTAAGCCCCCTCCTGTGTTTCCCCTCTGTTCCACTTGTGCTATGTATCCTTGCGCTGCCCGCACCCTCCCCTCCCCTGCTTGCCCCTAGTCTGGGCTCCTTGATTGGGTCCTGCTTCTCCCCACACCCCCGTTCGGGACCCTGTGTATCACCACACAGTGCCCTCCTTTGGCCTTTGTTTGTTCCAGGTCTCTTAGTGAGGATCTACTGCCCTGGTGCAGTGGAGTGGATGTGGCTGGCCTGTGAGCCCTGCAGGCTCCCTATGGGAAACACAGACCTTGCTCCTTGACTGGGCCCTCATTGGCTGCCTGAACACTGACATCAGGCAGTGGACGTGGGCCTTGCGCCTATTTCCCCTATGCGATGCCCTCCCTACCCGTCCCCCAAGCTCTGATCTTGCATGCTTCCCCCTATCCCAACCCAGCCTTCCCTAAGCCCGACCCTTCCCACTCCAGACCCCTAAAACCCTGACCCCGTTCCTCAGGTCGCGTGGCACGGAGTGGCATCCTGTCTGAGCTGGGGCCAACTTGCTTGGGACACCTACCACACTCCATTTGGTGCACACTGCACTGCCCGTCCGCTGTCTCCTTCTCCTAAGGCAGCCCCTTCCTCCCTGCCTGCTTTCCCCTTACGCGGTCTCCCTGCTCCTTGGGTCCCTCTAACTCCTAGGTCCGCTCAGTCCCTAGCCTGGGCTCCTTGCTTGGGTCCTGGCTCTCACCCTCTCCACACCCACCGTGACCCTGCGTTGAGCCCTCCATCCCCTCCTCCTGACCTCATCCCTTGCCAGGCCCCCGGCCCAGGATTCTCATCTGGGCCAGAGTGCCTATGGGAAACGTAGCCCTGCCCCTTGCCTGGGCCCTGTGGCCTCCCTCATCCCGGGCCTTGCTCCCCAACTCTGACACCCTGCACTGGAACTGGGCCTAGATAAGCCTTCCTCCCCCTGATCCAATCACTCCCCTTTCTCCCCTCCTTCCCCTTCCCAGCCCTATTTTCATGCACCTTGGCACAGGCCTCAGCACTTGGCCTCCGTTCCTGGGCCTGGCTCCTTGCTTGAGCCCCTGGCTGCCCTTCTCAAGGACCCTGTCCCTGTCCCTTGATTTCAGGCCCCTTTTCCCGCCCCCCTGGTGTGCCTCCCTTCTGTTCACCTTGTGCTGTGGTATCCTGGTACTGCCCGGATCCTCCCCTCCCCTTGTCTCTCCCTAGCCTGGCCTCCTTGAATGTGTTTGGGTTTCCCACCAACCTCCCCACCAGCATTCCTGGACACAAGGTATACCCTCACAGTGCCCTTCTTTGGCCCTCATTTGGTCCAAGTCCTTCTCTGAGGATCTACTCCCCTGGGGCAGAGGAGTGGAGTTGGCTGGCTTCTGCACCCTGAATGCTCCCTATGGGAAACAGCCCTGCCCCTCACCAGGGTCCCCTTCACCACCAGAACCCTGACTCCTGGTAGTGGACGTGGGCCTTTCGCCTAACTTGCCCTGCGAGATTCCCTCCCTTCCCTCTTGCCTTGCATGCTACCCCTAACCCAACCCAGCCCTCTCTAACCCTTACCCTTTGTGCTCTAGTCCCTGGGCCTGTCTGCCTGCCTCAGCCCCTGACCGCGATCCTCAAGTCGGGTTTGACCTGGGGGCCCCTTGCTTGGGCACCCTAGCACGCTCCCCTTGGTGCCTGTTTAGCCGCACACTGTCTCCTGATCCTTGTTCTGTCCCTTCCTCCCCTTCCCTTTGCACTTTCCCCTAGCATGCGCGGGCCTCCTGCTCCTTGGGTCCCTCGTCCTCAGTTGGTGGGTCGGTTTCTTGCCTGGGTCTGGGCTCTCACCTTCTCCGCATCATGACCCTATGTCCTGCCTTCCCATAGCCCTCCCTCCTTGCCAGGCCACCTTTATCTGGCCCTCCATTCTCATCTGGGCCAGAACTCTATGTGGGGAACAGAGCCCTGCCCCTGGATTGGTTTCCTTGCTCTCCCTGGGCCCTTGGTCTAGCTCCCGGAACCCAGACACCTGGCAGTGGCCCTCAGCCTGCCTCCCCCTGCCTTCCCTGCTCAGCCTTGTCCACTGTTCTAATCCCCTTGTCTTGGCCCTGGCCCTTGGCTCTGCATTCCCTAGCCTGGCTCCTCGCTTGAGCCTCTGGTGGCCCTTCTTGCTCCATTTCTGGGCTTTGTCTGAGGGCCCCTTGCTGGGGATGCTTCCCTGCTCACCTTGGCTTCCCTGTACCCAGTACCCTAGTGTCACCCGCCTTCCCAGCTCCGCCTTTCCCTGCTCTGGGCATGGGCCCTCCTCTAGGTCCCTAACCTGAGCTCCTTGCTGGGGTCCTGGCCCCCACCACCCATACCCATCCTCAGGCCCTTCAGGCTGTGCCCTCTTCCAGCCCTCCTGTCATTCCTGTCCCTGCCAGGCCCCTTTTCCTGATCCCTTTCCCAGGATACTTAACCGGGCCAGGGGACTGGACCTGGCCTCTTGGCCCTGCGGGCTCCCTTTGGGAAAACGTTGCCCTGCCCCTTGCCTGGGTCCTTTGGCCTCCCTCAGCCCTGGCCCTGTTCTGGATCCCTGACACCTGACAGTGGACCTGGCCCTTGAACCTTCCTCCCCCTGTGCCATCCACTCCCCTTTCCCCCCTCCCTTCCCTCCCCAGCTCTGTCTTTTTAAATGCACCCTGGCTCTGATTCTTGCACTTGGCTCTCCATTCCTGGGGCTTGGCTCCTTGCTTGAGTCCTGGGCCGCCCTCTTGAGGACCCTGTCCATGTCCCTTGATTTTAGGTCCCTTTTTCCAGCCCCTGCCTGTGCCTCCCCTGTTCCCCTTGTGCTGTGGTATCCTGGCACTACCTGGACCCTTGCCACCCCCTGCTTCTCCCTAGCCTGGGCTCCTCGAATGGGTCCTCCTCTCCACCGACCCCCCCCATCTTTGGACGCAAGGTATCCCCACACAGTACACTCCTTTGGTCCCATTCCCTCTCTGAGGATCTACTCAACTGGGGCAGAAGAGTGGAACTGGCTGGCCTCTGTGCCCTGAAGGCTCCCTATGGGAAACAGAGCCCTGCCCCTCGCCTGGGCCCCCTTGGCTGCCTAAACCCTGACACCTGGCAGTGGACATAATCCCTGCGCTAACCTTGGCCTGTGTGATCCGGTCCCTTCCCTCCCTTGCCCTTTTCGCCTTGCATCCTGCCCCTACCCCCAGCCCTTCCTAACCCTGACCCTTTGTGCTCCAGTCTGAGGTCCTCACTGCTTGCCTGAAACCCTGACAGAGTTCCTCCTGTCTCCTGGAGTCGCTTCATGTGGGGTATGACCTGGGGGCTTTGTGTCGGGTATGACCTGGAGCCCCTTGCTTGGGCCCCCTAGCGGACTCCCCTCGGTGCCCCTTGCGCTGACTGCTGTCTCCTTGTCCTTGCGGGGCCCCTTCCTCCCCTTCCCCTGGCGCTTTCCCCTGTGCTCCTCAAGTCAAAGCAGAGGAGCCAGCCAACCCTGGACTGAATCCTATGAAACTATGAGCCAAAATAAATTTTCTTCCTCCTAGTAGATTTTCTCAGGTATTTTGTCACAGCAACAAAAAGCAGACACAGTAGTTATATTTTTAAATTTCATGAGGAATCTTGATACTGTTTTCTATAATGGTTGGATTAATTTACATTTCGAATGAGTGCCAAGGTGGAAAATATGATTTTGAGATTCTTAATTATTCAATCAAAATGTTGTGGTGCTGAAGAGAGAAGTAGGAAAATCCTAACAGTAAAAATCTTCAGATTATTTTCAATGTTTTTCCCATTGCAGGAGAAAGCTTATAAACTATTTACCATGACACCTTCAAATAACATTGTTAATTATAACACTGTGTATTAAACAGTGTTGTGTTACATAGATCTCCTGCAGTTGGCCAAAATGTAAGGAAGCTTGAATTTTTTTCAAAAGAGATTCTTGAGAAAATTTAGGACTAGTTCAAGATCAAGAGTTTTCTCTGTAGAGAACGATTCCATGGCAGATGGCTCCTTAACAAAGGGAAGAAAAGAAAAACTACAACATCATATGAAAATGGACTCCTGTTAAACAAAAATAGAGAAAGGAATTTCAATTTATTTCAAAGACTGTGATAACCTAATATCTTTCCACAACAGGTTAAACCAACACAGACCAAAGTTCAGCATAAATATAAACCTTGGGGTAAAAAACATAGAAACAGACAAAACACCAGTGGTTCTCTGTTTAAATTACATAGCTTCCTTACCCTAGCTTTTGCTAAAGTAGATATAACACTACTACAATGGCTACAATTATAAACTATGATTATATATAATAATGTTATGCCCAAATCTAAACATACGTCCTACAGAAACTCTGCCTTCCTGCTAGGTGCGGTGTTGTATGCCTTTAATCCCAGTAACTCCAGAGGTTGAGGCAGGAGGATCACAAGTTCAAAGCCAGACTCAACTAAAGTGAGGCACTAAGCAACTTAGTGAGACCCTGTCTCTAAATAAAATACAAAATAGGACTGGGGATGTGGCTCAGTTGTTGAGTGCCCCTGAGTTCAATCAACAATACCAAAAATAAACAAACAAATAAATAAATAAATAAAAAGAAATATATAAAAAAAAAAAGAAAAAGAAACTCTGCCTTCCTAATCCTGTTAATCCTAATTCCGTTAAGTTAAATATTATATATTACATGCTTTCAGAAGGCCTGCTTACTTAAAATGCATTCTTTATAACAAAAGTATTATACTTTAGAATTTAATTTGATAGTTATATTAAATATAATGTAAATATTCTTAAATTAGGTATCAAAAGATTGAGTTGATATTTCAAGTAGTTTGAGGGGAGGAGTTATCTGCTGAACAGTGTTTTCTGCTGGGTTTTGATGTTAACTCTTACAATTTCAGGTCAAGAAAGACTTTTAGTTTGCATGTATTTATGCGTATCTGCTGCATGTATTTTAAGAGTATCCAAGGAACACCAGTAGAAGGGGATTTTACTACACAAAACACTGCCCAGAAATATGAAAGCGGGGGTAATGTCCAAGAAGAAGAAACAAAAACTTTTAGAAACAGAACCTAAAATGTCCCTTTCATATCCACTGGGTAATGTTTTAAAATGCTTCTTAAGTTAAAAATATATCTAGAGATAGACTGTGTTGTTATTTTAATATGTCAATGCATTAAATATATTTTTGATATCCCAAGCCTCTGAAATAGAATTGTTCTCCTATCAAATCCTACAAAACACACACATACACACACACACACACACACCCCAAAGTTTTCTTGTCCTGTTATTAATTCTTTGTTGTGAAAAAACAAATAATATCTAACACCTTATGAGCATGTCTTATTTACCAGATACTACTCAAAGTGGCTGACTTAAGCAAAAGCAATGGATATTGGCTATCTTTCCTAATTTTGCAAGTTAGCTTAATCTAATATTATCAAGTGATTTGATTTATATTGTCTTCATCCTTCAAGTTGGTGATTATGAACAAACATATGGGCATTTGCCAGTAATTTTGTAAGTTGATATGTTAACCCAAAAAAGATTTTGTACAAAATGCATTGAATATGCTACTATAATGTAAGGTCTTCCCCTAGAATATATATTCCTTGAGGGCAGGGATCTTGCTTCTCTTGACCTCTACCATATTCTCTGTTCCTAGAAAGGTGCTAGCACAAAGTAGGTACTCAGGAAGATCTGCTGAATGAAATGAATAAATAAATGTATCACAAAGTGCAAATTCCTGAAAGTTATGAGGGTTATGAAGTCCCTTGTTCCTTTTGCTGTCACTGCATATTCTGTGCCAAGAAAATTAGATGTACATTACTAGAAGAGAAGATGATTAATCTACTACTACTCTTTAAATGCTACAAGGTTTATTCATACTTGGACTTCAAAGCATAATCCTTTGGTTTCATTATTGTTGAGGCTTATCCTTGATTTGCTATATAGTATCAGTAGCAATTCAATTCTCTAAATTTCCATCTACTAGTAAAGCTACTATTCTGGAAGGATAAAAAAGTATTTTTTATAATAATAATAAAAAACTTGCTGAACAATAGGGACATCTGCTGGTTAAAAGAACAGGCTATATTCTTAAAATATTTCATCTAGATTTGTCTAAGATTTGAGCAGTAAGATTTCGAGTAATGCAAACATGCCAGACATGATGGTGCACACTCAGGAAGCTAAAGCAGGAGGATAACAAGTTTAAGGCCAGCCTCAGCAACTAAGTGAGGCCCTGTCTCAAACTAAAAAGGGTTGAGAATGTGGCTCAGTGGTGAAGTGCCTTTGGGTTCAATCCCCAGCAACAGCAACAACGACGACAAAAAAAAAAAAGAGTAACAGCACACATGTGACACTGTTAAAATAAACTTCTTCCACTTGAATAATAATACAAGCTAATATTTATTTATTTAGGAATTGACCATGTAGTGATATTCTCTGAAAAAAGACTAGTCATTCTCCTGTAGACAGTAGCTCTTGCAAAAGAATATAAATGACTATCCTCTGGATCATCTGATTTAAGACAATTCTTTGATATCAACAAACATTTAAATATCTACTAAGTTAAGGTATACTGTGTTATATGTTGGAAAACTACAACTATGACATGGCAGAGGTGGCAGATGGTTCATCTTTGGTCTGTCTGGGCATGTGCTGAGCCCTAGTCTTAGAGCAGTAGGAACACTATTCAGCCTTTAACAAGAAGGAAATTCCACAATATGTGACAATATGGATGAACCTTGAGGACATGGAATAAAATGAAATGTCAGCTACAGAAAGATACCACATGATTCTACTTAAATGAGGTATTAAAAATAGTCAAATTCATAGAATTAAAAAAGAATGGTGGTCACTATGGGTTGAGAGGAAGAGGAAATGAAGATCTACTTATCAACAGGCATAACATTTCAAACAAGATGAATAAACTCTAGAGATCTACTGTACAACATTGTACCTGTGGACAACACTAGTGTACTGTACTCTTAAGAATTTAGAAAAAGTGTTGATCTTATGTTCAATGTCCCTATCATAATAAAATAAACATTAAAAAATTCAGTTAATATCTACAAGGGACTACCACTTGCCAGTGCTGTGTTGTCATCATTTTATAAATACTATATGGGCCAGTTGCTTTCTACAAATATACTCTTTATCAGACTACTAGACAAATCCCTTCCCGCATCTCACACTCTACTATGGTGATTTTTTTTCTCATCTTTCTAGTCTGTTTAAACAAGCCTTGTTCTGAATTGTCTATGTAAAGTTTACTTTCAGAGCACCCAAACTTTTATATACTTGGATGAGAGTATCTGAAATCTTAGATCTCCATTCCCTAACAGAAAAGAGGAATCTGTTTTTGCTAAGGGCTCATTAATAGGTCTCAGTAAAGATCTACTGTTAAAAAGTGAAGATGGCAACCAGGCTCACAAATTAAAAGGGCAGTGAAAATGAGACTCAAGCACAAAATGAAGTGTGGGGGAAAAAAGTTATGAAACGAAGTGTCATAAGGTCTGGAGGAAAGCCCACAGAAGAATCCGAGACAGGACTCTACCTACAAGATCGTGGTGTATGGAACTAACTAGGACAGTTTGTTCATTCTTCTGTTAGCATACAAATCCCCATCAACTCTCTAGAAGTTCTTGAGGACCTTCTGATCCTCAAGAGAATTGCTCAGTGATTGTATTTTGCTTTTACTTTGAAAATATATATATTTTTCTGAACCACACCATCCAGCACATGACATAATCATGAAACAGCAGAACATGCTTCTCAGTATTTGAAAACACTTTCATAAAAGAAAAAAAGATTCATCAATATTTAATCACTGATTGGCTTCATGAAAGTATTATAAAAATTCTGGAGTCTAATAGAGGTTATCACATCTGACAAATGCAGCAAATACCACTACTGTGCTGTAAATACTTTTAAAATACAATAGCTTCTGTTTGCAATAGAAATATTCCTCATGGCTTTTCCACAAAACATTTCTAATTAGGTTAATCCTAGGATAATATTTAAAATCTCATGTATTCTCTAGGTACACATTGATTAAACAAATGAGGTAGATATAACTGCAGAAAGATGTTCTAGGATTCAAATTTGTATTACAGAATAGTCCATACATTGATTATTCAAGTTAAAAGTATAGAGGTGTTATTAGGATAATAGATAGATTAGGATAATAGATTTTGAAATTATCGACATTATGTTATATATATATATATTTGGTTTTCATCTATGGTTCCTAGCTCATGTTTCCCTCCCCAAGGCATACCATAGAAGCTAGTATTCCTCTTTCCTAAGGTGGGTCATAGAAACTTAACTCTAATTCTTCCTGTCTTGGAACTGGCCATAAAGAAATTCTCTGACCTATCTTATCTAATAGTAGATAGTAAGACCCCTATTTTAGAGGGAATCCTGCCCCTACCTGGGAGGAAGGAATGCTGCACAAAGGTCAAGAAGAACCTAAACAGCAAAGCCTTGTTGGGTTTCCCCACTCTATTAATATTAGATCACATCTCCTTTGTCCTATCACATTTCAAAATGGTTGTCCACGCTTAAATCACAACTACGCAATGATGTCTCTGCAATGAAAACCCAGGACAGAGTTCAGAGAGTCCCTGGATAGCCAAACACATGCAAGTTTCTGAACAGCAGCACATCTGGAGAGTTCATGGAAGCTCCACAGCCCCTTCCTCCATAACTCCATGCATTTCTTTAGCTGTGTCCTTTGTAATATCCCTCATAATAAATCAATAAACATAAGTAAATATTTCCCTGAGTTTTTTTGTGCTATACAACCAAATTAATTGAACCCAAGAAGGTTGTAGGAATCCTGATTTGTTGCCAACTGGTCAGAAGCAGAAGTAAATGAAACTGGGGCTTGCAACTGGCATCTCAAGTGTGGGAGGGGTAATCATTTAACCAGTGGGATCTGAAGCTACCTCTAGGTAGACAGTGAAAGAATTGAACAGGAAGACACCCATTGATATCTGCTACACAACTGATCTCCACACCTCTTATTTTTCCCATACAATTTTGCATTAAGCAAATATTAAAATATACCTGTCTTTTACCTTTTCCCATCAGACCTTGCGAAAAGGTAATTTAGAAAGAAACTCAACCAGAAAGAGAGAATTTAATTATAAGAACACATAAGACCTTTTAAGGGCATTTTAACAGCAGGATATAGGCTTGCCTAAGCTTTTGCAGAATGAGTAGCCAGACTATAATTTAGATTTCACAACTTTATGCCTCAGTGAAAAGAATCCTATATAGCTGTTTCAAGAAAACATTGCTAATTAGGAATCACCTTCTCATAAATGTGTCAACCATTCTGCATAATCATTATTTCATAAAAACTGGTGTTTGGGTAGTTGAACTGTTTTTCTGGCTTAGGAATTTTGGTCTCATTTTTTTATGTTTACTATGTCAGGCTTTGAAGGTAGATCTTAAGTAACATACTCACTGTTAAGCAATGGAGACAAATTCACACTCAGATCTAACTCCATTACCTATACTACAATTCTATCCTGCCTCACAGTTTTACTTAAACATTACTATGTACTCATTAAAAAAGTGAAATGATGTGTCACAGCTCCAACAGGATGCAGAAGGTACCAGAAATTGGGTACTAGTTGCCAACACAATAAAATGCTGCTTCTGACATTTATTTTTTTAAGATTGGTTAAACATGTCCATCCTTCAGTTGACTAAACAATCTGGAGGCTGGTTGTAATCTTGAGAAGACTCTTGCCAAAGCATATTTTGTGAGCTAAAGCAGGGTAGTTCAGAGAATAGACTATGGCGCTGAGATGAGACAATTCTTTATCGCTTGCTGTGTGCCTTTGGACACATGCCCTCACTTATCTTTGGTTCCTGTGTAAATTAGGACTCATTTGTAATAACTGTAGTGACACATTTGGCACCTGTGACCATTAAGTGAGTTGAATACATTTAAGCATTCAACTGACACATAAGCGAAGAATGTTGTACAATATTCAAATCCAAAGGCTTATTTAGCCCTTGCCTATCTTTTTAAAAGTATACTTCATTTTTTTAAAGAGTAGTTTTAGGTTCATAGCAAAATGGAACACAAGGAGTCATTCTTGGTAATACCTATTTTTATGGATTTTGATAAATGGATACTGTCATACATCTATTATCATAGTTCCCTATAGAATAGTTTTTGCTGTCCTAAAAATCTTGTGCTCTGATAGTCCCTGCTCTAACCCCTGGTAACCACTAATCTTACTGTCTCCATAGCTTTGCCCTTTCCAAATGCCATAAAGTTATAATCATATAGTACATAGTTTTTTCAGCTTGCCTTCTTTCACTTGGTAATATGCAGTTGAATTTTCTACATGTCTTTCATGGCTGGACAGCTCATTTCTTTTAACTGCTGAAAAATGTTCCATTATCTGGGATATACCACAGTTTATCTATTCACTTATTGAAGGACATCTTGTCTGCTTACAAGTTTTGGCAATCATGAATAAAGCTGCTGTAAGCACAGCACACAAGTTTTTGTGTGGACTCAAGTTTTCAACTTATTTGTGTCAATAACAAGGAGCCACTGCAGTTCCATACCATAATAATGTTTAAATTTGTAAAAAAAAAAAAAAAAAATTGCTAAATGCCTTCTAAAGTAGCTGTACCAATTTGCATTCACATCAGTAGTGAATCAGTTTGTTTTCTCACAACCTTTCCAGTATTTGTTGTTGTCAATATTTTGGCTTTTAACCATCCTTACAGGCATGTGCTGTTATCTCAATAGTTTACATCCTTATTAGTTTTTGTAAAATACATTTGCTAGAAAGTTACCCCCAAAGAATGTCACAGTAATACTAACTACTGATGCTGAAAACCTAAGCAAATGTTTATTTTTCTAAATTCATTTCATTGTGGTTTGCTTATTTTTTTTCCCAAAGTTTCTTTGATGAATTAGTGTCACAGTCTTCCAACTACCCTTCCTATACAAAGGAAATCCGGATTGCACAAACAATTGAAACTGCTAAAATGATACAGAAAAAGAAGTCACTAATTATTTACTTATAACTGATATTGACTACAATCTCACACAAAGTAGTGTGAATCTCCATAGTCGTTAGATATAAGAATATTAGTCGTCTTTTAAAAATTTCTTTCATTCCAGTAAAGAAATCAGAGTGTAACTAGTTTCATAAACAAGTAAAATGTGATTAAAATTTTAAAAAGGGCCTGTAATACGCATCAGACTGAGGGCATTATAACCCTTTAAAAACTAAAGATTCTGAAAAATTGGTCTGGGGGCGGGATCTGAGTATAGGTCGTTTCTAAAAGCTCCTTAGATAATCGAAGAGTGACCAATTTTCAAAACCTGTACTAAACTTTAAAAGGGCGGTGCACAACACAGTAGCTTCTTCCTAGTATAAAACAGCGAGATCACAGTCTCCAAGAACTGCATCAACCGCCCAAGCAGATAACACATTTTAAGCACTTTAGCAAGGCTGACCAAGCACGACGGACTAGATACACACTCGGTTTTCTTCCGTACTTCAATCCGCTCCACGTAGAGGCTCCCAAGGCTCCGATGCTCGCGGAACTAAGAAACTCGTACCGCAGAGCCTAAGTATCTCCAGAGCCAGAAACCACGGTTGCGCCAAGCTTTCCTAGCCTGAAGAGAGAAGACGAAGGGCCGACAACAGAGACCCCACTGACCCGCACAGAAACAATCCCGAATAACCTGGAGTCTTTTTTCGCGCTCTGATTTAGCCGGAAGTGACGCTAGCTCCTGGAGCGCGGGGCCGCCCCGCGGGAGAGAAGGGCGGGAGGGGGAGGGTTTGGGAGACTGGGGGCGGGGCGCGGCCGCAGCTCCGTTTCCGGTGGCTCGTTGCGTTCGCTCACTCCAGCTGCAGCCACTCTCGCCCGTGGCTGCTTCCTCCATCCTGGTATTTTTTGGAGCCTCCATCCTGGTTCTTCCAAAGTGCCCGGACCCAAAACAGGAAGTAAGTGCGATGGAACCTTCAGGTCCCAACCGCCGCCAGGGCCGCTCCGCCCAGTGGAGCCTGTCCGGCCCCCTGGCTACCCGCTAGCTCTCTCTGACCAGCGCAAGCTGCCGGCGCCTGGGCACAGCGGGCGGGGTCAGAGCCGGGCCTTCGAGAAGCTGAAGCTGCAGTCCCCGCACGCTCAGGCCAGGGCCTCCTTCTCAGGGCTGGGCCGGCTGTGGTGGCTCGAGCTGCAGAATAGAGGAGCGAGCGGCCGCCGCGGCACCACAGCGATCCGGCGGGGGCGGAAAATGGCGGCGGCTTCGGAGAAGCTAAATGGCGCCGGGACCCCTGGGGGTGGGGTGGGCCGGGAGCTTTGGTAGAGAATTGGGCCAGGGAGTGGGGCCAGTAAGGAAACACTACTTGTTTTCTCGTGGTGTTCCTTTTTTGGTATTGTTACTGTTTCTAGTTTGGTGGTGTAGTCCCACGAAGAAGAGGTGGGCTTGGGTGGGGTTGAGTGGGGGCGGGTCTTGCCCCAACCCCCCAACCCCTTTTTTTCCTTAACCTTATTTGCGTCGTAGACTCTTTCCTCATCTTTTTTGTGTTCAGTCTTTCTCAGCGGTTCACGGCGCCAAGCAGAAAGCATCGGGGTGTCCGGCCAAACCATTTCTGTCAGTTCGAGAGTGTCTTTAGAGGAGGAGGGACCTGGGCTGGGTGTGGGGAGTGTCCTAACCGAGCCTAGAAAATGCGTCTGCAAGGGAGTAACTGTAGAGTGCGGAGTTCCGAGGAAGCTTAAAATTTGGTTTAAAATTTTTTTTTGTCCCCCGAAATGGACTTTGTTTTGGGAATCTCTTCGGGGACATATGTAGAGTATTTTAGCCTAGTCTCGGGTAGATTTGAGAGAAGTGTCTAAGTGCCGTCCTATGCAGTTGAATGATTCAACATGTTTTTATAATAAAAATATTCGGTGAGGATAAAGATAACAGTGATAATTCTATGAAATGTGTCCATCAGAACTACTCTCTTTTTCTGATTGAATTTGTTTGTTTGCCTTTCTCGTGTCTTGATTCATCTTTGTGTACCTCCTTTCTGACTGTCGGCGACGCTGCTCATTGGGACATCTGAAAAAAATTCATGTCCTGGACTAGAACTTTCTAATGTCTTAATCTTAAAATGTCACTATGGACTTTTTAAATTAACTACACCTATATTTTAATTTGTGTACAGCAAGCATTTGTAGCTTTTTTAAAAAGTAATTTTTAGTTGTTGATGACGTTTATTAATTAATTTTTATGTGGTGCTGAGAATCGAACCCAGTGCCTCACAAATACTAAGCAAGTGCTGTCCCGCTGAGCTACAACCCCAGCCCCCCATTTGTACCTTTTAAGCGCTAGTTCAAGAAAGAAAATAAACTATGTCGAAGTTTTCACAAACAGAAAATCCATTTTTCTTTCTCAGTTGCGGATTTTCATATTTTTCTATTCACATTTTTTAAGCTGGTTTAAATTTACTTCAAATAACTTTTTGAAGATTTTTGCATCTTGCTTTTTTAAGATAATTTGAGTAATTTACCACTCTCTATGTTAACGTTTAAAGATTCCAGCTGTGGGACTGGGGATGTAGCTTAGAAGTGAAGTGCAGTCTCCAGCACTGCAAAAAAGAAAAAAAGGACTCCAAAAACTAAAAGGTTAAAATTACATTCCTTTATATAAAGATTATCATGCTGAGAAATACCAGTCTGGTGAGAGAATAAAGAATAAACATCTTTCCATTCACAAAATACAAAAAATAGTTTGATCCTATCTGGGGAAAAATACTTACAAGTTATGAAGAACAGTACGTTATATGATTTGTGATGGTTTTATCTCTAATTTTAACTTATTAGTATCAGGTTTCTGTGTGCTACCAAACAACATAATTTTTATTTCACTACATCAGTTGATAGGCTCACCCCAAAAATGTTTTTGGGATTAATATAGAATCTATCTATTCTGCATGAATCTCTTTAATAGATTACAGTTGATTTAGATGGTGGAGCCAAAATACTGTGGCCCTTTCTTTGTCAACATTTAAGAGTAAGTACTGGGCATTCATACTTCTAGCAGTTACAGGAATAAGTATACTATTGTGTATACATATTCATGCTATATTAACATTTTTCTTTGGGTGTTAAGGCTTTAGAAGTTTTGAAGGAAAGAAATTGTAGTTTTGGATTTAGGAATTGAGCTTTGAAAATAGAGCATGGCTGGGAAACGGTTGCTGAGAGAAACATTTAAAGTAGGTGCAGGACCATAATCCTAGTGGTTCAGGATGCTGAGGCATGAGGATTGGGAGGTCAAAGCCAGCCTCAACAATTTAGCTAGACTCTTTTTTAAAATATAAAAAGGGATGGGGATGCAGCTCAGTAATTAAGTGTCCCTGAATTCAATCCCTGGAACCAAAAAAAAAAGTAGGTATGTATGCTCTTTAGTGTTGTAACACCCCCACTTTTTCTTAGGTACTGTTGTGTTTTTGTTTTTCCAGCTAGATAAAGTTTATCTCATTCCACCTCAAAGGTGCTTTTAAAGGGGAGGGAGATTCGTGTATTTATAAAGTTAGGTAGTCATTAAATTAACAACAAACTTCCCTTATCTTCCCCCCACATAATGCTTATCTTTCTATTAGACTCACTTATCTCCCCCATTGACTATAGACCCTACTGTTTATTGACTGTATAATAAATTTATATGTCCTGAAAATAACATCTCTTTATTTTGAACAGTTGCTTTTGTCATACTCCATTAAGTACATTAGTTTAAAATTAACATCTGTGAGGATGAATCGAAGAAACAAGTGTCTCTAAGAACTTACAGCTTGGCACATAAATGTTAAAATATTGAGGGAGATTAGCAGTGTTTTTTGAAGTGTGGAGGACCTAGATCACTAGTATTCAACACACATCTCTCTGTTGCAAAAACGTAGAAACTTTAGAACAGCAACAAAATTTAGGAAGGATTCATTCCACTTATTTATATCATATAGAGGCTGCCTATTAATACAGAGTTGTACTATACACTGTATTCTCAAAATGAAGTGTTCCTTTTTAATGCTCCATTTTTTTTCTTATCACTGTAATTTTCAGCACTGTGTTCTGTATAAAAAAGATTCCCTGGTAATTGGTACATTTAAGTGTTTTGTAATTTAAACTCCAAAAACTTTTTCTACCTCTTGAATGATATAATAGGAAAAAGTGTTAAACCTACTGCCAAGGGTTACTTGGAAAATACAGATAGTTATATAAGATGTATGTACATTTGTTTGCTTTCATGTCATTTCTTTGTTTTTGAAGGTGTTTTTGTGAAGAGATTATGACTCCCTAGAAGTAAATGACGATAAAGTTTAAATAAAAGGACAAATCTATTTTTCATGTTTTTTCAAGTTTGTGGAAAGATAGCCCATTCTGTGTGTGAAAAACAGAAAGGAGTTGTCAGGAAAAAGCACACTGGAGAACTCTTGACGACCAGTTTTCTTTTTCTTAATGTCATATTTTAAAATGTCATTTGATTATGTACACTGTTGTCAGGTCATTCTTCCAAGCACCAGTAGTGAAAACTAATTATTCACTTACTATCCATTGTTATGTAACAAAAGAAATGGATTTTTGTTTTGTTATAATTGCCTATGTGTATTTTTGTAAGGAAGTATGCTTTTTAAATCAGGGGTATGTGGTGATAATTTGTGGTTCCCATTAAAGAGCTTCTGATGGTAACCTGTATAAAAAGTGCTCAGTTTTGAAAGGATGAAATCTTACAAACACACACTGTAATCTCTTCAATTATGAGCTGGATGAAAAAGAAACTCCTTAATTAAAACTGCCAAGCCTGATATGAGTCTTATACCAAGATATGACCCATATTACCAAATAATTCCATTTTTTTGAATAACAATGACATTTTTTCAATAGTTGATAATTGAATCAACATTTTAAGCGATTTAAATTTTATTAACAAGTCTATTGACGCATTACTGTGTATTGTCATATTTTTATCTTCTTAAAACCCAAGTCTTGCTGGGCATGGAGGCTCACACTTGTAATCCCAGCAGCTTGGGAGACTGAGGCAGAAAGATTAAAAATTTGAGGCCAGCCTGGGTGACTTGGCAAGATCCTGTCTCAAAATAAATTAAAAGGTCTGGGGATGTAGCTCCATGAAAAAACACCCCTGGATTCAATACTCAGTGCCATAAAAATAAAACCAAACCATGCTGAACATTAGGTACCTTAATTTGTTATGCTTTCATTGATTTAAAAATCTTCTCAAACTTTCCCACAAGGTATACAAAGGAACCAGTTTTAGGGGTCAGCAATTATAGTCCAAGCATTCTGCCTTAGTGACGGTTCTGTTCCTATTGGGGAATAAAACTGATGCTTAGGAAGATGTTATTTTTTGGCTTTGTCTGTTTTCTGACATCCCTCTATGTATTTTCAGGATGTAGGAATTCTTATGTTTTATCTGCCATGAAGATTTTTGTATTTAGTAAAGTTGTATTCTTTCAGAGTAAAAAAAATTGTAAATGTATTTTCTTTGAATTGTTATATGTTACTATGCAAATCCTCAAATATTTCCTAAGGCATTACTTACATACAATAACAGATATGGTGTAAGCATTATGGAATTTTTATAATAGCATAATCTCAGAAAACTAAAATGTTCATTAATATGTAATGGTTAGACAAATTTAGATGCTATGTATCTATTAAAAGTGGGAGAATAAATATTAGAATTGAAAATGATTTTAAAAAATTATAAAAGATCTCGATATTTTAAGAACTAAAGTTGGTATATAGATAAAAGACTTGGAAGGCATTCAAAAAGAGAAATGTGGATAATTTTTTCTTATGCTACATTGGGTCAGGAAATGTGAAAACTAAATGTGTCTTTGAATTATGCCTTTTAGCCAATCTTTAAATTCATTCAATAAAGTTGTTATATATTCTATACCTTGCTAAATTCCCCGTTATGGGAGTATTTTGCTGTACTGAAGGTTTTTCATGCCATATAGTTTTCATCCCACCTCCCATTTTAGAATCAGCTCTAGGCATTCGGGGTGTATAGTGGTGCCTCCTCTGCTTCTCATGATTTGCCACTGATAGTACCTTACTTACCTTACCTAGCCCCCAAAACTAGGAAGAAACATGACTTTTCCCTGTTTGGTTTTGAATTCTGTGTTAAATTAATAAATCCAGGAATGGTAACTTCTTTATGCATAGCCCTTTCTTTTTGTTCTACCAGGTTGTTTATATATTAAATAGGGTCATCTTAATCCCTCTCCCCCACATTTTTTATTGGCATGTGATAGTTGTGCATAATGGTGGATTTGTTGTTACATATTCATACATGCACACAATATAACAATATAATTTGGCTATTATCATTCCCCAGTATTTTCTCTTTGCCTCCCCCTGGTCTCTTTCCTCTCTTTTATGGTTCACCCCTGGATTCTTATGAAATCAGGGTCATCTTATCTATCAGGAGCTCTAAATACAAGCAACTGTATTTTCCTGTTGTGAAGATACATAAAAATGCCATTATAAATGTTTATTACACTTAACGTGTTTATTTCTTGAATTTATTAGGGTATTGTTGTTGTTTAAAGATATTTACTAAATGATGGGAATATATTAAAATGTGAATTCACCAGTTAGAATAAAATGGCTGTTTAAATTTTTTTCATTATGTCTTCTCATTGCTAGTTAGCGTAAAAGTGGTACTTAAGGTATAGCCCTTTAAAACATAAGAAGGGAACGCTAAAATATGTTGATGATGTTATATTTGTGTGTTCCAAAAAGTTTATGATAGAGTTGGAATTCTTCCTGGTATATACCCCTGATAAAACAAAGACTGGAAGGTTCCAGAAGGTAAGCATAGTTTCATGTATATTAAAAAAAAAAATTGAATAAAGGCACTAAATTATTCAACTTCTTACCTTACCATTATAAATTGATGTATCACCAACATTTCTCCATTTTAACATCATAACATTAATGGAAGAACTCTTCTAAATAACATTCTTGACCCCACTTGCTCCTTTCATCCTTTTCACCCTCAAAGGTAATGCATATGAAAGAGGTCTTTCCAACTTTCCAATTTCTCAGTTTTCTAGTAGGCCTCTGCCCCTTCTATTCTACTGAAATTACTTTATTCATATTGCCAGATCATATAGTTATTTCTCTGTCATCTAATTCAATATAGTTGACTAATGTTCATTAAGAAAACATTCTCGTGCTTTTTAGTTCATCATTAGTTTTTTCTTTGTGACTAGCTGGTGCTTCCCAGTCTACTTGTCTTCCTCTTGACTGAAATGTATATAATAGAGTGTTCTAGAGATGAGATCTAGGCCACCTCTAAATTCTTGGTAATCTGAAAGAGTAGTTTGTGGGCTGTGGATTTAGCTCAGTGGTAAAAGAGTGCTTGCCTAGCATGCATGGAGCCCTGGGTTCAGTCCCTAGCACCACATACACATATTAGTTAGCATGCCACTAACTCCAATTTATAGGTAAAATCCTGTTCTGTTGAGCTTAGTTTATATATACCAACTATCAATTTAGGATTTTCTTTTGGATGCTTTGAATCTTTTTAAACAATAACACTGATATTTAAAAAATTTAATGTATAATAAAACATCTCTAGATTTTAAGTGTCTCAAAAGTTATCTATTCAAGTCAAAAGCCTGGGAATTATCTTGAGATAGCCCCTCTTTTCCTAGTCTCTGTCTTTTATTTAGAAAATTCTTTTGGCCCTTTCCCTGTATCCTCTGTTCAGCCCCTTCCCTTTGCGGCCACTTTTCTAAACCACACAGTCATCTCTTGGACAGTATATCTTTATAACATTGCCTTGTCCATTCTCCATACTGTATCTCAGTGAAATTAAAAATGTAAATTTTTGTTATAATCATGAAATACCAAGGCGGACTTACTTTAAAAAGACATATAATTCAGTTTTGGAGGCCTGGTGCTGGCTCTGGTGAGGGTCCCATGGCAAGTGACAAAATCCTGTGCAGGAAGAACAAAAAAAAGCCAGAGACTGAGGGGGTTGAGGTTGTAGAGTGTACTTTTTTAGCATGTGCAAGGTGCTGAATCCGATTCCCAGTACCACAAACAAAACAGGAGACTGAGTTCCCACTATCCCTGAGGGTTTGCTTCCAATTTAACGGAAGACTTAACACTAGGCTTCACCTCTTTAAGGTTCCACACCATCTATGGCCCAGCTCCCAACACATGGATCTTGGTTGAGGAACCACATCTAAACCATAACAGGCAGTAATGACTTTGCACCTGTCAAATAAGTAGTTGTGTTTTGCTTTGAAGTTTTTACTATAATTTTTGGTGCTGGGAATCAAACCCAATGTCATGGGTCTGCTAGATGGGCACTCTACCACTGAGCTACCTTCCTAGCCCTGAAGTTTCTTTTTAAATAAAAATGGCACGGTTACCAAGGGTAGAGTTTAAACCGAACGTTAAGTTTGTACAACCTTTTTGGAAAATAGTTTGCTGTATCACTAAAAAGTCTAAAATTTCATCATATCTATAGATTAGTTTTCAGTTACTAATGCTATTTAAGTAAATTGTATTGAATGTTTTGGTATGATTTAAGGAAATTAAATACAGGGAACAACATACATGTCCAGTGATAGAGGATTTGTTAAATAATGTCATATTTTTTATGCCCATAAGTTTTAAATGTTACACAAAAATTCCTGTGAAATGATTTCCTTAGCATTTTTCATTGTGAGTGAACGCTAAAGGAAGATATAAAATTGTAGTCTTTGCATATAAACAGGAGATAAGAAGGAACCACAACAAAAATGTGTAATTTTTGATTTTTTTTTCATATGTTTATGTATGATTTTAAACTGCCCCTTTTTTAACATTTTGTTCCTCTATCTTCTGTAATTGGAATTATTGACCAGCTTTTTAAAATAATTTAATGGATTCAGATATGAGAAGAATGTGGAATCTAATATCTGGAGTTCTAAAGAGCTCTAGCAGAATCTATATCTTTTCACTGCAAATTTATGTACAACAATTTTCTAATACAGCCATTCTGAAGAGAAGTTCTAATTAGAATGCTGAGAGAAATGGAAATTTTAATTCTTAATTTTTGTTGAAACAACCCCCATAAACCTCAGATCCTGTCTTTTTAATTAGTTGGCCTTTTCGGATGAAGATGAGAAACCTATTGAAAGAAACCGTTAAAAACTGATTATTTCAGATTGTATAATATTTTATATTAAGAATAGTCGTAATTTACCTTTTCTGGTCTGATGGGGTTTTTCTCCACAAATTCCTAGATGTAGTTCACCTGTCTTCTTAAAATGGTTTATGAATGAAGATAGTTGTGTAGTTTTTAGTGCTTTAAAATAAAATCGTGGTATTATAAAGAATTCACCATAAAGAAAAAATATTGTTACTGGTAATATTTATGGTAATTAGTTGGTTGATATACACACCAGATGATGCCACAGTAACCACTAGCATTGCTAAACCTGTTTTTTCAGAGAATGTTTAATTGCTTGATGAGAGACAGCTTGGGTTAAGAAACTCATCATTTCTGTTATTTCTTTATTGGAGAATACATTTTGAGGCTCAGTGCCAAAAGTTCTACTTAAAAAAGTATTTTGTTTTTGTCTTAACTTTTTTGGTTGAGACATCACAGAGGCTTGAGGTTAGAGTATTTTAGAATACTGTTAGTGTTCAGTTATTAAGTCTCATTTTGTAATACTGTTAATTTTTCAGTGTTGCAGAACATGGGGGAGAAACAATCTGGATAACATGAAAGTGATGCGGCTGGATAAGGGAAGGCAACTTGATTCTGTGGGAAGGGCTATAGCTGATCCAACCGTTGTTTAGGTAAGAATACCTTTGTTGCAAGGTCCTTCCCTCATGGTTTGCAAATTTTAGTCATATCTAGATCATGATTTTCATTCATCTTTGTCTTGAGAATGTCATCAATACAATCGTAAGATGAATAATGACTTTTTATAGTAAAATTTCAGTGAACCATTGGATTTTCACAGTGTAAATGTTATTTCCAGTGAAAGGAAAACACATTAACTTAAAATGGTAAATACCATATATGAATGGATTAATATCTTGTGTGTAAAAGTCAAAAAAGCAAATATTGAGTGACTGAGTACACATCAAGGCTAAGTCTTTCTCAGTTGGCAGAAAGTATGTGGACAAGACCAAAGCTAAATATTGAGACAGGAGCTCCATTGAACAGTATAAAATGATTCTGAAGACTTCAACCAGACCATAGATTGTAATCCAATATATTGACCCCTACCAACCATGAGATTGTATTTCTAAGACTGATCTGTGAACAAGAATAAAATTAGAAAAGACAATGATGGATATATTTGTTTCATATTATGAAAAAGACAGCAAGAATTATTATTTAATGTTCCTATTTTTTAGATAAGAGAGCCTAAATACCTATAAGAAGTGTCTTGTAAACTAATTTGTAGATCAGAATAAAAGTTTTGATGAATTTTCTACTAAACAGTCAGAAGTTAATATGACAAGGTGCCAATAAAAACAACCTGCTGGGCACAGTGGCGCACACCTATAATCCCAGCAATTTAGCAAGACTACTTAAAAAGTGGGGGGCAGGGATGGTTGGAGATGTGGTCAGTGATAAAGCACCCCTGGGCTCAGTCCACTAGGACCCAAAGAAATGAAACAGATTATTTCAAACAGATTCTCATTCATTGGGTATAGTAAAAACAACTCTTTTTTAAAAATACGTGCTTTGTTTTCGAATTAAACCAGATTCTTGCAGATGATCTGATTCTAATTCATGAATATGAACTATTAATAGCAGTTTTTGAAATCTGAATTTATAATTTCACATAAAGAACACTATAGGCAATACCAAAATAAACGTGGGATATTTGGTTGAGGGAGGGGTTACCACTTCATGTTTCTATCTGGAAATAATTTTTAAAATTCTAATGTGGAGTCTATTCTTGTACAGATTTGAGTATGAGCACAGTTGAAGAGGATTCTGACACAGTAACAGTAGAAACTGTGAACTCTGTGACATTGACTCAGGACACAGAAGGGAACCTCATTCTTCATTGCCCTCAGAATGGTAGGAGAACTTGCTGAACATATACTTGTGACTCTTGGGATTTCTGAATTCCTTATCAGAAATACCCAGACAGACAGTATAGCCTAGCAGGGTAGAAAAGGAGTTAATCTCTTTGGATCATGGCTTAATCTTAGTTCATATATTTTTAAAATTTACTTTTATGTTTTTAAATTTATCGTAAATTTTAGACTTTATCAATCTCATAGTTATTTTATAAATGGGATCTATCAAATATCCAAAGATGATGATGGAATAACTATAAGACACATATTATATATATACATATATATACATATATGTATATATATGTATGTATGTATATATATGTGTATATATATGTATGTATGTATATATATGTATATATATGTATGTATGTATATATATGTATGTATATGTATATATATATGTGTGTATATATATATGTATATATATATATATGTGTGTGTGTGTATATATATATATATATATATATATGTATATATATAATATCAATCACTTGGTGCCAGCAGTATTTTGCGTTTAAGTTCATCTTTATTAATATGGATTCTGTTTTCTTTCTACTCTTTAAAATTCTTGGGTTACTTTATTCAAACTTGTGGTTTTTAACTAGCACAAACCCATTCAAATGATCTGTGCTTCCTATAGCCACCTTAAATTTCACACATCCCAAATAGTTCTTTCAGACACTTCCTAAACCTGCTTCTTTTTTTCTTTTTTATTTAGTGTCCCAGGTCATAAATTACTTAGGAATACATTCCTTCTCTCATTTCCCACATTCATTCCGTTATGAAGACTTGTTCATGCTATAATATTTTAAAAATCCATTTCTCTATTTCAAGTCCCTCTTTCTTAGATCAGATACTCTTTTCTCATCTAAGTAACTCCTAATAGCCTTTAACCAGTCTCCCACCTCAAATTCATCTTTCAGACTGCTCAAGAAATTGGTCATGATACTCAGTAGCTTAAGATTTTTTTAAACCTTCCAGTGTTTAGAATATAGTAAAATCCTTTAATTTAGCACTCAGGCCTTTCATCATGTTATCTTTCTTACTGGCCTCACATCCTGCCACATGTCATACACTTATGTTTTAGTAGTTATAACTATTTTTTGTTTCCATAGCATACCTCAGTACCATTGCACATATTGCTCCTACTGCCAGGAAGAATAATCATTTACCCTGCCTTGCTTTCAGATTTAAGATACTCTGTTAGGAATCATTCCTTCACCTCTAGTCTAATCTCTTCTGTATTCTCAAAAAGGCTCTTCATTCCAACTTTATAGCTTTATTGTTACATTACTTTCTACATTATTTTGAAATTATTGGTTTAGTCATCTCCACTGCACTGCAAGTTCCCTGACAGGCAGGATATCCTTCATTGTTCTATTTGCATTTAGAACACAGTAGGCTTTTAGTAAATATTTGTGAATTAATCATATAACTTGCTTTTGTCTTTGTACATGAAATGTTTTGAAAGTCAGGTTGGTTTAAAAGGTGGCGTCTTTGTAGTTCCTAGACATAATACTTGTAACAGTACTACAGTAGGCATAGAGAAGATTATGTTATTTGAGGCCTGTTTGCATAGCTGGGTTTAAATAAGCTAATGGGTAAGAAAATCATTGTAGAATCACTACTAGCTGGAGATTTTGTTTTTTCTTTATTGGTTTGAAGTTTTTGAGATTTTTTTTTTTTTTTTTTTTTGGTTTATTGTTCTTTTCCTTCCATTAGAAGCTGATGAAATAGACTCAGAAGATAGTACTGAACCTCCACATAAGAGACTTTGTTTGTCCTCTGAGGATGATCAGAGTATTGATGATTCTACTCCTTGCATATCAGTTGTTGCGCTCCCACGTAAGTCACTATATATTAAGAATGTAGAATTCCCTTTTGAAACCAAATTTTAGCTTTCAGGGGATTCAGTTGGCCTTTTTAAGTAGATGTAGACTCTTTACTTTATGAGTGCTTACTATATGCCAGGCATAGTTATTAATGCTTTTAAATATTGCATAATATAGTCTTCTCAACTCTTTTAAATTCTCAACCTGTTGATAGACTCCATAAAGAGCCTTTTAGACATTTTTTTGTTGAGTACTCTCCCACCATGTACTGTATGTATTTTTTAAATGTACTATATGAATATCTTTACTTTGTTCATAAATATTTTTTCAACTTACCTGGTAAGAACCATATTTACATAATTGAGAGAAAGCATGTTCTATAATAGGTGCTATTTTTATTAACATCCCCATTTTATAAATGAAGAAAATTAGACACAGAGAAGTCTAAAATAATATTCAGACATTGTGGTTCCTATAGTACATATTGTTAATCCCAATGCTATAGTGCCTTTTCCTTATGTGGAAATTCAATAGATACCTAACTAGTTTATTCTCACTAAAAAAAGTTCTTGTTCTTAACATGTTTATATCTAAGATCATTTAAGGTAGACTAGGTTCTAGAGGACATATAGTATTTCAGGATTTGGTTATACATCTGATTTTTTTAAGCAAAGAGTCTAGAATCCTATTGAAGAGTGGTTATCCTACAAAGCCAGATGTCTTAGTCCATGGTGATCAGAATGGGGCAAGTGGTTGTTGGTGGCCCTCTTAGCACAAAGGAGAGTTTTGCCATACCCAGGAACTCTTGACTTTGCACACAACACCAAGCAAGATGACATCTTCATCTAGTGAAATAAAACCAAGAGTAGATTTTTAGCATGAAAAATCATGTCTTAACAAATAGGTATGAACTTTGTATTCAGAGTTAATTTATTTTAGGCAGATTATTTACCACTGAGCTATATATAATCCTAGCTCATTTGCTTGTTAAATTGAACAGAAAAGAAGCCATTTTGTTTCAATTGACTATCACATTTATTGAAAAATTAGTGTTAGTATTGCTTCCAAGTATGACATATACAAGCATCACATATTTCTAATTGTTCCTTCTAAAAATGATTCTTATGTTTTTTTCAGTTCTTTCAATTGGACTGTCATTATGTTGTTGATTAAATTCTATAAATTGCTTGGCCTATTTCCTAATCTATGTGGATATTTTCTACTAGAATTTTTTAGTTACTTTGGTATAAATTATGATTAATACATTTGGTTGAAATAAAATGCCTTGTTCATGATCATAGGTTCTGACTGGGCATTTTGTTCTCTTTTATGGTATTGAACTGAATTCTTCATACCTTTTTTCACTTAACCCCAGGTAATATGGATATACTAATACTAAAGACATGAGTTGTGTTTTGTGTGTGTGTGTGTGTACTAGGATATTGAATCATAGCAATAGTACTTTTGAAATACAGTCTGGAGTAAAAGCATGAACTTCAGCCAGGCGCTGTGCTACATGTCTAATCCCAGTGGCATAGGAGGCCGAGGCAGGAAGATTGTGAGTTCAAAACCAGATTCAGCAAAAGTGGGGCACTAAACAACTCAGTGGAGATCCTGTCTCCAAATAAAATACAAAATAGAGCTGGGGATGTGGCTCGGTGGTCAAGTGCCTCTAAGTTCAATCCCCGGTACCCTCCACCCCACCCCACCCCCCAAAAAAATAAAAGGCATGAACTTTGTTCACTCACCTACCCTCATCAGTTTGACCTGCTAAGTCCCACAGGAACCATCAAGGTAACCCTGCTCACCTACCCATAGCTCTGGAAGCAGCTGGGCAACCCACTTACCCTGTGCCACTCTACCTACCAAGGCCTCCAGAAAGCAGCTAGGCATTTGGTCCTGAGAAGTTAAACCCATTAAGACCTTGGGAAACCTCCAGGTACTCCTATATACCCACAATTCAGGAAGTAGGCAGCTAGTAGCCACCCTGAGCAAGCTAGCTCTCGAGACCCTGAGAAGTACCTGAGCTTCCCCCAATACACTGATGGGTACACTCTCTGTAATGTATACCAGTCATCACCACTGTTAGTTATAGCTACTATACTACTACACCTACCTGGAACCAAAGGCAAAGTAGCCTTCTCAACCAGTACCTTAAGACACATCTCCAGGAGAAATTTTTCTACTACAGAAACCACCTATGAAATGTGTAGAGGCAAATGATCTGACAGATGTGCAAACATAGGGACACAAGAAACATGAAAAAGAAAGATAACATCATGCCTCCCAAGGGAACACAAAGCTCTCTAGCAACAGACCCCAAAGAAAAGGAAATTGACAAATTGCCTAAAAAAGAATTCAAATTAGTAATTTAAGGAAACTCGACAAAATAGAAGAGAACATAGGCCAATAATTCAACAAAATTAGGAAAATAATATGATCTAAATATGGATCATGAAAAAAGAATCGAAAAAGTCTTAGAGCTAAAGAACTCAGTAAATTGAGTAAAAATACACTTGAGAGCTAAATACAAAACCAAACAGAAGAAGGAATGTCTGAGCTTGAAGATAAATCTTTAGAAATAACCCAAACACAAAGAAAGCCTGGAAGACTCACAGGATATCATTAAGCAAATGTTCATGTTGTAGGTGTTCTAGAATAAAAAGAACAGCATAGAAAACCTATCAAAAATAGCCAGAAATTTTCTAAATCTTAGGAAAAACTACATAAATTCAGGTCTAGGAAACTTAAAGAATGAAACCTAAGAGATTCAACCAAAAAAGATATTCTTTGAGGAATATTATAGTCAAACTGTCAAAAGCCCAAGACAAAGTGAGAATTCTGTAGGTAAGTGTCAAGTTATATATAGTTACATAAGTGTCAAGTTAATCCTCATTAACCTAAGAGTTTTCTCATCAGAGTCCTTATAGGCCAGGAGAAATTGAGATATATATTCAGATATCTGAAAGGAAAAAAATGCACACAAAGAATACTATGCCTAGCAAAGCTATCATTCAGAAATGAAGGAGAAATAAAATCTTTCCAAGACAAGTAAAAACATAATTCATGGGCAGAGGCTGTAACTCGGTGGTAGAGTGCTTGCCTTACATGTGTAAGGCAGTGGGTTCAATCCTTAGCACCACATAAAAACAAATGAAGGCATTCTGTCCATCTATAATTCAAATTTTTTTTTTAAAAAGCGGTAGTACTTATGAAATACAGTCTGGAGTTAAAAACTGCTTTAAAGCATGAACTGCAGCCAAGCACAGTGCTGCATGTCTAATCCCAGTGGCATAGAAGGTCGAGGCAGGAAGATCGTGAGTTTATCGTTATCAGATCAACTTTACAAGAAATGCTTAAGGGAGTTGTTCACTAGGAAAAAGAATAGTAACTACCATGAAAACATGAAAGTACAAAACTCACTAGTAGAACAGATGCACAAAAGCAAAAAAGAACATAGTTAAATCTTATGTATGGGGAATACCACAGAAATGAACATGAGAGGAAAAAGGTATGTACAAAAGAACCAGAAAAACAAATTAACAAAATGACAGGACTATGTCTTATCAGTAATAACCATGAACATAAAAATGGATTAGAATTCCTAGTTAAAACATTTAGTTAAGCAAAATGAATTTTTAAAATATCCTGCTTATAAGAAATTCACTTTACCAATCGACACACATAGGCTGAATATGTAGGTGGAAAAATATTCCACACAAATGAAAACCAAAAGCAAGTGAGAATAGCTGGGAACAGCCATAAAGATAGACTTTAAGTCAGAAACTATAAAAAGAGACAAGATCACTCTAATAATTAGAGATTATTTCAACAAGAGAAAACAACAATTGTACATTTATATGCACCTAACACCAGAGCACTCAAGTATATAAAGCAAATATTGTTAGATCTAAAGGGAGAGAGAGAGAGAGAGACTGTAGTTTAATAATACTTGGGAATTTCAGTATTCCACTTTCAGCTGTGAACAACTCAGACAAAAAATCAAATTTTGTAGTTTACTATAAATCAAGTGGACCTAAAAGAGAACATTTTATCTAATAGCTACAGAATATACATTCTTCTCATCAATGCATGGAACATTCTCCAGAATAGACAAAGCAAGTCCCAACAATTTTTTTCTTTAAAGTTGAAATTATATTGTGTGTCTGACTACAGGATAAAATTAGAAATTAGTAAGGGGAACTTGAGAAATTATATAATCACATGGAAATTAAACAACATGCTCTTAAATGAATAATGAAGAAATCAAAAAGAAAGCAATTTTTTTGAAAGAAATGAAAATGGAAATAAAACATAACAAAACCTATGGAATACAGATAAAGCAGTACTAATAGGGAATTTGATAGCAATGAGGGTCTACATTTAAAATAAGATTTCAGATAAGCAAACGTTGTACTCAAGGACCGATAAGAGCAAGAACAAACTGAACCCCAAATTAGAAGGAGAAAAAGAACGGATCAGAGCAGAAATAAATGAAATAGAGACTAAAAAGATAATATCAAGAAAACAAGGAGTCGGTTTTGTTTGTTTTTTTGTTAGGGGTTGAACCCAAGACCTCATACACGCTAGGCAAACCCTTGTTGAGCTAAATACCCAGCCCAAAGAGTTGGTTTTTTGAAAAGATAATAAAATGAACAACGCTAGACTAACCAGAGAAAAAAAAGAAAAAAACCAAATAAATAAAGCCAGAGATGGAAAAGGAGACATTGTATCTGACACCAAAGAAATACAAAGGATCATTTATAGGCATATACAAAATATACTATATTGTAAACAACTTATGTCAGTAATTTGGAAAACCTAAAAGAAATCGATAATTTTCTGACACAGATACCCTAATAAAATTGAATTACAAAGACAGAAACCGGAACAGACCAATAATGGGTAACAAGATTGAGATATCATTTCACCTCAGTTAGTATGGCTATAGTTAGAAGATAAAAATAACAAATGCTGGTGGTGATGCATTAACAGAGGAACTCAACAGAGGAACTGTTGGTGGGAATGTACATTAGTACAGTCATCATGGAGAACATTGTGGATATTGCATACCAAGTAGAACTCTGCCATGTGGTCAAGCTGTCCCGTTACTTGGTGTCTTTCCAAGGAAAATGAGATCAGCATGTTGCAGAGATGCCTAGATTTCCATGTTAGTTGCAGCACTGTTTATATTATCTATGATATGGAGTCAATCTAGTTGTCCATCCATAGATGAATGGATAAAACGTATACAGTGGAATATTAATTCAGCAATAAAAATGTGGAATCCTATCTTTTGCAAAAACATGAATGGAACTGGGATATTGTCTTTGATGAAGTGAGCTAGGTACAGAAAGTTGCGTATTGCACATTCCAATTCATTTGTGGAAGCTAAATGATTTCATGGAAATAATGGGGTAAAATGAGGGTTGCCAGAGGTTGGAAAGACTGGCGAGAGAATAAATACTAGGATACAGTTGCATGGAAGGGTGGGTTCTAGTCTTCTGCAACACAGTAGGTTGACTGGTTCCTAACAGTTACATATTTTGTGAAGCAGAAAGGGGCTTAAGGGTTCCCAGTGCAAGGAAATGGATGTTAGGAGGAGACAAATGCTGGTTGCCTTTGTTTGATGTTTGCATGTTTTGTGCATGTATCAAGTTGTCACACTGCCCTGTTTGCATATGCACAAGTACATGTTGATTTAAAAAAGAAGAAGAAGAAAGAATACTTGAAGTTCTATATCCATCACAATGATCTGGTACTGAGTAAAGCATTATTTGCTAGACTTCATGGAGTTGAATTTGTTTTCTAAAAATTATAATTAAATTTAATTTTAATATTCAAGTTTTCTGTTCATGCATTATAAGACTGATAAAATATATATTAGGGCCTGAAAAGTCTTCTCAGCATCCATAGTTACCTCTCATGTTAATCATTCTAGCTCATTTACCACTTGTGTAGTCATCCACTACTGTTGTTTATGCCATTTACTATTCATAGTGTTATATGGTGATTATTGCATTCATTTAGAGGATTCTTTCAGTACCTTAATTTCTTACTCTTTGTTCTCCATTTTCATTCCCTTTACCACTCTTGCCATTACCTAATGAATCTATTTGTTATCTTTTTCAGTTTTGCTTTTTTTTTTCCCTAATGCTACTTCCTTTCCATCTCACTTTTCTGGTACTCTGTAACTCCTATAGTCCTTTGCCCCATTGGAACCCATTGATCTCACCACTTTTTCATTTCATTGTTCCTTCTGTATTTATATCCTTTTTTCCCCCTTTACCCAGTTGTGGTTTCATGATTAATCATTATAATCGCTGTCTTGCATTTACCTTCAAATCCTTTTTTCTTCTGTACTTTTATTGTTCTTTGGTGTTAACATAATCCTATCAAAATCTGTCTTTGTTTATGTCTTTGAAGGTGCAGCTAATTGAAAGCGATTAGAGAAAAACAGGACACACAAACTGATAGATCTTATTCCTTATCAATAACCAAAGTGGGCTCATAATACTGCCCACCAGTCATGCCATGCCTCTCTAGTAATTCTTTTTCCTCACTGTAAGATGACCATTTCATGTTCTGAAACTTCTGATAGTTTTTCTACCTTTCTTAATTCTCAACTGACAACCTTGATTTTTACTTTACTGAAAATATTGGAGTAACCAGAAAATAATTTCCATACATTCCCATTACCATACCCATGTGTACCTATGTCTGTATATTCTGTTATTCTAGCTGAGGCCTATTCTCTCTTCACCAGATTCCATCCATTTTGCCTACTGAAGTATATTTTGTGGGGAGGGATACTGGGGATTGAACTCAGAAGAACTTGACTACTGAGCCACATCACATCCCCAGCTCTATTTTGTATTTTATTTAGAGACAGGGCCTCACTGAGTTGCTTTAGCACCTTGCCTTTGCTGAGGCTAGCTTTGAATTCACAATCTTGCAGCCTCAGACTCCCAAGCTGCTGGGATCATAGGCATGCACCACCTTGTCTGTGAGGATGTCCAACATCCTTTCTTAAGGGTGTTGTTCCAGTGATTCTTTCCTCTCTTTTGCAATCATTAATTTTTTATTCTCCACCTGAGCCACTCCTATCAGTATTACAAAAAATATTTTAAAATGCCCTTTAACCTACTTTTGGCTCCTATCCAATTTCCTTTCTTTCCTTTAACACAGAGCATTTGAAATAATTGCCTGTACTTGCCTCCATTTTTTTCTCCAGTTTTCCTTTTCTTCATGCTCTCCTCCTTACCAAACCTTTCTTCCAGGTCTCCACAGACCCCCCCCCTCCCCCACTTTTTTTAATGTGGTACTTTGGAGAACCCAGTGCCTCACACATGCTAGGCAAATGCTCTACCATTGAGCTACAACCCCAGCCCTCCACAGACCTTCTTGTTGCTAAATCCAGTGGTCATTTTTGGTCTTTGTCTTACTTGATCTATCTGTAACTCTTCATAGTACTTATTTCCTCCTTCCTGAAATATTTTGTCACTTGGCTTCTTAGTGAGTACTTTTTCTTTTTACACTTCTGTTCATTCCATAGTTTGTTTCTTTTTCTTTTTTGAGGATGAGGGTGGTGGACAGTACTGGGACTTAAACCAAGGGGTGCTCTACCACTGAGCTACATCCCCATTCTTTTTTTTTTTTTTTTTTAATTTTGAGACTGGGTTTCACTAAGTTGCTTAGAACAGCAATCCTCCTGCCTCAATCTCCTGAGTCACTGAGATTACAGGCATTCATTCACCACCAAGCCCAGCCATTCCGTAGTTTCTCATGTTAACTTTTCCATATCACCCAAACTTCTAAGTGTGGATCACCCCATAACTCAGTTCTTAGATGCTTTTTTCTTCTGTTTTTACTTATTTCCTAGGTGATTGCAATTCATTGTTGTAAATACTTTGTCTGGTGATGACTTCCAGATTTATTTAAGTCAGATTTGTCTTTGAAATCAAGTGTATTATCCATTATATAATAATATAATAATAATGCCAGCCCCAGCATTCTCTTTAAATTCTCAGGGTTTAGTAGGTATCTCAAAGCAGTATGTTTAAAACTAAGCTCTTGAGATTCCCTAAATGTTTAAATGTACTGCTTCTGCACTTTTTTCCTCGTCTCATTAATGGCATGTCCATTTTTCTATTTGTTCAAATCAAAAAAAAAAGTATCATCCTTGTCTCTTCAGTTTTTCCCACATCTGGTTGTTTCTGCAAATCACATTGTCTCTACCATTAAAATACATATAAAATTTGAACTACTTAAACCTTCAACCTGGTCCAAACCACTGACCTTTCTTATCTGAATTACAGTACTACCCTCTTAACTGATCTCTGTTTAGCCTTCTGCCCTTCATTATTTTTATCCCTTCATTATTTTTTTCCCCATAGCAGCCAGAGTGAACCTGTTAAAATAAAAATCAAATCATATCACTCCTCTATTCAAAAATTTGCAATCATATACTACCTCATGGGTAAATTCAAAGTCTTTACAATTGTCTGTAGGGCCCCATACAGTTGCCTACTGTTATTGTTCATTCTGCTCAGTCACCAATGGTCTTATTGCATATACACATGAACACTCTCCAAGCATGCCATATCTCAGAGCCTTTGTACTTGGCTCTCCTTGAAATACTCTTCCTTGCATGACTAGCTTTCTTCCTTACTTTGTTCCAAGTCTTGGCCACTTTCCCTAGCCTCCTGTCTACAATTTCAAACACTCCATCACTCCAGCATATCTCCTTCCTGCTTTACTTTTTCTTCTTGTAATCATTATCCAACATAGAATTTTGTTCATTTTGTGTCTATCCTCACTAGACTGTAAGCTCCATGAAGGCAGGATTTTTGTTTTGTTTTTCTCACTGCCATATTTCCAGCACACAGCAATACCTAGTATGAATTAGATGTACAATAAACATGCAACAAATTAAAATGTACATGTGGGGATGTATTGACAAGGAATGTGTTAAGAAATTATATGGCCTTATTTTTTCAGTAGATATTTTTAACTAGATCCTGCCGTTGTTATTCTGAAGATGATGAAATTTTTCATTGAAGTTTCAGAAAATGATCAGAGCTTTGAGGTGACTATGACCGCAACCACAGAGGTGGCAGATGATGAGATTACTGAGGGAACGGTGACACAGATCCAGGTATAGTACATGTTCTAACTGGCCTCAGGAAGGTGATCACAGTTTAGGTAATAAAATGATACTTTTGCAAAATAGCAACCACAAAATTGAGGTAAGACACCATTTAATTCAAATTCAGTCTCCACATGAGTCTTAGATTATAAAAATTCATGCCCTGTAGAGTGGTTCACATCTCTTGAAACAAAAAATGATGCATATACATTCACTACTTGTAGTGATCTCTTAACAATAGTAATGATGGCAATACTATTCCTTTTGGTACATGCAGAACTAGATAAATTTACCATGTGTAGAGAAGTTGAGTAGTAGTCAGATCATACTATTTCTTAAGTGAACTTTTTAATTGTCTTTTACAAGCCCTAGCTGAGATACTTGTGCCAAAAGTAGACAGACATGGTGGCTCGGGAGGCTAAGCCAGGAGCATTGCGAGTTTAAAGTCAGTGTCAGCAATTTAGTGAGGCGCTAAGCAATTCAGGGAGACCCTGTCTCTAAATAAAATACAAAATAGGGCTGGGGATGTGGCTCAATGGTAGGGTGCCCCTGACTTCAGTCCCCACCCCAGTACCCCCCCCCCCAAAAAAAAAAGTAATAAGTATTCTTTGCTATCTTAGATATTCTGAAGCTTAACTCTATATTATAAATTTACCTTTGGCTGATTGCCCCTTTCTTTTTTAGTAGCTAATTCTTTTGCTCATCCCTTCATTTAATAAAATATTTATTTAATAAGATATTTAAGGTGGAGGCATGACAGTATTTTTCTTTTAGAAAGCATCACATTGACCATTTAAGAAGTATAATAGTTGGAAATTGATATGTAACATCAAGGACTGAGGAGATCTCAGATGTGTGTAGTCAACCTTCTGTAATAATAAGCTACTTTCAAAAATCACACAATTTCCAGAGGAGTGAATCTCATATAGATCAGACAGCTTTGAGTGAGGATGGAAATCTTCATAATTAGTCCTTTGATATCAATGGATGATTTGGACAGGAATTTTTTTCAAGTCCTCTGAACCAGTAGATAAATCCTTTCTTCGAAATGAATGTTGTCAAAGTTATTCCAAATTTAAAGATTATGTAGTCTCACTTCATTCAGTTTTCACACAGTAAAAATAACATCCTGTATGTGATTTGATTTACAACATAGTTATTATAGGATTGAACAGTAGTACAATATTAGTCCTTAGTGTAAGAGAAATTATGGAGTTTTGTTTAATTTGTGCCCATTGCCAAAAAGTAAATGAGTTATAACTTAGTATTTAGTTTCTTGATTTGTTATTGTTTTAGTGAGTGAAAAACTTGATACTAACTTCTAATATTTATTTAATAAGATTAGCATTGGGTTGTGAATTGAAAGCAAATTAAATTGTTCAGAAATAGCCTGCTTCTTACTACTTTTCTGTAAACTAGGAACATATAGCTATTTGACATAGTTCAGTTGCTAATACATTGCATCTCATTCCAGTGATGAGATTAGCTTGACAAAATAATAAACTCTAGAACATTCCATTATACTCAGTACTTTGTGGTTTTAAGAGACTTTGAATGGGTTCAATGTTTATTTTTAGATTTCTAAGTCCTTTATACATTACAGACATGAAATCCTGCAACTAACAAAGATTTAAGTTTAAAACAGAGGCCTACTAATAAAGCCTGTGTAATGGCTTTATACATAAAGTAGGGAAAATGGAGAGAAGATACTATGAAACTACATGTAATACAGATACTTACCCAAGTCCCCCACTATACTCAGCAAACTCATTTGTTATAGACAGTGTTAAATATTACTGCTTCTGCTTGATTATTTGCTCTTTTGATAGCTATTTACAAAGATTTTAAATAATAATTATAACTCTTCATCAGGAAAATTTGAGTCATAAGGCATTAAATGCCCAGAGATAGCAGTTAATCATCAAAACAGACTTATTCTTAAGGTTCATGAAATTGGCTCTATTACATATTTAGACACACTTTGGAAGGTAGTGATTTGATTGTCTTATCCAGCTGATAAAGAGAGCATCTAAGAGTATCATCTGCAGTTCTTAAAAGTGTATAGTGTGGCGCATGCCTGTAATCTCAGCAGCTTGGGAGGCTGCGCAGGAGGATCTCAAGTTCTAAACTAGCCTCAGCAAAAGCAAGTCCCTGAGCAATTTAATGAGACCCTGTCTCTGACTAAAATACAAAATAGGGCTGGGGATGTGGCTCAGTGCTCGAGTGCCCCTGAGTTCAACCTCTGGAAAATCTATCCTCCCCGCCCCCTCCCCCCCAAAAAAAAAATAATTGTGTAGTGTATGTCAAGGTCTTTTGATAGCTCTCTATTTCACCCTTTACAAATGCATAATTCCTGTATCACATTTCAAAGAATTATTGATGAATACAATACATTGTCTGATCTGTCTCAGTTTTCTGCTCAATCTTGTAAAAAAAATCTAAATATCACACATAAAATAATAGGGCTTTAGAATTGTTCCCATAATTTTTAGATGGATTTAAAAACATTCATAAATACAGCTATAAAAATAAAGCAGCAACAATAGAGACATAGCTTTCCTTGTTGTGTGCTGGTTGTTCCCTGACAACTCTTTCCAAGTAAGATGGGTTTCAGTTCCTTTTCAGATTAGAAATTCAGTTTCTTCTTATTCAAGAACTATTCTAATCTTTGTTAGAATTTTCCTCTAGCGAGTTATATAATTTAGTAGTTTATCTAAATCAAGAGACTGATTGAGTTGAATGACCACCAAGCATTTGGTGGTCCACTTATCCTGGTCTGCCTATGAATATGGGCTCATACCTGAGATGGTAGCAATATTCTTAATTTACACTGTAGCTTCCTTTTGGCCAAGGTCAAATCTGTTCAAAGATTCTTTGTTCCTGTATAATTTGCTAAAGTATGTCTGTAATTGAAATGTACTTAGTGGTGTATCTTAACTGCAAGAATAATATTATTACTAATTATTTCTTTTAGAGGAAGATACATTAATAAGGCTGTGAATCAGCTCTAGAGATAGGCTAAAACAAAGTTTCCAATAAATAGTAGCAGACAGTGATTTTGCAATAATGTATTTTGATTATCCCTTTAATCCTTTAGGTTCAGCAAGAGATTACATTATGAACAACTGTGTATAGTTTAGGCAGCAAACTACCTCCAAGGACAATAACCAGCCATAATACTCAACCCTAGTATTTCCATTTTCTTATCTGGAACTGATTATAACTATATTTATAAACTCATTTATACATGTACACAAGTGTTTTTGGAATAGCCTGTATTAATTAAAATATGTAATGCATTCTTGACCCACATTATTAAAACTTGAAGCCACTAGTACTTTCTAGGTACTTTCTTAAATGGTCATATATATTAATGTTAATGTTTTTATACTGCCATAATAAAAGAAGCAAGAAATATATGTCTTTTAAATTGAATGTATTTTACTATACCTAAAAGAGTGAATTCCATATTATTACATTAGGTTTTTAGAATGCCTAGCATCACAAAAGGTAATCAAGTTTGGTATTAAATCAAGCTACTACTTAGCTACTACTTTTTTTTTTTAAGATTTTACAGAATGAACAACTAGATGAAATATCTCCCTTGGGTAATGAGGAAGTTTCAGCAGTTAGCCAGGCTTGGTTTACAACTAAAGAAGATAAGGATTCTCTAACTAACAAAGGTAAGATGTACTATAAATTTTAGTGCCCAGTGGAATCAGCTGAGGGACTTGCAGACATTAAGTTTCTGAGTTGGACCTTTACCATTGTGATTTGAGTAGTTACAGTATTTGAGTTTTTGTAATTGAATTAAATTTTGCCCTGAATGTCTTTGAATGGGACCACGAAACCAACATTTGCTTTTCAATAATTAATCATTATTTTTCTTTTTTTGATACAAAGTAGATTGTCCTGTTAATTTTTGAACAAATGCATGATTGTAGTATTTAAAAGACAGTACAGTCATTGCTTATGAGAATAGGTAATCAAGCCTTTTCAAAGGTCTACTTACTGGTTTAAAAGCATCTTAAAAGATTATAGTGTTTGTAGAACTGCTGTGCTTTTGAATGTAGCTAGGGAAATTGATACTAAAAAATGAGGGTATGTACCACTTTGGAGTAAGGAGAGGAAGCAGAAACAAGTACATTTATTATTTTCTACCCACTGTGCAACAAATATTCTAAGAAGACATTCACTTGTCATCATGTTTACCTTCCCTTAGAATCTTTTTGTACATATCCCTTGCCTATAAAACTTTTTTTTTTTTAATGGGGGGTACCAGATATTGATTTCAGGGGCACTCAATCACTGAGCCACATCCCCAGTCCTATTTTTTATTTTAGTTAGAGACAGGGTCTCACAGGGTTGCTTAGCAGCTCACTGTTGCTGAGGCTGGCTTTGAACTTGCCATCCTGTCTCAGCCTTTCAAGCTGTTGGGATTGTGGGCAGGCTTATTTTTCGTGGAAAAAATTTTCAAAAAGTTTTAAGAATAATTTGATTTTTCTTAATTTTATAAGTCTCTTTTTAGCAGTTACATACTTTTGAAAGGATGTGAGAAGTAAGTAATAGTTGTAAAAATCTTTTAGTTGTCATTGTCTTTATTCAATAGGTCAGATGTTTTCTTACTTAAAAACCAGAAGGTATGAAAGCATCTTTACTTTAGGATCTTTCAGGTTTAAAATGAGTGAGAAATTAAATTTGCTGTTTTATGCCCACTGATAATTTAATCACAAACCACATCTTTAATATTTTCTTCTCACAAAGTAGTATTTTCTGAATGTTTCTTGCTTTCTTTTAAAGGACATAAATGGAAGCAGGGGATGTGGTCAAAGGAAGAAATTGATATTTTGATGAACAATATTGAACGCTATCTGAAGGTACCCTATGACATATTTTTGTGTTTCACTAATTTGTTTATTGCCAATTGCAAAAGTAGTGAAGCAGTATTCCATATAATTATTATGAGATTTTCACTAATTTTTGTAACAGATTATCAACTAATATGTTATAGCTTAATAATACTAAGGTGAATGATTACAATATAAAATTTTTAGCCAATTTTGAATTCTGAATTTAAAATAGTTTTGTTGCTTTTAGTTACCATCTGAAGTTTAGACAGTCTTAATAATCTCCCAGCATATTGAAGTCTTGTCTTTTCAAGTAGCCTGTAAGTTAGAGTTTAATTTATATTGTTTAAATCCTAAGATATACATCTGCTTTGAACTTAAGATTTCATAATAGTTCTTTGCTTTTAAAAATCTTTAAAAATAGTTAATTTTCATATTCAGACATTACTTGCTCGTTAGTTCTCTTCGTTAAATGCCCTTTTAATGTAGTATTGTTGAAATAGGACAGACAGGACTCTCCTTAACATAGAATGTTTGCTTTTGAAAAGCTGTGGGTTCCTTTGGGAAAACTGAAACAGGTGAAGAGTGACATAAGGCGTTTTACCATGTGATTGATATATGTTAGTCACACTGCAAGAGTTTAGAGAGGGAATAGTTTATTCTTGGGATTGGAACAGTTAGAAATTTTTGTAAGAATTTGAGCTGAGTCTTCAAGGGGTAGAACTTGAACTAGAATAGGACTAACTAACTGGATGGACTAGCATGCATAAATGGTAAACAGCAAGGAATCAGAGATCAAAAGACCCTGCAGATTAATTCCTTTAAATTGAATCTTCATAAATGCCTCCAGAAAACTAGCCTTTAAAAACCAGACCAGAGAATTAGAACTTTATCCTATAGGAAACAAGAGGCATTGAAGTATTTAAGAAAAAGGCTGATTGCTTAGTTAAGTGAGACATTAATAGGGCAGATCCAGACTTTTCTCCTGGAAGTCTCTTCCTGATACTTTCTACCTTTCCCCATAATGGCATTAAATTCAAATAGTCCAAGTTTGAAATGTGGAAATTAGTATTGTTTGAGAATGGGAATGTATAGCATCTATTTAACCATTAATTTTCTTATTGTTTGATATATGTATGTATACAATATAAATGCATCATTGCTTAGAATATGAACAGTCTTCCCAAGCTAAGTTTTATAAACTATAAAGTTGATAATCTTTTATTATTTACTAATGAGTGAAGATTCCTCTACCAAGTTTATGGTTTGAAGATAAAACAGTGAACATTGAAAAGTATATCCAGAAGTATATTAAAGGTGGTTCACAGTACTAGGGTTTTGGCTCAGCGGTAGAGCACTCGCCTTGCACATGCAAGGTCCTGGGTTCGATCCTCAGCACCACATAAAAATAAATAAATAAAATAAAGATATTTTGTTCAACTACAACTAAAAAATAAAGATTAAAAAAAAACAGCTGTTCACTAGTCACATATACTAGTTAAAACTGAAAAAGTGCTGTATATTTAATTGAGGCAGTAAAGCATGATTTAAAAAACAACAACAAAAATACCACTGGGCTTGGGGAAATAAGATGGTTTCTTGTATAGGAAATAGAATAAATGATCCCAAAGACTCTTCCAACATAGTGATTAATTGGTGAGTGGCAAGGACTTAAGTAGAATTATAATATACAGGGAAAAGACAGATAAGCAAGTAGAGTCTATAAGGAATCCTGATGCTTAGGTGTTGGGAAAGAAGTAGGAGAAGAGTTGGAGTAACTTAAAAGAAATTTTAATTGGGCAATTGGGAGAATGATGATAGAATTGACAAAAATAGGAAATGTCTACAGGAGACCCTGCCCTGATCTTGAGAAAAGATAATTTGTTTGGTTTTAATTTTCTGACCGTGCTTTTTATTATATAATGCTTTTCTAAAAGTGCTGTGGAGCCATTTTTAAACCTTAGAGAATTCTGAGTAAATATCATATATTCTATTTATATAGAAAAGATAAATGAAATTAACTACCACAAGCAAAAAAGTGGTGGTAGGAAGAAAACTCTTTAATCTTTGTGGTTGTCCTGCAACACGGTACCTTGCATGTAGGTGTTTAAATGTTTAGGTTTAATTATTTACAAAAGTGAAACTGCATAAAAGAGAATTTTAGAAAAAATTCCAAAATTGAGAAAGTTTTCACCATGAAGATTCATACCTTCAAAAGTATCTAAAATGCATGCCTGTATAATTTTACCTGGTTTTGAAGGCTACCCATATTCATTTAACTACCCATATTCATTCTCAGGGTATTTTGTAAGTTGCCCTTTTACTCTGCATTATCATTTTGATATCCATCCCCTGTTGATTTAACTGTTTTATTGTGCAGATATACTACATGTTACTCATTCCACAGTTAATGGTCATTTGGGTTCTTTCTGGGTATTTTTGCTATTAATTTTCACATCTAATGTTTTGTGAATGGTTTCAGCTTATATTCCTCCAATAACATTTTTATATACTTATTGGCCATTTGCCTTTCTTCTTTGAAACTCCTCTTTGTGTGCTAAATACCAATAATGCTTTATTGGTCATTTGTGTTATAGCTATCTTGTGTTAATTTAGTGGCCTATATTTTCCTTTTTAGGTATATTTGATGAGCAGAAATTTTTAATTCCAGTATTAAATTTATCATTTTACTTTTATGTTTTGCATGTTTAAGAAATCTTCCCCTAGCTTCAAAGGCATTAAGATTTTTCTCAATTTTTCCTTTCAGATTGTCACCTCCATAAATGTGAAGTAGAGTTTTAGTTTTATCTTATTATCCTAGCATGGTTTTGGGGGTGTCAGTCTTTTTCCCAGACTACAGTGTCTGTTCTATCTTAAACCAAGCTTCCATAAGTTTCTTTTTAGGTTTTCTAGGTTCTATTTGTTATACTTGCTTCAGTACAACACTGTCTTCAGAAATCCCAATATGTGGTCGGACATGTCTCCTCATGAATGTCTTAGCTCTTCTTGGCTCTTTACTTTTCTATATAAATTCAGAATTAGTTTGCAGTAAATTAAAAGCTTTGATAGAATTTTCATTGGTATTACATTGAACGTGTACATCAGTTTGGGGGAATTAACATCTTTTCAGCATTTTATCTTCCTCTTGAATGTGGTATAACTCACTAGTTTTGCTAGTTCCTTGTTAAATTTTTTCAATAAATTTTATGTTCTTTGTAAAGGACTTTTCATAACTTGGCCTAAAATTTAGTCTTGGTGCCTTTAATTTTGTTGCTATCACAAATAATGACTTTTAAAATATAAGCCTTGTATAGAACTGCAAATAACTATATATTGATTTTATATCCAGCAACCTCGCTAAAATTTAGCCTTTTTGAAATCAACGATTTTTTGTTGAAATTGGGCTTATACATGTAGTGCATATTAAAATGATTACTTTCCAATCTTTTTCCTTTTTATTATTCTTGCATTAGACGACCAGAGCAAATTGTAATTTGCTCAGCTTTATTCCATATCAACATTGAATTTTTATGAATATTTTCCACATTTCTTGAGATTTTATATTCTGTAAATTATTGATGAGATTAATTATATTAGTAGTTTTTCCTGGAGTTGACTCAAGTTTGTATTCCTGTGATAAACTCACTTTTTGCAATGATGTATTAACTTTATACATTGCTGGATTCATTGCTAAAATATTAGGATTTGGGGGTCTATGTTATTAAATGAGGTTGGCCTCAAAATTCTTTTCTGAAACTGTCCTTATCTGATTTTGCTACTAAGGTTATGCCAAAATGACTAAAAAGTGTCTTCACTATTTTCTTTATTGTAGAATAGTTTTAGATCAAAGTTATATGACTTTTTGGTATAATTTACCTGTAATGACAGTGGTACCTGGAGTTTTCATTGAGGGAAGAACATTCTTGTTGGTTTGTGCCTATTTGATTTTCTGTCTTTTCCAGAGTCTGTTTTGGTAAGTTGACTTTTTCTAGGAATTTACTTGTTTTACCTAAATTCAAATTTATTGCCAGAAAGTTGTATATAATGTTCTTTTATTGTCTGATCTCTCCAGCATCTCTATATAGGCTCCATTTTTTCACTCCTAATATTATTTGTCTTTTTAAAAATTTCACCAGAAATTTTATCATTTCAAATTTTAATTGTAATATATCTTTTCAGAGAACCAATTTCTTGATTCATTTATCCTTTCTATGCTTTCTTATACTTTCTGTGCTATGATTTCCAATTAATTTAGCTTTTATAATTTTCTTCCTTCTACTTTATATTTGTTTTAAAATTTTTAATATAGTTTTAAAAGGAGTTAGCAGAAATTGAATTTATTGAACCTAATACAACTTGCTTTTGGAGCATTTAAGCATCACTTTATTATCTCAACATTTTAAAAGTTTATATTTGACTTACTAATGAATTAGCCTTATACTCTTTTTATAAATGCAATTAATGAACTTTAACGTTAAAACAAGTTTTAAAAGCATAGTATGTCCAGATGCATTTTATCAGAAATCCCTAAATCAAAGAAATGTAACCCATTTAGGCACGCGGAATAAAAGATGCCACAGAAATCATCTTTGAGATGTCAAAAGACGAAAGAAAAGATTTCTACAGGACTATAGCATGGGGTCTGAACCGGCCTTTGTTTGCAGTTTATAGAAGAGTGCTTCGCATGTATGATGACAGAAACCATGTGGGAAAGTATGAAAACTTGTAATGCTGCATGTTTTCATGTAATTAGGGGAAATATTTAAGGAATTGTCTTTTTTTTTTTTTTTTTAGCTGAATTATGACTGGGGGCCTCAAGTGAAGACAGCTATGAATTATAGTTAATATTTTTATCTTTCAGGTCTACCTTCATTACATGATTAAAAAACCTCATCATAAGGCCTCTTAGAAATTAGAATCTGAGTCTCTCTATATATATATGTCTTAGAATATTTAATATGGCAGTCTCATTTGTAGTAAATAACAAAGTATGGTAATGTTAAAAGAACTCTAAATTCACTGATGTGAATTTTTCTTTTTTGGGGGGTAACATTACTAAGTTTCTGGCCTTTCTAAAATAAAACCAGAGAGGAAAATAACTAATTCTGGAAACAGTGCTTGAATTTCTGTTATAGGCAGCATTTATGGGAAAGCATCATTAATTTTCTTGAGTGATTATGTGGTGTTACTGACATTTTAAATTTCTGTTTGGGAATTTTAAGTGGCAGTAGTCTGGCTTCCTAGATATTACCAAGCTTCAAGTGCTGCTTTTCCTCTAGCTCTTCAGCTCCTTGCTAATGAAAATATATTTGAAAGCTGAAGGGAACTAAATAATAAGTGGAAAAAGAAATTTTTAAAAAGTGAAGCAAGAGTGACTAAACTTTCCATAAGTCTTCCAAGTGGTTAAAAAGTGATTGGCCTTTTATAATTTTTAAATAAATGGACATTTTATAAAAGAAGAGTGCACTGGCTGTATTGAAATAAAGAGCAAGTTTATGCCAGAAGTTCATGCTTGACTAAATGAAAGGAAGATAATTTTAATTTTTTCAGTGCCTTGAGAGAATTTTCCTTTAGCTAAGTTATCCATGAGTCTTTCTGAAATAGTTACAATTTCAGTGTGTCTAAACTAAACTTTGTCATAAAGGAAGAGTTAGGAGCATAGGAGCAAAATCATTTTAAATATTGAATTTTCATAGACAAAATTGCTAAAATCATTGTTTTTTTAAGACAATAGAAGCATTTAACTTTTGAGTCATTTTAAAATGGGTTACTTTAAAATATGATACATAAGCTGACTTAATATTGAGTTCCCTAAGTGAAATTCTGATTTTTATTAAGGTTTTTAGCGTTCCTTCTGTTAATTTATCTCCTTTTTAAAATTTCTTTGTATTTCTAGATATACACCTGAAGAAATTGAGAAACTCAAGGAGTAAGTTTTAAATTGTTTTCATTATCTCTAATTGTTGGGGTTTTGTCTTGGGTTTTTTTAAGTTTTAATTTGAAATTTTGAGATTTTTGGTAGACTGGTATAGTTTAATCCTGCTGTTAAGCATGATTAACCATAAAAAGAGCTTATCTGATCCAGACTTGCACAAAGTAGCTATGTCCATAGCATACCAATTTAGTCTCCTATTGACAATCACAGAATACTCCTCAGACCACTAATAGGTTTCAGAAGAGGGCCATTTTTGGTTTGGGGAGTTTATATAATAGAATCAAAACCAAGGTTGTGCTTCACAACTTAGTCTAAAATGGTGAGTTGGCAAATGTTTCACTGAATATCCTTGCTAACTACCTTGTAAAGGTTGTTGAAGTCTCAGAAATATACTTTTGCTTCATTGAGTTAGGGTCATAAAAAGCATGGTTTAATGGACTATTATAATAGATCATGGAAAAAAACACTGAAGGTTCTTATTTTCAGATGTCTGAAGAAGAGTTTGTGAAGTGTTTGCTCAAAAGGGAAAAATCTGGGGCTTACCTGGGAGATTGTGTCAATAACCTGAGGGGAATTTGGTCTTTTTTGAACACATATCCAAGTTACTTATTTCTTCTCTGACCCAGGAAAAGGGCAATTGCTGCCTGTTTTTTTTCACCCACAGACAACTGTGGACCCCAATAAAAGGCCACACTTTCAAACTTTGGCTCTCAAAGTATTGCTGCCCACAACTTCCAAACCAATCAAATGGGAAGAAGAAGAATGAAGAATAAATGATGAAATTAAAAGGGAGAAAACAGTTGAACCAAATGCTGATTGGCAGACTCTTGTTTTAGGCTCCGGATAAAGCATGGCAATGACTGGGCAACAATAGGGGCGGCCCTAGGAAGAAGTGCATCTTCCGTCAAAGATCGGTGCCGACTGATGAAGGATACTTGCAACACAGGTACTTTGAATGCTGCTGGTGGGGGATTTGGTTTTTTTTTTGGCGGTGGGGTCACTATTTGAGCTTCTTGCCCTGCAGATACTGCTTTTTCTTCTGAGAGGGAAAAAAAATTATCATTTGCTTAATTCAACTTTTCTAGTCTCCTTCTTTTTCTTTCTCCTCTCCCTGCCCTTCAATTTAACAGATCCAACTAATCTTAATTTGTGTGCTTTATTTATTTTTTTAAGGTGACATTGTTCACAAGGACACAGAATTTCTTAAGTTTCAAAAGGACTTTTCAGGGCTGGGACTATAGCTCAGTTGGTAGAGTGTTTGCCTGTCATGCACAAGGCCCTGGGTTCAATCCCCAGCAAAACAACAACAAAAAAGGATTTAGGTCTAACATGTTTTCACTTTTGTAACAATTCTTATTGTCCCAGTTGAGAAAGTATTTTAAGGCATGTATATAGAAAATGGATTTTAATTCAGGTCCGTTTAACTTAATATTAATAGTACCGAATCATCTCATGTTTATAAAAAACATTGGTTGTTGGCAAGTCCCAAGTTAGGAAGGAGGTGTATTCAAAAGATTTATATGTGTTTTGCTTATCTCAAAGTATATTTTTCCATTTTTAAAAAAAACAGCTTATGACTATTGGTATTTTAATCTCCAGGCCAAACTACAAATATACACAAATTTATTGGTGATAATGTTAAACCTAACCTTCAACAACAGTTTTTAGGTTCTGTTGTTAACATTTAAAATATCATTTTGAGCCTCTTTCTTTAAAACAGAGATTAGAATAGAGGGGAATTAATGTTCTCTGAAGGTTCTCTAAGTCTATCTTTTAAGTAAAAACAAACAAAAACAGTTTTCCAGTTTAACTTCAGCTTCTAGGGTATATGTAGCCTCACTACACTAAAGTGAAATCAAGAATATATCCTCCTTATCTACTCTACCTTGGGTATTAAAGCACCCCTGGATTTTATCTCCAGTACCACACATACACACAAAAAGGAATATTTGATATTATTTATTCATAAATTCATGAGTTTAAAAAAAACAGGAGTAAAAATGGGTATGAATACTAGTGTCAAACTTTATTGATCACAGTAGTGTGGAGTTGGGATAGTGGGGAAAGAAGATAGTATAAGTTTAGTCTTTAATTGGTAGAGCTGGTAGATGTCCCTCATCATTCATTCTTGTGACTGTTGGCCTCTTAACTTCACACTTCTGCAGAGTAGGAGTTTAGTGAAAGCATTAGTTTCTGGCCTGTTGGGCCATCATTGAGGCTCTTTCCATCTTACTGTTTTTATATAAGTTCTTGGTATAACTTGAGAGTACATAATTCTTCATAGTTATATTTGGGGTAGTTTTTCTCGACTTAAAAAGTCAGTTGGTCCTTTCCATTATGATTCTTTGTTTTTGTGTGTGTGTTGAGACCTTTACTGGGGGTAGTAAAACAAAATTATCAGTAGGTATATGTGGTTTCCTACCAGAGGGCCATTCACCAAATAAACTCTTAGTACTACTGCCTATTTCCCAGTACTTGGAAATATAAGGCTGAATCAAATTTGTAAAAGAAGGTAGCAGTGGTAGTTTGGATTATTTCCTTCTTTCAGGGAAATGGACAGAAGAAGAAGAAAAGAGACTTGCAGAAGTGGTTCATGAGTTGACGAGCACTGAGCCAGGTGACATAGTCACACAGGGTGTGTCTTGGGCAGCTGTGGCTGAACGTGTGGGTACCCGCTCAGAAAAGCAGTGTCGTTCTAAGTGGCTCAACTACTTGAACTGGAAACAGAGTGGGGGTACTGAGTGGACCAAGGAAGATGAAATCAATCTCATCCTCAGGTTTGTGTCCTAATAGAAACTGAATAGTTACTATGGATGTCTTGATTGACTTTCCTGTTTTGGTTTTCCTAGATGCCTAATGTCTGAAAAACATCCTTTCCATAGAGAGCCATTGTTTAAGATCTAAGTACTTCATATTGAGCTCTTTTGTTTTGTTTTGTGTTTGTTCCTTTTTAGTGGATTTAGTGCCCGGGCAAAGTACCAGATTGAAGGCGTGGAGACTGAAGTCCTCTATATCCACAGAACAGGTATGGCACAGGCAGTGGCAGTGCAGCTTTTCCACTGTCTCACCAATGTGCCTCAGTCCTAGCCTAGGGGTACATGTTTAGGGTAATAGAGCTATTCAGTCTCCATGCCCTTCAATCCTTGGCTACTGTGCTAAGATTGTCAAGAAGGGGGACCCAATCCATAATTACACACACCATCAGCTTCGCACAAATTAAACACCTTTAAGATAATAAACCCAATTTTATTTTTTTTTTAATTTGTTGGTTTAACCATTATGACTCAGTGACTGAAGTGAACAAAAACAGCAGCAAGAAAATATTTAAGACACTGAAGAAAGAAACTTTTGTGGCTACTGTGCTTAAAATCAAGATCATCATAATAGTTAATACTGGAAATGGTTAATAGACCTTTAAAACACACAATTTAGCCAGGCATGGTGGCACTTGCCTATAAACCCAGCAGCTCAAAAGGTTGAAGCAGAAGGATCACAAGTTCAAAGAGAGACTCTGATTCAAAATAAAATATAAAAAAATGGGCTGGGGATGTGTTTTAGTAGTTAAGTGCCCTTGAGTTCTCCGTACCAAAAGAAAAAAAAAAATTTTTTTTTTAGTTGTATTATTGGTAGTACAACTAACAATTTTGGTTTTGTCTTTGTGTCTTAAAGGGTATTTTATTACATTAGTCATCTTTATAAATAGCTCATTTCTAAATCCATTTGTTTTACAAATGAAAAAGATGCAGGAAGTAATGTAGTAAAGGCCATACTATGAAACACTGAAGAACACTATACAACTAAACCTGTTCTTATTCTAATCTTTAGCCTACTCCCTTTCCTTCACAGTGCTTCATCTGGTTATACCTATTTGCAAGGGTTAGTGCCCTGGTTAATACGGCTGATGGTATTTCTTAGCTTTTAATTCTGGAAGCAAGTCGGCATTCCTGGAATCCTTTCCCCATGCAGCATAAGACTGGCATAATCTGCCATTCCTTTTATTACCAGAGTCGTCATCACCTAGTCAAAGGAGGGTTCTTAGGGAGAAATTAATTTAACAGCTAACACATGGTTTTTTGTAACCTGTAGGATAGCAGAGCTTGATGTAGCTGATGAAAATGACATAAACTGGGATCTGTTAGCTGAGGGATGGAGCAGTGTCCGTTCACCACAGTGGCTTCGAAGTAAATGGTGGACCATCAAAAGGCAAATTGCAAATCATAAGGATGTTTCATTCCCTGGTAATGTATTACTTGCCTTTTTAATTCCTTCCCTTCTCTTACCATATTTACTCTTTAGGAGTTAGAGGTTAGAAGTTCTGTGCCATGTAAAGATGTATCATGGCAGATTTTTACTTATGCCCTATTTCTTTGAGTAACTGTCTTCCCTAGAGAAAAGTTAATGTGATTGTAATACCTGAACCCAAAAGAGGAAAATATATACATTTACACATTCTTGTTTGTCAACATAAACTATAAAAACTGTAAATAGGAAATAGATTGTACATGTTTTACTTTTGTACAGATTTCTTTCTCAGTACTTAAATGTAAATAAACTTTTATGAGTTTTATAATTTTAAATATCTTCACAGGATTATTTAGAGAAAATCTTTGACAATGTATTCTGTAAAAGAAAAATTCTGTAAATTTCTAATTTCATTTGTTATGTAAATCCAGAGATCCTATATTGGGTTTGCTTAAAGACAACATACTTTTCATTGCATGTTTTGCGCTTATGCATTAAATTGAGTCGTACAGCCTATTTAATTTAGGTTGTTAAATTCATTCCCCTTAATGTAAAATTCCAACTTAAATTTTTCCCAAAAGAGAATTAAATGCTAAGGAATTTTCACTTGATTAAAAAAAAAATCTATATTAGGCCTCCCTGTGCAAGACCTTAAGAGAGGCTACATATTACATATACTTTCCTCTGCAGGTATAAGCATACAATCAAGTGCCCTTGAGTCACTGAGAGAAAAATGAATACTGTTTAAAAATAAGTTGCTTAGCATTGACAGTATTCTTCGTAAATTATAGGAATTCTGTCAGTAAGCCCTGGGAAATTAAAAAAAAGAAAATGTTTTATTTTTACTTTTTTTAAAACAATGCACACTCTTGGTTTTTGCATTATTATTCTTGGATCGCAAAAACATGATATTAAGAATTTTCTAAATCTGCTTGGGCATGGTGGCATGTATCTGTAGTCCCAGCTGCTTAGGAGTGGAGGATTACCTGAGCCCAGGAGGTCAAGACCAGCCTGGGCAATGTAACAAGACCCCCTTTTCAAAAGGGGGGGAAAAAAATCTGTTAGATGGATAATGTTTCCAAATTTTCAGAAGAGATTATGGTTTTAGTATTTTTATTGTTATTTTGATTAGTTTTCACATTCATTATGCAATTATTTATTCCAAATACTTTCCCTCCTTACCCCTCCTACCCCACCTCCCTTGTTGCTTAGATGGTGGTCTGTCGGAGAGTCATGTTCTTTTTGTCTACCCATCTCCCTTCAGTCTTAATAAAAGGTCTTAAACAGTTACATGAGAACCAAAAAAACAACCCAACACTTTTGGAGAATAAATCAGGATCTGGAGTTCCAAACAGTAATTCCAATTCCAGTGTACAGCATGTTCAGATCAGAGTTGCCCGGTTGGAAGATAATACAGCCATCTCTCCAAGTCCTATGACAGCGTTGCAGATTCCAGTTCAGATCACCCATGTCTGTAAGTGTTGGAACCTCAAGGCTCCTTGCCACTGGGATTTGTATGATTTGGTTTTACCTAAGTTGGTGAATTAAGGAAAACTAACATTTTATGTTTAGCTCAGTTAATATTTGTACAAAGAAAGAATGTGTAACAGGAAGGACTTAAAACCTGGCTATTGTAAATCATTCAAAACCATCTTTCAAGATTTTATAATTAACGATTCAATATGGGACTTAACTTTCCTATGTTCCTGTATGAATACACAACCAGTGTAGTAACTTCACATTATGTACAATCACAAGAATGAGAAGTTATACTCTGTATGAATAATACGTCTAAGTACATTCTATAATCATGTATAACTCAAAAGAACAAAAAAAAGGATTCAATAGAAATCAATTAGAAATTAAAATTAATGATTAATAGAAAACTGTCTAAAATAATGAATTAATGGAGCAGAAGATATGGAGTTCACAAGGTTAAGCACATCATTTATAGCAACTTTATCAGAAGACACAAATAGGGGATGGATTTATGGTCACATGTAGGATGGGTTTTGTTAAGGTCGAGAAAGATTTTCGTATGGGAGATAAGTCAGTTTCCTACAGGAAAAATTTTTTTTATCCCTCAGTTGTTCTTAGCACCTGATTATTTTGTGCTTAATGAGATTAGGGAACCCAGCAATTATTGTGGGGAGGGGAAATACTTTCTCTTCAGCTCTAAGCAAAGTTGACACTTCTCCCTTTTTTTCCATCGTTCTTGGATTGTAATGACAGAAAAGGAATGAGAACAATCTTTACTTATCTTTATCTCACTTTTTTAATAAGAGGTCTACATAATGCCTATGAAAAGGTTATTACCCACAAGCATACCAGTCACTTGAGCATTTTGCGTGAGACATGTCTTCACATTGCAGGATGCTCAGTATCCCTTGACCTTACCCACAAAATGCCAATAGTGCTTTCCAATCATGACAAGCAGAAACATTTCCAAATGTATCCTGTGGTTGAGACTTACTTGGCTACCTGTTGGCTTTATTATTAACACCATATCTGTATATGATTATAATGACTGAATGGGGTAGGGGGTATAGCTGAGTAATAGTGTGCTTGTCTAGCATGCGTGATGCCTAGCATGTTCCATCCCCAGCACCCAAAAGCAAAGTTACCTTAGAGACATTTAAACTAATCCTATCTCAAAGTTCTTGAGTTTATTTGCTTCACCTTCCTTCCATTATAATAAAGCATTAAGAATTTTATTTTCTTTTGCCTTTCTTGTTTCTGTTTTATAGCCTAAGAATTAACAGAGTAACTGCAATTACTAGTTAAAATAAAATGTGCGCTACTATATTGGTTGTAAATTGATTGTGCATGGAGAATTTTAGTTTTCCGTGGGCTGACAATACCTATTAGGAAGATAGCAAACATTTTATAAATAGTAAAATAAGTTATTTGCCTAGGTTTATATTGCTAGTAAGCAGTGTTGCTAACACTTGCAGTGGGCCAGACTTGGCTGTGGCATGTGTGCCATCCCAGATAAGTTCATTAGATTTCTTTTCTCTTCTAAATTTAAATGACTCAGGTTTACAGGCAAATTTTTCAAAATGAATTTGCCTTCATGACAATTGAGTACACTGTAGAACTTTTATAAAGCATTTTATTATTGTCCTTGTTCTTACTACAGCTTCAACAGACTCCCCTGCTGCTACTGTTGACTCAGAAACAATAACACTAAACAGTGGAACACTACAGACATTTGAGATCCTTCCAGTGAGTAATACTTAATATAATGGATATTGGCCATTTTTATGCATAAGAAAGATGAGTTGGTAACATTTTTAAAAAAATGTTATATATGTCATATAAAAGATGAAACTAAATATTTGAGGCCAGATGAATAGCCGACATTAGATATAAATCAGACTTCCACTTTTTTAATTCATTTAAATTTGCTTTTTTCTCATCTGTACATAATCCCATGTATTTTTACATATGAAAATGACAGTGCTAAAGAGTAGAGCACATAACATGGACTGTACTATACTGAATTATAAGTTCATTCTGGTTATTTGAGAAAAGGGTTATAGACAACAAATCACGAGCTTGAATAAGATTGATTCAGTAAACACTTCAGTAGCCACTGGGGGTACAAATTTTAAAGTTCCAGTCTTAACTGGTTTGACCACTTTGGGAAAACAATCTTGTAATTTCTAAAAAGATCAAATGTAGTGTTGCCAAACATTCCACCAGTTCTAATCCCAAAGAATACCTAAGAAATTGAAATATATTTGCACATAAAAACTTGTACATGAATTTTGATCATGGGTCAACACCCAATATTTTTGGTACTGTGTGTATCAAGTAAGTATCAAGCAACTGCTATGTTGTTAGTGGGTTAGGGATATAAAATGCATTTTTTACTAAGTGGCATTTTCAGTTTATGATGGGTTTAGGTAAAAGTATATCTCTGTAGGGCTGCCATTTTCTTGAAGAGTAATGGCTGACTCTGGCCTGATGAAATGGGTCATGATTGTTAATATGTAGTCCTAGTCATTGTTCTTTCTAAAACAAAGAAACCCAGATTAGTTCATATTTCATTAAGTAGAAAATAATAAATTGTATATAAATTCTCTCCAGATTCATTTACTTTAAAAAACATAAGGGGTATTAGTAGAAGAGTTTATTCGTCCACTCCACAATCAAATCCCAGGAGGAAGATGAACAAAGCAAAAGGTTCTCTTTCTATCCTTAGAACTCAAAGCTTGCTTAATTGGTTTCCAAAATAGGAATATATACAAGAAACCATATGAAACAGGTAGAAAACAACTTAATTTTAAGTTTTTTTTTATACCTTCCTAAGTAAAAATACACTTATACATACAATTGAGATTTGTGTTCAGGTTATTATAACTTAAAAGGTCACATTCAACTATTCAGAGATTTCTCTCCCAATTTATTTGTAGGGGATGATACCAGTAACCAAGCTTCAAAAAATGGAGATTTAAATGTGTTTTATTAAAACACATGTGACTTACAGACAGAGTATTTACAGTTATAACTGTCTATATGTGATTAATACATGTAACTCTTAAGGAAAATTATTAGCTTTCACTTTTTCACTTTTTTTTTTTTTTTTTTTAATGATTGTCTCCCTCTTGGGTGTTAGGCACTTTCATAGTCATTTCTAATCTAAACTCTTCCCATGAGATATAGGTATTATTCCCATGTAAGGAATAAAGAAACCTGTATTCAGGGATTTATTACACAGGAGTTGACAAGATGATATTAGATCAAACAACAGGCCACAAAATTTCAACCCACAGCCCTATTTCAAATACATACACTTCTTCTAACTTAAAATTACATAGAAGCTTATGGTTTGAAAGGTTTATTGGTGAGTAATTTTGTTACACTTTAAAATCTCAAATGATAAAAATGTTTGATCAATTAACCAGCTTTCAGATAAGCATCTTTTTTCTTTAGAGCATTGCTATTGACATTTTGGTAAATTTTCCCTTAATATGAAACATTTCTTAAAATTATACTATGAAAATTTGAGTTCAAGTAAGTAACACTGCTGTTGTGCCTTTTAAAAAATGGTAACTTTCTTTTTTAAACTGGGATACTGCCTGTTTTTATGTGCTACAGAGAAAGATTAAAGAGGGATGATTGTGTATATGCTGGGTTATTTATTGCATGTGCATCTGTGTCTTAGTGCCCTGAAACAAATAGCTAAGACCAGACCATGGGAATACATAGGAACAAAGAGTAGGATAAATGCCTTACCTGTTAAATCTCCAGACTGAGTATTACATCCTTCATTTTATTATTTGTTTGCACCCTCATAATTGGTAAGTACATTTGTAGCTATAAATTAGTCAGTTCATTTTAAGATGTAGAGGTAGACTTAATCAGTAGCCTATTAATACATATATTGAGCTGTCTCCTTTGTTTCTCCTTTAGTCTTTCCATTTACAGCCCACTGGCACTCCAGGCACCTACCTACTTCAGACAAGTTCAAGTCAAGGCCTTCCCCTAACTCTGACTGCTAGTCCCACTGTAACCCTGACAGCTGCTGCTCCTGCTTCTCCAGAACAGATCATTGTTCATGCTTTATCTGTATGTTACATAATTTTACTTGATTTTTTTTTTAACTTATTATAAACCAGGACTAGTTTGCTAACTAATGTCTTGCATTATTGTCCCAGGCTCAGTATTTTGCACCCTCATTCTTCCTTCACTGGGATACTGCCCTTTATTCCTCCTTTTATGAGACAGATGTACATTATAGTAGGGAATTTAGGAGAGCCCTACTTGGTAAAGAATTGAGGTTCTAGAAAAATAGTATTCAAACATTTCAGTTACAGAGGTGAGAAATAATGGGAGGGACCATGGGGTACTACCTATAAATGTTATTTGTTCAATAATTTAAATCTAGTGTTACTTTCTCATTTTGCCATTGATAGTTGTCTTTAATGTTTTATAGCCAGAACATCTGTTGAACACAAGTGACAGTGTCACAGTGCAATGTCACACACCAAGAGTCATCATTCAGACTGTTGCTACAGAGGACATCACTTCTTCCATATCCCAAGCGGAACTGACAGTAGATAGTGATATTCAGTCATCTGATTTCCCTGAGCCTCCAGATGCACTAGAAGCAGACACTTTCCCAGATGAAATTCATCAGCCTAAGATGACTATAGAGCCATCATTTAATGATGCTCATGTATCCAAATTCAGTGACCAAAATAGCACAGAACTGATGAACAGTGTTATGGTCAGAACAGAAGAAGAAATCTCTGACACCGACCTTAAAGAAGAAGAATCCCCCTCTGATTTAGCCAGTGCTTACGTTACTGAGGTAAGCAACACTTAATAGAAAAAACAGCTTAATGGGTTCTTGCCTTCAACCTCAAATCGGCCATTTGGAAATATCACTAAAGTGATATTTTAAGATCTTCCTTCCTTTTTTTTAGATCCACAAAACAAGTACAAAGCCCTACCTCTGACCACAAAAGTATGAGTGAACAAACACTGATGTTTCTCACAGAAGTGGGCAGTCACAGATTTCTTGTGGCACTCGAAGGGAATAAGAAAGCTATGCTCTGTCTTAACAGTTCTTCACTACAACTTTTCCCCTCTCCACCTCGGTAGATTGAGAAATGTTTGTTAGAACAACTTCTGAGTGTGGTTAATAGTAGACTTTTATGGTTAGGCTTAGGAACCTTATCCCATGGTGTTAAAAGTCTACTTTCCTCTGTATTCAGGTGACCTGTAACTGAATTAATTCTTTTTTGCTCCTTTTTTGTTAACATTTAGTAAATTAAATTATGAGATTATGAAGGTTAACGGGGCCATCTTTTTAAGCTCTTAATCTTTATGTTTGAGAATTAAGTACTGTCAAACCTAGACATACTTGGGATCTGGAAAACCGACAAGGAATATGAGTCAAATCTTTTTCTTTCTTTCTTTTTTTAAAAATATTATTTAGGACTTAGAGTCACCCACCATCGTAGAACAAGTTGATCAAACAACTATTGACGACGAAACAATACTTATCGTTCCTTCACCACACAGCTTTATCCAGGCATCTGATGTTATTGATACTGAATCTGTCTTGCCTTTAACAACACTAACAGGTAACTGTAATATACTTCTTATATCCTGTGCTTGATAAATCTTAAGGGGAAAATTTGGGCCTTAAGCCTTTTCTTAATCCAACACGAAAACTCTAATCCCCTACACCATGGTAGAATACTTACAAAAATTCCTGACAGTCTTTTCCTATATATATGCAATTTTTAACCTAAGTTGAAACTTAACTCATTACAGATCCCATACTCCAACATCATCAGGAAGAATCAAACATCATTGGATCATCTTTGGGCAGTCCTGTTTCTGAAGATTCAAAGGATGTTGAGGATTTGGTAAATTGTCATTAGTTCATTCTTAGAAACAGGTAGTTAAAGCAAAGAAGCCACACTGTTAATTACAATATCTCCAAAGAAATAGGAGCAACCTCCCTTTTACCATTCCTCTGGCTTTTAAATAGCTACAATGCTTAAGCCATGCACATTGTTGCTGCTATGATTTTTTACCTCCTTTTAAGTATATCATCTGAGGTCCAGTTTAATGACAGTGTGTAGGTGAGTAGAATCTGGAAGATTTAACTGCACAGATCCTTGTGTTTACTGTTAATTGTCAGGACAGAATTTCATTTACTTAGCTACTGAGAAGTTTTTTTAAATCACCAAAGCAGTAATATTCATCTCTGCAGATAAACAATGGCACTCTTAACATTCTCAAGTAGGCCTGGTTGTATTTCAGAGAAAGCTCTCAACATGGTCTAGAGCTATCAGTGACCTTCTTCAAAAAGATTAAATAGTTTTGAGCCTTGACCAGCATAAAATACAGAGACCTAAGATAATTGTGTTGCGGTTACTTTTGGTTAACCCATTGCTGGCAGTGGGAGCTGGTTCAGGCAGGGTAAAGAGGACAGCATTAGAGTCAAGAAAATTCACTACAGGTTTTTTATTACTTTTAAAGGGAATATGGGTAAGAGTAGTAAACAACCCACTGGTAACTAAGCAGTTTTTACCCCCTCAACAGAAACCACTGTTATTAGTTTACAGAGTTAGCACTTTGAAGTAAAATTAAACCAAATATGGAAAGAGATAATATCCCCAATACCATGACTGTTTATTACATGTTTTATGACATAGACTATCCAGAAAATATTTGAGGGGGTATCAGAGTTTGCCATTCACTTAGTGCACTAGCTGGTGGAGGTACAATATAACTGCTCCCTCTCCAGCAATTTTTAAAAACAAAATAAAATTTGCTTCTGTAACAAAAGGAAATAAATCGAGTCATTCCTACTAGAGAAGGGTTAAGCCAAAACTAGCCTCTAGGGCTTTAATGAATATGACCCCTATAGAAAAGTCACAAAAAAAACTTGTATAAATTATTTTATTTATTATTGTAATTAGATCTTCACAATCAAAGTTGTCTTTTCACTGTCTGTGTTTTGTTAACGTGAAATTGTAGTTATAAGCAAAAGTTGGTTGCCTAGGGAACAATAATTGTATATTCAGTTTAACAGAAATAAAAGAATATTTGTCTTAAAATGCAAGATTTTGAGCGTTTGCCATGCAATTGTAAAAAATAATAATAATTTCAAAGTGAAAAGTACTTGTGCTGTATGAACTTCTAAGTTTTGGAATGTTTTAAGTGCATCATCAGCTCCTTAAAGAAAAAGCAATGAGATCTATGATATGTCTCCCTTTCAAGAGGGAATTTAAATTTACAATTAACATGAAAATCATGTATCAGACTTCTGTAGAAGATTCTTCAGCATATATCCAACATTTATTCACTGTCCTAATGTATAGTTTTGAAGAGTCTTGGTAAGTATTTCTCCTTGGCAGCCTCACCTTCCCACATCATGGAAGTACAGGTTCGCACATATACATAACATGATGATAGAAAATATGATATAGTAAATTAGATTTCTAAATTTCGGTTCTAAGTCTCCTTGTCGATACCAGTAGATCTAAAAGAAGAATTAAATAAAAATTAAAGTAATAGCCACTGGGCCAACTGTTAAAATTTAAATTACAAAATTGTTTTTCCACCAATTTAACCAGTGAGACAGTCTTATTAGCCTACATCAATTTGTATGTATTTAGATAAAACTACTCAATGTTAGTCACTCAAGGCTTCAAGCCAGGGGAGACAAGAAGGTTCCCCAAGTGGGATGGGTCAGTTCTTCAGGTCATAGGACTGTAGTAAAACCAGTCCTATTTAAACTCAAAACAACCCAGAGGCACTTAGCAACTGAGTCACATCCCCAGTCCTTTTTATTTATTTATTTGGAGATGGTCTCACTAATTTGCTGAGAGTCTTGCTGGCTTTAACTTGTGATCCTCCTGTCCCGGACAGGCATGCCTAACTGTTTTTAAAGGTTTACTGTTTTGTTTCAGTTTTTCAAGGGTCATGAAACCACTACCAACTACTGAATAAATACTGAGGAGCCGTTGTGGAGGGAAGCACAGAGATTAAAATAAATTATGTTATTAGAAATAAATCTAGAATGCTATCCCTTCCATTAAAAGTATTTCTCAAAGCCTGCTGGGCCCTGAATGTAGCCCTTGAGTGAAGATAAGTATATCAAAGTTTTTTAGCTACTAATTTCACTAATTTCTTCCTTCACTTTTTAGCTAAGAGTTCCAATTGTGGGACTTCTGAGTAAAAACTAATGTGCAATTAATAATTGGGACTTCTGGCATCTTGATGCAGAAACTAATGAGGACGAGTGGGGAGGTGGTATTAGACAGAACCTTTATATAGACACAGGGCTGGGAATCTATTCTAAGGACTGCAACATTAGGCCCTCAAGAATACTTCATTTAAATTCTAAATAGTACTCACAAGTATGCAGGCAGTAATACTACTCAAAGAGATGCAGACAGCAAAAAATATATTCAATGGTTTGGGAGGTAGTTGAGGGAAAACAAAAGCACTGATCAGCGTTACCTGTGTGGAGAGAAATTATATAAAGCCTTAGAATTAATTCTAAGATTTGGTTAGGGGTATAAGTCAGAAGGAGAACCACCTGTTTAGCATAATTGAGGCCCTAGATTCAAATATCAGCAACACCAAAAAGGGAAAAAAAAAAAAAAGATGACTTATTAAGATCAAATCTAGACAAGGTAACGATACTAGAAGAAGCTTCACATTATAAAATTATTTCTACCCATCATGTTTGATTTCTGGAATGTCAATACAATATTTTATAAAGTATTTGTATATATGTTCAAATTCTTATAATAATTCCTCCTTTTCTATCCTTTCCTTGCTTATGAAAGGAGATGAAAGATCAGTAAAGCTAGCTAATCTCTATTAGAAATCATTTAAACCCTATTCCCAGAACTAATGACTGTACTGGTAAAAATGCTGACATTCTTAATCTGAATACTCCTACCAAAAATGAAGAATATAATCAAAGCTGGTTTTACTTTCACTATGAAAAATACTAAAAGGTGGGTTCCTAAAACCCATTTCTGCCTCTATCATAGGTACATAGAACATTATACCCATTCTTTTTATTAAGAAGTCATGAAAAAAACACTTAAGGTTAATAAGTGAAAATATACCTAAAAATATCACTATCAAACTATAAAAATATACCTTTATTTTATTATATAGTACCCTAGTTTTATTATACAAAGTGGAAAATCACTATATTATATGCTAACCAAATCTTTTAAACTTAACCAGTGATAATTAAGATATTAACAAAAGTAGGGAGTTACCATGGCTTACATCTGAAGGAAGTTGATGGTAGCCACTGACATTTTTACAAACTTACTAGGCAAGGAACCACTGGCAAATTCATTTGATTTGTACTATTTCTTGTATTCAACTGGGGAATTGAGGATGAAAATCAAATTAGTTGCATCAGTTGCCAATTGCAGTTTTGTAGTAAAGTTGAAAGCATGAACACTTAACATACTCATGTATTAGCTCTGAAAGTTGTTTTGTTGTTGTCTTTTTTTTTTTTTAATTGAACCATAATACTAAATTTTTCAGAACTTTGAGAGCCTGAATGAGGCACAAAATAAAGATACTTACTAGAATCAATAAGGATGTTAAGCTGCCAACAACTAAATTGATGATTCGGTCCTGAAAGAGAAAAGAGATTATGAGCCATATGACTTGGATTCCCAGCACTCTCACAATGATACATATCAGGCCTTGGGGGTGGTTTAAAATGAAAATACTTCTATATATTTATGCTTGCCTTAAGGCAAGGTGTTCTGAGCCATAGGAATGGAAAAGGTACTTTGGAAAAATCAGGCCAATGAAGGAGGTTTCTTGAAAGTTGAGAAATTTACACTAGAATCTTGAAGAATGCAAAGAACTGAATGGGAAAGGAGGTTTACAAATAATCTTGTGCTGTTGGAAATAGTATAGGGAGGACAGAGTGCTAGAATTGTCAGGCCAGAGCTAGATTTTGTAGATGAGATATCTGAGTATGGGGTTTTTTGTTTTGTTTTGTACTGGGGATTGAACCTAGGATCACTTGAGACAGGTCTGGTTAAATGCCGAGGCTGCCTTGAACTTGTGATCCTCCTGCCACTGAGCTTATAGGCGTGTGCCACTGTGCCTAGCTTCCATTGAGTTTTCTTGTCTTTTTCAAACCCAACTTGTGATCCAATTCTAATCCTAATCCAATCCTAATGAATTTACAGGTTAGCCAACCCAATTTGTCCTCCTGTCAGATGTGGAATACCTATAAAAAACATAATATTGTATAATATCATTCTAGATTATGATTTGCAGTCTGTTTTAATGCACCTGTGTCAATTTCATTGACACAGTCACAGAATTGAAAACTTCATCTGAGCAGGGAACATAATATGCAATGTGAGCAGCCAATAAACACCTCAGATGGGAAGGATCACACAGCAGCAAACTGAACCCTCATTTCCAAGTTGTCTGCTTTTAAAGATAAGAATCCAAAGAAGTTAGAGAGTCCAGCAGGCAAAGCTGAAAGGGGAAGTATATGTAAGAAACATGTACTGGTTGTGCCTGATCTAACCAAGGACCAACCACAACATGGCTACTGCAATTTGAAGGTTACCAGACAAAACTAATTCCATCCATAGCCTCATTATTCAGACAGATCCCACCTGGAGTCTGAAATTATGACCCTCTGTTAAGGATAGATCTAGGGCAATTCACTTATTACTACATAAGGTATATGTATATGAATGAATGTGTTTAATAAAAAATGTGTATTAAGATTAAATACATGAACCCCACTGCTTCTGCCTTGTGAAAAAGGTTCAACTACATTTTCTTCATGTTTATTCCAAGAATCTGCTCTCATCTCTACAAAAGCTAAGGAGTTGCAAAAGTTTACAAAGTCTGCTGTTTCACCAGTAGAAGCCAGGGAACAGGTTCAGGTAAGAGGTAGCTAAGAAGAGGAATCACTGATTTTCAAATGTTACAGCAACTTGTCTATCAGGATCAAAACAAGGGGAAAAATAATGGTGAAGGGACGGTAACTATCTTAACTTTCACATGTCTTCTCAAAAATTTTGGAATGAAATGGTAATGTCTATTTTATAGGTGACAAAACAGGTTCATCAAAATTTATATCTTGCCCAGGGTCTCATATTACAAATAGTAATGGAAATAAAATTCAATGTCAGGCCTGCTTTCCCCCAACAGAGAAGATCCCATTTATACTCTGCTGGATGAGCAACTACTGGTCTAGACAAAAGAAGTCAAATGGCAGATGACATCTCAAAGCCTATTAGTAAAGCATCCTGGTAGCCTATTAAGAATGAATATTTCTGCATATGTGGGTCTTTTTTTCAAGATTATTGATTAACCATATAAGCATAATGTTTTAAACATTCTTATGAAAATGTATTTAAGTTAATATTTTCCTGCCTGCCTTTTACACAGCCACTGAAGAGAACTGCAAGTAATTTTCATGAATATCAGTTATTATACTGATGTAATGGTAGTGGTTCCTTGGGGCTCCCAAGATGAAGGGAACTACTTAGACATGGTAGAAGGGTTTCTCACAAAATGTTCTTATTCCAAGCAAAAGCCTATTAACATATCCATGAACACAGGTCAAACTTTGGGAGATATCCCATTTCTAATGCTATCTTCTAAACTCTCCCTACTGCAAGTGTGGTATATGGACCAGCAGCACTGACCTCACTGAGAGCCTGTTAGAAGTACAAAATCTTGGACCTTGCCCCAGACCTAATGAATCAGAATCTACAGTTTAATGAGATCTAGTAATATGTGTATGCACACTTAAGAAGCATTGTTCAGAGTCTTCAAATGAACTACTTTGAGTGAACTATTATTAAATTCAAATCACAGGGTGGAGACCCTTCCTTGGACCAGAGATTATTTTTAATTAGCAAGCTCTTCCAGTTCCTAATTTCCAACGACATTAGAGAATAATTCAAAAGCTAGGTAATTAACATTTCACAGGAGAGTTCTGGGATCAATATATTTCAAATTAGAACTAGAGTTTGTTTATGGACATTTCTATTTCTCCAACTCTATTAATTCTGTTTCTACTACCTGTTATATGGTTTTTAATTTTATTTTTACCCTAGCTCCATCTACCAAAACTGTTCTCCCCTCCTAGAGTTTTAAATCTTGTACTATTACTTAATGCCCTATGTAGGCCAGACAGGAGCAAGATCAGCCTGGATTCTTACCTGCTGAGAGGAAAAAGATAAGGATTTAGAATATCCCTCTCAAAAAACAAAACATTCAACAGAGTTTTCATTAATACTTCATGTACACTGTAATACATGAACATAAAATACATACTCATGTACATATATGTATTATTTTGAGAAGGATTCTATATATTACTTTGTAAGTTATTCATTTAAACATTAGTGTATGCTAGATAAAACCATCTCCACTCTCCAGAAATTTATACTATCCAGAGTTCAGGAGGCCACTAAGGAAAAAGGGAGAAAGGAATCTTGGTAAATCAGGGAGAGACTACCAGAGAAAAGTCAACCAAGGACTAGCAAATCAGAAGGAAAGGTGGTTCACTAAGAGGAATTCCACAAAGATCCAGGGAAGAACAAAAGCACTGCTGTTACCAAAAAAAAAAAGGGGGCGGGGGGGGGGGAACAAATGGAAATAGATGAGCAAACTTCATGAGCTGAATAAGAAATGGGAGAGGGCTGGGGATGTGGCTCAAGTGGTAGCACACTCGCCTAACATGCGTGCGGCCTGGGTTCGATCCTCAGCACCACATGAAAACAAAGATGTTGTGTCCGCCGAAAACTAAAAAAAAATAAATATTAAAATTCTCTCTCTCTAAAAAAAAAAAAAAAGAAAGAAATGGGAGACAATGTACTCTGAAGAGATCTTCCTGAACCCAAAGGAATCACATCATTGTTTTCCTCCAAAGAAAGGAGAAAAAGATGATAGGCATATGTAAATAGTTTATATTTGTATTTGAGATGATAGAAAATTACCCTGCAGCAGCTTGGGAGGCTGACACAGAAGAATTGTGAGTTCAAAGCCCACTTCAGCAATGGCAAGACACAGTGAGACCTGTCTCTCAATAAAATACAAAATAGGGCTAGGGATGTGGCTCAGTGCCAAGTGCCCCTAAATTCAATCCCCAGTACTACCCCTACCCCACCCCACCCCACAATGAAAAGAAAGAAAATTACCCTGTAAAGCAAGTAAGCAACACATTATCTCCATTTATCATTGTGTGACTGCAAAATGCAAGTCTAGTGAGCAGATCACAAGAATTCCTAGACAGAGGATGTGGGCACTGAAATTAAGAATCAAGAGACCAATATTCTCATCCCATTATGCCACTGGCTAGCTGTATGATCTCAAGTGGATCCCCTAACCATCTATCAGATTAGAAAATTAGGCTAAATTATGTCTTGTCCTTTTCAGTTCTAATAATTTACAGTTCCAAAGAGTAGGCCTAGCCTACTTCCTTGGTTATCAAAAAATAAGGAAGCCCCCAATCTTGCCTGGTCAGTCACTGGCCAGCAATTTGATATAAGACAGAATCCCAAACTCATTCCAGAAGCTCAGGTAGTAATGATCACTCAGAGGAAATTGTTGTCAATAACCAAAAGCCAGCATCTGTCTTTAATTTTAAGGATACAACTCTAGTATTCTAGAGTTTAGAATGCTATAAATACCTTGTTCAACCTTCCATTTCCATGGCAATTCATGTTTTGCCTAGTCCCAAAACGGATTTGAAGGGCATGTGCTAAATATAAGAAAACCCTAACCCATTTAAGCAACAATAAAAAGATGAGGCCAAAATTTCTAAAGAGGTTTGGAGAATGTAAAAAAGGAATAAAAATTATCTGTGGTCAACAGTGGTCCAAAAATATTAAATGGGAAATTTCAGATCTAAATAATTTGTTAAGTTTTAAATTGTACATCATTCTGAGTAGCATGATGAAATCTCAACACTGTCCAGCCCTGTCCTGGGAAGACCTGTATCATCCCTTTGTCCACCGTATCCACAGTTAGTCACCTTAGTCACTTAGTCGCCATCTCAGTTATCAGATTGTTGCAGCAATGCAGTATTTGTATTAAAGCAACCCTTATTTTACCTAATAATGATCCCAAAGTACAAGAGTAGTGATGCTAGCAATTCAGATGTGCCAAAGAGAAGCCATAAAGTTTTCCTTTAAGTGAAAATGTGAAAGTTCCTTACTTGATGGAAAAACTGTATGCTGAAGTTGCTCAGATCTACAGTAAGAAAGAATCTGTTACCTGAAATTATGAAGAAGGAAATTAAGGCTAGTTTTGCTGTTATATCTCAGACAGTAAAAGTCACAGTGCAAGATAAATGTTTAAAATGGAAAAGATGCTAAATTAATAGGTTCACGATTTCCAGCATCTCCTATGGATAAAGGAGGATACTGTACTAAGATTCCTGGCAGCAAGGTGGGAAATTCAATGGGGTTTTAAATTCTAGCTAATAAAAGTAACTATGTTAGATCACTAGAGGAGGCAAACTTCTGGCTCTGAAAAGAATTTGTTGTATAAGTCTGTATAAAAATACAGGGATACAGGAAACAGGTACTTTGTATAGTTGTTTCTTACACTGGTCCGCAAGAAAGGCTGTGTCAGTTCTGTCACAAGAGAATGTGTCCACTATGCTATAAGATGGGCATGCAACAGCACAGCAGAAGCTGTGGCCAGGTCTTGCAACCCAAGGTCATGCTTTTGCCAGCCACAGAGGCCCAACACCCTCACAGGTGCTTCTAAGAATAGGCTCTTTTGATTCCAAGGAAATATCAATAGAAAACCATGAGAATCTCTGGGGTCCAGGTTCTCTTAGCCTAAGTACAAGGCCAGTCAATTACTTTCTGATAGAATAGGACCAAGGCATCACAGCTCTGAACCCAGCAAGGCATACATCCAGCTGGAGGCCACATCCTTCGACAATGCTCAATCCTTGTAGGAAGGAACAAAGCAAAACTGAAGGCTGCTGCAGAAAAGAAAAATCCTAGATGAACAATGCCACTAACACATTTCCTTCCATTCTCTTGAGGGAGAAGGTGTGGTCAGATAGAGAACTCTGTTTTTGGCGTTCAAATTTTCTGTGTAGCTCCATAAAAGTCCTCCTTGGTATCACAGCCCTATCTAGAGCCACATCCCTCCCCAGGTGCTCTCACTCCTACCTAGGTCATCTCCCAAATGTCTTCCATCCACATCACCTCTAACACCTGTTCCAAGTAAGCAAACTGCATCATGGACTACTCAGAGTTCTCCCATGCCCTGACTTTCCCCTCCTGCCCATCTCTAAATGTTCTCCCCCAGAAACCCATGCTCCTAAGGACTTTTCCTAGGGCTCATTGAGCCAGGAAGTACTGGAAAGACAGGGCATTTCCAGTTCTCAAAGCCAGCCTCAGCAATTTCAGTAATATCCTCCACTTCTAAAATGTATGGCTCTGGGCATTCTCATACCAACTTTTTCCTTTCCTCTTCTCAGTTACCTCAATTTCAGCATTTGTTATCCCTCTTCCTCCAATCTTCTATTCTTCCCTCACTCCTCTACTGCCCCCCATTCTGGCCTTCGCCCACATTCACTGACTAGAATATTCCTAATCTGCTACATCAAAGCTCTGATTTGAGGGCCTCCTAAACAATCTCTGACCATGATGCAGCAATTTCAGCAAGGCACAGAAGACTCCTCGGTGGATATATTCATCTGCTGTAATGACTTTCTTTGAAGATCCAGCCCCAAGTCACCTACAAGCCCCCAATCATTTCTGGGCAATGTTTGTAAGCCTTGTTCTGATTATTTTTAAACTGTCCTAACCATAAATGCTACTTTACTTGTCTGTCTTCTCTACAAACAAGGTCTGGAAGAGTCAAGACCATGTCTTCCTTTTTCACTCTCATTCTGGGGGTCACTGCATATGGCAGAAGTTCAGCCCTGATGCTGCTCTTTCTAAGCTTGCACCCTGACAACAAGCTCATATCCACCTAGAAGAAGAGCCTTATTCTAATTCAAAGCCAAGCCACATGCCTACAGAGGCTGCAACTACCTCGAGTGGAAATACCTTCTGATTGGACAAAGATGCCACTGTACCCATCTGCTAGCCACAATGTCCAACACATTTCATATGATCAAATACTAGTTAAAGGAACAAACTAACTGGGAGAGTTCATATGGATAGATCCATGCTTTCTATCCTTAGTTGGGCCTTCATATGTCTCCACGGCCTTTTGAGTTGTCAGCCTCTGACTCTTCAGAAAGTGGTTTGAAGCTCCACCTCTCCTCCATCTCCCCATTCCACTCCTGATGTCTCAAGACAGTAGACATTCCTTCAAAACAAGACACCAAGAAAGAAAGGAGGCCACCAGGCATGGTAGTGCATTCCTGTAATCCCAGCAACTGGGAAGACTGGAGGCAAGAGGATTGTGAATTCAAGGCCAGACTCAGAAACTTAGTGAGGCTCTAAGCAACTCAGCAAAACCTGTCTTAAAATAAAAGATAAAAAAGGGCTAGGGATGTAGTTCATTGGTTAAGCACCCCTGAGTTCAATCCCTAGTACAAAAAAAAAAAAAGAAAAGAAAAGCAATTAGGGCTGGGGATGTGGCTCAAGCAGTAGCGTGCTCGCCTGGCATGCATGCAGCCCGGGTTGGATCCTCAGCACCACATACAAACAAAGATGTTGTGTCCACCGAGAACTAAAAAATAAATATTTTTAAAAAAATTCTCTCTCTCTCTCACTCTCTTTTATAAAAGAAAAGCAATGAGAGGAAGCCCTTCCTCATCACTGTCCATCCTTCCAGCCTAAAAAGAATCCAAAAGTGACCTGCTTCTTCCCATACCCTTGCTCAGTTCACCAATTCCATTCTTACCTCCATTGAATCTCTCCTACATGGAGGCCATCTCTGACCCAAAAATCTCAAGTCCCTCCAACGTCAGAAGGGCCTTCCATCTATCATGTTTCCCTCTTAGATGTTAAGCATTCATTTTCTTTCTACTTGCTAAGCAGTAAGAAGAAAATAAAACAGGGTAGATGAAGGTAGAGATGGGGAGCTATATAAAAAAGGGAGATGGAGCTGGATGCAGTGATATACACTCATAATCCCATTCATGAAGTATTCTGAGGCAGGAGGATCCCAGGTTTGAGGCTAGCCTTGGCAACTTAGCAAGATCGTATCTCAAAATTTAAAAAATAAGCCAGGTACTAATGGAAGAAAAAGTAGGCCCAAATCTCCATCACGTCAAATTAGGCCCCAACTTTCTTAATAAGATTCCTGTAGAACAAGAATGAAAACCAAGAATCAATAAATGGGATGGATTCAAACTGAAAAACTTCTTCTCAGCAAAAGAAACAAACAGTGAGGTGAATACAGAGCCTACAGAATGGGAGCAAATCTTTACCACAAGCACATCAGACAGAGCACTAATCTCTAGGATATATAAAGCACTCAAAAAGCTAAACACCAAAAAAACAAATAACCCAATCAATAAATGGGCCAAGGACCTGAAGAGACACTTCTCAGAAGATGATGTATAATCAATCAACAAATACATGAAAAAATGTTCATCATTTCTAGCAATTAGAGAAATGCAAATCAAAACTCTAAGATTTCATCTCACTCCAGTCAGAATGGCAGCTATCAAGAATACAAACAATAATAAGTGTTGACGAGGATGTGGGGAAAAAGGCAAACTCACACATTGCTGGTGGGACTGCAAATTGGTGCAGCCAATCTGGAAAGCAGTATGGAGATTCCTTGGAAAACTGGGAATGGAATCACCATTTGACCCAGCTATCCCACTTCTTGGTTTATACCCAAAGGACTTAAAAAACAGCATATTACAGGGACACAGCCATATCAATGTTTATAGTAGCACAATTCACAATAGCTAAATTATGGAAAGAACCTAGATGCCCTTCAGTAGATGAATGGATAAGGAAACTTTGGTGTGTATATATATATATATATATATACACACACACATACATACACAATGGAATATTACTCAGCATTAAAAGAGAATAAAATTCATGGCATTTTCAGGTAAATGGATGAAGTTGGAGAATATAATGCTAAGTGAAGCAAGCCAATCCCAAAAAAACCAAAGGCCAAATGTTTTCTTTGATATGAGGATGCTGACTCCTAATAGTGATGGCAGGGAACACGGGAGAACAGAGGAACTTTAGATAGGGCAAAGGGGGAGGGAGGGGAAAGGAGGGGGCAAGGGGATAGGAATGATGGTGGAATGAGTTAGATAGACACATCCTTACCCTAAGTACATGTTTGAAGACACGAATGGTGTGAAAATACTTTGTGTACAATCAGTGACTTGAAAAATTGTGCTCTATATGTGTAATATGAATTGAATTGCATTCTACCATCATGTATAACAAATTAGAATAAATAAATAATTTAATGTTTAAAAAGATACATTCAATTTTAAAAAATAATAAGTAAATAAGCTGGGTGTGGTGGTGTATGCCTGTCATCCCAGTAACTGCGGAGGTTGAGGCAGGATGATTGATTGCAAGTTTGAGGCCAGCCTCAGCAAAGTATTGAGGCCCTAAGAAACTCAGTGAGACCCTGTCTTAAAATAAAAAAATAAAAAGGCTTGAGGACATGGCTCAGTGGTTAAGTACCCTATGAGAATGCAATTCCCTGGTACCAAAAATAAAAATAAAAAATAAAAACACTGGTGTTGTAGCTCAGTGGTAAAGTACCCCTAGGTTCAACCCCCAATACCCCCCCCCCAAAAAAATGGGGTCAAGTCCTGGGGATGTAGATCAGTGTCAGACCATATGCAAGGCCCTGGGTTCAATTCCTAGTAATTGCAAAAAAATAAAAGGAATTCTCCCTGGGGATATAAAAATTGAACAGGAAATTTGTAGGAAAAAGCCATGAGACATACAAGGATCTAAGAGAAGTGTATCGCAGACAAGCTAGGACAGGAAGTTCAAAGTCCCTGACTGAAGCAGGAATGAGGTTGTCAAATTGTCCTATGCTGTAAATAATGCTGTCCCCTCCAGAATTCTTACTGAATTTAATCCCCAATGTATTTAAGAGCTATGGCCTTTGGGAGGTGATTAAGTCAGAAGAGTTCTGCTTTCATGGGTGGGATTAGCACCCTTATAAAAAAAAAAAAAAAAAAACTTCAGGTTGAAGGGAGTGCTCTCTTTCATCCATCCCTTCTACCATGTGCAGATAGCATTCCTCCCATCGGAACAAGGGAACAAGGCACCACTTTGCAAGCAGTCCTCACCAGATACCAATCCTGCTGACACCTTGATCTGGGACATACCAGCCTCTACAACGGAGAAAATAAATTTCTGTTTTCTATAAATTACCCAGTGTGTAGTATTTTGTTACAGCAGCACAAATGTACTAAGACAAAAGAACAAAAAGAAAGCCAGGATGACTAAAGTTTATTATGCAACAGAGAAAAACAAAGATTTATTGAATACCTTTCTATCTCCCCCATAGTAGATATGCTCCATGAGAAAAGATATACTACCCAGCACCTAGCCTGTTTCCTAGGATGAACTTAATAACTGAATAAAAGCATATATATAGCCAGGAGCAGTGGTGCACTCCTGTGATCCAGCAACTTGAGAGGCTGAGGCAGGAAATGTCACAAATTCAAGGACCCTGAGCTAACTTATTGAGACCCTGTCAAAATAAAAATAAGGGCTGGGGTGTAGCTCTGTGGCAGAGGCAGATCACCCCTGGGTTTAATCTCCATTATCACAAAGAAAAAAAGAATAATATATACATTCAAACTCAACAACCTTCCATGTCCAGAGCAGTCGAGGGTCTAACTGCAGCCCGGTCAAGGGTCTAATCATAGACCAGCAAAATTCAAATCTCCAGGAAAACTCAATAGACCATCAATTTCAGAGCCAAGTCTCAGTTTAATTTTTTTTTATACAATATTGTCTTACACACTCATTCACAATCCTCTGACCATTCCACCCTAACTCTAGGCTCTAATCACAAGGGAAAACTCACATTCCTTCACATCCTACACTTTCCTGCTCCCAGCCCCTTAGACTCAAAGCTGCACCCCATGCTTGGTATTCCCTGTCACCTCCTCCTATCAAAAATCAGTCCTCTGATTTACACCCTTGTAGAACTATTACTTCCATGTTCTCTGGCACATTGTTCATTCTCTGTGAATGGGCTCCATCCCATTTTATATTCTATACTCACTTATCTTCCATATTCCACACATTCTTCAGGTCTCTGTATTAAATCCCAAAGGGTACGAATTCCAAGATGTACCTAGACTGAAGCATCCAGATCCTTGAGCCACTGATAATTTTGCCTCTGAACTTTTGAATTTCTCAAACTTAAGGATTCTGATATCACAAATAAAAAGTTGATTCTTCAAAAAATGACTTTCCGTGCCAAATCAGAGGAAAAGTTCATGTCAAAAATGTTCTAGAGATGGCCCAGTGAGAATAATATATACATTGGGATGTGAAGTGTGGAAGGGGTTTTCTCTTTTTTTTTTTTTTTAAATCCAGCTGCAGCAAGAAACAGGAGGCCCTGTCTAAGGTTTAAATTTGGTTCCTCCAGAGCTGTATGGCTTTTCCCAAACAGGAACTTCCCTTAGAGAGTCACCAAAGACAACCAGAGGGACTGTATCTGCATGTGTGAAGATCAAAGACATCTTCCCTTACAGGCTAATTCCAGGGCACAGTGAATTCTGCTCATTGGTACAACTATTCTGAGACTTGCCAAAGAATACTGAACTTTGAACATTGCCCAAAGCAAAGATGCATGAGAAAGGGTTTACAAGAATGCAGGCACACCCACCTTTTACAACTCCCTCCCTCTGAACTTTCTCAAACACAGGACCTTCACTGCTATATCTGGACCTGAATACCAATTTTCCCCTCATTTATATCTACTATATCCCCTTATTTCACAGATTCATATTTAAAAAAATTTTTTTTAGTCGTAGTTGGACGCAATACCTTTATTATATTCATTTATTTTTATGTGGTGCTGAGGATGGAACCCAGCGCCTCGCAAGTGCTAGGCAAGTGCTCTGCCACTGAGCCCCAGCCCCAGCCCCAGATTCACATTTTGAAACCTCTTTCAGTTGTAGATATTTTTGTATATTTATTCTTCCAGATTCTCCTCACAGAAATACACGTTTACTTTAAGTATCATATTTATGGAAATCAGATCAGAGTAAAAACAGAACAAACCTACCCAACATGTTTACAGGGAAACTGATCCCTAGAGTTGGTACCCTCAGGAAGCACCCTAATTTGATGTTCTCTGAGCTTCAGAATGGGAGGCAGAGCACAAAGACTGAGGTGGGAGCCTGACAGACCGGACTTACTCTCGTGACTACCTGCCAGTGGCCTTGGGTAAGTCACTTAACTTTTAAGTCTTTTAGTTTCTATTTTTATACAATGGTCTAACATCCAGGGTTGCTTTAAAGATTAGGAAATAAAACATTTGAAGCCCCTGCAACAGAGCACTATCATCTACTGAATAGTAAAGCTAATTTGGTATTAGTATTATTTTTACCATGTCTAATGGGGAGTATTACATTGGGCCCCTAGTGGGAGCTGAGCTGACCCCATACCCTGGCCCCAATTTCTAGAGCAGCCCCAATTTTAATATATTCCATCACTCCCAGAGGGACATTCAGGTTTGTCATTTGGCAGCCCAGAAAATGTAATAGTTTTATCTATACAATTCGTAACTGACCATAAGGAAAAAATGACACAATTCAGTAGACCCAGCCAATTATCACAGACCAGCAAAATTCAAATCTTCAAAAAGGAAAACTTAGTAGACCACCAACTTCAGAGCCAAGTTTCAGTTTAATTTTTTTTTTATACAATATTGTCTTACACACTCATTCACTATTACCCTCTTTGCTATACATATATAGCTCAGCAGGAAAAGGAGAGACAGTGATGATTTTAATTGTATGAGTACTTGAAATGCCCCTTCCTGTTTTGATAGCCAGTATACTTAGGTTTCTGAACATCAGCCTTTGTCTTCTGTTGCTTTAGAACATCCAAAGAATGCAGGTTACTTTTTGATGATGCTAACCAATTTCTCCTGAACCAATTATTTAGCACAAGAAATTAAAAGTGATTTGGCAGGCTGGATGAAAGAAGGCAACTGTTTCCAGTCTCTTAGGTGACTAGCTCTCCTCGGAAGAAGAGAAGAGCTAGAAGCTCTGTCAAGAGAGAAGCTAGAAGTCTGCACTGCTTGAAGGATAGCCTTGGGGGCCCTGGGCAGGGAGGGGACTGGCAAGCACATATACAGCAATTGTTTGACTAGTTCTACAGTTCATGAGAAGACTTTTGTTTTTTTCCATTTTTATTCACTTGCTTACTTATTGGAGAAAGGGGGAATGCAGGAAAAGGTTTTTGCTCTGAGCCTCAAGGTCTACTAGATTGCACCTTTGTAAAGTTCTTCCCTTCCTGGTGTTATCTTCTGGGAAGTTCTGCTGATATACCTCCTCACAAAGTCACTTACTTCACACATCACATCTAAGAAGGGATAATGGGACTAGAACTGTTACCACCCTTGTTGGATGATCAATCACTTATTTTGTGATCAGTGAACATCAAAAGAACAGGCTGGTCTAGAAACTGGTTTAACTACATCCAACAGGGGGTATTCTTTCTTTTCCCATTTACACTAGCTAGGAAAATTTTGCATTCTCTCCCAAACAGAACCACTCTCACCTTCCCTCCTAGGTTCACTAATCTGGATTGGCTGAAACTGATTTCGTATGTGTTGGCAGCCAATTCCAGAAATGAAGACTGAGTCTCACAAACCCTGAGAATAACTTAATGCCCTTCTCTTACATGGACAGAAGGGGGCCACTGCCCCAAGTGTGTTGTCTTAAAGCAAACTTAAAGACAGCTATGGACACAAGAGGGAGGAATAGCTCCAGTTCACAATGGGGAGAAGAGAGGATGAAAGAGGAAGGAGATTCTAGAGCAAAAAGTGTTCTACAGAAACTTCTTGTAAATGTTCCTGCAGGGAGAAGCTGTGCTGAAGCCAAAAAGATCATACCATCAAAATATCTGAGAACTACTAACAATTCATCCTGGCCAACTAGAGTTACAGTGGAAATTAGCATATTAAAGCTTCTCAAAATCCCACAGAGAAGAAAAACATTTCACAAACATAACTACAGGACCAGCATAACTAGTAATTCACTTGCTTTTTGAATAGAACTATTCAAAATAGTAGTACTAGCCCTATGTGGCTACTTATGAGCATCTGAATTGTGGCTAATTTAAATTTAAATGAGCTATGAATATAAAATACATACTGGATTTCAAAGGGTTAGTACAAAAAAAAGTAAAAATATCTCAATTTTTGTATTGATTATATGTTGAAATAATGAATATATATGGGTTAAATATAGTTATTAAAATCAATTTCATCTGTGTACTTTTTTAAAAGGTTAAATCTAAATTACATATATGGCTACCATTATATTTCTATTGGCTAGTGCTCATTTAGAAAATGCTAAGCTACAACACAGGTTTAGAAAACTTTGGATATTTCTTTTCTTTTTTTCCCACCCCAAGAGATTTATTGTCAGTAGTATGAAGCAAAACGACAAGGCTTTCCCTCTGAGGAGAGCAGCCTGGATATTTCTTATTATCTTGATTTCTTTGCCATATTTGTTTTTCATCTGAAAGAGATGTACTATAGCACAGAACTTAGGAAGTGTTTAAGACATGAAGAAAGCATCTGGACACATGACCAGGATTTATTGCAATACATAATTCCAAAGATATCAAGGAATGAGGGATGTGTTTCTTACAAAAGATGAACACTTTTCCCTTTTGTCAGTAACTCCTAAGATATTTATTTAACAGAAAACTATTTTACTTTGCCTTTCACTCTACAGCTGTTAAGGTCTGTAAACAAGTCTGGATGGCGCCTGGCATTTTGCCAGAAGAAGTGGTTTGTGAGGTGGCGCCAGCGAGCCATTAAGTGTGGAGATTTCTTATTGGTTGACTGCTGTATCTAGTTTATGTTAATTAAGATAAGCTGTGTGGAATGTATAAATACCTCTGTTGTCCTACAATAAACGGCTCCCACTCCTGCTGTATCAATCTACACAAGTTGAATGTCACCCCCCGGCTATTTTGCCCAGCCAGCCGGACTGCAGCACACAGCTCAATCTGTAAAGCTATTCCTAAACATCATATTGAAGAATGAATAAATTTAGTGTTTCGGTTACTGAAATCACTATGTGCGCTCAGTATAGGTGAAGAAATAAGTCCTTTCAAGGCTTGATGACAAAGGTACTTACTGTTCAAGGCCCACTCTGTTATGTATTTATTGTTCAGTAGTAGATTCCAGTATTTTTCACTATGTAACTTAGAGCAAACCACTTCACCCCTATTACCTAAGGACTGGCAATAGGAACATGAATGCCTACAGTGTTTTGAGAAACATGTGGCTCAGGCTGCATAATTAAGACACTATTTACTCGACTTTCAACTCATAAGATAGTAGGCAAAATACTACCAGAGAACTAGCTGTGCGACTGAACAAATAACCCTCTACAGTTCTACTTCCTTAGTTGTACAATAGAAATAACATCTATCTTATGAGAAGGAATCTGATGAAAACAAAAGGAAAACTGAATGCCCAGTGTGTTACTTAGCACTGAGAAAACACAAACTCCTCTCCAGACTCCGCTCTTTGGTCTCAGTCTCTACTACCCTAAAGTTAATAGCTGCACCAAAACTGACAGGCTATATATTGTAAGTTGTTATAGCAAGAAAGATTTTTTTTAATATATATTTTTAATTTTAGGTGAACATAAAACCTTTATTTTAGTTTTTGTGTGGTGCCGAGGATCAAACCTAGTGCCTCATGCGTGCTAGGCGAGCGCTCTACCACTGAGTCACAACCCCAGCCCATAAGCAAGAAAGATTTCTAAAAGCTCAGAAAAATCTGTCAGACAATTACAGGAAGTGGGCTTTGCAAAACCCTCCTGGATATTCCTCAGAGTAGAGGTTCACTCTTAACAGGTTTCCATTGTAAAGTGGCTATTGTGTCCCATTTCCTGGCACCTAAAAGACAGCAAGCTGGGGATGCCCACATACAAGGGCCAGTGATGGGTTTTTCAGGGTACCCAAGAATCCCCCATTTCCAGCAGTTACTATCCTCCATAGGAATGGCTCCACTGCACTGTGGTTTACCCTTCGAATATTTTTTTTTTAATATGTTGCTGAGAATTGAACTCAGGGCCTCGCACGTACTAGGCAAGCACTCTATAGGTGAGCCACAACCCCAGCCCTTAACCTTTGAATATTGAGGCTCCATTCCTGTGCCTTGCCCACCCAAGGCCCTCAAATAAAATTTTCATTTGACATAAAAAAAGATAGATGCTTCTCCTCCTTTAGATTGGCATCCCAATTTATTAGAAATATATTTTCTTCCACCTCAGACCTGGGATTCTCTGCTTTCTCCATTCTGTGGAATTTCTCTATATCCAATGACTGTCAGCCTCACAGAGTAAGCTAAGAGGATCAATTTTGAAAGTTCTGGAATTATATATTATTTATTCTTAACTTTTTCTTTCAGAGTAGATGATTCTATTTTAATACCCTAAAGTTGCATAAGTAATGCAGGAGATATATATGCTTGGACTAAATAAGTATACAATAAACAAGAGAGATATCTGGAAGAATAAATGTTTTAGATGGATTTCAAATGTATCATAGGCAACAAGAAATTTAGGCATTGGATATTTCAGCCTTGGCTTTTCAGAAAATGTCAATATTTCTCAGTATCTATATTGTTGTTCTGGATTGTTTTGTTATAGGGGTCTCATTACATTCCCCAAGCTGGTCTAGAACTCCTGAGCTTCAGTGATCGTCAGGCCTCAGCCCCTCAAGTGGTAGAATTATAGCTGCACACCACCTGCCAGGCTTCTAAGTGTCTATATAAATCCACATCCATTACCAAGTCATCTACCTCTGTACTACAGGGCCTAATGGGGTTAAAAAAGGTCAGAGATCTGAATCATCCAGACTCCCAATCTATGTGCAAAAGTATATGCAGGAGATAATGAACCCACTTTGGAGGACAGCTGGACAGACTTCCCATATAAAAGCACCAGTTTCTTCTCTGTATCCCTAATGTGTCCCCTCTGTGCCCCTCATGGCCCAGATTCAATCACATTACATTTGTTCACATATTTCCCCCATCTAACTGGGTTCTTTGAAACCCAAGGACCAAGCACATTAACTAATACTCAGTAACATTTGTAGAAGTAGGAACATCTACTGGCCTGGAGCTAACTGTCTGAAATTATGAAAAGCCACAAGGTCCATCTTCCTGGAGATCAAGCTTAAAACGTTTTCTCACTAAAACTGTAAGATGAAGCAAATCCACATGGAGTTTAAAATATAGTCTTTTAATAGTGGCAGGCTGGCAGCTTCCAAATTCAGGACTGTGTCCCTGAATGCCAAGTATAAAAGTGCCTTATTCTTTGTGGTAGAGGGACCCTGCCAAAGCTAAGATATCCAGGAATCTGGATTCTCCAAGTGCCTTAACTTTTAAGAAGCTGACAGCACTTTATCCAGGGGTCAAAGACCACTAATGCCACTTGTAGATGGGGGTGGGGCCCGCGGGTGAACTGGCTAATATTGCCCAAACTGCTCAGAAAATTAATGCTGAGTATAGGAAGAGAGCTCTCATCAAAAGCTAGCCCAGAACATTACATAACCATAACTAAACTTTTTTGAAAGGTGTTAAACTTAAAAGCCTACCTATGCTTCCTTGGGCCCTGGGACCCTTTGATCACTTCCTGGAACGGAGGCCATCACTAAAAACACCTCTTTTAAGGCCTCTCTCCACAGCAGTACGCCCTTAGGGGCACTACATAAACGGGAATCAGAAGCACCTCTCCTGGGCGCTATCCATGGGCACTTCCAGCGCACACCTGCAGCCTCCAGGAGGTCAGAACTCCGGATGGAGGTGCGGTTGTGCAACCACCACCTCAAACTCCCTCCAGAGAGGGCTCCCGCACTACAGCGAAAGGCTTCCAACAGCCCAGAACTTTCTGAACTTTTCTCCACCCCCAACTTCAAGGCTCTTGGCCAACTCCGTCCAAGAGCAGGGCGAGTGGCAGGGCAAACATCCCGAGAGGGGAGCTGGACTGCAGGACCGGCTCTCCAACTACAAGTGCCTCCGGGGCCACTGAAGGACCGGGACTCTGGAGGGCCGAAGGACAGGGCACACAGAGACACGTACTCCCCGCCCGGGGACAAGGTCCACGACACTCACCTTGGCCGACGTCTCCCCGAACAGAGGTCTGTTGTCCAGGCCACTGGTGCCGTAGGTCCTAGTAGGAAAGTCCTCCATTTTGGGGCTTCTTCACTCGTCCCGAGCCTCTCAAAAGCCAGCCCGCATGACTCGGTCCACGACTCCAAACGCCTTCTCCTCAGGGCGCACGCATGGCGGCAAGCCCTGGCGTCCGGGAAGTCCCCGAGGAGGCGGCGGGTAGCGCTCACTCCCGGGGGACGCGGCCGCGCCGCCCGAGCGCCGCTGTCCTCCTCATCCTGAGCAGCTGCCGCAGGAAGTGGGAGGAAACAAACACCGCTTGGCCAACTCTCCGCGGGACGCCCCGCCCGGGCAGCTCCCACTTCCCCAAATCTCGGCTCTCTGCCCCGGCGCCGCTCGCCGCCGGTTGCGGGCGGCAGGCGAGCCCGGCTCCCCGTCCCACCCAACCCCGCGTCTCTACAGTTCCCGGGTTTTCCAGATGGTCTAGTGAGCGCGTATACCTTCGTGCTCACGGGGGTAGTTCTCATGGGAGAGAGCGCTAGGAGCCCCACTGCGAGCCCGCTGCGCCCCTCAGTCCCCGAGAGGCGAGAGGGGAAGTTGCCGAGCACAGCCGAGCGCTCCGCACACCCCTCCCGCAGCGCGAGGACTCGGGACGCGGCCGCGCCAAGCGACTGGGATCCCCTCGCCTGTGCGGCCGCTACCCCGGGCCGGCCGCGCGCGCCGCAGGAGCACCCGCCTGACCCCGCACACCGTAGCTGCCCTCCCGCGCCCGCAGGCCAAACCTCGGCGTCCCGGGCCGCCCCCGGGACCGCAAGTCCCCGGTCCACGCCCCCGTCGGGATCCCGCGCCGCAGCTAGCAAGGAGGCGGACTGGCCGCGTGGGGGAGGAAGAGCCTTTCAGCGCGGCGCCGAGCGGACGCCGGCCCAGCGCAGCGCTGCGGGTCCGCTCTCAGCTTTCCCGGCTCGGACCCGCGGCCACTGTCGCAAACAGGCCCGGCCCGCCCCGTCCACGTCACCACCGAGGCGGCCAATCCCGCAGGCAGTGGCGCCGCATTGGCTGCGGAGCTTTATTTCTAGAGGTGCCAGTTTATCCTCCGCGGGGCGGCCAGTCTCCACGGCTACACATTTCTCAGCCTCTTAGTAATTAGCGTCAGCGCGATCCACGTGGGTGAAGCACGTTTCCGAAGATAGCCTGCATTTGGCCGCAAGCATCTTAAAAACAATCGGCCTGTTTTAACCACTCCAGACCGCGCAACTAATGCAGTCATTGGCAGTTTGTGTTGCTTTTATTTTTGTCTTGCGTTATTCTGTGGAAAGGATTCTAGATTATTTACAGAAACAGTCGGGAGGTATTAGTGCTTTGACTGTCTGCTCATTCTGCCAGGGATGGTGGCTGACTGAGCATGTTTACTGCCACAGAGCCAGAGCTCCACGTTGTCAATATCTCCTTCGGTTCTTAGGCCATAGAGAATTGATCAGGCCCTTAAAAGTAACATAGCTTCACTATACATTTGGAGTCATTTACAAATATTCAGAAACACAGCCATGCTAAATTCTGTGGACACTATACAATGCCTAGATTGAAAAGAGCTCTACAAATGTTTGTGCTTAGGGATTGTCTGAGTTGGAACATTGTAGCCACACACCACTTAGAATCAAAAGCCATGATTCCAATTTAGGACCAGGATGGACCAAGAACCACATAAAATTTGCAACCCTGAGTAGAATTAGGGATGAAGAATATCTGATCTATCAGTTACATATTTTACAAATGATTTGTTTGTTCAGTGCTTTTTGTCAAAAGAGCAATGCTACACAATCCTGCACTCCGTTCTATTAAAAGGTCGATTGGTTTTACCACTAATAACTTACATTTAGCCACAGTTAATAAAATACTTTTGAGAATCTGTTATATACCAGAAAAGTATCAGTTAGAATAATAAAGTGATCAAGATGGGTTTGAGCAATAATCCTGAAAAACACAATCTTGAATGCGGTAATCCCAAATGTTGAAATACAGAAAGCTCAAAATCCCTAAAGTCTAAAATCCTGAAAGATCAAAAACCTGAAAATATAATTCTGGAAAAAATAATTTTAAAAGTGATTTAAAATTTACATTTAGAAAAATTATTGGAGTAACAAAAAGAATAGAACACTTCATAGGCAAATTTACACAATAAAATAGGCAATGATAGTACACAGAATTTTTCAATTATATGCACTCTGGCTATCCTAACAATAAGCATATACTAATGACAGCTCAATGGGTAGAGTTATAAGCAGACATATTCATAAAGAAATAGGTCAAAAAGCAAAATGTATAAGTATATATCGCTATTGTTAACAATTGTGTGCACCCAGCTTTATAACTGGTCATCTGAAATACCTCGTAAGATAACCTACATCTTTTATTTATTTTTAATTAATTTTTATTTATATATGACAGTGGAATGCATCACAGTTCATATTACACATATACAGCACATTTTTTTCATATTTCTGAACAACCTATTTTAATGGGATCAATCAATCATGTATGCAATTATTCAAAGACCCGAGATTTCAAGAATTTTATCTTTCACAAAAATGCAGATGTTCAAAAAGAAATATCTTCATTTATTCAGGAAGTTTCAATATTGTAACAGTGCATTTGTTACTAAAAAATGCATAATATCTATAAAATTCTTTATACTCTTTATACCTCCAACATTGACAATGATGTGAAAATGAAATACAGAACATATCGAATTACAAAAGCAAATAATGCTGACCATTTTTTAAGTGGGTAAAGTTTTAAGCCAAAAAGAAAATTCAAATTATGAGAAAGCATATTACAGGGGAAAACTATGGGCAATTGCATGGACATGGTCTCTAAGAACTGGCCAACTTTCACAATCATTAACTATGTTTTGAAGTCTCGCCCCTCAGTGAATAGCTGGTTGTTGGTTTTTGCTTTGTCTTGTTTTGTTTCCTTATGGCATGGCTGTTCTCAAAGAATGCATTCACATTCATTTCCTATGTGATGCTGCTCTTTTTGAAATTCTTCTGTGATTTGACATACACCAACTTGAGCATTTCCTATAAAAATTCTCTCTTTTGTGTCATCCCTGTCTGTTGTTTGAGATATGGGGAAATCTGTCCACATGCAGTCACATACAGGCCTCAACCTTGGTGGAAATAATTTTGGTGATTGAATAGCAATAAATACTACTGTATAAGTGTCTTCTTCTACTGTGTACTTAATAATTTTCAAACCACTCAGTAATTTCTCCTGCCACTTCAATTCATTAAAAGCTCCTAGAATTTCATCACCTGAAAGGAATTATTTACAGAAACAGTCGGGAGGTGTTAGTGCTAGGTATTTCTTTGACTGCTCATTCTGTCAGGGATGGTGGCTAATTTTTTTTAAACTGAAATTTTCATCATTGCCATACACATGCCCTATCTATTCCCCAGAATTCAGTTTTCTAGAACTCTTACATAGCCCTTTGGGGGAGAATTGCAATTTTCAGGATTTCAGGTCTCAGAATTTCAACATTTGGGATTTTAATTCTTTGAGATTGTGGTTTGGGGGATTTTAAACTTTTGGGATTTTGATCATTTGGGATGATCATGTTTGGGATGGTCATGTCTTTTGGGATTATGATTAACCTTGGGTCAAAACTCAGGCATAGTCTTAGTCTTGAAACTGGAGTGGAAAATAGAGACATAATTACAATTCAGAGAAAGAAGGTGTGGCACCTAAGAACACAAGCTTTGAACTTGATCATATCGGTCCTCTAACCCTGATGCCACCATCTACAAGCTATGGGATCCTAGGCAAGTTATCTAACCTCTTCTGGGATCCTTTATATGTAAAAAGTAAAAATTACAATAATAAATAGCACTATAAATATCTAATATCAACTCTTTTTTAAAGAAAATATTTATTAGTGGATATACAAAATACCAACAAGTAGCAAATATCCAAGTGGTGGTTATCAAAAATGATGACAAGTGCTATAAACTGGACACTAGTTAACTAGCTTCAGGAGGCAGGGAAAGCTTATTTGGGGAAAACTAAATTAAGATCCACAAAAAAGAGGATGAGTTAGCCAAGACGAGGAAGAGAGGTAAGAAACCAGGCCACAGAGGCCAGAGCCTCATGCAAGGTGTATTTGAGTGGGAAGGCTGAGTCAGAGGTAATGGTCCTACTCTTGAGCTGCTTATGCTGTATGTCATCAGTTTTCTATGTCTCTGCTTCATTTTTCCCTTTAAAATGCAGCTTCTTCATGATTACTACTCCTCCCAAACTTCTATTTACATATGGTTTTAGCTTGTTTTGGTACTAAGCTTGGATAAAATGGACCTTACAGCTCCAGTGCCTGCTACTGCTTGGCAGCCTGTGTTTCTGTTTTTCTATTCAGATTACCATTCCCTTGAGGACTTTTATTTATTTATTTATCATCTGTACTGGGGATTGAACCCAGGGCCTTAAGCATGGTAAGCAAGTGCTCTACACTGTACATCCCCAGCCCTTCCCTGTGGGCAGCAGTGACCTGAACCATCAGCTCTGATTGCCTCGTGGCTGCTGGGAACTTCCTGTGCAAAGTTGTAGGTCAAAATGGCCCAGTTGCTATGGTAACACAGGCCCACGTGCAAAGGCACGTATCAGTCCAGACCTTGAGCTCAGGCACCAGCTCCTAGGGATAGAGAATTCTGAACATAGCAAGATAACCCTAATGTTTCGCCAGTCCTGAGTCCTTCAGACTACCTTCTTTGCTGAAACTGTCCCACAAATAATCTTTTGATGAAACCTTATACATATGCAGAGCCAGCTCTGGGTCACTGCTTCTCCATCAGAGGTCAGTGCCCACCTGGCCCCAGCTCTTTTTCTATGTGTGTCTGTCTTTTCTTCATCCCCCATAGCCCCTCGTTGTCTTTTCCTGAATTAACGGCCAGCCATGGCTGAGAGATGAGGCCACAGCATGAGGAATTTTGATTGGCTCTGTCCAGACTGTGGATTGATTTCCAGTTGCATTAGACCCTCCATTCAGCCAGTCAATAGGAAGGGCCAGGTGGAACTAGTATGTTCCGAGTCCACCCTGGGTGTCATGGAGGATTGTTCAAAAGAGGAGAGTATGCATGGAAGTCAATGACAGGATTATCAAGTGCCTTGACACTCAAAGAGTAGCTCTCCTGACCAGCAGCATTGCCCCATCTGGTAACTTGTTAGAAATGCAAAATTTCAAGACTCAACTCAGCTCTACTAAATCACAATCTACACTTGTTAAGTCCACACAAAGGATTCAGATATTGAAGTTTGAAAAGTGCTCATTTCATATACATCTACTTTTAAAAATGGAGTAGTGCCATATAGTTAGTTGACCCTCTTGATGCCATGGCTTCTCAATTCTTGATCTTCATTCTTATTCAACCACTTATTCCTAGTGTACATTCTGAACTTTGTCAATACCCAGAATTTCACATTGTCTGAAATAAGTACAGACTGACGATTTGGTAAGCCTCACCCACTAGTCCTTTCCATTCTCTCACTCATGGGCAATATATCAATCCTTTGGTCACTGTAGTATCTCTGATCTTTTGGTCTCTTGACTTTAACCTGGTGGATATTCTTCCTATTTTCACTTTCTTCTAATTTAGATTCTGTATTCTACTACTGAAGTTACTCTTTTAGTAATATCTTCAGTTCCCTTGCACTATTTATTTTATTATACTCATGCAGAAATTTCCCTGAGATATTTATTAGTCTGCCTGTTTCCTCAGCTTTTGTGACCCAATTCTAATGCAGCTAGATGGCAGGGGAGGGGAATTATAAATGCCCCTGATTGGAATGATCTTAAACTGAGGACAGCCATCATCAACTGTGTTCTTGAAACTATATGGAAATCCTGTGTTGCCTGGGAAACTCTCTCATATGGTGTCTACTTTCTTCAGACTCTGGCTTCTTTCCACTCTTCCTTTAATCTCAGCAGATGGGTCAGCCATTTCTCAGGGAAGAAACAAAAGCCATGAGATGGGAATTCCCACAATCCACAACAAACCTACACATTCCCCTATATCCACCCTCTTCCATCACTCCTTTCCTCCAATTAAAATAGAAGAGATACCTACCCACCTCTCGAAAATGACATTCCCTTACATTCCACAATCACAGAGGTCTCACTCTACCAATTAGATATTTTTCTATGAAAAACATTTAAACATACTCAGTTTCAATCATGTGAAAACAAACAAAAAAAATCTTGCACTGAGCTCATGTCTCCCGCTGGCTACCACATGCTCTCCCCACATCCTCTGTGGCACTCCTGATTGCCCACACAGCCATCTTTCTTCTCTCACTTCTTCCTTGGAAACAGAGTCTACCTTCCAATAGGAAGGAAAAGAAATGCTGAATGTTCATTTTCAAAGACTCCCTGCAGCTGGGAGGAGATGTGAGTGCTTAGGCCACTGAGTCATTAGGGCAAGTGTGCTGGGGCATGTCAGGAAGGTTTCCTCTGATAAAGGAGGGGGGCACATGAGGATAACCACCCCTCTAGATGTCTTCATCTAAGGAGGTGATGTGTAGCAATGTTTCCAACATCTTATGACCATGAAGGATGGCCAAGAGTATCCCAGAGAAGTCAACCAGAATCTAAACCTGAGACCTGCCTTCTCTGGCTTCTTGTTACCTTGTGTGTGTGTGTGTGTGTATGGGGGGGGGTGTCTATTGTAAATCACTTTTATCTCAGTATTCTCATCATTACAGCTAAAAACATACTAATAACATTTTCAAAGTCAAACTTTCTGTAAAAATGTACCAATATATAGTTTATACCCACTTGCTTACCTCCCATATTTGCCTCAACTCTCTGGAATCTAAGTTATGCTCACTGTAACACCAATATTCTTCCATGGAGGCTCCAGGGAGGGCTTACTGCTGAATCTTGTGGGCATTTTTCAGGACTTCTGCTATATGACCTCTCAGAAGCACTGAGCATTAAAAAAATTGCACAGATTTTTACTTTAACTGGGATTTTTACCTTTATTAGAGCTCTCTGCTCTTCCTCTGTGCATCTCTTTACATCCCCTAGGGCCCTGTTCTTGTCCTTTTTCTCTTCTCACTATGCACTTTGCCAGGGCTAATCATCCATATCTGTAGCTTCAATTAATATTACTATACTACTTTCCCAAACCTATGTTCATGGACTCCTCCACTTGGCAGGAGATGTGTAATTTACAAAGCCATTTTTAGAGTTGACTTAAAATAATTCTATTCATTTCAGGTGAAATTTAACTGTGTCTCTGCTTTCATCGTCTATACAGTAGAGCTGTCTTGGTAGAGAGCAGTAATTCTCAATTCTGTCTGGACATTAAAATGCTTGGAGGGTTATTTAGTAGCCTGGGCCCACACTCCAGACCAATGAAAGCATATTTATTGGAGATAAGATTCAGGCAGCAGTATTTTTTAAAGTTCCCTGGATGATTCTGGTGTGCAGCCAAAGTAGAGAAGCACTGGTGTGTCAGCTTTTCATCACTGTGATCAAAACATCTGACATAAACAACTAAAAGGAGGGAGGCTCTATTTTGGCTCATGATTTTGGAGGTTTCAGTCCATGGTCGGCTGGCTCCAAGACAGAAGCATCATGGCAGAAGGGCGTGGTGAAGGAAAGCTGCTCAGCTTATGGCAGCTGAGAAGCAGAGAGAAGGGGCCAAGACAAAATATACCCTGCTGGGTCATGGCCCCAGTGACTTGCTTCCTCCAACTGGGCTCTACCTCTTTCAGTTTCTACCATCTCCCAATAATTCATTCCAATTATTAATCTTTCTGAGATTAATCCACTGATGAGGTTAGAGCCCTCACGATCCAATCATTTTCCAAAAGCCCCCCGCCCTCTGAACTTTGCTGCTTTGGGGACCATGCTTTCAACACATGAGACTTTGGGGAACATTTCAAATCCAAACCACAGCAACTGCTTAAATTGTACTATGGATTCCCTCTCTATTTTCTGGAAAGTCAATAGCATAGAATGGAGTCTACAGACTTTGAAGAAAGTCATTGAATTTCTTTTTTTTTCTTTTTTTTTTTTTTTTTTTTTTGTGGTGCTGGGGATTGAACCCAGGGCCTTGTGCATGGGAGGCAAGCACTCTACCAACTGAGCTATATCCCCAGCCCCAGACTTTGAATTCTAGCTTAAACTATCACTAAATGTGTGAAGTTGAACAAGTTACTTAACTCCTACAAGCCTCTACTTTTACTTCATTTTTGTCTTTGGGGACTATTGGGGATCAAACCCAGGGTCTCAAGCCATGCTAAGCAAATGCTCTACTAATGAGTTACATACCTTGCCCTCTATTTTCACTTTTGAGCAATAAGCAAAATAATACTTGCCCTGCAGAATTTTCTCAGAATCTTTAAAAATAATATATTAAGCACCTAACACATAGTTAACACTGTAAAGTATCTGTATTATGTATACATCTACTAAAATGAGGATATGACAATTGTAGCAATGTAGAAAAAATGCTTTAATGATTTAATTATAAAAATTGATTTAATGATAAAAGGAAAAAGTAAATACAAAGTAGAACCTATATAATTGGGTAAGATACCTGAGAATATTGTAACATAACAAGAGGGACATATTTGGTCTCTAACCTCAGTTCATGACACAGAGTTTCTAAATCTCTCAGAAAATCCTGGGTGATAGGGGCATCTTTTGTTCTATTGAGATGACTCCTGATGAACTACTAGACAGCCTCAGAATGGGAGCTTGTCACCAGAAAAGCCAAACCATGATTAGAAGTTTAGAACTTTGAAGTCAAGTGTGGGAGTGCACACCAGTAATCCCAATAACTTGGGAGGCTAAGACAGGAGAATCACAAGTTTGAGGTCAGCCTCAGCAACTAGGGAGGCCTTCAACAATTTAAAAGACCCTGTTTCAAAAAAATAAGTGAATAAAACTGAAAGACTGGGGATATAGCTCAGTGTAAAGCACTCCTGGTTTTAATCCCCAGTACAAAAAAAAAAATGTTTGGAACATTTGGAACATTCAGCCTCATCTCCCCATCCCCTCCAGTGAGGGAGAGAGGCTGGAAATTAAATTAATAATTGATCATGTTATGTGATGAAGCCTTCATTAAAAAATTCCCTAAAAGAAGGGTTCAGGGGGCTGGGGTTGTGCCTCAGCAGTAGAGCACTCGCCTAGCACATGTGAGGCACCGGATTCAATCCTCAGCACCACACAAAAAGAAATAAATAAAATAAAGGTATTGCATCCAACTACAACTAAAAATAATATTAAAAAAAAAGAAAGAAGGGTTCAGAGTATTTCTGCATTGAACACATCCTTGCACCTGCAGGGTGGCATGCTGTAACTCTATGAAGACAGAAGCTCCTGCACTCAGGACCCTTCCTGCTCTCACCCTATGTACCTCTTTACCTGGCTATTCTCTGTATCCCTTATCATATATTTTATAATAAACCAGCGAATGTTTTTAATGAGCTTGTGAGCCATCATAATATATTATCAAAATTGACAAAGGCTTTGTAGCAACTTCCAGCTTGTAGCCAAGACACATAGAAGTATGAGTGCCCAAGGGACCCACAACTTGCACCTGGCATCTGAAGTGGAGGCAGTCATGTGAGACTGAGCCCTTCACTCAGAAGTGAACTATTGGGTGGAGAAAGACAGTTTGCTCTTCCTCTTTTCTTAGTGTCAGAAGCTGAGAATAGAGTAGAAGAAAAACAGTGTTTCTTTCTTGTATGAACCGAAACTGGAAGGAAACATAAAAATGTGGTTTTTTTTTTTTTTTTAATATTATTAGTCTTTACCTCCCTCTTTTCCTGGGTTGATTTCAAGTTTTTTACCTTTGTGATAAGAAGGGGTGACTGGCAATGAGGCATTTGTGCTCTCCCCACTGTCTGGGACTACAGTGGCATCATATTCCATAGCTAAGAACCAGAGATTTCAGAAACTGGTACTAAAGTGAAGACAAGACTAGGGGAGAATGGGCTTTCAAAATCAGTCTAGGAAGTGAGAATAGAGAAGACATCAGGATCCCAAATACCTGTCTGTGATGGGGGTTATGACAAGGATGAAGTAATGATTCAACATACTCTTTACTGGTGTCAAAAGACAGCAAGCAGCTGGATATAGATGGGGCGTCACAGTCAGAGCAGAACAGTAAGGAAGGGAGCTCTCTCCCTGATCACAGTGCTCCCAGACAGGAGAGCATTTCCCGTAAGCTGACTTGTCTCCTAAAGGGCAAGAGGAAGGGCTCAGCACAGCTCCCAACTTCTGCTCTGCGTGACCTTTTGGGCCTCAGTCATCAACCCCAAGAAAAAATGCAAGAGGGAAAAAACAAGTCAGGAAAGAAGGATGAAGGCTGTGGTACCAAGGAAAAGCCATGGATTTACAATAAGAGAGAAAGTGTCTTAGAGCAGCAGAGGAGTGAGGTGGAGCACTGCTGGGCATGCACATGATCTGGCTAGTCATGTGATGGGAAGACCAATTCTCAGATGCAATGGGTTTAAGCATTGCAACAAATGATCTGTATGTACTCCCCACTGTGCAGTAGGATCTCAGGGTCTCCTGATAAAACATGAACCGAAGGATGAGATTTCTATATGATCTTTGCAAATCAGGCAGGTATTATGGAAAAACAGCTTAGTAAATGAACTTGTGTTGTTGCTGTTGGTGGTGGTTTGATCATTGTTCATATGTTTGTTTGTTTTGCAGTGCTCTGGCTGAAACCCAAGGCCTTGCACTCTGCCACTGCCAGCTCAGTAACTGAGAGACTCCATTCTGGTCTGAGCTGGGAGAGTAGGTTTGGTTACCAATTTCCTCAACTGCTGTTTACCCTACCATATCTAAGTGGCCAATGGGTTTAAGAACAAGTGTGGACCTAGTTTAAAAAAACAAACAAACAAAAAGAAAATTTAAAATACAGTACGAAGTACAGCATATCCTTCCTCCAAAGTTCCTTGACTTAAAATCTTAGAAAACCATGGGACAACAAAATTAAATAATAGGCATTGGTAGCATACTATCAATTAAACTCCAGACTCCATTCAGAGTTCCCTATTTTTCTACAAGGCAGATGAACTGTGACCTTGAGCTATCTCAGAGGCTTTCTTTTACATCCAATAAATAAAGAAAATGCCTGATCTCACATGGTTGTTGTGGAAATTAAATGAAACACAGTAGGCTGGATAGGTTTTTATACTCTGAATTGCTATTCACTGGAATGAGCCACAATGGATGAAAGGAAAATTTTAGTTAGTTTTATACTTGACTTAGTCAGCATTGCTACTGAAACTGCAGATAAAATCTGCAGCACTGGTCTATCAAATGTTGCTGAAGGACTGTTCTCAATTTGAAAGTGCAAGGTTTGCACAGAGAAATTGGATTTAATAAATGTGTTCATTTAAGCCACTCCTCTCAAATATGTCTAAATAGATTATTGAGCTGATAAACAGTTTACAGAAATTCCTATAATAATTTCTCTGTTTTGTTTTTAATAATTTCATGAGTTAGAAATTTAAAAATATAGATTCAAGGACAAGGTAAACAATTTTCCAAAGTTTTAACTGTATTTCTTAAGAAAGCTTAGGGGGGAAAAAAGGAGAATAATACCAGTTACTATTTTGTTATTATTTTGTTATAATGATTTGTAATAAATTAGTTAAAATTCAGGGATAGCTTTAGAAGATGCGTGCAGTAGGCTTTGGCCTTTAATTTTTTTTCTCTATTATTCAATTAGCCTTAAGAGTTTCTATTTCTTCTTTATAAAACGAGCATAGTGAAATAGAGGTTTTTTTGTTTGTTTGTTTGCAGTACTAACCTAACCTAACCCTAACCCTAACCCTAACCCAGGGCCTCCTGTATGCTAGGCAAGCGCTCTGCTTTAAGCTGTCACTGAAAATATGTGACTCTTTGCTCATAAGAAAGGGAGACCTAAAGTTAAAGAGAAAGAAAGACAACACAAGTGTAAATGCAGATCACCTGTGCAGTGCGCTTAAGTAAAGTGGTATAAGTGGTATTCTTGGCGTGTGTGTGTGTGTGTGTTTGTGTGTGTGTGTGTTGAGGGCTGTTTAAAGTCTTTCACAAAAGTATTTAAGTATTTTCCCTGAAACCATTTGATATTTTTAGCACTATAAGCATAGAAAAGCACAAACAGCACCAAACCTGCCAGACAACTGCAGACAACTTTCTCATGCTATTTAAATTCTTCTCTCAATAGGCGTAACAATTGGGGTAATCATGTGACTTTTCTTTAAAAAAGGTCACTTGAATTTATTTTTAAAAAGACTAAACAGGTACATAATTTTATTGTCTAAAAACCAAGGTTCCTAGTGAAAAATATCTGAAGAAGTAAGTGGTATCTTTAACATCTCTGTATTTCCTCCTAATAATGGGCCATATATCAAAACGACTTTTCAAGTGTAAAATTACAGGGGAAAAAAAAAACAACCCAAGAATGAAAAAGCTAACATTATGTCATCATTCTGACTTTTTAGACATAATAAGTAGAATATTACAGAATGGGTTTAAATGCAATTTGTTTCTCTCTTCAGTAAAGAACTTTTGACAAGTTTGAAAATGTCTTTATTTTTAAAAAGATATCAAGATCAGGAAGAAAAAAAAAGTACCTAACAACTAGAATGAAGAAATTCTCTTGAAGTCTCTCCTTCCAGCAACACGTTTTTTTTTCTTCTTCTTCTTCTTCTTAGAGAGTCATTTATGTTCTCAGTGAAAATATCAGCACCACTCCACCTTGGCTGAGCTCCTGATAATCCCTGCAGTGAGAGCAGACATCTGTTCCTGAGCCTCTGTTTAGGGAAAAGGTATTAACGCTCAGGAGACAGGGAGGAAGAGATCTCGTCCATACCTCCCAGCAGAGTGTTTTCCCATTGCACCTCTGAATATCAAATGTAATTAAAGACTCCACAGTTTCTCGTGCCTTCTTTTCAGATTATACTGTGACCTCCCCAAAGATATGCATCCCCAAACCTCTGACTGTGTGAAAGAAGAAATTATTAAAATCCATTTGTGAAAGCACAGTGAGGAGCACTGCATTCAGGACCAAACAGATATCAAGGGCAATGAGATATCCAAAGTAGAGATCTCCTGCTAAATGGATTAGCAGAGTCCTTTGACAAAACTGGATCTCACTAGGAAGTACATAGATAGACTTAGGAGAAGATTCAGAAACCTGACGAAAGTGGACAAGCAGAGAATCTTGTCATCTGCTGTGAATTGTTAACATGTATATGTTGAAGCCCTAATCCCAATGGATGGTATTTGAAGGTGGAGCCTTTAGAAGGTAATTAGACTGGGAGGATGGAACCTTCATAAGTGGGATTAGTGCTCCCATAAAAAGAGACAGAGAGATAATCTTTCTTTCTACCACGTGAGGATTCAGCAAGAAGGCAGCAGTCTGCAAGCCAGGAAGAGATCCCTCACCAACCCAGTCATGCTGGCAACCTGATCTTGAACTTCCAGCCTCCAGGACTATAAAAAATAATCTTTCCTTGTTTAAACTACACAGTCCATGTTATTTGTTATAATAATCAGAGCTAAGACGGTGAACTTGTTCGAAAAGAAGGGTCTGTGCAGGTGCACTTAACGATCTCAGATGAGATCTGGATTGGAGTGGGCCCTAAATTTGAAGATTAGTGCCCTTATAAGAGAAGAAGTCCTTGTGAATCTGAGGCAGAGATTGGAGCAGTGTAGCTACTAACCAGGGACCACCAAGGATGGCTGCAGCCACCAGAAGCTGAGAGGGAGGCCTGGAGTAGATTCTCTCTCAGAACATCCCCAAGGAACTAACCCTGTACTTTGATTTTAGTCTTTGGCCTCAAGAACTATAAAGGAACAAATTTCTGTTGCTTGAAATTTCTAGTTTGTGGTGACCTGTTACAGCAGTTCTATGAAATTCCACCACTTTTCTTCTGGGAACATTTTCTTTCACTAGAGAAGTTGCAAGAATTTATTATTGCTGACAAAGTATCCTCCTGTGAAAAGCCCCTCAGCAAATCACTTCTTCCACAGTGAAAAGGGATTTAAGAGACCATTGCACAAGAGTGTATAGTAGGACAACTTTTACCTCTGTAGTGTGAGGTCTACCCCAAGATACACATAACTTCAGTGTCACCCTTAGATGGCACACCTAAGTCAAGTGGGTGCAGTCACTTAGGCTTTTAAAATCTTTTTTTTTTTTTTTTTTTGGTGTGGGGGATTGAACACATTGCTTTACCACTGAGCCCCATCCCCAGTCTTTTTTTTTTTTCATTTTGAGAGAGGGTTTCACTAAATTGCCCAGGCTGGTCTGGAACTTGCAATCCTCTTGCTTCAGTCTTCTGAGCAACTGGGATTATAGGCCTGGGCTACCATGCCTGGCAAAAATCTTAACTTTTGTATTTATCTCTGTCCTTATTGGCAAGTTATGCAAGCAAAAACAGTTCCATTCACAACTTCAAGTATTATTATCCAATATTCATCCAGAGACCACTTAAATTATGACAATAGAAACAAACATTGAACTCCAACCCCTGTGATGTGTGCGCGTGTAGGTATGTGTGTGCATGCGCACGTATGCTGGGGATTGAATTCAGGGCCTCACCTATGCTAGGCAAGCACTCTGCCACTAAGTTACAACCACAGACCTTCGTGTGACATTTAAATTACAATAAATAAGTAGTAAATATCCTCCAAAGATAAGAAAATTTCACTGTTAGTGTGCTTTGGCAAAGATATAAAATAGGAAATCTAATACTGTTCTGATAGGGATGTAAGTGAAAGAACTACTATACTCATTACATAGTAAACATTAAAATGAAAACAACTGTTACATCAACAGTTCTAAACCCAGGTATATAGACGAAACTCTTACATAAACACACCAAGGACTGTACAAGAAAGCTCAAGCACCATTGTTTGTGATGACAAAAAGGTGTAAATAGCTCAAATGTCAATCAACAGAACAGATAAATGGAGCACATTCATACAACAGAATAGAGCAAATCAAAGGAACAAACCTGTTGTCTGTATCAATATGCCAAATAGATAAATTCTAGATAGAGAGGAGAGGTGGGAGGAAAGGAGAGGGGTCAAGGGACTAGCAATGATGGTGGAATGTGACGGACATCATTATCCAAAGTACATGTATGAAGACATGAATTGGTGTCAACATACTTTATATACAACCAGAGATATGAAAAATTGTGCTGTATATGTGTAATAAGAATTGTAATGCATTCCGCTGTCATTTATTTTAAAAAAAAATCAATTTAAAAAAAGATGAATCTCACAACCATAATGGTGAGCAAAAGTTACCAAAACCAACCAACCAACCAGAAGGTGCATGTCTCATGGAGTTTGTAGCACACTACGGTGCCCAGTTTATATTTCCCTGGGCCTTATAATTTCCACAAGCCCATCCAACCTCCGATTGCCAGAAACTGCAACATGGGTGTTTTAGTCACCTTTTTCGTTGCTGTGACTAAAAGACCTGACGAGAACAATTTTAGAGGAGGAAATTTTATTTGGGGCTCAAGGTTTCAGAGGTCTCAGTCTGTAGACAGCCGGCTCTATTCCTCAGGGCTCAAGGTGAGGCAGAGCATCATGGTACAAGAGTGTGGTGGAGACAAACAGCTCACATGATGATCAGGCAGGGGGGGGGGGAGAGAGAGAGAGAGAGAGAGAGAGAGAGAGAGAGAGAGAGAGACAGAGGGAGGGAGGGAGGGAGAGAGAGGAGACTCCACTCAAGAGATACAAAATATACACGGAAAGGCATTCCCCCAATGATCCATCTACCCACCTTCAGTTACCATTCAGTGAATCCCATCAGGGGATTGATTCCTCACTGAGTGGATTAAGGTCCTCATAACCCAATCATTTCTCCTCTAAACATTCTTGTATTGTTTCACACATGAGCTTTTAGGGGACACCTCACATCCAACCCATAACAATGGGTTTCTTTGTTTGCTGAAACCCACTGCCCCTGTACACCCAGGCAGGAAGCATCCCCGAAGCCCAGGCGATGAGCGAATGCCGCAGCGAGGTGGGGTAACTCAGGTGAATACTCTGCTGTGGCTCCCAGGGCTCCTTGAAGCCTTCTCTCTCCTGTTTCAATTCCCCACTCCCCTTCCAGCTTTTTGTGGCTCACCTCCCAAAGAGACTTCCTGCATTAGAATCCATATCTGAGGGTATGCTTCTGGGGTAAACAAATCTAAGACAGTCTGATTCTAAGTAGAATGGCATTTTTTTTTGTTTCTTTTTGATTATATGTGAGAGTGGAATCCTTTCTGATATAATTATACAAGCATGGAATATATCTTATTCAAATTAGGACCCCAGTCTTGGGGATGTACATGATATTGAGATTTACTGTGGTATATTCATATATGAATATACGATAGTTATGTCGGATTCATTCCACTATTTTTCCTTTTCATGTCTCCACTCCCTTCCCTTCATTCCCCTTTGTTTAATCCATTGAACTTCTATCTACCTGCCTTGTTGTGGGTTAGCTTCTACAGATCAGAAAAATAATTTGATCTTTGGTTTCTGGGGATTGACTTACTTCACTTAGCATATTAGTATCCAGATCCATCCATTTACCAGCAAATGTCATAAAGTCATTTTATATGGATAAGTAATATTCCATTGTGCATACATACCACATTTTTTTATCCATTCATCTGTTGAAGGCCATCTAGTTTGGTTTCATAGCTTAGCTATTGTGAATTGAGCTGTTATAAACATTGATGGGGCTGCATCACTGTAGTATGATGATTTAAAATCCTTTGGAGCCAGAGCAATTAGACAGACGAAGGAAATTAAAGGCATAAAAATAGGAAAAGAAGAACTTAAATTATCACTATTTGCGGATGACATGATTCTAAACCTAGAAGACCCAAAAGGGTCTACAAAGAAACTACTAGAATTAATAAATGAATTCAGCAAAGTGGCAGGATATAAAATCAACATGCATAAATCAAAGGCATTCCTGTATATCAGTGACAAAACTTCTGAAATGGAAATGAGGAAAAACACCCCATTCACAATATCCTCAAAAAAAAATAAATACTTGGGAATCAACCTAACAAAAGAGGTGAAAAACTTATACAATGAAAACTACAAAACCCTAAAGAGAGAAATAGAAGAAGATCTTAGAAGATGGAAAAATATACCCTGTTCATGGATAGGCAGAACTAACATCATCAAAATGGCGATATTACTAAAAGTTCTCTATAGGTTCAATGCAATACCAATCAAAATCCCAATGACATTTCTTGTAGAAATAGATAAAGCAATCATGAAATTCATATGGAAAAATAAAAGACCCAGAATAGCAAAAGCAACTCTAAGCAGGAAGTGTGAATCAGGTGGTATAGCGATACTAGATTTCAAATTATACTACAGAGCAATAGTAACAAAAACAGCATGGTACTGGTACCAAAACTGGTGGGTGGACCAATGGTACAGAATAGAGGACACAGAGACTAATCCACAAAGTTACAACTATCTTATATTTGATAAAGGGGCTAAAAGCATGCAATGGAGGAAGGATAGCATCTTCAACAAATGGTGCTGGAAAAACTGGAAATCCATATGCAACAAAATGAAACTGAATCCCTTTCTCTTACCATGCACAAAAGTTAACTCAAAATGGATCAAGGAACTTGATATCAAATCAGAGACTCTGCGTCTGATAGAAGAAAAAGTTGGCTCCCATCTACAGATTGTGGGGTCGGGCTCCAAATTTCTTAATAGGACACCCATAGCACAAGAGTTAATAACAAGAATCAACAAATGGGACTTACTTAAACTAAAAAGTTTTTTCTCAGCAAGAGAAACAATAAGAGAGGTAAATAGGGAGCCTACATCCTGGGAACAAATTTTTACTCCTCACACTTCAGATAGAGCCCTAATATCCAGAGTATACAAAGAACTAAAAAAAAATAAACAATAAGATAACAAATAACCCAATCAACAAATGGGCCAAGGACCTGAACAGACACTTCTCAGAGGAGGACATACAATCAATCAACAAGTACATGAAAAAATGCTCACCATCTCTAGCAGTCAGAGAAATGCAAATCAAAACCACCCTAAGATACCATCTCACTCCAGTGAGATTGGCAGCCATTATGAAGTCAAACAACAACAAGTGCTGGTGAGGATGTGGGGAAAAGGGTACACTTGTACATTGCTGGTGGGACTGCAAATTGGTGCGGCCAATTTGGAAAGCAGTATGGAGATTCCTGGGAAAGCTGGGAATGGAACCACCATTTGACCCAGCTATTCCCCTTCTCGGACTATTCCCTGAAGACCTTAAAAGAGCGTACTACAGGGATACTGCCACATCGATGTTCATAGCAGCACAATTCACAATAGCTAGACTGTGGAACCATCCTAGATGCCCTTCAATAGATGAATGGATTAAAAAAATGTGGCATTTATACACAATGGAGTATTACTCAGCACTAAAAAAATGACAAAATCATGGAATTTGCAGGGAAATGGATGGCACTAGAGCAGATTATGCTAAGTGAAGCTAGCCAATCCCTAAAAAATAAATGCCAAATGTCTTCTTTGATATAAGGAGAGCAAATAAGATCAGAATAGAGAGGAAGAGCATGAGAAGAAGATCACCACTAAACAGGGATGAGAGGGGGGAGGGAAAGAGAGAGAGAAGGGAAATTGCATGGTAAAGGAAGGAGACCCTCATTGTTATACAAAATTACATATAAGAGGAAGTGAGGGGAAAGGGGAAAAGAAAAACAAGAGAGAGAAATGAATTACAGTAGATGGGGTAGGGAGAGAAGATGGGAAGGGAGGGGAGGGGAGGGGAGGGAAGGGGAGGGAAGGGGGAATAGTAGAGGATAGGAAAGGCAGCAGAATACAACATACACTAGTATGGCAGTAGGTAAAAAAGTGGATGTGTAACCGATGTGAATCTGCAATATGTATATAGGGTAAAAATGGGAGTTCATAATCCGCTTGAATCAAATGTATGAAATATGAGATGTCAAGAACTTTGTAATGTTTTGAACAACTAATAAAAAAATAAATAAAAATAAAATCCTTTGGATATATGCCAAGGAATGGGATAACTGGATCATATAGTGGTTTCATTCTTAGGTTTTTGAAAGATCTCCATACTGCTTTCCAGAGTGGTTGCACCAATTTGCAGTCCCAACAATTATGAGTGTACCTTTTCCCCTGCATCCTTGCTAACACTGTTACTTGTATTCTTGATAGTTGCCACTCTGACTGGAGTGAGATGGAATCTTATATAATTTTCATCTAATTGCTAGAGATACTGAACATTTTTTCCATGTTTGTGGACAGTTTATATTTCTTCTTTTGAGAAGTGTCTATTCAGTTCTTTGCCCATTCATTGATTGGGTTATTTGGGTTTTTGTTTTGTTTTGTTTTGTGTTAAGTTTTTTGAGTTCTTTGTATATCCTGGAGATTAATACTCTGAGGTGCAGGTGGCAAAGATTTTCTCCCGTTATGTAAGCTCTCTCTTCACATTATTGTTTCCTTTGCTGTGAAGAAGCTTTTTAGTTTGATGCCATCCCATTTATTGATTCTTGATTTTACTTCTTGAGTTTTAGGAGTCTTGTTAAGGAAGTCATTTCCTGAGCTGATATGTTGGAGTGTTGGACCTACATTTTCTTCTAGTAGATGCAGGGTTTCTGGTCTAATTCCTAGGTCTTTGAAATTGAAGTCAACTTTTGTGCAGGGTGAGAGATAGAGATCTTGTTTCATATTGCTACATATATAATTTGAGTTTTTCCATGACCATTTCTTGAAGAGGCTATCTTTTCTCTGTTGTATGGTTTGGGCTCATTTTTCTAGTATAAGATAGCTATACTTATGTGGGTTTGTCTCTGTGACTCCTATTCTATTCCAGTGGTCTTCCTTCATGCCTGTTTTGGTGCTAATACCAGGCTGTTTTGTTACCACAGTTCTGTAGTATAATTTAAGGTCTGATAGAATGGCAATATATTATTTAGAGAGGGTAACTTAATGATTAAGGTTACAGAGGCTAGAACTGGACTGCCAGCATTTGAAATCAGGGTCTGCCACTTATGAGCTGAGTGACTTTGAGCAAGTTGCTTAGCCTTTCGGTGCCTCAGTTTCCTCATCCACTAAAGGGGGATGATAACAATAGTATTTACCTCATATGGTCATTGTGAAGATTAGAGTTAATATATGTAAAGGATCTAGATTACTATCTGACCAGGAATAATGACTCAAAAAACATTAACTATTGGTATTACTAATGATGCAAATATTTGCAATCAAGCCATAAAGGAAACATTTACACAAAATGCAGAAGTGCAGTTACTCCTGGAAGGGAAGGTGTGTGATAGGTTGAGGGAGGGGCATATGAGGGTCTCACTTGGTATTAGTCATGTTCTAATCTTAAGCTTAGATCATGGATATATTTTTGTCATTTTATTATTATGCTTCATTACTTACATATACATTACATCTTTCAAAATATCAAATATTTCAGAATTTTAGAGGTATAAAAAACACACGGATGTTGATTCATAATGGGAATCGGGGCAGCATGGGAGGCATAGACGAACTCTAGATAGGACAAAGAGGAAGGAGGGGAGGGGAAGGGGCATGGGGGTAGGAAAGACGGTGGAATGAGATGGACATCATTACCCTAAGTACATCTATGAAGACATGAATGGTGTGACTCTACTTTGTTTACAACTAGAGACACGAAAAATTGTGCTCTATATGTGTACTATGAAGTGAATTGCATTCTGCTGTCATATATAACAAATTAGAATAAATAAAACAAAATAAAAATGAATAAAAAATCTACACACACCAAATACAATCAGATTCATGTGTCCTTTGGTGGTGCACGCTCTGCTTCAGCTACAGTCATCCTCTCACTGGTTTCCCAGTTTACCTGGAAGCCGTGGCTTCTGACTGTGCTCAGGGTGGCTCCTTCAGGCAAAGTTCCCTCCAGGACTCGCAGAGATGCTTTGCAAGTCCTCCCAAATCACAGGAGGCTTCTGGAGGCACTCAGCAACTTTGTACTGCCATCTTTCAAAAGATCTTGTTTTTAAGAATTCTCTCGTTCTTTTTATGAGCATTGCAGTTAAAACATTAAACAATTGCTATATGCTTATTTTTAACAAAGAATACTTGTGGAAAAATGAAAAACTGCTCATAAAGCCATCTTTTAGCTATAATCACTGTTAATACCTTGATGCCAGCCTTCCAGATTTGATATATTATACGTTTCAAAACAAAATTAGAACTGAAGTTGTGGCTCAGTGGTAGAGCACTTGCCTGGCATATGTGAGGCCCTGGGTTTGATCTGCATATATGACAGCATGGTATTAGCACCAAAATAGACAGATAGACCAATGGCACAGAGTAGAAGACACAAAGACAAACTCACATAAATACAGTTATCTCATACCAGACAAAGGAGCTGAAAACATACAGTGGAGAAAAGATAACCTCTTCAACAAATGGTGCTGGGAAAACTGGAAATCCATATGTAGCAAAATGAAATTAAGCCCCTATCTCTCACCATGCACAAAACTCAACTCAAAGTGGATTAAGAACCTAGGAATTAGACCAGAGACCCTGTGTCTAGTAGGAGAAAAAGTAGGCCCTAATCTCCATCATGTTGACTTAGGACCTGACTTCCTTAACAAGACTCCTAAAGCGCAAGAAATAAAATCAAGAATCAATAAATGGGATGGGTTCAAAGTAAAAAGCTTCTTTGCGGCAAAGGAAACAAATCAATAATGTGAAGAGAGAGCCTACAGAATGGGAGAAAATCTTTACCACACACACATATCAGATAGAGCACTAATCTCCAGGATATATAAAGAACTCAAAAAACTTAACACCAAAAAAACAAATAACCCAATCAATAAATGGGCTAAGGAAATGAGCAGAAACTTCACAGAAAAAGATATCCAACCAATCAACAAATATATGAAAAACTGTTCAACATCTCTAGTAGTTAGAGAAATGCAAATCAAAACTACTCTCAGATTTCATCTCACTCCAGTCAGAATGACAATTATCAAGAGTTCAAGCAACAATAAGTGCTTGCGAGAATGTGAAGGAAAAGGTACACTGATTTATTGCTGGTGAGACTGCAAAATGGTGCATCTATTTTGGAAAGCAGTATGGAGATTCTTTAGAAAACTTGGAATGGAACTACCATTTGACCCAGCTATCCCACTCCTTGGCCTACACCCAAAGGACTTAAAATCAGCATATTTTAGTAACGCAGCCACATCAATGTTTATTATAGCAGCTCAATTCACAGTAGCTATGCTATGGAAAAATCCTAAATTCCCTTCAACAGATGAATGGATAAAGAAACTGTGGATTACCTCTACATAGGGAAGAGGGGTGGGAGGGAAAGGGAGGGAGAAGGGGAAATGCATGGATGGTGGAAGGAGACCCTCAGGGTTATACAAAATACATGTATGAAGATGTGAGAAGAAAAAAAAGAATAGCCTTACCTTAGATTAGGCAGAGACAAGTGATGGGGGGGGGGATGGGGGGTAGGAAGGATAGTAGAATGAAACAGACATTTTTATTACTGTGTGAATATATATGACTGCATGACCAATATGATTCTGCAACCTGTACACTCAGAAAAATGAGAAATTATATCCCATCTGATTCAAATGTGTGATATGTCAAGGTCATTGTACTGTCATGTATAACTAAAAAAAAAGTTTTTTAAAAAAGAAACTGTGGTATTATACACAGTGGAATATTAGTCATCTTAAAGAAGAATGAAATTATGGCATTTACAGGTAAATGGATGGAGTTGGAGAACATCATGCTAAATGAATTAAGCCAATCCCCAAAACCAAAGGCCAAATATTTCTCCGATATGTGGATGCTGATCCATAATGGGGATGGGGGGGGGATGAGGGAAGAATGGAGGAACTTTGGATTGGGCAAAGGGGAGAGAGGGAAGGGGAAGGGGCGTGAGGGGGAAGATGGTGGTATGAGATGGACATTCTTACCCTGTGTATAGGTATGAATGGTGTGACTCTACATCATGTGCAACCAAATAAATGAAAAGTTGTGCTCCATTTGTGTAAAAAATAAAAAATAACAATAAATAAATAAACTAATGGTTCAGAAATTTTTTAAAAAATTAAAAAATAAAAAGATCCATTGACAACTAAAAATATTAAAAAACTAAATTAGATTATAAAGAGATGGTACTTAAGTAATATGCTTTTTAAATTTAATACAATGGGAACATCTTTTTCTTTTTTTAATTATTTTTTCCAGGTAAATTTTGTAGGAATAAACAGAAGAGATTCAAGTCCTGCGTAGGTCAGCAAGAGGAAGAAGAGTCTACTGGAAGGACACGTGAGATCTACGAAATAGAGGGGTCCACAGGAAACCCAGAGAGAGAGACAGAGAGCGAGAGAGCGAGAGAGCGAGCTCAAGTATAACTGGGCCTTGCAGAGCCTGGTAGCTCCTTGAGGTCTTTGCTCTAGGGTTCCCCCATTAATGGGACTGCACACTGCTATCTTCTGCTGCAGTCTTCTATCAGTGGGCTGCCCTGCCCTGCATGTTCCTCTCCTTTTATCTTCTGTTGATTATTTCTACTTCCCCATAATTTCAGTCTACTGACACCTTTGCTTACCAAGACCTGTCATTACCATTCTAGCCTCCCCTCACTTCACAAATTTATACCTTTGGCCTATTGAGTCAAACACATAAAGCTTTCTACAGTTCCTATTTCAGATTCAGGATGCCAAGACTCTGATGGCCCCCAGTGGTCTCTGTTTGGGCAAGAAGGTAAGGAAAGGGGAGGTTCTAGGGAATACAATTGACCAAATTATGTGCATTACAAAACATGTCAGAATGAATTCCACTATTATGTATAATCATAAATGTACTAATTAAAGAGACAGAGCAGGAGAGAGGCAATATCCTTGCCTTTCCTGCCTCATTCCAGCCCAGAGCTCTTGGTATAGTGTGTCCTGTTAGAATTGTGGTGCCCTCTCGTGGACACTTTAAGCATTACAAGAACCATGATTTTCTAAGATTTAATTTAGGATGAGGAAATCAACCAGAGGTTGACAAGCAGAATTTTAAGGAAAAGTGGAATGGAGAGGACTGGAAAGGAAGATAATATGTAAGAATCCTGTAACAACAAATCTCACTATTATGTAGTATTATAATGCACCCATACAAAATGATTAAAAACAAAAAAATACATCACATTTATTAAGATTGACAAATATTTTGTGAAACTTTTGTTTTATGTGTGTGTATAGAAAAATGTATATGATATTCAAATATTTATCAGCTGATATGACAGGAACACACACCCACTGTAAACAATCCAGCAGCAGCTGTACTGGTGGGAGCAAGCTGACCCTTAACCTTAAATAGAAGGGCAAGGTAGTGATGTGGAATGTTTTTAAGTTGTTTTGTTTTCATATGGGGTCTTTCTAGTTGCCCAGGCTGGTCTGGAACTCCTGGGCTCAAGGGATCCTGTTGCTTGAGTCCCCCAAGTAGCTGAACTATAGGCATGTGCCACCACACCCAGCTAAAATGTTTGTTTTTCAGTATAGATCATGTCAAAAGGGTCGAAAGATCTAGTCTAGAATACAACTCAATATAGTTGTTCATTACAGACTTTAATCATTTTCATAAATGTGCTGTCATTCATATAAATAATCCAGTGGTTCTGTCTTCTCTCCTCTTCATCACTTCCAAAACACATCACATATTCCTGCCAGTCAGAGAGACCCTCAGTAATATGAAAACATCTTCATGACACATCTCTTCCCTGTCACACATTCCTTCCCACCTCCCTACACGTAGCATTACTGATTTTAAACATTTTTCTCATTTGTTATTTAGACTGAAGGATTTGGAAACGGAATGGAGAGGAATGGTGAGAACAAGAACTCTAGAGCTAAACTGCTGGAGTTAAATCTCAACTCTTCCATGTAGGGGGTTTGACCAAGTTACTTAACATATTTGCATTTCAGTCCCTCATTGATAAGTGGGATAATAATAGTAATGGTAATAATGTTTCTCCCATAGGGCTGTTTGTGAGGTTTGAATGAATTGAACAATGTAAATGCTCTGACAAGTATCTAGGACTTACTATATGCTTAATTAAATGTTAGCTATTATCATCAAGTTTGATCAGTTTTTCACTATTGAAAATAAAAATACTGATGCAGTGAACATCTTCATAACAAAATCTTTGGAAAACAGACTTTATTAAGTATCCTTGTGAAAATAGAATTGCTAGGGTGAAGTATGTATTTTTTAGTTTTATAAGAATTTTTGTTAAATTATCTACTTGAAAGGATCTTCAAACACTGACATTTGAGAGCTCACTTCTCTGAACTCTACTTAGTACTGGATATTATGATTCAAAAGAAAAAAAAAACTTTCCAATTTGTTCTGGGAATAATGATGCTTTCTGTTATGTAAACATGTCTCTTGAACTATTGGTAAGATGGAGCGATTTTTTAAGTGCTTATTGGCTATTTATGCTGGACTTTCTAGGAGATCACCTGAGAGTGTGTTCTAGTCACTTTTACATGTGACTGTTTCCCAGCTAGTTTGTAAGGCTCTCATCTTCTCCCCACCCCTACTCCCACTGTGGTACTGGAGATTGAACCCAGGATTGCTGTACCACTGAGCTAAATCTCAATCCTTTTTTTTTTTTTTTTGATACAAAGTCTCACTAAGTTTCCCAGGCTGGTCTCAAACTTGCAATCCTCCTGCCTCAGCCTCCTGAAGTTGCAGGGATTACAGGCATGCGCCACCATGCCCAGCAGGACTCTCATCTTATAATATTCCACTCTGGCCAAGCACAAAGTCCTGCATAAAAGTGGTCGTAATGCATCTTGGTTAAATTAAGCATCACAGTCACAACTCCTGAATTTTGCAATAAATTTTTGAGCAGAATTATCTGGTAGTCAGTCACTAAAAGAAAAGACACTGGATTGACCTACTCCCTACTGAGAATTGGATGATTACATAAGGGCATTTAAATGCATTTCTCTTTTATTACTGCTTGTCTCTGTTGGCTATAGGTTGAAATGTTCCCTTTCTCAAAGAAAAAAAGAATCATTTTCACATTTGTTAGCACATAATCATTGTAATTCCAAATGTGGCTTGCTTTTTCGTCATCAGGAAGTATTCATAAAGTACCTACTGTGTGCCAGGCATGGGAAAGTATGTGTGTGGGAGGGAAGGCAAGTTTGTGCACATAAAGGATAAAATACCTCCCATTCCTGCCAGGAAGTCAGCCTTCCGCTGGGAAGAGAAGAAGCAGAGGGAGAGAAGAATACTGCAGGCCAGGGCCATAAATCCCAGAATCCACACAAGGTGGGAGTGTGACAAGATCCCCACTCTTGCACAAATAAGCTGGGGTCCATAGGGCTACATCTTCAGTGTAAGTATAAACCAGAAATAGCCACCTTCTTTGGGGAGCAACAGGGAAATTGACTGTCTCAAACCTTCATGTTGGCAAAAGAAGAAGAAGAAAAAAAATCCATCCATGAGAATTTATAACCACAAAATGCCCTCGCAGTAGATCTCAGCTCCCAAACAGCACTATTAGGATACTCTGGGGAAAGAAAAACCTTCAGGGCAAGAATTTAAAATGGTCCAGGTTGTCAGGCCCTCAGGCTCCTGGCAATCAGACCTAGGTCTGTCTTTCCCTGGAGGATTTAGTTGGAGGAAACCTCCTTAAATTTAGACTGCCAAGAATCCCTGAGGTTCCAAGAACTTAGTCAAAACAAAAGCTCGTAGAGAAATAGCCACAAATGAATGCTCACAGAAACAAACAAACAAACAAACAAAAAAAAAAACAAACAGGCACCAGGTAGTAGAATCAAACCACAAAGACTTCACATCTAAGAATTTTTGGCCAAGAGGCAGAGTAAGATGGTGACTAGGACCCTTCCCCCATAAACACACCCCTGCCCCCATGATGGCCTCCCCAATAGACACACCATGTGGAACTGCTATTCACATGCCAAACTGCCTTCACAACAGCTAAAGGGAAGGGATTAAGTTCAGGCCCACCACAGTGAAACCTGGGCTCTGAGCAGAGCTCTCATCCCCCTGCTTTGGGCCAGACCTAAGGATAGAGCCACTGGAATTGCACTAGCCCTACCCTACCTCCCCCATTCTCAGGCAGCAGATTTGGGAGCAGGATGCCTCTTGCTGGGGAGCAGGGCACAAAAACTAGCAAAAGACTGCCAGGCTGGATATACATATGTATATTTTTGGTTTCTGTCCTGCTGAGTTTAAATCTTAATGTTTCTGTGGGTTCAGGGAAGGCAGATTTCTAGCCTGTCTTCCCTATTTGGGACAAATCATGCATAAATTCATTTCTTACTTTACCATGATTTCTCTCTTTTATTAACTGATCTCCTGTTGTAAGTAGTTGACCAAATTCAGTCTTTTAGGACCCCTTGAGTCAAGCCTCTGACTGGGGGTCCCTGCAACAAAGGGACTGTTCCTCTCAATAGCTGCAGAATACACATTTTCTTATCAGCACACAGAACACTATCCAGGCCAGTTAACATGTTGATTGCAAAACAAGTATAAAAACATTTTTAAAACATTGGATCATATTAAGTATCTTTTTTGATCACAGTGCAACTAGAAATTAATGGCAAGAAAATTTTTGGAAAAATATACAAATACATGAAAATCAAACAACTTATTCTTGAACAACCAATGTATCAGACAGATGTGTTTGTGTGTACCTGTAGTCCCAGCCTCTCAGGAAGCTGAGGCAGGAGAATTTCTAGAGCCCAGGAATTCAAGCTTAGCCTGGGCAATGCAGCAAGACACTATACTATCTCAAGAAACAAAAAAACCCAAGAATCAATGGATCAACAAAGAACTCAGGAAGGAAATTAAAATTTTTCTTGAAAAAAATGAAAATGGATACACAACATAACAAACCTAGAGGAAGCAGCCAAGTCAATACAAACAGGGAAGTGAATAGCAATCAATACCCACATCAAGAAAGCAGAAAGAGCTCAAATAAACAATTTAATGCTGCATCTCAAGAGCTAAAAAATTAAGAACAAACCCCAAATTAGAAGAAGGGAAGATACAACAAAGGTCTCTCTCTCTCTCTCTCTCTCTCTCTCTCTCTCTCTCTCTCTCACACACACACACACACACACACTCATACACACACACAAAAGAAAAAAAAAAGAAATAGAAACTGAAAAAATAAAAACAATACCATAGACTAATGAAATCAAGAACTGGTTCTTGAAAAGATAAACAAAACTGGCAAACCCTTAGCTAGACTAAGAAAAAGAAAGAAGATTCAAATAAATAAAATCAGAGATGAAAGGGAGACATTAAAACTGATACCATAGAAATACAGAGGATCATTAGAGATTATTATGAATAACTATATACCAATAAATTTGACAACCTAGAAGAAATGGCAAATTTCTGGACACATTATTAGCCTTACCAAAATGGAATCATAAGGAAATATGAAACCTCAGCATACCAATAATAAGTAACAACAATAAATCAGTGATAAAACATCGCCCATCAAAGAAAAGTTGAGGGCCAGAGGTTTCATTGTTGAGTTCAATCAAACATTTAAAGAATAAATAATATAAAATCTTTTTTCAAAAAAATATGGTTGAGGGGAGAATACTTCCAAACACATTCAATGAAGTAAAGTATCAGTATCACCCTGATACCAAAACCAGATAAGGATACAACCAACAAAGCTTCAGGCCAGCATCCTTAATGAACACAGATGGAAAAGTTCTCAATAGAATGCTAAAAACCAAACCCAAGAGTACATTGAAAAGATTGTTCACCATGATCACATTGGATTCATCCCAGATTCAAGGATGGTTTAACATATCCAAATCAGTGAACATGATAAAACATATCAACAGAATGAAGGACAAAAACCTCACAATCATCTCAATAAATTCAGAAAGACATTTGATAACATCCAACATCCCTTCATGATAAAAAATTTTTTTTTCAACAAATTAGATAAAGATGAAACTGTCCTTAGGGCTGGGGATGTGGCTCAGTGGTAGAATTGTTGCCTAGCATGCACAAGGCTCTTGGTTCCATCCCCAGGAATGAAAACTAAACAACAAACCCAAACAGAAACATACCTCAACATAGTAAAGGCCATAGACAATAGAACCATAATGGTGTCACACTGAATGGGGAAAATCTGGAGGCTTTCACTTTCAGATCCGGAGCAAGACAAGAATCACCACTTTTACGACTTTCACTGCCTTCATTCAACACAAGGCTGCAGGTCCTAGCCAGAGCAATCAGGCAACAGAGAGAAATAAAGGACATCCACAGTGGAAAACAGGAAGTCAAAATGTCAGTGTTTGCAGCTGATATGATCTTATTTATGGAAAACCTTAAACAATCCATCAAAAAACCAATTTGGACTAATAAATAAATGAGCAAAGTTGTGGGATACAAAATCAACACACGAGAATCAATACAGTTGCTGTGTACCAGTAGCCAGTTATCTGAAAGAGAAATCAAGAAAGCAATCCCATTTATAACAAATAGCTGGGAATAACTTTAACCAAAGAGGCTAATGATCTCTACTACAAAAACTACAAAACACTGATGAAAGAAATTGAAGAGGACAGAAGAAAATAGAAAGGCATTCTGTGTTATATACACATATACCTTCTCCCAGCTTTGCCAATTCTTATCATCTTTGCTTCATATTTTTATAAGAAAATAAAACAGATAAAATTGAAATTTACCTTATTCCCATTCCCATCCTAACAAGCTGCAGAGATTTACAGAACCCATGAATGTTTTATAATTCATCTGCACTTTGCTTTCTCACATAATAGATGTTTTGAAGATTTATTTGTAATGAGACATGGACCTTGTCTAGTTCATTCATTTTAACTATTGTATAATACTTCGTTGTTTGAAAATATATTGCAGTTCAGTTATTCACTTTTCTGCTAATGGAAACTTATATTTTAATTTTTGTACCATGTGTGGGCGTTTCCTTGGTATATACTCAGGGCAGGAAGCTATGAAAATCTCTAACCTTATTAGATACAGCCAAATGGCTTTCTAAAGTGGTTGCAATCTTATGCTCCCACTAGCTCTTCATGAGAGTTCCTTTAGCTTCAATTTCTTAATAATGCTTAGTTTGTCATATGTTTTTATTTTTTTCCAATATTATGAGTACAAAATTGTATCTGGTATTGATTTGTATTTACCTGATTGCTAGTGAGAGCAAGCACTTTTTCAAATATGAATTGACTTTGGGCTTTCTCTTTAGTGACTTCCCTGTTCAAATCCTTTGCCTACTTTGCTATTGGTCTGTTTGCATTTTCTGTATTGATTTGCAGGAATTCTCTTATACTGTATTTTGTTGATAATAGGTGCTGAGAATATCTTTTCCAATCCGTGATTTGTCTTTTCACTTTTTTGTGTGTGTGTGTGGCACTAGAGATCGAACCCATGGCCTTGTGCATGCGAGACAAGCACTCTACCAACTGAGCTATATCCCCAGCCCTAACAGATATCTTTTAATGCACACATTTTCATTTTGACCTAGTTCAGTAAGTTCCTACTGGATGCCAGGTGTTTTACAAAACATAGATGTTATCCATTTATAGGTCTTTGATAAAGGTGTTGAATTGGTAGATAGATGTCATTGTTTTACAGGTCATTGGTAAACGTGTTCAGTTTGTACATGCTCTGCCCATCTCCTGATATTAAGTGTTTGATAGTCACTTCATGAGATTTTGTCCATAGAAATGAAGGCTTCTGTTCCCACTGCCTGCCTCTTGGTCATTAAAATATCAAAACAAAAATATTTCCCAGGATGTTTCTATGTTCTACTCTTACTTTGAGGACTGTATGCTCTGGTGTGTATTGTGTGACTGCAAAAACCCTTGTGTCTAATTGTTTTCTGAGCATTGCAATTCACAGATGATTATGGACAAAGCAACTGATGCATTTAATAAATTCTGAGCATTGCAATTCACAGATGATTATGGACAAAGCAACTGATGCATTTAATAAATTCCCACAAGAAATATTTACTGTGTAGAATGAGATAAGCAGTATAATAAACGCTTGGGGACACAAAAGTGAATAAGATAGGAACATTATAAGATGGGATTTTTTTCCTCTTTTTAAAAAAATTTTTAAATTGATTTAAAAAAAAACAAATGACAGTGGAATGCATTATAATTCTTTTACACATATATACCACAATTTTTCATATCTCTGTATATAAAGTAGGTTGACACCTAATTCGTGTCTTCATACATGTACTTTGGATAATGATGTCCATCATATTTTACCATCCTTGCTAATCCCCTGCCCCCTCTCTTTCCCTCCCACCCTTCCGCCCCAAGAAGATGGGATTTTAACAAAAGTGAATTAAAAATGGGAAGAGCACAATGGCTCCATCAAGCAGTACCTGTGAAGAGCCCATAGACCTTGAATCCCTGACAGGGACAGCAACAGTGGCAGAAAATGAGAGATGTTTAAAAACGTCTAAAAAACCCAGTTCGCTCAGTTTCCGAAGTAGGACAGACTGTCAACCAGTTGGGCCTTGGGTTCAGTTTTGGGCTCAGGAAACATTTATCCCATGATCTGATCACAATCTGGGCCTTTCTAAGGCTGTGGGACACTCTCTTCCTTTTCTTCATCACTGTCAATAGAAAATGAGTTCTTGGTTACTTATATGGAATAAAATAAAATTAGATTCCTGTCTTGGGCTGGCCAGTACCTTGCCAGGGAATTCTTGCCTGCTCGCTCAGAGGGATAAGTCTCCTTAGAAATTAAAGTCTGGAATAATTACTGAAGAACAAAAGACAAAGTCAGAAAGATTTTTTTTCAAAAGTTGGAGACCCTGTTAGGTCCAGTCCACACAAGATCTGGAGCTACACAATTAAAAAATGTCTCCTGTGGTTTATTTAAGAAGGTAGAGAAAAGTCAGGGATAAGGTTTCAAGGGTGGAGTCTTGCTTCATGATGTCTTGCAATCAGCAGGTTGATTGCATCTTGGCAGGTCACACCCATCTCAGAGGGGTTGTGAGGCTGGGTAGTTAGCAGGTTACTCCATTTCTGGTGCTATGTGGGACCAGGCAGAGTAGAATAAGGCTCACAGTGCATCTGGGCAGTCTTACACAGAGGAAATGTCCACTGGAAGTTCCCAGATAATCCTATTCATTGGGCTGCAATGAGCAATATAGTCCACACACAGCCCATGGACGGCTCTCAACAAATTCCTATTTCATATCACAGACATACATTACAGATAGGTTAAAGTTCTGAATATGGAAAGAAAATTAAAACTTTTAGAATATAATATAGGACATATTACATATAATATAATAATAATTTCAGATGACTTTGAATCAAGAAATGCTCTTTTGGTTTTGGTTTTTGATCCAGGGGATTGAACCCAGGGGCGCTTAACCACTGAGCCACATCCCCAGCCGTTTTTATTTTTTATTTTGAGACAGGGTTTCACTAAGTTGCTTATGGTCTCGCTAAGTTACTGAGGCTGGCTTTGAACTCATGATCTTCCTGCCTCAGTCTCTTGAGCGGTTGGGATTCCAGGCATGCATCATTGTACCTAGCTGAGAAATGCTTTTCAAAATAGGGCATTTATTGAATATTGTTCATTTGGGTGAAATTAAATAATTTACTAAAATATATGATTCTCTATATTATCTGTAGTATATCTTATTGTTGGTTTAAGTCAAAGATAGCATGCATACATTAATAGATTAATGTTTAATACTGAATTCTCAAATTTAAAAAGTTTTTTAAATTTAAAAATGTAGAAAATTATTTATTTTTTTATTAAATAAAATAAACATTTAGATATCTGTCATGATAAAAACATCCAATCATTTTATAAGAAAAAATTCTAAAATAGTAGATAGGATCAAATTATGTTATATGAATATGTGAATATGGCATAAAGAATCCCACTATTATGCATATTTTTAATACACCAATAAAAAATAAGTAGCAGATAATAGCTCACAATAAAAGTGTGATTTCCCCTTGTACTGCCTCTTTCTACCTTGACTCTCATTTCTGGAAACGACCACTATTCATTATTACTTTTAGCTTTTTGGTATTACTACCATATCTCTAAGAATATATTTCCTCATGCCATTTTTTTTCTTTCTTTCCTTTTTTTTTTTTTTTTTTTGCAATTGAAAAGTATTTTATTTCTTTGGCAGGAAGGCTTAAACAAAACAAATAGCAAACACAATTAAAAAATCTAATTTAAAACCATCTTAAGTGTGCTCAGCTTCTGAATAGCGTGTTTATAATAAGCATTTCTCTTTAAACAAAAGTCATAAAAAATAAGTGGTAAAAAAACGTGGCAATGCAAGAATGTAAATAGCGGAGAAACTCAAATCAATAAAAGTGGTCCAGGATACGATATGTGTAAACTTTACGCACCCTTATAAGGCTCCTATATAATACTTGGGATTGTATTTCTTACTGAAGTATATGATTCTCCTACTGAACATTTTAATGTTCGGAGCAGAGGATAGACAGGTAACATAAATGAATGGAGGTGCTGGGATGTAAGAAAAATCATCAACTGCCAGAATTACATTCCCATTTTCTTTATATTTTTACCAAACTGTAGGTGAAGTATGCACCATATCAAAATCACATATTGAAATAGGACTAGAGCATCTCTTTCTGCTGGGCTACTAGAGCAATTTCACATTGATTCTGTGCAGTCCATATTGGGATGAGATCTCCCACTGCTCCCTACCACTCTCCCCCGCGCGCGCGCGCACACACACACACAATATCCAAGTGTCCAGCCTTGTTCTGGTGGTGGCTTTGCCCTCAGGTACCAGGCAGTGTGGATGGACTCGCTCTACTAGGGCTGGGCTCAGAGTCTCTTCCACAGTTCCCTGCCTTTCCCTTTCTGCAGCTCCCGTTCTCCACTCTCTGCCCCCTTGTCCTTGTCTTTCCTTCCACTCCTCCTTCCTCTTCCCCAGTCTGAGTCTTATCTAATTTCTGGATATAAACAATTTTGCTTTATAAGCATGTTGCTAAGACAGGTGAGTTAGGTCTATTGATTATGGGGGTGTGAGAAGGGAAAAGTAGAGCAGAACAGAGCAGCAGGAACAGTAATTCAAGAAACAAACTTACACCCCCACACACATGGACTGGGCACTTAGGGCGTAGGTTCAAGAATTTTTCAACATGATTGTGGGACTAGGGATGTAGCTCCTTGGTAGAGCACTTCCCTAGTGTGCACAAGGCCCTGGGTTCAAACCCAGCACCACAAATTTAAAAAAAAAAAAAAAGTAAAAAAAAAAAACCCACCAGAAATATCTTGGTTATTGAATTCCTTTATAATTCAGTACTTCTTTAATTTGGAAGTGGGAACATGATCCCTTTTCTTCTGTTTCTAGCTGTCAGTTTCAAAACTGGTGCCTACTACAGAATTTTGTCTCACTGGAAGCAAAGGCTGGCTTTATTTTAAATGGAAAATAGTGGTTTGTAGATATTTCTGAACATGAAAAAATATGGGTTTTAGATTTTAAAAATAATAATTTCAGAGATATTTATAACAAATCTGATTTTCCAGTATTCTCCTCTTTGGCTATCAGCATTGTATTGCACCAGTTTCAATAGCATTTCATTTTTAGTTCCTCATTCACACTGTCAATATTAATTACAAAAAGAGAACAGAACAATGTTAGTTTCCTCAAGTTTTAAACCAGAGAGCTTTTCCTGAAATCTCTTCTTCAATTCCACAATTTTAAGAATGTATCTGCCTCAATTTCATTTCTGGGAACCAATTTCAGTGTAGAAAAGTGGAACACCCTATTTCTTGCCAAATTAGTGAATCATATTACACATCATTCCACTACTGTTAATGCCTGTGCACAGAAATGTTTGGATTAATGAGAATTACAGCCTCAAAGGCTTTTATTTATTCTTTGCTAGTGAACTGAGATACGGATTTTCATGACAATCTGATTTCTTTAATTTTAATTAACAACACAATACTTCTCTTTTTCTTCTAAGTTTCCTAAAAAAGCATTGTGTGATAGTTAATAATGTTCTAAGTCATCTAAAAGAAGTATTTGTTTTCTTATATGGAAATAGATCTTATTAGCAACTGACACCTGGTAAATTTGATATTAGTACAAATATTTTTTATTTATTTGTTAACATATTCAGGCTTTGACTTAAAAGAGATACAACTCAATCTGCCCAGCAAGTTTATCTACCAGCTCCTGCTCCTGTTAATAAGAAAGAAATTTGTGTTTCAATTGATATATGTTTTAATCAATGTTTCTTGTTATTCTTTGCTTATTAATTGCTGAGCATATATTCTATTTGATCTTTACTATCAAAAACAGCATCAGGGTTACTTTCTTCCCTGTTAGGCAACATATATGGTATGTCTGGATATCAAGCTTTCTAGTGTACTCAGAAGTGCTATGATCCTTTTATATATAATGGCTCTTCAAGGACGTAAAAAGCTTTAAAAAAATCAAGTGAACATTAAAGTGCCAATTATGACAAGTGAAACCCTTTCAAACTTTAATCTTGTGTTCTGATATAGACTTATTAAGAATACTTCTTAGGGCTGGGGCTGTAGTTCAGTGGCAAAGCTCTTGCCTAGTATGTATAAGACACTGGGTTCTATCCTTAGCACCACATAAAAATTAACAAATAAAAAAAAAGGCATTCTGTCCACCTACAACTACAAAAAAAAATAATAAAAAAGAATACTTCTTAAATCATGTTACAAAGAAAGTATTTTTTAAAAGATAAAATAAGATTAATTATTGTTTTGATTAATATACTGTTTGTGGTTTTGCTATTGAACTAATTGTTTATGGTTTAGTTTTTCAGTGAAATCAGCAAGTTTTGATCATTCATTCTACACTATAAAGAGTAGTGTAGATGCAGATGCAGAAATCTGCTTCAGGCCAGAGCACTGGAATATGATTAGAAGTGGAAGATGTTCAAGGGATCTATGGTGCTGTGGAGTTGCATAACAAAGCCCTAGCTAGAATGTGGCTTCAGGGACCCTCATTTACTTAGTTGGCCATACTCAGTTTTAAGAAAGGACTTACAATTACCTCAATCTCATTGTTACACATTGTGTACATGTATTTAAATGTCACACTATATCCATAAATATGTAAATCACTGTGACAATTTAAAATTTAAAAATATATTTTGAAAAACCCAACAACAACAACAACAACAACAACAACAAAAGGCTTAGCATATCCACATGTAGCATAGATAGATTTAACCTGGAAATATGAAGGGCCCATGTCTCATGTCCTGGCTCAACAAGTGAAAATGAACAAATCCCTTATCTTGCTGCCACATCATGTATCACAGTTAAAGAAACACAAAATATTTTTCTAATTCTTGAACAAAATCAAATTTGACTTTAAAATTTTCATAGCTGACTTGTACAGATAGAAATGATTCTTGCAGATATAATAATCATGTGAAAAACAAGTGCATATTTTCTATCTTGAGCTAATACTAATAACTTTTTTAAATAAAGTATTATATTTTTTAATTTGGCAAGGCAATTTCCTTTGAAAAAATTTGCAAGTAAAACTCATTTTATTTTCTTATGACTTTTGTTTCTGAATCTTCCTTTCACACAAGGAATTATTTCATGGTCCAAAACCTTCTCTTAATAACCTCAGTCTATCAAAAGTGATAACTCTGCCTATAAATTTTGCAACCATTGGGATGAACCCTGCACATTTTGTAATTAAGTTGTTTGTAAAAACTAACTTGTTAGAGAATCTGGTATTCTAGACATAGGATTTTTATCTGAAAGGTATAAATACTATTATATTTTTAAATTTTGAAGAAGCATGTGTAGAAGACTTTGAGTTTGGATATTTAAGAGAACTAGATTTAAAAGAATTAAATACTAGGAGAGATCTTGTTCATGTACCTTCTTTGGTTGTCTCACAAGATGTTTGAAGTATTCAAGGAAGTCAGATACTTGACATCTGTACTTATTGCATTAAATGACAGAGGTTGTGCTTCTCAAAGTATGGCTTGCCGAGCTGTATCATCTGCATCATCTGGAAATATATTACATATGCCTACTTTGGGGACCACCCCAGATCTACTGTATTGGAAATTCCAAGGGAGGCATCTAGCAGTTTATGTTTTTTGTAAATTGCCCAGAAGCTTGAGAACCACTGATTTAAAGTAGATTCATTAAATTAGTTTATAAATGTGTTATTTGTTCAAGGAAATTTAAACTGTTAGAGGAATATTAATTTAAGTTTATTTGATTTTTCATAAGATATGCAAAATTATTTTATTTATAAATGAAAAACACCACGATTCTTTAGTTGAACTCAATACTTTAATAAAACTAGGCTTTAACATTTTTTACTTTAATAAATTGAATTTTAATTTAAATACAAGCAATTGTAAGTAGCTCTTGCAGGGCAGAGAAGTTCTTCTTGAACTACAGAAAATTCAACTGATGAAGACTTAACACATATTTTTTCTTTTAATTTTTTTTGCCTTTATTTTTATTTTTTATGTGCTGAGGTTTGAACTTAGTATCTCACACATGCAAGGTAAGCACTCTACCACTGAGCCACAATCCCATCCCTGCTTAACATATTTTAATTGTGCTTGTTAATTTCCTTCAGTAATGCCAATGTCAAGTTTAACAATTATATGAGCCTATGTCCCCCCTCCACTTTCTCATTTCATATGTTTCAAAAATATAGGAACAAAAAAAGATGTGCTGGATTTGAGAGGATATAACAAAGGGAAAAGTTTAAGGGCTGATTAGGAAATAAGCATTGCAAATCCTGGTACTAAATATATATATATATTTTTTACATTTTACCCACATTTATTTATAGGTACATTTTATTGGGACATTATTGGTACATATTGATGGAATTTGTTGTTACATACTCATACATGCATAAATGCACAATATAACAATATAATCGGGCCAGCATTACTCCTCAGCACTTCCCCACTCCCTCCCTTTTTTGAGAACTTGTTTGTCTAGTGCCACAATTGTATCTAGGCTCATCTTGCTCCATCCCTGGTGATCACCACTTCCTAAGGGACCCTGATTCCCTTTATTGGCCTTGCCCTGAGTCCTGCACTTCTCTTTGCTCTGGTGGGCCACCTTTTGGATATGATATCTTCTTATATGCAGTTTATTTCTCCTATTCTGGCCTTGGAAGGACAAACAAACTATCCTGAACAATAGCTAGTGAACCTCTTCTTGTGCCTTCTGTGTGCCTCCAATTCCCTTCAGAACTAACCCCGCCCTACCCTGCTTTGGTTCTTGTATCTAGTGACCTTTGCTACTGCCTTATCTGGACTAAGACACTAGCATCCCAATACTAGAGCCTACTTTTTGTTTACTATATTGACTGATGCAAATACCTCTAGGCTCAGTCTCTGTCCAGCCACATTAGTGGTAAAATTTAGTGCTATGGAGGAAGAAAGTTTCTAGTTAACTATGCTGACCTAGACTCAGCAGTAGGGAATGATAAAAGCAGTTCCTCTCTCTGAGCCTTGGGGAGAGTTTGGATTGAACCCTGGTACTAAATATTGAGCACTTCAAAATTGCTTACTTTCTGTCTAATACCAAATTGTTTTCCAAATGTCACATTTTTTTTTCATCATAAAAGAAAGTTATGGTGCTCTTTACCTTCTACAACATAGAAGTCGTGTCAGGTAGTGCACTTTTGGTTTTAATTTACCTAAATTTATGCAAAACACACAACTAAATTGCCAAGTGATGAATTTTACAACCTACATTACTTTAATGTGACAAAAAAAACCCTGTAGTTCTGAGAAATTGGTGGCTATGCAAGCATACTTAGAATGTTCAACACTTGATAAGAGAAAATGAGTTGTTACTGATATGGCAGAAAGTTTGTTAGAGTACTTCATAGTTCTGCTGTGTCATTTCTGAAAAACCACTTCATAGGGAGAGCTATTTTCCTCTTTATTCATTAAGACTTTATACTGCACTAAATATTAATTTGATTAGAGATGCTACAATAATATAAATCCTTCCCATCTCAAATTTATAACAGTTCAAGGAATATAAAAGATTATAAGGCACATGCAATACCGCTCTTTTATAATCAGTCCTAATTCCATTCTGCCACCACCCTCAAACAGTGTTTGAACTTAGCAAACCATTTTTTCCTGAAATATACTTTTAGTGGTGAGTTATGGCCAGCTCCTATCAGCTTGCAAGAGTCAATGATTAAATTTGCAGGAATTCCACAATTCATTCACTTAACCTAGCCATTATTAAAAATTAAAGTACAAAACCTTACAATTAAATGTTATTTTTAAATATAACTCAAACTCAAAACTCATTGCTTCCTAATCATTTTACTAGTATCTATGTTCTAGAGGTTATTTTGTATCTATATGGATGATATTATATAATGATGTGCCACGGAGCATCTTTATCAACTCCATGTTTAGTGACATTACCATGGCAGCTTGAGATCAGACACAGTGGGAGTATTTACATCATGGAAAATCAGAAAACACTTCAAATCAAGGTTCTCAGGTATTTAGTTAACTTGTTTTTTTGGAGACATTTGCCAGCATACCACTGGATATACTGGCAAACCAAACCACAACTATCTTAGGAACTCCTTTCTATTCAGGGTGGCCTGATAAAACAGGATTCATAGTTAACTTTGAATTTCAGAAAACCAGTGAATAAATTTTTAATATAATTATGCCCATGTAATATTTAGATATATTTTTAGTTTGTCTCAAAAACTGCATGGGACATGCTTACATTTTAAAAACTATGCATTGTTTATTTGCAATTCAAATTTCATGGGGTATTCTGTATTTTTCATTGTAAATCTGGCAAACCTATACCTGTTTTCTCTTTCTAAGGGGTTATTTTCTTTGAATTTACCATATTTTGCTCTTTATGCCCCACTATCATCAATACACCTGATTGAGCTACAAGAAGATACCTAATTAATAAGTAGCCTAGGAAATATCTTAATATGAGAACTTTGTTCAATAGTGATAAAAGGTAATGAAGTAGGTTTTTTCAAGATGGTGGAATAGAGGAAGTCACTTTCCTGGCTGCTCTGTGGGGGTGAAACCAAGAAAGCAAACAGGCAACTTCTCAGCAAGGTGAGAAAAAAAAAAAAGGTGTGTGTGGGGGACTTTACTGGGATTTAATATTGGATATTCAAAGCAGATTGGGACTCAGGAAATTTGATATAATAAAATAAGGAAGAAATGCCCAGCACTACTGCTGCTATCACTGCCAGAGGCACCAGCCAGAACGTGGAGGGGTGAGGGAATTAAAGGAACCTGCATTTTTAGAAGGCCTGAGGTGTGTCTGGGTATAGAGAGATTAGAGGTTGAAGACACAGCTAGACTAATATGAAAGTTGTGCTGCACAATATCCTTGTGCAGGAAAGCATTTGCATTTCTCCTGTCTGCCTGTGGAGGACAGAGGAAGGAGCAATTTTGTAGCCATGGTGCAGGGGACCAACAGCTGGGGGAATCAAATCCTGGAAAATCTGAGTTTGGCCTGAAATACAGGCCTGGCAAACCCACACTGCATGACAGAGTATGTCTAAGTGACTAGGAGAAAATTAAACATGGAGAGTTTACACAGGAGAATATTGATTATGGAAATCCACCCAGCTACCCACCTTGCTCTCCAATTTGGCAGCTTGCAGGACTGGCTGGGAGAGACACACCTGGCCAGGAATTTGAAAGGGCAGGATGGGAGAGATTGAGTTTGGAGACTGAACCCAAGTAGAGACCAGGAAACATGAGGTCTGCAGATGACAGAGGGGAATAAGAATTGGGCTCTCCACCATATGAGTGGAATCCAGGGGCAATCCCTGGGGTGAAGTCTTCCAGCATGGACTTGCTGGGCCCCAAAAGTGAACTGATTTAAAATCTTCAAACTAGTCCCCATTCAAGGAAGAACCTGTAACCTACCTAAGCCTAAACCTCACCTCCAGGATCTCCACCTGTGGAATATCCTTTCACACTCCAGCAACCACACCCTGAGGGTGGAGCAGGCATCACACTCCAGCCCACCCCTCCCAACACTGCTGAGAAGGGAAGCTGAGAATCTTTGGAACTCCAAGGGAAACAATTATTTAACTTCTCATCAAGATCCTTTTTTTTTTTTTTTTTTTTTGAATTTTTATTTCTTTCTTCTCTATTCTGTTTAATTGTGACCTGAATGGTTCATGGATACTTATACATATTCATATTTTTTTCTCATTTCTAGCATTTTTGAAGCCAGTTATTTTTCATGGATCAGTATTTTGAGGACTAGTATGTTTGATCAGTATATTTCAACTTTCTTTTGTATTATTTTATTTTTTTAAAGAGAGAGAGAGAATTTTTAATATTTATTTTTTAGTTTTCAGCAAACACAACATCTTTGTTTGTATGTGGTGCTGAGGATCGAACCCGGGCCGCACGCATGCCAAGCGAGCGTGCTACTGCTTGAGCCACATCCCCAGCCCTATTATTTTATTTTTAACTTTTAAAATTTTACTTTATATATATATATGTGTGTGTGTGTATAATGTATGTATATAGTATACATACATTTATATATGTATGTATGTGTATGTATGTGTATGATACTTCAGTAATAGAATCTATTGACACAACAGTGGAGGAAATGTCAGAGAAGGAGTCTGGAATGTCCATAGTTAAACTGATCTGTGAGGTAAAGGATGATGTAAGGAGTGAGATTAGAAAGAAAATTCAGAAAGTTTAAGATCATTTCAATAAAGAGATGAAGATTCTGAAAAAAAAAATCAAGCAGAAATCCTTAAAATCAAGAAATCAATAAACCAAATTAAAAATTCAATGGAAAGCATCACCAGCAGACTAAATCATTTGGAAGACAGAGTTTCAGGCAATGAAGGCAAAAGATATAATTTTGAAAATAAAGTTGGCTATGGTGAAAAGATGTTAAGAGACAATGAACAGAACTTCTAAGAAATATGGGATAAATGAAAAGATCAAATATAAAATTTATCAGGATGGATGAAGGTGTGGAGATACAAACCAAAGGAATCCGCAATCTCTTCAACAAAATAATGTCAGAAAATTTCCAAAATCATAAGAATCAAATGTAAAATCAAATACAGAAGGCTTTCAAGATCCCAAATATACAAAATTACAACAGACCCACACCAAGACACATTATTATGAAAATGCCTAATATATAGAATAAGGATAAAAATTTAAAGGTTGCCAGAGAAAAATGACAAGTCATATTTAGAGGGAAACCAATTTAGATCTCAGCTGATTTCTCAACCCAGACCCTCAAAGCTAGAAGGTCTTGGAATAATATATATCAAGCTCTGAATGAAAATGGATGCTATTCAAGAATATTATACCCAGCAAAATTAAACTTCAGAATTGATGACGAAATAAAAACCTTCCATGATAAACAAAAGCTAAAAGAGTTTTCAACAAGAAAGTCTGAACTAAAAAAAAAAGTACTCAATAAAATATTTCATGAAGAAGAAATGAAAATAAAAGTGAAAACCAGCAAAGAGAGGAACCACACTAGGACAGTAGTCAATCAAAGGAAAAACTAATTCAAATTAAAAAAATAAGAAGTAAATGAAAATGACAGGGAATAAAAATAATTTTTCAATAATAACATTGAATGTAAATTCATCAATCAAAAGAGGCAGGTTTGATAAAAAAAAATAAGACCCAACAATATGCTGTCTCCAAGAGACTCACCTCATAGGTAAAGAGATCCACAGATAGAAGGTAAAAAGATGGAAAAAACATTATTCACGGGGATCTTATAAACAAGCAGAGGTTTCTATACTCATTTCAGATAAAATGAACTTCAAGCCAAAGTTAATCAGAAGGCACAAAGAAGGGCATTTCATATTGCTTAAGGGAATTATACATCAATAAGATATAACAATCTTAAATATTTATGCCCCAATCAATGGAACACCTACATACATCAAACAACCCTTCTCAATATCAAGAATCAGATAGACCACAACACAATAATACTGGCTGACTTTAACATGCCTCTCTCATCGCTGAATAGATCCTCCAAATAAAAACTAAATGAGGAAGCTATAGAACTAAAAATACAATTAATAATTTAATCTTAACAGACATATATAGAATACTTCATCTATCAGTGACTGAATTTACTTTCTTCTCTGTAGTACATTGATCCTTCTCTAAAATAGACCATATTTTAGGCCACAAAGCAACTCTTAGCAAATAGGAAAAAAAATACCTTACATTCTATCAGATCATAATGGAATGAAATTAGAAATCAATGATAAAATTAAAAAATAGAAGCTATTCTAACACCTGGAGACTGAATGACCAATGGATAACAGAAGAAATCAGGGATGAAATACAAAAATACTTACAGGTAAATGAGAATAGCAGCACAATATATCAAAATCTCTGGGACACTGTGAAAGCAGTTCTGAGAGGAAAGTTCATTGCATTGAGCTTATTCATTAAAAGAATAGAAAGGAACCAAATGAATAACCTATAATTACATCTAAAAGTTCTAGAAAAAGAAGAACAAGCAATACCCAAAAGAGTAGAAGACAGGAAATAATTAAAATCAGAGCCAAAATCAATGAAATTGACAAAAAAAAAAATTTCAAAACAATCAATGAAACAAAGGCTGGGGGCGGGAGTGTGGCTCAGTGGTAGAGCACTTGCCTGGCATGTGTGAGGCCCTGAGTTTGGTATATAAAGGCACCACATATAAATAAACTTAAAAAAATACATTGGCAACTAAAAATTATTTTTTTTTAAAAAAGTTGGTCCTTTAAAAAATATATAAAATTGATAAACCCTTAACCAAGCTAATGAAGAGAAAGAAAGAAAACTCAAATTACGAAAATTTGTGGTGAAAAAGAAACTATCACAATGGACACTACTGAAATACAGAAAATAATCAGAAATTATTTTGAAAATTTATACTCCAATAAAATAGAAAATCTTGAAGATATTAACAACTTTCTAGAGACATGATCTACCCGAATAGAATCAGGAGGACATAGAAAATTTACAGATAAATTTCAAGCAATAAAATTGAAGGTGCCTCAAAAGCTTACCCACAGAAAAAAAGCCCAGGACCAGATAGATTCTTAACCGAGTTCTATCAGACCTTCAAAGAAGAATTGACACCAATCCTCCTCAAATTATTACATGAAATAGAAAAGGAGGGAACCCTTCCAAACTTATTCAATGAAGCTATTATCAACTTGATACCAAAACCAGACAAAGATACATCAAGGAAAGAAAATTTCAGAACAATATCTCTGATGAACATAGATGCAAAATTCTCAATAAAATTCCTGCAAATTGCATACAAAAAACCTATTAAAAAGATAGTGCACCATGATCATCCCGGGGATGCAAGATTATTTCAACATATAGAAATCAATAAAAGTAATTATCAGATTCTTGTCTGACTTACAGACAAGAATCACATGATTAATATATGTAGAAAAAGCATTTGACAAAATTCAGCATCCACTCATGCTCAAAACACTAGAATAACTAGGGATAGTAGGAACATACCTCAACCTTGTAAAAGCTATATATACTTAATTTTAGGCCAACATCATTCTAAATAGAGAAAAATTAAAAGCATTTCCTCTAAAACCTGGAACAAGACAGGGGTGCCCTCTTTCACCACTTCTATTCAACAAAGTCCTGGAAACTCTAGTCAGAACAATTAGAAGAAAGAAATTAAAGGGATACCAATAGAGAAGAAGAAATTCAAACTATTTCTATTTGCTAACAACATGATTCTATATTTAGAAGACCCAAAAAACTGCACCAAAAACTTCTAGCACTCAGAAATGAATTCAGCAAAATATAAAAATATAAAATTAACACTTATGAATCAATTGCATTCCTATACATCAGTGATGAATGAACTGAAAGAGAAATTAGGAAAACTATCCCATCCCCAATATTCTAAAAAAAGTATTGGGGAATCACTCTAACAAAAGAGATGAAAGACCTCTATAATGAAAACTAGAGAACACTAAAGAAAGAAATTGAAGAAGACCTTAGAAGACGGAAAGATCTCCAATGTTCTTGGATGGGCAGAATTAATATCAAAATGGCCATAGTACCAAAAGCATGATACAGATTTAGTGCAATTCCTGTTAAGGTTCTGGTGACATTTTTCATAGAAATAAAAAAAAAAGCAGTCATGAAATTCATTTGAAAAAATAAGAAGTCTAGTATAGCCAAAGCAATCCTTAGCAAGAAAAGTGAAGCAGGAGGCATCAGTATACCAGACCTTAAATTATACTACAGAGCAATAGTAACAAAAACAGCATGGTATTGGCACCAAAATAGACTTGCAGTACAGAATAGAGGACACAGAGACAAACCCACATAACTACAGTTATCTTATATTAGACAAAGGCACCAAAACATACATTGGAGAAAAGATAGCCTCTTCAACAAATGGTGCTGGGAAAACTGGAAATCCACATGTAGCAAAACAAAATTAGACCCCTCTCACCCTAAATGGATTAAGGACCTAGGAATTAGACCAGAGAAACTGCACCTACTAGAAGAAAATGTAGGCCCAAATCTCTATCACACTGGCTTAGGAACTGAATTTCTAAACAAAATTCCTAAAGTGCAAGAAGTAAAATCAAGAATCAATAAATGGGATGGCATCAAACTAAAAAGCTTCTTCACAGCAAAGGAAATAATCAATAACACGAAGACAAAGCCTACACAATGGGAGAAAATCTTCGCCATCTGCCCCTCAAATAGAGCATTAATTTTATATAAAGATATATAAAGAACTCGAAAAATTTAACACCAAAAACGAGATAACCCAATCAATAAAAGGGCAAAGAAACTGAACATATACTTCACAGAAGAAGAAATACAATTGGTTGACATGCAAATTAAATGTCAAATTAAATGAGAAATGCAAATTAAAACTACACTGAGATTTCATCTCACTCCTGTCAGAATGGCAGTTATCAAAAATACAAGTAACAATAAGTGTCAGCAAGGATTCCATTGCTGGTGGGACTGCAAATTGGTGCAACCCTTCTGGAAAGCAGTATGGAGATTCCTCACAAAACTTTAAATAGAACCCACCATTTGACTCAGTTATTCCACTCTTCAGCATATACCCAAAGGACTTAAAATCAGCATACTATAGTGATGTGACCACAGCAATGTTTATAGCAGCTCAATTCACAATAGCTAAGCTATGGAACCAACCTAGGTGTCCTTCAACAAATGCATAGATAAAGAAAATGAGGTACATATACACAATCGAATATTACTCAGCCATAAAGAAAAATAAAATTATGCCATTTGCTGGAGACTATCATACTAAATGAAATAAGCCAATCCCCCAAATCCAAAGGCAAAATATTCTCTCTGATATGCAGATGCTAACTCACAATAAGCAGTGGGGTGGGCAAGGAAGAATAGAAGTTCACTGGATTAGACAAAGTGGAATGAAGGGAAGGGATGAGGGATGGGAATAGGAAAGACTGTAGAATGAATCAGATATAACTTTCATACATTCATATATGAATACATGACCAGTGTGATTCCACATCATGTACAACCACAGAATGGGATCCTAATTAGAATAAGTTATACTCCATGTATGTGTAATATGTCAAAATACACTGTACTGTCATGTATATCTAAAAAGAATTAATAGAATATCAGAAAAAAAAAACAACTTTTCAACAGTTAAAAAAAAAAAGGTAATGAAGTAGACTAATTAGATTCTGTCTTTTTCAGATGTGAAACCAGGATTTAATGGAGTGTTAGCTGGCAGTTTGACTAACAGATTTTAAAATACACAAAAGAATGCAGGCAGTAGAGTCCTTGCATAATGAACAGCTTACCTGTTCTACCCAGTGGAAGGTGAGGGAGATGGCTAGTGGCATCAAAGGTTGACACTGCAGAGAGACACGATGAGTCACTTTACAGGTAAAGCACTTTGAAGCAACCTGGGAAGCTTATAAAAGCACCAAGAACAGGCCATACACCTCCATTATTTTAGAGTTGCTGATAATAGATTCCTGGCTTCAGGTTGCTTTTGTTTTCCCTGTTTTTTATTTTGTTTTGTCTTGCTTCATCTTTTACATACCCATGGTGGTTCCATTGTCCATTCCACATTTCATTAGGGCAAATAAATGTTCTTCTACTACACAAGGCAGGGTCCAACCAGATTCTTCACTGGATTCTGAATGACCTTTATGCCCTACATTTTGGGCACCTGGAAGCCAAACAATTTTTCAGTGTGATCTTGCTTTGCTGTCATCTACTTTATAAAAAGTCTGCCCATAGACTCAATATCTTAGGTTAGGCTTCTATTAACTTAGTTAACTCACCATTTTCTGTCCTTATAACCTGAAGAGCCAATCTGACACAATTTAAAAAATCTAAACCTCTAGTTTCTTCAAACTTCCATTTTCTTTTTATTGCCATTTCTAGTTTCTAGATTAGTGGCTTTCAAACTGGAGTTCCCAGTCCTTTTGCATCAGTATCACTTGGTATGCAAATTCTCCTGTCCCACACCAGACCACTGAACCAGAAACTGAGGCATGTGGCCCAGCACCCTACAGGTTAGAACAAGCCCTAGAGGTGGTTTTGATGCACTTACCATTTAGAAACCTCTGCTGTAGAGGCATAAACCAAGGGTAACCACTAGTTAGAGGCATTAACAATAACTAAATCCTTTTCTTTTCTATGAGCCTGTTGCCTCATTTGCAAAATAAGGCAACCTGAAGAGTTTGCTTAGGGCTGCTAAGGTCAAATTTTGTGTGAAATATGATTTGGAAATGGAGCATCTGATTTGAGAGGGTACATTAGGAGAACTACTGAAACAGTGGAATGGAGGGAAGGGAGGAGAGATGGGATGTTGTCACGCTTCTAGTGATAACATTTTCTAGATGTTCAGTCTAAAATCTATTCTTTGTAACTCTCTGTCCATTACCCAGAACTCCCAATATGTTCACCTCATACTCAGATAGGTAAACTAAAATGGGTCCATTTACCCTCAGTAAATGGATACCTGAAAACAAGATAAGTTGTGTCAAGCTTACTCCTTCAGTAAAGATAAACAGAATATTCAATGCATGCTCTAAGAGATTAGACAGATTGTTAATTAAAATGTGACCCATCTGAGGAACTTACACAGTGTGCCTACAAATGATTAACTGCTAGAGTGGTTGACCAAAGAGGAACAGTTTGACCTCCAAGTATACAATGGTCTCCATGAGTTCTGATCTTTAATAAAGTTTGTAAATATTTTCCCAATCAACAAAATCTTAACAATGTCTCACCTGCTTAGGAGCCCCCCTCACAAAAATCATATATTAATAATCAGAGAGCTTACATGTGTAAGTTCACTCTTTTCTGAGAGGCAAGGGCCACCCACACTCTCTGTCAGTGCTTTTTACTTTGCTGTCCTTAAATAAATCTTGCTGATGCCTTGCTTACTGACATGGCAGCAATTTTTTTTCTGCGACAAATGTAAAAAACCTATGTTCCAAATGTAGATTCCCTCTCTTTGAACTCCTTGGACCCCCTCTGGTGATAATTAGTATTGTCTTGGAACAAACAGCTGTGAACTGAACATTCCACTTTGAAAACAAGACTAAACTGCCAGAAATAATTTTTACCTTTTTTTTCTATTGTTCTTTGTGTATAGAACTAATTGGATGGGCCCTTTCTAAAAGAGGAACCCACACTTTTCCCCCTAAAACGAACTTATAAGTTTAAAATTTGAGAAGTCCAAGAAATATTTATAAGCCTGATTTCCTTTTATTAGAAAAACAAATAGCTTTAAAAAAAAAAAAAAAAAGCTCCTATTTTCAGAGCCACTTCCCATTTTTTAGCCCACAAAATAAAGCCTGCAGAAAGTGGTGAGAATTTATTACAAAACCACACCCACTTTGAATTATAACTCAGATGTCTACCCCTTCCTCAGCCTCAACTAATGTGTATGCACAAGCAGGTACAGTCATCAGTCTCTTTCTACTGGGGCATGCTCTGAGATCAGAGAGTTCCCCCTCTGCTCCCACTGGGCCACTGCAGGCTACATTTCTCATTGCTCATTAGTCCTCTGAGCCAAATAATGTGCCCTGTATATTGGAGCCATAGACAGAATAGATGACTCAGTTCTCTCCTTCCCTGACCTGATTCCTTTTATTTCATCAGGAATCTTTTGTACAGATGTGCAAATGTTTTCTTTGAAAGGTTAGGAACATTTTCATAGGGATTTATACCCGGGGAAAAGGACCTATGTGCTTACTAACTAGGACTTTGCCAGAGGTCTACAAGGACAACATTGAAGCCTGGAGGGTCCTTTGCAGAGGGGGGTATTCTGTGTGACCTCACTGAATCTAGTCCATAGCCCTTCCAGACCAATCTCCACCATCTCCCTTAGGCAACCAGTCCCTATCTACAGGGTGCAGTTATAAATCCTGGACCTGTTCTCATCCTCACCAAGCATTTCATCCAAGTCTATCATCCAAGTCTGGAGGAGTCCAAGAGACTTGGCCATGTGTCATCAAAGCTTTGCTGAGTCCACACTGCAGGCAGCCGGCAAGGCTCTTTGCTGCTCTAGGTATTGAGGTCTTCTGTGGCTTGCCTCTTGGATTGCTTCTCAGTATTTTCTCCAGCACGAACCGCTGGCGTATTTGTTCTTTGAGAACCACATTATTAGAATAAGGACATACATATACAACAGACAGCTATTACTTTTCAGAGGTGAAATTAAAAGAAAATATTTCCTTAATGTTATGGGTTGAATTGTCTCTTTTTTTCCCCACCCCAAATTCATTATGTGGTAGTCCTAACACTTAGTTCCTTTGAGTGTGACCTTATTTGGAAATAGGGTCATTTCAGATGTAATTAGATAAGATGAGGTCATAATGGAGTAGGGTGGGCCCCTATTCTGGTATGATTGATGTCCTTATTAAAGAATGGCATGTGAAAACACAGACACACATGGGGAGAATACCATTTGAACCCTAAGGCAGAAATATGGTGATGCATCTACAAGCCAAGAAGCAAGAAAGACTTCCAGCAAAGCCCTAGAAGCTAGCAGAGAGCATGGAACAGATTCTTCTGGACAGTGCTCTGAAGTGCCGCAGTCTGGCTGGGCACAAAATCACGAGCCACTCACAGCCTTGTAGATTCAAACATCAATTCTTTATTCCCGAACTCACACCAGCACTCTACAAACACGTTCTGGGCAAATCCACACTCTCCACCGGGCTCTGAATCCCAAATACTCTCTGAATCCAACGGGAACTCAAGGCGCCTGAGGCAGCAGGACACGCCCTATTCCTAGCAGGAATCACCTTAAACCTGGAACCGCCCTAAACCCAGAACGCCCTAAATCTCAATCTGCCCTAAACCCTGATCCACCCTAAACCCAGATCTGCCCTGGTCCTTGAGCAAAGTCACCTTTCATGCAAAGTCACTGCAAATGACCTGGGTCCACCATGGAGAGTCCTTCCTCTAAGCAACATGGAGTAAACTGACAAAGAAATTGCTATGCGTCGTTCCTACTTAGCAATGGCTCTCAGCACTGAAGGAACTAATCCTACCCACACCCGACCTGGGGCTTCCAGAAATAGGAGGCCAAACAGTTCTATTGTTCAAGACACCATTTTGTAGTACTTTGTAATGGCAGCCCTAGAAAAATAAAGACACTTAAGTAGCTATATGCTACTTTTCTCCTCTGAAGTTAGGAACCATACTATTATGTTTGGTCTCTCCCCTCATTCCCGTGGCCTTGGGGCTCACCAGAATAATTAGAGCTGCAAGCCTTGTAACAACTGTCTGTCTCACTCAGAAGGGGCTGTGAACTGATCATTGTTGCAAGGATTCCATTGAATTTTTGGTTCTCTGAAGCCTCCTTTTGGTGGGACACATGGAGCAGAGGATGGGGTCAATCTGACCAATACTTCCCCTAATTCTAGAGTGTGTGCATGCATGAGGCTGCTTTGTTTCCTTCTAAAAGTCAGTGGCCAGTAAATAATAGTAAAGGACATTTATTTTTATTATTATCAAACTTATCATGTACCTTTCACTTTGTTGATACAGCTAACTTGGTCAGTGAATTGGGTTTAGATTTCTTTTTTTTTTAATTCTTGATACAAGACCTTTATTGTATATATGACTTGCAAATAGTTTTCCCCAGTCTGTAGCTTGTATTTTGTTCTCCAGACAGTATCTTTTTTCCTTTTTTTTTTTCTAAATTTATATATCAAAGATTATATTCCCAGCCAGGGTCTCCTCAAAGGGGCATCGGCATCAGCTATATGCAGTATACCATGTCTGCCAGAAGGTGTCGCTTCATTACAGCCGGTGCTGGAAGGAGAGCTCCGATCTTCACTAAATCAATTTCTTCAAAATGTACAACCAAGCAGTTATTGTGTCCCAGGGCATACTTTATCATGTCACTACCCAGAGTAGATTGATCAAGTTTTTAAGTTACTCTTAAAGTTTCCCTGTATTTTTAAAATTAATTCCTTTTACAGTCAGCTATTTAAAAATTCTCAGTAAAATAAGTGTTTGTGCTAGGAGATTTTCTAAAGAAGGGACAGAAGGACAATGTATGTTTTACCTTTTGTAAGGATAAAGCCGTTATAGGGAATTTAGTCTTAAGGAATCACAATGTTTCGAAAATGTGAGGGCACACTAGGCATCAAAAGGACTGTTTCAGGGACCCAAACCATGTGGCCCACCTACCTTTGCCAGGGGGACTGAGGTGGTAAAAGCCATAGTGGATAAAAGTGGACAGGAAAAGCCTCTAACAGTACATTGGTAAATGTGGCACATTTTTCCTCAGGTTATTTTTTTCCAATTGGGGGGAAATGATCACAACAAATAGCCTCCATAAACTATATAGAGGTCATCCAGGCAGAGAGGAAAGCATATCTCTTCAACCTAGCACCTCTACAGTGTATTCTGGACAGAGGGATTTTTTTTTTGTACCAGATATAGAACCCAGGGGTGCTTACCCAGAGTCACATTTTATTTCTTATTTTGAGACAGGGTTTCACTGAGTTGCTTAGGGCCTCTCTAAGTCTCTGAGTCTGGCCTTATACTTGTGATTCTCCTGCCTCAGCCTCCTGAGTAATTGGGATTACGGGCACATGTCATCACTCACAACTGGAGAGGAAAATAATTTTTTAAGTCACTCATCTGCTTATAATGACTATTGTCTAAGAATTTTATTTTGTCCAAACTAAAGACAAATTGACAATCAGTGCTTCTGTTATACTCTGTGTAATTAATGGATAGCCATTGGATTTATCCTCTTCATTGTTGGAAAAACACTATAATTATATGATTTTAAAGAATACGAAAACGTTCATAAGTTCTTGAGAAAAATCTGGAATAGTTCTAAAATTTTCCTGAATTATCGTTTTGAATAGGCAGGACAATATAAAAACACTGGCAACATAGTGTTGGTATGGGGCTCTTGACCCAGTGAATGGTGTGTTGGTCAGATATCTACCATTATAACAAATACTTTAGAAAATCAACTTTTAAAAGAGGATAGGTTTATTTTGGGGTCACAGCTTTGAGACTTCAGTCTGTGGTCAGCTGGCCCATTGCTTCGGGCCTGGGGAGGATTGCTTTGGGCACATTATGGTGGGAGCAAGTGGCAAGGAAACTGTTCACCTCATGGCAGCCAGGAAGTAAAAAGAGGACAAGAGGAAGGGACCAGGGTTCTAATATCCCCTTCAAGGATACATCCCCAATGACTGAACATCCTTCCACTAGGACCCATCTCTTAAACATTCTGCAACCTCCCAGTAGGGCCACAGCCTGAGGATCAAGCTTTTAATACATGGGCTTTGGGGGAACATTTGATATCCAAACTGGAGTGGTGAGGATCATGGGAATTTCCACCCTCCCTTGTCATCATTGCTGACAAGGCTATAAAAATCATCCCTTTTATAAATGGGGCTTCTCTTCTCTTCTATGTACATTTACTTTTAACTCTCCTTATTGTATATTGTCAAAAATAGGCTTTGAATCATGATCTGGAACTTCAGGTTCTAAATCAAGCTCTGCTGCTTTCTACAGCCAGATGGAAATTGCTGGGAACCTAGATTCTCACTGGTTTAGTAAGTAGACAGTGAAGCTAATGGTGTGTTTACATTGGTGCAACGAACACTAATTCTAGTCACAATTCTAACACTTTAGAAAACACACCATATGCACCACTGCAACCCACCAGTTTCATTAACCCTATTTCACAGGACACTGAATTTAAGTAATGGAGGCCATGTTTTCCATAATTCTACCCTATTTTTCATATTTAAGTTTTTACATGTCAATTCTATAACTTAGATAGGGATCTATCTGATTTTTGAAAACCAAGTTTGAGGTTGAAATATTTCAGGGAAAATTTGGTTCTTAAATTAAACCCCTATCTCATTACAATTCATATTACACATATAGAGCACAATTTTGCATATCTCTGATCATACACAAAGTAGAGTCACATCATTCATGTCTTCATACATGTACTTAGGCTAATGATGTCCATCTTATTCCACTGTTTTTCCTCCCCCCATGCCCCCTTCCTTCCCTTTGCCCTAGAGTTCATCTAATCCTCCCATGTCCCCCACCCCCAACCACATTGTGTATCAGCATCCTTAAATCACAGAAAACATTCAGCATTTGGTTTTTTGGGATTGGCTAACTTCACTTGGCATTATATTCTCCAACTCCATCCATTTACCTGCAAATGCCATGATTTTATTCTCTTTTATTGTTGAGTAATATTCCTTTGTGCATATATACCACATTTTCTTTATCCATTTATCTACTGAAGGACATCTAGGTTGGTTCCACAGTTTAGCTATTGTGAATTGTGCTGCTATAAACATTGATGTGGCTGTGTCCCTGTAGTATGCTGTTTTTAAGTCCTTTGGGTATAGACCAAGGAGTGAGATAGCTGGGTCAAATGGTGGTTCCATTCCCAGTTTTTCAAGGATTCTTCATACTGCTTTCCATATTGGCTGCACCAATTTGTAGTCCCACCAGCAATGTATGAATGTGCCCTTTTCTCAACATCCTTGCCAACATTTATTGTTGTTGTGTTCTTAATAGCTGACATTCTGACTGGAGTGAGATGAAATTTTAGAGTAGTTTTGATTTGCGTTCTCCTAATTGCTAGAAATGTTGAACATTTTTTCATATTTGTTGGTTGATTGTATATTTTCTTTTGAGAAGTGTCTGTTCAGTTCCTTAGCCCATTTATTAATTGGTTATTTGGTTTTTTTGGTGTTAAGGTTTCTGAGTTCTTTATGTAGCCTAGAGATTCATGCTCTATCTGATGTGCATGTGGTAAAAATTTGTTCCTAATTGTAGGCTCTCTCTTCACCTCACTGATTGTTTCTTTTGCTGAGAAGAATCTTTTTAGTTTGAATTCCCCCATTTATTGATCCTTGATTTTAATTCTTGTGCTATAGGAATCATATTAAGGAAGTTGAATCTGACATGATGGAGATTTGAGCCTACTTTTTCTTTTAATAGATACAGTGTCTCTGGTTTAATTCCTAGGTCCCTGATCCACTTTGAGTTGAGTTTTGTGCATGGTGAGAGATAGGGGTTTAATTTCATTTTGTTGCATGTGGATTTCCAGTTTTCCTAGCACTATTTGTTGAAGAGGCTATCTTTTCTCCAATGTATGTTTTTGGCAACTTTATCTAATATAAGATAACTGTAATTATGTGGGTTAGTCTCTGTGTCCTCTATTCTGTACCATTGATCTACCAGTCTGTTTTTGTGCCAATAACATGCTTTGTTGTTGTTGTTGTTACTATTGCTCTGTAGTATAGTTTAAGGTCTGGTATAGTGATGCCACCTGCTTCACTCTTCTTGCTAAGGATTGCTTTCGCTATTCTCTTATTTTTTCCAGAAGAATTTTATGACTGCTTTTTCTATTTCTATGAAGAATGACATTGGGATTTTGATTGGAAATGAATTAAATTTGTACAGTGCTTTTGGTAGTATGATCATTTTTATCACCATCTATTCTAGCTGGCAACCTAATGCTGGGTTCTTAAGTTATAGGAATCTGACTATTCCTATAACTTAAGAAAATGATGAAGAAAGTGCGCAAACACACCAAAGTACCTTTTCAAAATCTGTGGAGGCTCTCGACCTTAGGGGTTTGTGGAAAGAGAGAGAGCCAGTAGAATTTTTTAATTCTTATATAGGGGACACAGAAGGGGAAGTTCCCCGGAACATTCTGTCCCAAAAAGGGCAAAAGGGTAGGGTTACAAAGGAACAGATGAGTGTAACTCAACCCCACCGGGTGACACCTACTCCTTGAGCCTCATTATCCAAATGAAGGTAAAGCCTAAGTTATTTAGAAACACAATAATTAATTGTTCAATATCTCTTGCTCAGGACTTAAGGGCTTGTATTTCCAGAGCTGCTCCCGACACATTTTGATAATATTAATTCTGCCTATCCAAGAACAAGGTAGATCTTTCCATCTTCTAAGGTCTTCTTTAATTTCTTTCTTTAGTGTTCTGTAGTTTTTGTTGTAGAGATGTTTCATCTCTTTCATTAGGTTTATTCCCAAGTATTTTATTTGTTTTTGATACTATTGTAAATGGGGTAGTTTTCTTCAATTCCCTTTCAGAGGATTTGTCACTGATATACAGAAATGCCTTTGTTTTATGAGTGTTGATTTTATATCCTGCTACTTTGCTGAAGTAATTTACTAGTTCTAGAAATTTTCTGCTGGAGTTTTTTGGGTCTAGTAGGTATAGAATCATATCATCGGCAAATAGTGTTAATTTGAGTTCTTCTTTTTCTATCCATATTCTGCCACGTGACCAGTGCTGGCTTCATGAAAGAAGGTTCGATTCATGAGTAAATGCTAGGGAGTTTTAAATTAAAGAGACAAGACTCTAATTACCTTTAATACCAGCTCCGGGATGACTTCTAGCTCCCGTGTCCAGCCAACTAAAGCGATGGTGAGGTTTACAGAAGAGACTAGTGAGAGAGGGAGAACATGCCAGGGAGTGGACTTTTATTGGGGAACAAAAAATTCCAGGGAAAATCCCATCCAATGAAGGTTAAGGGGGGCAGCATCCCAAGGTCAGGGGTGACGATTGGGTCTTCGGGGCAGTGGCCAGACACGCCTCTGCATGGACAAGCCCTGGGACCTGGAGAAGGGTGGGGAAAGCTCTGACACAGCTGTGTCTAAGCGCCTCTCACCCAGCCAGGGAGGTAACTCAAATCATGTGTGAGGATGGCCTCCCACACCATATCAGTTTAATTTCTTTTGTCTAATTGCTCTAGCCAGTGTTTCCAGAACTATGTTAAATAGAAGTGGTGAAAGAAGGCATCCCTGTCTTATTCCAGTTTTTAGAGGAAATGCTTTCAATTTTTCTCCATTTAGAATGATGTTGGCCTGAGGCTTAGCATAGATAGCTTTTAAGATGTTGAAATATGTTCCTGTTATCCCTAGTTTTCTTAGTGTTTTGAACATGAAGGAGTGCTGTATTTTGTCAAATGCTTTTTCGGCATCTATTGAGATGATCATATGGTTCTTATCTTTAAGTCTATCTATGTGATGAATTACATTTTTTGATTTCTGTATGTTGAACCAATCTTGTATCCCTAGGATGAACCACACTTGATTGTGGTGCATGATCTTTTTGATATGTTTTTGTATTCAATTTGCCAGGATTTTATTGAGAATTTTCACATTTATGTTCATTAGATATATTGGTCTAAAGTTTTCTTTTTTTGATGTGTCTTTGCCTGGTTTTGGAATCAGGGTGAGATTGACCTCATAGAATGAGTTTGGAAGTGCTCCCTCTTTTTCTATTTCCTGAAATAAATTGAAGAGTATTGGTATTAGTTCTTCTTTAAAGGTCTTATAGAACTCAGCTGGGTATTCATCTAGTCCTGGGCTTTTCTTAGTTGGTAGGCTTCTGATGGCATCTTCTATTTCATCACTTCATCTGTTTAAATTGTGTGTATCATCCTGATTCAATTTTGGCAAATAATATAACTTTAGAAATTTGTTGATGCCTTTGATATTTTCTATTTTATTGGAGTACAAGTTTTCAAAATAATTTCTAATTATCTTCTGTATTTTTGTTGTGTCTGTTGTGATATTTCCTTTTTCATCATGTATGTTAGTAATCTGAGTTTTCTCTCTGCTTCTCTTCATTAGCATGGCTAAGGGTTTGTCAATTTTATTCATTTTTTCAAAGAACCAACTTTTCATTTTATCAAATTTTTCAATTATTTCTTTTGTTTCAATTTCATTGATTTCAGCTCTGATTTTATTTTTTTCCTGTATTCTACTGCTTTTGGTGGTGATTTGTTCTTCTTTTTCTAGGGCTTTGAGATGTAATGTTAAGTCATTTATTTGTTGGCTTTTTCTTCTTTTAAGGAATGAACTCCATGCAATGAACTTTCCCCCTTAATACCTTGTTCAGAGTGTCCCAGAGATTTTGATATGTTGTATTTGTGTTCTCACATCTAAAAATTTTTAGTCTCCTCCTTGATAAGTCTTTTGTAACTCTATGTTCATTAAGTACCATATTATTTAGTCTCCAGGAGTTGGAGTAGCTTTCATTTTTTTATTTTATCATTGATTTCTATTTTCATTCCATTATTATCTGATAGAATGCAGGGTAGTATCTTTACGTTTTTATATTTACTAAGAGTTGCTTTGTGGCATAATAGATGGTCTATTTTAGAGAAGGATCCAGCGCTGCTGAGAAGAAAGTGTATTGCTCATTGAAGGATGAAATATTCTATATATGTTAGTTAAGTCCAAGTTATAATTGTATTATTGAGTTCTATAGTTTCTTTTTTCAGCTTTTGTTTGGAAGATCTATCCAGTACCAGTCTGGATTTTAGAAGACCAGTTGGCAACTTTCTTCCAGCCACAACACTGAGATCTCTCTCTTTTGGGGCACACGCACACACACACACACACACACACACGTGCATACACAAACAAAATCTGTAGCAGTATTAAAAAATATGGAAAGATTTTGTTAGTGGACTAGAGTAAGCAAATTCTAGAAAACATAAAGAAGAGTTTGGAATGAAGAAACAACTGATTAATATTAAATTACTTGTGATTTCATTTTTTTAAAAAGAGTCTTAAAAGATCATTAAAAACATCCCAAACTCTGAATTGCAGAGTTTGAAATCATAAGGGCAGATAATGTCAACAGACTTCTCTCTCCAGCCATAATGGGCATAGACCTTTTAAATGAGGCTTTCTGCACCAGATGAGTCACCAGCCTAGCTGCAGATGTCATGTGCCCTGCTGTAGACCAGGCAATCAGCAGGAAGTTCACCTACTGACCTCACCTACTCAGACACTTCCCTTCAGGATCCACCCACACCTGCCACTCACCCACCCACAGGAAACACAACTACCTCCCCAGCTGTTGTCATCACTGATCAGTGTGGACTCTGGCACAGAACCCACTGGGGATCATATTAAGAGACAATTCTGATTCAGCAGCTCTGAGGTGAAAGCTTTCAATGGCACCAGTTCTACTGGTTTCTGGGCCACACTTTGAGTAGCAAAGTTCTAGACCAGCATTTTCCAAAATAGTTCCCTGATGCGCTCGCTCTCTCTCTCTCTCTCTCTCTCTCTCTCTCTCTCTCTCTCTCTCTCTCTGCCACAGAGCCACATCCATAGCTCCTTTTATCTATCTATCTATCTATCTATCTATCTATCTATTTATTTATTTATTTATTTATTTTGAGACAGAGTCTCACTAAGTTGCTTGGGGCCTCGTTAAATTGCTGAGGCTGGCCTTGGACTTGTAAACCTCCTATCTCAGCCTTGTAAGCTACTGGGATTATAGGTGTTTGCCGCCGTTGCCCAACTCCTGATGTTTTTAAAAATAAATAGACATTATAGCAGCTCAATTCACAATAGCTAAACTCTGGAACACACCTATATGTCCTTCAATAGATGAATGGATAAAGAAACAATGGAATATTACTCAGCATTAAGAGGGAATAAAATTATGGTAAATGGATGGAGCTGGAGAATATCATGCTAAGTGAAGTAAGTCAATCCCATAAAACCAAAGTCCGAATGTTCTCTATGATAAATGGATGCTGATCCATAATGGGGGGGAACATGGGAAAAATGGAGGAACTTTGGGAAAAGGGAGGGAAAGATGGGGAGGGGACATGGGGGCAGGAAAGATGGTGGAATGAAATGAACATCATTACCCTAGGTACCTGTATGATTGCACATATGTACAACTAGAGAAATGAAAAGTTGTGCTGCAATCATGTACAATGGATCAAAATGCATTTTGCTGTCATATATACCTAATTAAAATAGATAAATAAAATTAATAATAATAAAAAATAATCAATAGACAGGCCAGGCATGGTGGTACACACCTGTAATCCCAGCAGCTTGGGAGGCTGAGGCAGGAGGATTGTGAGTTCAAAGCCAGCCTCAGCAACTTAGCGATGCCCTAAGCAACTTAGTGAGATCCTCTATCTAAATAAAAAAGGGCTGGGGATGTGGCTCAGTGGTTAAGCACTCTGGAGTTCCATCCCTGGCACCAAAACAAAACAAAACAAAAAAAACAAAAAAACCAACAACAACAAATCAAAAAAAAAAAAAAATAGACATTCATAAACTAAAAAAATGTTCCATGCACTCTCTCTTTTGAGTGCATAGTCCTGGCTTTTCTAGATAAATCTCTGCTGTGTCTCAAAAAAATAAATAAAAATTAAAAATAATAAAATTATTTTCTAAATCCTTCTAAACTCTCAAAAGATATTGTTATAAATTTGAGGAAGTCTCATTTAATATCAGTAATTGTATTTGAACATTATCCCTTATTCTTTGACTCTCTTATGATTAAAAGCTTCCAACCTCTTAAATAAAAGGGTGAATCTAATTACATTGGTTTTGCACTCTTAATACAATGTTTACAATTTATTTCCAATTTGTCCTGGAGTTAAGTTGGCGCCTCTTGGGGTCTTTGACATGACAGAACACAAGTTTCATCTTGTGCTTTACTTGCCAAAGAGTTACAACAGCTGCAGAAATTGTTCAGAAGTAAAGTATATTTGCTTCGATCACTGAGTAAAAATCGAAATAAGAAGACCCTATTCATTCACCCAGAACCAGAAAGCCTTTCCCAGGGGTGGGCATTTTGGAAACTGATGAACAATTTTAGAAAAGACCTGTCTTTCACATCATGGCACATGTGATTAATTAGAAAAGAAAGAGGAAGACGCAAGGAGGCATGTGAGGACTGCTTCTCCTCAGGCAACTTCTTTAGATGCAAGGAAAGCAAGCTCAGGAAGAAAAGAGCTCATTTAAATTCCTGACCTTTCTCTGGCACTCTGTTGAAGCCTGAGTAGCTGCAAAGAGCAGCAGTCACTGCCTCTGAGTTTAGTTTTCTGACAGTCAAGGACAGCAGACAAAGCTGCCTATCAAGGGTAGAATTCTGCAGGAACTTGGGAACAGACCCAATTAGACAGGAATTTTGGCAAGTTACGCATTTTCCTAAGCCTGCACCATGAAGATAATAGTCTTTTTTCTGTCTGGGACAGTTGAGAGGATTATGGGAGATGATATATGTAAAAGATTCAGCGGTGGAAGGATGGGGTAGTTGCTCATTGTATTAATGTTAATACGATCAAGTGTTAATGCATGGGAGCTGTTCTCTGTATTAATATCCATACTGTCAAGCCCTGCTGGGTATGTCTCAGCAGCCAGCTAGCCCAGGCTTGTAGTTTCTACCTCCATCTCTCCCCGTTGTCAAGAAGCTTGAGTGGAGGTGGCCTGCTAGGCATTGAGACCTGGGGATAGGCCAGCCTAGATGTCTGACCTCAGTGAGAACTTAGTGACAATTGCATGTTAGGAGACAAGGGCTGTTTTAGACTGTTAAGACCAGATTGCAATAAATCACCAAATCGATCCTAAAGCAGGAGACGGAAAATTTACTCACCAGCTGGGGGTCTGGATCCACCAGCTGGCGGGCTAAGGGGTAGGCTGCAAGTCTATACCCTTTGACCCCCTCCTGGGGTTTGAGTACACCTTTTATAGTCCATATTAAAGCATAAGTGGCTGATGCTATGATTCAAAACCATGAACAAATGTCATGAGATCTGAAATCATAAGCAGAAAAGAGAGTGGGTCAAAATGTCCCTAGTTGTGTACAAGTTAAGGAATGGTTACTAACATCTAAACAATCAATCTCTGACAGGGTACATTGTCCAAGAAAAATGGAAACCAAAGAGAGAACACTTTTACATTGTATAAGAATTGCATTTTGTGTTGCCAAACATATTATGTTAAGCAACTGTTGATGGGTACAGAGGTGGGGCTTTCCCTGGGAGAAGCATTTCTTACATGATGTGGAGTCTCAGGGCAAAATGGAGTCTGTTTGGTCATTGTCCATATAGCCTGGCCCATAACCTCAGCAAGTTCAAAAACCAAAACAAACAAACATGAAGTCAAGTCATGGAGCTCATTTTTCCATGCAGAGGAGACTTGTGGATGCATTGGGGCTTCCTAGACAGGTCAGACAGGGCACTTAGGTGGCTAATGCACAGTACGTTTGAGGGAGAGGTGGCAAGTCCCAGCCTCTATCACTTCACCCTCCCTTTCTTGACATCACTATGGTGACCGAGAATGGAAGGGTGGGTATGAATCAAATCTGGGTTCATTTCTCTTGCCATTATTTCAATGAGGTGATATGGGGAAAATGAGAAACCAGCTTCTACCTTAGAGCAAAGCCTGTCCAAGGAAGGGGGCATGACCCTTGTCCTTGGAAAGACCCACAGAGCATTCCTAGACACAAACCCACCCTGCCGAGTTGTTTATCTACAAATAACAAGAGAGATCTGTGGAGCCAGGTGTCCCTGACTCAGTCAAGCTAGGTGAGGACCCATAGCAACCCCTAGCAATCACCAATCAGCATGAGACAGGGAAAATACCTGGGATTCCAGATGACCCTCCCAGTAGTATATGGTGGTTGATAACGTGTTGGGAAACCATGTAGTTCAGCACGTACTCCCCTCATGGCTTAAACCAATCAGCTCAAACAAATCCCCCTCTGGTACTAACCAATCACCCCTACCCAACTTGTTCCCGCCAGTGACTGTGCTAATCAATGTTGAGAGTTGTTTGATTTTTCCCACAGTATGTGATGATTTGCTAAGAGATGCTATGATGTATGTGAAGTCCCTGCCTTCCCCAAAGAGTGTATAAAACTGCTGCAAACCCTGTGCTCAGGGCCTCTCAGCATCACCAGTTGCTGTGTGTGCGGAGGACGGAGCTAGCTCGCAATAAACACCTCTTTGCTGCTTACATCGATCTTGGTCTCTGGTGGTTTTGGGGGGGGTCCCGAATTCGAGCATAACAGAAAATACTTTCTCTGAGTTTCCTTCATTTACATTATCTGTGAAACTGGCATTATCCCCCATCCTTCAATTTTGTTCATATCTAAAATGGCCAGATTTAGCAATTAAAAATATAGGACACCCAGTTAAATCTGAATTTCAAATAGAAACAAATTATTTTTATTATAAATTTATTTTTAGGACATCCAGATAATTTGATGGCTTTATAATATAAATATGTTCCAAGTATGCAGGGGATATACTTACACTAAAATATAACTTACTGTTTATCTGAAATTCAAATTTAACTAGTGTCCATTATTTTTTCCCGCCAATGCTAGTCATGACAATTAAATGTGTGAGAAAGTGTAGCATAAAGAAGTAACCAAAGTGACTTTCTAGGTACTTTTGTTACAGTTTGGATCTTAATTGTCTTCCAGAGGTCCATATCCTAAAGACTTGTCACCAACCTGTGGCACTGTTGGGAGGTGGTGGAACCTTTAGAAGGTAGGGCCTAGTGGAAGGAAGTTAGGTCATGAGAGTGTACCCATGAGGGGATATGGGGACTTGAGCCCCATTTCTCTCTCTTTGCTTCCTGGTGATGCTGCCTATTGTTTTTTGTTGTTGTTGATTTTTTAAAATTTGTGTTTGCAACCTGTCATGTTGCTCACGACTAAAACACTCAGGGTCATTCCAGGGGAACTGGGCTGGGCTGCGAGAAATAACCACACAAGAGACAGAAATATCTTTTTCTTTGGGAATGCTGTGATGGCTCCTCTGACCTTAAGGGTCCGCAGAAAGAGAGAGCAAGTGTGTGCTGACTCCTTTTATTGAGGAGAAGCCATTCAAATGAGGCAAGGGGTCAGGTTTCAGGGGGCTGAGTCTAGCTTCATGATGTCTGCTATCAGCAGGTTGACTGACATCTAGGAAGGCCACACCCAAGGGCAGAGTAAGAGAAGGGGACACACAAAGGGTGTTTCCATGGGACATTCTATTCCAAAAAGGGCAAGGGGTAATATCACAAAGGAACTGGTGAGCGTAGCTCGACCCAGGGGGCTGCAGGAAGGCACACCTATGCATGAAGACACATTTGGTTGCATTATTTCTACCCTCAAAATCAGGGCTACCATCTTCAGCTACTTAAAAGCAGCCAGATAACCGGAGTGACCTCAAACCAATCAGGAGAGGAAAAACGCTGGTCACACGATGTGGCGGCCTTCCACAGCAACCTAGGGCCTCACATACGTTAGGCAAGTGCTCTACCACTGAGCTATCCCAGGCCTGGATGCTGTAATATGAGCAACCTTCTCTCCCACATACTCCTGTCATGATATACTATGTTGTCACAGGCCTAAAGCAATAGGGCCAAGTGTCTATGAGCTGAAATCTCTGAAACTGTGAGTCAACATTCCCCAAAAGCTCCACATATACCCAGGTTCTCAAGGACAGTGAAAGAGGGAGAGGAGAAGAGGGTAATGTATTTTGATGGAGGTAACACTTGCTCTGGCTTTAAGGCACAAGTGGGAGAAAGCAGCATAGAGCCTCAGGCAGTCATGGCAGATGAGTGAAAAAGTGGAAGTACCACCATAAGGCCTGGACATTTATCCTGGGATCACTGGAGAACCACTTTCTCCCAGAAAAGTGATTTGATCATATTTGGGTTTTGGAGAGGTAGCCCTGGCAATGGTGAGGGGTTGGATAGAGGTTGTGATACAGGGGAGGGGAGAAGAAAGGCCTAGAATAGGTGAAGGGCTTGGGCCAGGTACATGGCAGTGAATAGAGAGGAAGAGATGGATCTAAGAGACATTTCAGATGGTGAATAACAGGATTTCATCAGGAGTTGAAAATGGAGAGAGAGGAATAAAAGACCATGCAAAAGAGAAAATCCCCAAATAGTATTTAATTGAAAATGTTCAGAGGTAGAGGAAGGCCATAGGAGAAAGCAGCACCATGGAAGCCTGAGGAAGAAAGACTGAAGGGAAAATGATGCACATTCTCACACACAGCAGGAGGTCCAGGAAGAGGAAGGGGTGATGAATTCTACTGACTTTGATAGTTATAATGGAGGTCACTTGTGACATTTGCATAGACAGTCTTAGAAACACCGGAACCAAGTAGGAGAGAAGGGAAGGTAGTCTACTCTTTCAAGAAAGTGACATGCGAAAAGAAAGAAATCACTTGAGGGAGAAGCATGGTCCATAGAAAGTTTTTAGTTTGTTTTTTAGTATGTGCAGGACACAAGCAATCTATTTACAAGGGCTAAGCATATAGTAGAGATGATTGACAGAGAAGAATAAGAAGCTAAGCAAGTGAGCAAGGTACCTGGGAAGGCAGAGACGAGAGCATGAATAACACAGGTGAAAACTAAAAAGGATAATTATTTCCTGTACAATAGGAAGAATATAGAATTAGTTAAGATGGGTGTTACGGTTTGAATACGAGGTGTCTCCCAAAAGATTCTGTGTTAATGGAGGAATGTACAAAAAGAAAATGATTGGGTTGTGAGAGCTGTAACCTAACCAGTCCATCCTAGTTTGAACAGACTGACTGGGTGGTAACTGTGGGCAGGAGGGGCATGGCGGGAGGAGGTAGCAAGTCCCAGCCTCCATCACTTCGCTGTACACTGGAAGGGTTCATCTTCTCCGTGGTTCCTTCCCCTTCTGTCTCTGCTTCCTGGCTGCCAAGAAGTGAGTGCTCCTCTGCCACACCTATCCTCCATGATATTCTGCCTCACCTAACTCCAGAGCAATGGAGTCGTGACCATGATCTGAACATCTGAAACCAAGGTTCTCTTCTAAGTTGTGTTTGTCAGGTATTTTGGTCCCAGCAATATAAAGCTGCCCAACACAATGGAGGTGAGGGCAGAGATGACAGAGAAAAGAAGCTGATGGGTTTCATGATTGGATGGTTTCTATTTTCTTTGGGAGTTAGAGATCAACTGAGGGATGAGGGAGGCGTCAAAAGATGATAGGTCTTTCCAAGTCAATAAACAGCTAGTGGAAGAAAGAGTGATAGAAGTAAAGGCATATAAAGTTGTGGTAGAAAAGAGAATAAGAACATTTTTTAAAATTTAATTATGATAAAATACTGTATTTTGCTTCTCCAGAGAAAGAGAAAAATAATTGAATAGAGTGTGTGTGTGTGTGTGTGTGTGTGTGTGTGTGTGGCGTGTGAGAGAGAGAGAGAGAAAGAGAGGGGGGAGGGAGGGGGAGAGATAGAGAGAAAGATACTTATTATGAGGAATTGGCTCACATGATTATAGAGCAAAGAAGTCTCATGATTTGCTATCTTCAAGATGGAGACACAGGATAACTGGTGTTGTAATTCCAGTCTAAGTCCAAAGGCCTGAGAACCAGGGGAGTTGATGATGTAAATTCCAATTCGAGGGATGTCTCAGCTCAGGAAGACAGAAAGAAAGCGGGCAATTCCTCCCTTCTCTGCCTTTTGTTCTTTTCAGGCCTTCAATAGATAGGACAATGCCCAGCCACATGGGGGAGGGCTGTGTACTTGACCTAGTCCACTGATTGAAATGCTAATCTCATCTGAAAACACCCTCACAGACGCCCAGAAATAATGTTTAATATGGACACCCTGTGGCCAGTTAAAACAACACATGAAACTAACATAAATACACATATTATAAATTGCCATCTTGACTTAAAGATCTTGAAGGAATATATAAGGATTGTGTCCTGGTATGTGTTCCTATAATGGAATGCAAGATTCTTAAAGCTGATGTAAGGAATTATTGAACTCAGTGGAGGAGAGAATGTTTGAAGAAGAACAAGGAAGTAAAAAGGGCAGGGTGGAGCCAAGATTATACGAATCTATCTTCTAGCCTCCAGAGGGAAGCCAGCATCAGGGGCACAAACTTCAGGTCTCTGTTAGGGGAGGAGATGGCAACATTTAAGAGTTAGCTATGTTTCTAGGTGGTTTATTGGAAATTAATTGTTGCTTAAGAACATAAATAGGAATATTTAAAGGGAAATTAAGTAGGAGCAGAATAGATAGTAAATATGTGGAAACTAGCAGACAACGATGAGCCTATGTGAGAAATTAGGTTAACCAGATAGGAAGTGTTATGAGCCATAACTCCAGTCAAGGAATGGGGGAGGCTGGGTGTTGAGAGCTTGGCATGAATGGAACTAACTAGGCTCATGTTCCAACTGCTATCAGGTTGCTTTTTGACTCTGAAAACTCTCCATTTATTCCTAGACAGAGCTACACACCCTTTGGGAATCAGGGACATATGTACTAGTGTGTGTTATAGATTGTGCTTTGGTGGCCTTGGTATTTTACTGAGACCATGGTGGTTTAAAAGATGGAGGAAGGGTGTTGTTTGGAAATTAAAGCAACTTAATTCAACTAGAAATTAACTGTACCTCAATCAACTTCTTGGTTGTGAGGAAGAAAGAGATTAAAACAGTCATGGGCACTAAGAAATTTTTTTTCTTTTAAAATCTTATTTTAAATTGAGAAATCAAAACTGTAATGTATAGGATACAATGTGGTGCTTTGATACATGTTTACATAGTGGAATTATCAAATCAGGCTAATTAACATACTGATCTCTCATTCTTTTTATTGTTTATGGTGAGAATGTTTAAAATCTACTCTTTCAGCACAATGTACCTGTTGGTGGACATTTAAGTTATTGTAAAGCCCCACTTCACCTTTTATATTATTGTTGTCATAGTTCACATCTATTTATACTGTGTCTTCATTAATGAATTATTACAACCATAGTTATAGTCCTCTTAGTAGGGTCTTTTGAAGACCAAGAGATGTAAGTTTTGATTCTGTTTAATCTGTCAATTTTTCCTTTAATGGATTATGCTTTTCAGTGTCTAGTCTAAGAACTTTTTGCCTAGTGCTACATACCAAAGATTCTCTCTTCTTTTCTAAAAATAAATTTCTTATAGTTTTATACTTTACACTTAAGTAAGTGTCCCATATGGATATAATTTTTGAATTATCTAAGGTTGGGACTTTGGTTAAGATTTACTTTTTTTGCCTGTGGATGGATTCAGTACTCTGTTTCCACAGAAAAAGAACTTCTTCACTCTTTCAGAAGCTTGTTTGGATAAAATGGCCTGACAACCTTTTATTTTAAACTTCCTTTGAAAATGAAAACTTATTCCAACATGGAGTCTAAACAAGTATTGTTCCAGTTAGAAAAACTGTTCACAAATGACTGGTTTCAAAAGCATCCTTTGATGTTAAGACACTGATATTGAATAGCTATCTCTGATCTCATAGATATTCAAAATCTAGTAAAATCATTTTACCCTTTTTTTAAACAAAAGAAATATAAGCTTGTTTCTTTCCTATTATATTTGAGCCACCTTTTCTTTTATTATATAAAATTTTTTTCTTATCCACAAAAGGGAAATTTGCTTTTGAATTTCCGTCTGCCTATATATAAAATTGTTTATAAACACTAGCTTGAAAACTAGTCACTTTAAATTTTTACTCTTTTTATCCCTTATCTTAAAATATCAAAATAAGAATATGTGAGGAAAAGAAACAAGTGTACAGATGAATGTATTTAATAATCATTCTTTTTACAACTTTAAAAATTGATATAAAATTCAGTTACAACATTTATACAATTCAGTAGTTTTTATAATGTATTCACAAGGCCATACAATGATCACTTCTATCTAATTCCAAAATATTCTTATTACTTCATAAAACAAACAAAAAGCACAAACTCATTCACAGTCACTTACCATTCACTCTTCTCTTAGTAAGTCCCTAAGGATTTACTTATTTTAGATATTTCATAGAAATAGAATTTTACAAAATGTGACTTTTATGGTTGGCTCCTTTTGCTTCGCAGAATGCATTTTGACATATTCTCCACAAATGTAGCACAACTTCTCATTCCTCTGGCTATACATGGTGCAGAGTTACACCAGTAGTGTAATCATACATGTATATAGGGTAATAATGTCCATCTCAATCCACTGTCCTTTCTATCCCCACACACTCTCCCTCTTCTCACTCCCCTCTGTACAAGCCAAAGATCCTTTGTTCTTCCCTACCCACTCTCCCACTCTGCTCATTATGGATCACCTTCTGCATATCAAATAAAACATTGGACTTTGGGTTTTGGGGTTAGGCTTATTTTGTTTAACATGATATTGTCCAGCTCTATATATCTACCTGAAAATGCCATAATTTCATTCTTCTTTAAGGCTGAATAATATTCCGTTGTGTATGTGAACCACATTTTCTTTATCCATTCCTCTGTTGAAGGACATCTAGGTTGATTCCATTGTTTAGCTATTGTGAATTGAGCTGCTATAAACATTGGTGTGGCTCAATGTGGTATGCTGTTAAATCAGGTTTTAATAATTTTTTCATTGAGTTGTAACAAATTCTTTGTATATTCTGGATACTAGACTCTTATTTGATACATGATTTGAAAATATTTTTTTCTTGTTCTATCAGTGGTGGTTTTACATTTTTTTACTTTTTTGTTTTTGTTTTTTGTGGTGCTGGGGATCAAACCCAGGACCTCATACATGCTAAGTAACCATTCTACCACTGAGCTACATCCATAGTCCAATAGTTTTATTTTCTTGATACTGTCTAGTGATGCACAAAAGTTTTTAATTTTGCTGAAGTTCAATTTATCTACTTTCTCTTTCATTGCTTGGATTCCTAATGTTATATGAAAGAATCCATTGTCAAATATAAAAACTTTTAAGAAGAAAACTCAATAAAATCTTATTTCTTTCTTACTAGTACCAGTAACTGTCATAGCAGTACTTTAATGAAACTATGGATCTTTCAAAAACATTGTTATGGGCTGAATTTTGTCACACCACCTTCAATTCATGTCTGGAAAACAACTCAAATCCTAACTCAGAAACTAACTCAAACCCTAGTTCCAGCCCCTTTTCCCCAATATCTCAGAATGTGGCTATGTTTGGAGTTTGGCCTTTAAGGAGAAATTAAGTTAAAATGAGACCTTTAGCATTGGTCTTAACCCAGCCTGACTGGTATTCTTATAAAAAGAGGAAGTTAAGACAGTGATATACAGGAAAAAGGCCACATAAAAATATTGTGAGAAAGTGGTCACCTGCAAGCCACAGAGAAATAGGCTCAGAAGAAATCAGATTTGCAGCCACCTTGATCTTGGACATCAGCCTCCAGGTAATTTAATTTTGTTGTTTAAGCTGTCATTCTGTGGTATTTTATTATGGCGGCCCTAGAACACTAAGGCATATATACTGGAATTTGTATCCCGGTTCACTTGGAGAGAATTGAAATATTGGTAATGAAGTGGCACCCCCTTTCTCAACTGAAAAATCTTAACTGGGCCTCTCCAGAAATCTTCACCATGACTGATTTTAGGACTGTCAGCAAAAGAGTCTCTGTGAAAGAGTCCAGTGTAGATAAACTTCCTATTTTCATGTCACCCTGTTTACTTGGCCACTGGCCGAAAAGATACCAGCACTCCAGGTGCTGGACACCCCCTTACTAGTTTTCACAAACGTATCCAGTATAGTACTTTGAAGAAATGTGCAAACAAGGCCTCTGGCCTTGAGCTGGGCTTCACAGAGATGTCTACATTTTTAAGATAAGTTACAAATGGGCTCCCTGGTAACAGCTGGCAGGGGGAGGAAAAAAAGGGCAGAAGAAACTCTCCCCTTCTCAGGTGCTGTCCTTGAAGAGTTAACTTGCCCAGAACAGTGAAAGAAAAAGCTGCTTTTATGTGAGCTTCTGCAGACTTTTATGTGAGCTTCTGGGCCCCTCCCCTTACATGCTGGGTATAAAACTCTGAAACTCCCTGAACTCGGGGTTCAGGGGATTGGTTGATTACAACAAAGGCTGTACCCTCTGAACCTGGCTGCAGCCAAATAAAACTGTTTCCTGCTATCTTCGGTGCCTTGCCTCGTTTGTCCCTACAACAGTAATACCGAAGTACACATTAATTCTTTTGAGTGCTAATGACCTACTGAATCAATTTGCTTCTCCCCACCCACCCCTACAAGGTTTGGGAAGTGACCAAAATTTCTCTTTCATTTCAAAATTTTCTGTCTGGACTTTGGATATTTTTGGACTATAGCTTCTGACGTGGATGTAAACTGTGTGAGGTGGAACTAACTCAATCTAAGCAAATAATCTTTGACTTTGTAAAATAATTTGTAATAAGTAAATTGTTTTAGTCAGCTTTTTCACTGCTGTGACTAAAAGGACCCATCCAGATCCAGAATAACTGTAGAGGAGGAAAAGTTTATTTAAGGGCTCATGGTTTCAGAGGTCTTAGTCCATAGAAGGCCGGCTCCAATCCTTGAGACTCAAGATAAGGCTCAACATTACAGTGAAAGAGTGTGGCAGAGGAGGAAGCAGCTCATATCATGATCAGGAAGCAGAGAGACTCCACTCTCCAAAAACAAAATATATACCCCATAGCCACACCCCCAACGAAACACTCCTTCCAACCATATCCCACCTACCTCCAGTTACCACTCAGTTAATCTTATTAGGGATTAATTCACTGATTAGGTTAAGGTATAACCCAATCATTTCTCCTCTGAACCTTCTTGCATTGTCTCTCACGTGAACTTTTGGGGGACACCTCACATCCAAACCATAACATAACCTGCTATTGACACTGTCTTACTCAAGCAGGAGCTCAGCATAGAACCGTAGCCTGAGCAAATCATCATGGGTATCATAGAGTCATGTGGAAGACGAAGTTAGTCAACTGTCATGGTTGTAAGAAAGGAATTGAGACTGAGAAAGATAATGAAGGTGATTTAAAAAGTGACCTAAAAGGCAATGTTTACATTTATAATTTACATTTAGAATTTACTTCCCTTTCAAGTTTCAGATTTTATGCAACTGATGGTCCAGCCATTTGTGCATCTTAATTTCTAGTGTATCCCTTTTCAAGAACAATTTAAATCAGTCTGCAGCTCAAGACATGAGTATAATATTAACAGACTTATCATTAGAAAAATTAGAGCCAAGGTGAAATGGCAATAAGCATTAACCTTTAAGATGATCATGATGGAGTAAGACCTGGGCTCTGGGCACAGCCAGCCAGAACATGACAGGTTATTTCCTGTGTGTGTATTCCCATGGACCTCACTTAAAAACAACACAATGAACCTGTTGTCTCCCTTTTATCTGTAGTAGGAAAGGATCTAAGGTAAATAAGGTCCCTTTCTGAACTTACTTTTTAAAGTAACTTTGAGAATTGCCCTGCTTGGTCTACTTTATATGAATTGTAATTCATTCTGCTGTCATATGTAACAAATTACAAAAAAAATAAATTAATTAATTTTTAAAAAAGAGTCAGGAACTATTCCCTAGAGCATTAGCCACATATGTCACTCACTCTAGATTCAAATCTGGGCATTTGTCCATAGACTCAAACATACTAGAAGCTGGTGTTCTTTTGGCTTCTCTTTATTCTTCTCACTCACTTAGTTGTATATCATAAAGCCTGAATGGCAACAAAGTGTTTTAAAGGTCTTTATTAAAATGTTAATGTATGTGAAGGATTTTGAACTTTATGTCTGTAGAGTACATCTTTCTATTGCTAAAAATATAAGCACTCCAGAACTGAAAATAAAAAGGTCCTAATAATAGTACTAGCATTAGGAGAAGGAGGAAGAAGAGTATTTGGAGAAATAAAGTCTTTCTCACTCTATTGCTTCTGGCCTTTGTTTCAGTTGTCTTACAAACCATGGACAGGGGATGATGACATACAGAAGGCTCATCTGATGCCAAGACTAACTTTTGACACTCCATGGTGACATATTCTTTCCCCAAACATTTCAAACTTTTAGGCTAAATCCCTTATAAGAACTCAATGCTGATCATTTCCCCTCACTTATACATAAGCCATACTGCTATATAGTGGTTTGAGCATAAATTTGCGAGTCAGAGCGATCTAGGTTTGATTCCTGACCCATTCCCTATTAATGATGTGGCCTTAGGCATTACTTAATTCATATATCTATTTTGTTTTGATTTCCTATTACTGCTGTAATCAATCACCACAAACTTTTTGAGTTAGCACACAGATTTTTTTTTTTTCAGTTTAAGAGATTAGAAGCTGGAACCTGGGTTCTATGGAGTTAAGGTCAGTGTCAGCAGGGTTGCATTCATTCTGGAGGCCCTAGGAGATTATCTGTTTTAGCTTTTCCAGCTTCAGAAGGTCACCTGCATTCCTTGGCTTGTGGCCTCCTTTCTTCTTCAAAGCCAGCTATCGCATCACTCCAACCTGTTTCTACCTTCATATCTTCTCTGTTGACTTGCCCATTTCTCTCTTAATGATGACGCTTGTGATCACATTAGAACCACCTTGGTAATCCTGGTAAAGCTCCCTGTTTCAAGATTTTTAATTTAATTGTATCTGCAAAGTCCCTTTTGTCATATAAAGTAACATATTTATACTCCAGATCTGCACCAACATTAAGAAATACTACTGCTTTAAAAATGTGAATTAGGGTTGGAGGTGTAGTTCAGTGAAAAAAGCACATGCTTAGAATGCACAAGGCCCTGGCTTCAATCTCCAGTGCCAAAAAAACAACAGAAAGAGAAACAACATAAATAAATAAATCGTCACATAAAAACATGAGTTTATTGTAAAAATCTAAATAGCATCTTAACTTTTTAAACTGCCCCAAACTAGAACATGCTGAATGCTAAGAGGAATGTATAGTACTAGGTTTGCCTAACCAAGACAAATTTCTTTTTATGCATTATCAGCTTAAAATCTTGTGGTTAAGTCATTGTAAAACGATATGGGCAGCCTGTCCCTGAAACACTGCACTCTGGCAGTCTGAGGCATTCCTCTCTCCAAAACGCATGTTAAGGCAGGCATGAGCTGCCTTGGACTATGTTAACCTTCTTGCTTGAATGTATTCCTCTGCTACTTCTACCCTTGACACACTTCCTTTGGTTTTGAGACTCCAGCCACATGAATCTTCTCGGGTTTCCTCAAAAATCTTTGAACATTCTCTTCCCTCCACTTGTAAGACACTTTGCCTGGCAATACCTAATCATTCTTCAGATCTCAGCCTAAATGTGCTGTCTTCAGAGAGTCTTCCTTTACCACCACATACAAATATGCACTAAAATCACATTTTGTTTACTTAATAGAACTTAATAAATATTTAAATTTTAACTTGTTATATTTCATTTGCTTTGGTGTCTGTCTCCTCATCTAGCCAAAAAGCTCCATGAGACTCGACATCAGATCATTCTTGTCTTCTACTTTCTCTTGCACTTAGTACCATGACTGGCAACAGTAAATACTGTTGAATGATTGGATGAATAACAAAAAAAAGAAGATAAACAAAATGTACTGAGTTATTACAGTACTTAACCAGGACCCAAACTTTTTTATGAGTTGTAGATGTTTATCTGGAATTACTAACATGCTTCATGATTGAATGTCATTTCTAAAGTCTAGCTATGTTTCATTTAGCCCAAGTAATTTGACTCATTGATTTTACATGTTCTGAAAACACTTCTGCTGCTGTAAAATAGTACTCCTTTGACCACAAGATACTCAAATTTCAGTGTTTCCAAATGGCTAATGCAGTGTTTATCTGATTCAGGTGTCAGGTGCAGGTCTTCAGGCTGTTGTTATTGCTATCCCAATATCTTTTCTCACATGTAGCGTGTACTATCTGGGCAAAGTCTGCATGTGGATACATAGCATAAAGCACACATTCTTACTGGCTGTCTATCTGGGTTCAGCTTTGTGCAATTTTAGAAATAATCTGGAGCTGCCTTCTAACTCAGCTCAGCCAGTGTGTGACCTGGAGGCAAATTACATCATTTGTCATCTCAATCACAAAATAAAGAAATAAGTATCATATTAACCTGTTATCTCACTTCCCAGAATTACTAACCAAACTGGGAGTTTAGATCAGTGGTATAGCACTTGCCTAGTATGTGTAAGGCCCTGGGGTTTGACCCCCAGATCCCCTGAAAAAAATTACCTTACATAATGATCAACAGAAATTTGATGAACTCCAAAGCATTTAATTTTTAAATAGGAAAGTAGGAAGAGACCATTTGTAAGGCCTCTTGTATGGCTAACATAGTTCCAGAATAGCTTTTGAAGTTCTCATGTATTTCTATCTTTTCCATGTAAGTACTGTTTCCATACTTGTTCATGGGATTACATTCTACTCTATAACGAGAAACTACATAGCTGTAAGTCATCAAGACTACTTTACCATCAATTATTTTTCTAACACTACACAAGCCAGAGCCTGGCATCTCCACTTTTGGCCTCATGATTTCTATATGCAATTCAGTAGCCTTTCTCATGATTTGCTGAGTCCTTCAAGCTGTCATTATTTAATTTTTTTTTCTAGTTCACAGCCAAAGTTGTTTTTAGGACACATAGCTACTTTGCCTATATTTCCATCTGTGCTCTCTGCCCCTTCCTTAGCTGGGCATCCTCTTCTATCTTTCTCTATCTGTCAAAGTTCCACTCAGATTCCCAATTTCTAGGCCTAGCACTGGATATTTTCTATCACTTTGGTTTTGCTATTCTTTTTTTTTTTTTTTTGGTGGGGGGGAAGGTACTGGGGATTGAACTTAGGCATGCTGAATCACATCGCTTGCCCCCTTTATTTATTATTTATTTTGAGATAGGCCTCACACAGTTGCTCAGGGCCTCGCTAAATTGCTGAGGGTAGTCTTGAACTTGTGATCCACCTGCCTCAGCCTCTTGAGTTGCTGAGATTACTGACATGTGCTAATGTGCCTAGTTCTTACTTAGCATTCTTAATAGGAGTTCTGTAGATACTTAGGTCCTATGATGTCCTTATTTGTTTTGCATTTCATTAGTTTCGAAGGTGAGGAAGGACTATCTTGATAAAGAGACAAATTTTTCTGCCCCAAGCCTCCCTCTGACTCTCCCTCTGTGACAAGATTGGGAGTAATATTTCATACAAACATTCCAGGTATTCTGATAGAAGTTGCAGTTTATGCTTAGAGTCATACAGAGGATTTAAATGAATGAGCTTTAGGGAATCTGTGAACCTCCAGAAAATTTTTACACTTTTCTCTTTATATATGTATATTTGTATTTTTATTTGCTAAGGGCGAGGTTTCATAACTAGTAGATTATTAAAGGAGTTTATGAAACAGTTTTGTAACAAAGAAACACATTATACTATTAAATATTTAACATTTAAATATTTATTTATAAGTGGATATATATTTGTATTTGTTTATAATTACATATATTTGGATTTGTTGAATAAAATAAATCTTGTTTAATTGAGGAATAAAATCTGATCTTAATATTGAGGGTCTAATATATGGGCTTTACTATATAAGACACTTAGATATACCCCCTCCCCCCAATAAATAAATAAATAAAATAAAAGAGGAAGGCAAAACTTTCGAATTGATTAAGGACAGTCAAGATGCACATGCACACAAACAAACATACATATATTTCTAGATTGCACAGTTTATTTCAAGTTCTGGAATTCCAGAGATTTAACATAATAAGATAGGTAACACATATATATTCTGCTGGAGAAAAGGGTGGTCCTAAAATTCTGTCATTTTCACTTTTACACGAAAAACACAAGATTAGTAGTTAGAGAAATCTTAGTTTTGGTCCCACCTGTAATTTTCTGATTACATAATTTTCAATAAATTGTTTAATATTTCTGGGCTTCTGATAACTGACTTCTTATAGGAATAATGGCACACAATCTTTCTGAAACCAAAACACAGGCTCGTATGATGTTCAAACCCCCCAACATACCTATGGATACAAATATATATTTGTACACACAGGTATATATGCATATATGCATACATATATAAATATGTGTGCATAAGATTTTTTTGTTAGACCACTGGAAAATGCATAAGAGTGTAAATAAATTAAAACATTCCATATTCTTACATTACAGAAATAACAGCTTTTATCCATTATTTTTTTGTTCACATGTAAACATTCAAGCAACACTTATTTTCGCTCGGCATTTTCTTAGTGAGATGCAACGTGTGCCTGATAAAATGATTCTATGATGGTTAATCTGGATTGTCATCTTGGTTGGATTGAGAGGTGATTGAGATTAAGAGAATTGAGGGTACTTCCAGAAATGATTGACCTGTGGGACAGCAAATTGGAGTAGGAAACCTGTCCTGAATGCCAGGCAGCAGAGTCCAATAGGCTGGGGCCTAGTGGAACAAAAGGTGGAAGAAAGAGGAAGCTGACTTAGTTGCAAGTTTGCTTGTTCTCAATAGGGTGCTTCAATCACTGTTGCAATTGTCTGAGGACATTGGGCTCCAGCTCCTTCACTCTTCTAAAGTGGTCTTTGGCCACAGGCTCCTCAGGGAGTTTCCAGGCCCTTGGACTGGAGCTGTATCATTGATCCTTCTTCTTAGGTTCCATCTTCTTGCAAGAGCAGCTACTATTTCCTCTGGCTCTGCAGCCTGCAGATGACCATTATGGGACTATCTAACTTCTGATCCTGTAAGCCAATCTAATAAATCCCCTTTTTGTAATCTCCTGTTGATTCTGTTCCTCTGGAGAACCCTGACTAAAAAAGACATATAAGCTATTCTAGCACATACCTGTAGCTGCAGCTACTTTCACAGCTATTTGGGAGGTTGAGGCAGGAGGATCACTTGAGCCTGGCAGTTGGGAACAGCCTGAGCAACATAGCATGACCCTGTCTCTTTAAAAATAAAATAAAATGATACATGCCTTCTGTTGGATTTTTATTCAAAAGCAAGCATTATTTCAAAAGATAGCATTAAATTGAGGAGAATTATATAAGTAATGAAAAGATACATTAAATAATATGCATATTTGCATAAGCTAAATACCAAATGTACTTTGTACAGAAGTTATACACTTATGCAGTAAATATTTCTTACAATATGCATGCTTCTATAAAATATAACAAATAACACCTTAGGGTTACCACCTTCTAGAGCTGTCTTGTCCATAAAAACAGAAAACTGGAAAATTCCTGATTGACTCATTGATTTGTATCTATATTCAATATGTTGTTGGTTAAGGATTTGTGTTCAGTAAGTACTTATTTATATGGCCTTTTAACCCACATACCTTATCACACAACAGTTTCTATGAGACAACAACAACAAAAAGGAAGTGACCTTGTGCTCACCAAAGCACAGTCCAAAGTACTTGACTGTTGACAAGTAAACTATACTTTTAGGCAGCCAGTGTTAACAAGTATATCAGTAACTGTCCCAGCAGCCAGCTTCAGTCGAGAAGGGAGGTTCCACCTCGCAGGACACATCACCACAATGAACTCTGCTTTGGGACACCGGTTTGTAAAACTCATTTGAGTTTCTTACAATTACAGAATAGACAGGGACCTTGGAGAACAATGCAGGAGCATATGACTGTGACAGAACCGGGTTTCTAGACCTCCCCATAAGTCTCCTGACTTTGTTACCCTGTCTCATCCCACACAAACTGAAATACAATAGTCCTGCTATAAGATCTTGAGGGTTTTCTGAAGTCTGTTAACAATGGTTCATTTCTACTCAAGCATATTAAAGTTTCATCTGCAAAATTCTATCTGGAAAAAAACGATAGCCCTAAAGTATGAATAGTTTTGTGTACAAAGATAAGTCTCAGAACCCAGAGAAATCCCAGAAATAGCTCAGGGATTCTCCATACTTTACATGAAATGTATTTACCTCATAAAAGCAAGAGTTGCTTTATTGCTGAATAAAATGTTGAATAAAAGTTGATATATAATTGTGTAAATACTAAGATGAAGATAGTATCTTAAGCTTATTTAATGATCTTAGTATTTCAAGATTATCTTATTTTTATTGAACTAAAAATAAGTCATTTAATGCTTTGCTATAAAAACTTCATAACGTTGTCAAATTTCATTTCTCAGAACAGGCACTATTTTTCTTTTAGTGTGCAATTAAATGGAATGCTTCCTTGGAAACACTTTGTACCACATGATAAACATAAGCATTAAGTACATACTATTTAAGCTCACTCATGAAACTCATCCTCCAGGGGCTAAGGCTGTAGCTCAGTGGTAAAGCTCTTGCCTCGCATGTGTGAGGCACTGGGTTCAATCCTCAGCACCACATAAAGATAAATAAACATACTGTGTGTTCATCTAAAACTACATAAATATTTTTAAAAACCCTCATTCTCCAAAATATGGAAAAAGGCATCTTTCAGTGTTTTTCATTTCTTGAAAAGTGGCAATGATATAGAAGTACACACCCATACCCTGGAAAGATTGCTACTGAAGAAAGTCATTTGTTAAAAAAATTGGAGACATTGCTTCTTCTTTAGTTTATCCTTATGTGAAGTCATATTTTTAATACCTAATCTGTCTGACTTTTGAACATGAAAGAGTCAAGGTGTGGAGACTGCCTGTGTTCCAATCTACTGAGCCAGAGCTCAAAGGGCACAGGAATAACTTAAGTGGAACATTCATAATACTTCCCAGGAAGATAACAATTGTGGTAGTCAGGGACCTCTTATTGCTATCCTGCCTTTTGCAATGTGGGAACTAGGACAATAACACTGCAGGGCACTGGGAGTGCTTCCTGGCCAGCAGACTCTCTCCCCCTCTCGATAAAGAATTTCTCTCAGTTATGAATTTCTCCTTGAAAATTAAAATACTGGTTGAGAGTCTTCTGTGTTTCCATCTCTTCGCAGCTTCTCTCTCACTCTGCTACTTTCTAAAAACTTCCTAGCTTACAAACCAATAGTGCTCTATTGCCAAGAGCCGTCTTGAGAGGCCGTGCAGTATAGCAGACAGAGCTGAGAGGCAGGAAATCCACATTCTAGACCCTATAAGTAGTGGAGGAAAAATGAACTGTTTTGGAGTCTTTGTTTCTTATTTTTAAAATGGGAGAGGTTTTATTTTCATCTTTAAGATTTTGGGGTTTTTCTGCAATATCAAAGGTTCTCTTCAATTAGCATCATCTAACCATCTCTTTAAATGCGATTCACTCAGTGTGACCCTCTCATCTCCACTGAGCTCCTCATTGACCTTCACACATTTGTCCAACAGTCACACTATTATCATTGTTTATCTTCCTCCTTCCCTGACATATTTCCTTTGTGGCTCACCTATTCCAAAATTTATCTGATTATTATAATTCATAGTTTTAAAATTCTGTGGTATTGATATTTATGGCTTCTATAACATGCTCTAGCATTCAAATGAAAAAAAAAAACAGACATGTCATATTCTCCAGTTATTTTTGTATGTACATTTGTGCCTTTGTTTTTTAATTGCATACACTTTTTTCCTACCTCTGATTTCTCCTTCTTTCTTAAGCTTCCGTCTTATTATGTGGGATTTGAAAGGCTTTTGATGAAAGTAAAATGTAAATACAGATAGAAAAAGGACACTGTTCATAGGATTGAAATTTTGGCACCTATGGCTTAAAGGAAATCTAATACGTTGTTGAAATCTCGTTTTCAGTAAAGAGGACCTAAACTTCCCCCAAATTCAAACTTGAAACAAATCTTTAATAGGAACATGGTAGACAGTATAAGTGATATAATGAATAGTGTCCTCAACATTTTTACAGTGTGGGGGCTCCAAAGTTTTGCTGGAATGAAACCACACAGAGTTTTTGTCTGTTCACCCCAGGACAGAAGCGAATTAGTCAAGAGGCAAGGTAGTGGTGGAGGAAGGACTTTATTATGATGAGCTGGCTGACTGGAAAATATCTGGACTACCATGCTGAAGATCATTTTAGTTAACAACCACAAGCCCAGATCCTATGTAGGAAACTTAAGAAAGTTCTTATTTAGCCACAGATGGGTGGTGCTAGAGTAATCATTAATCCTGCAGTGGTCCATTTCTTTGACACACATTCTGATGCTATCTGATGGTCACCAGATATTCTGGGTTCTGTATGTCTGAAGATTGCTGATTAGGAAGCCTTATGACTGATGGTTATACTTTGGATCTTAAATGATCCTCAAAACTGTTGAAGGTTTTTTTTCCTAATGTATCAGTATTCAGAAGTGGGGCCTCTGGGGTGTGACTGGGTCATTAAGACTCTGAACTCATGAATGGATTAAAGCATTTTGGGATTCAAAACTTAATGGAGGGGCTGGGGCTGGGGCTGGGGCTCAGCGGTAGAGTACTCTCCTAGCACAGGCAAGGCCTTGGGTTCTATCCTCAGCATCACATATAATTAAATAAAATAAAGGTATTGTATCCAACTACAAATAAAAAAATAAATATTCTTTAAAAAAATAAAGACTTAATGGGCTATTAGAGGTGGTAGAAATTTTAGGGGCTCGGCCTCATTGGAGGAAGCAGGTCATTGGAATTGTGCCCTTAAAGGGTATGTCTTCTTTCCACATGACTCTCTCCCCACTCCTTCCTCCTCCCCCTGCTTCTCCCTCCCTCTCCCAACCTCTCCTCTCTCCTTCCTCCCTCTCCCCTTCCTGGCTGCCATCAGGTTAGCAGTTTTGCTCCACCCTAGGCTCCCCACCATGATGTTCTGCCTCACCTCCTGCCAGACCAAAGGAGGCAAGTGACATTTTTTTTCTTTTTGCGGGGGTTGGGGATTTGAACCCAGGGTTGCTCTACTGCTGAGCTATCCCCAGTCCCTTTTATTTTTTTATTTTGAAATAGGATCTCTTTAAGTTGCTGGGGCTGACCTCAAACTTTTGATTCTCCTGCATCTGCCTCCTGAGTCACTGGGATTATAGGCATGGACTAAAACCATGAGCCAAATAATCTTTTCTTTCTTTTAAGTTAATTTCTCCAGGTGTTTTTGGCACAATGATGGAAAGGTGAAGAACACACCATTGTGTTTCCTGTTTTATCCTAGAATAGCTGACTTTTGAGGTGACATTTTAATCATGTAGGTGTGGCTTTTCTTTAAGGTTTAGAATGCCAGGCAAAGGTAAAGAAACCAAAAAGCAAGTTTGCAAAGGATAAATTAACCCATCAGGCAATTTCAAACAGACAAGAGACAGATCAGTGGAAGAAAAAGACATAATAAATTAACAAGTACCCAGAAAATTCACGGCCCAAGAGTCTTACACAAACTATGAGCTCCTCAGAAGAGCCAGATGGTAGAGTCCAAAGTCAAGCTACAAAGAGGAATAGAGGCTTGGATAGGGAGGGTTTGGGGTATCCTGGAGGGTAGCAATGACAAGCAATAATAGCATGAGTGAAGGGAGGAAGCACACAAATAAAGGTTGTCCTATTAGTAGATGCAGTCTCTCAGTGATCTCTCAGAGCTGCCCTCAAAAGAATAGATGAGAACTCTGGCTGGCAGAAGGTCCTTGGTGTGGAAACCTCAACTTTTCTATTTCTCAGCGGTTAACCTTTCCTGGTGAGTGAGATTTCATAACACTTGCATTCCTATGGGAATGGAACCTCAGAAGAAGCCCCCCTCTGCACTTTGGGAAAGAACGAGGATTCAGAGACCAGCATAGGGGGCGGGGGTAGGAGGAAGTTCAGAGAAATACCTTGATGTTACTCCTTTAGTTCAAAGTCACTATAATTTAGAGTTTGGGTATTGTTTCCTGAGCCCCAACAATAGCATATGTCTTTTTTAAACTGATTGTTTTTTTGTTGGTGAATTATAATGCACATAATAGTTGGATTCACTGTGACATCTTTGTACATGTACATAACATAATTTGGTCAATTTTGTTCCCCAATACCCCTTCTTCCCCCTCTTTCCCCACTCCTTCCTCTCTCCCCAGCCCCCTTACCTTACTCTACTGGTGTCCCTTCAACAGTAGCATATTTCAAATTTCATGTTCTTGCTCTTTGCAAGGACCCCCAATATAAACAGAGGACAAAATATTCATGTAAAATTAGTGAATTTGATCCCTAGCACTATAAAAAACAAACTAATAACAACAAAACTAGTGAAGATGGTAATTAAAAAAAATTTTGTATAGTGCCATATGGAATGTGAGGCATTCAGTATATGCTAAATAAAAACTTTTTTTGTGACATTTTTTTTTCTTTTTGCAGGGGTTGGGGATTTGAACCCAGGGTTGCTCTACTGCTGAGCTATCCCCAGTCCCTTTTATTTTTTATTTTGAAATAGGATCTCTTTAAGTTGCTGGGGCTGACCTCAAACTTTTGATTCTCCTGCTTCTGCCTCCTGAGTCACTGGGATTATAGGCATGCACTACTATGCCAACTTGTTAGTGACCTCTTTAAGGAAATTTCACAATGATATCTTAAAACCAGTGATGAAAATCTGTGGGGTTGTTCTCTTAGGAGCACTTACATAATCAAAGAGAACTGGGAAAGGAGAGAAACCCAGGTCCCTAAGTTAATCAAGTATTAATCATTGATTAGGTATAGGTTTTATTTGCTCTTTGTTAAAAAATTATCAGTGTGAGGCTAGAGATATAGATTGCACATACAAAACCCTAGTTTCAATCAATAACAACAACAACAACAACACACACACACACATGTGCGCGACAGGTAAAAGAAAATTATTAGTGAGTTGGAATTCCTACAGGCAGGAAACAAAATTTGGTTGTCAGGCCAAACAGATATGGTTCTATTGAATTAGAACAAATTTTAAGGTTGATCCTGCTTTTGCAGAGCTAGTATATAAGAGTATTAATTCAATGCACTTTTGGCTTGAAGGTTAAGCATCCTTATTGAAACTCTTTCTTCTCATACATCTCCTTAAACCAAAATTCTCGACCTTAGTGCTACTGAAATTTGGGGCCAGATAATTTTTTCTTGTGGGCAGCTGTCCTGTGCGATCCCTGGTCTTCGTGATCCCTTTCCTGTATCACCACCCCAACAGCTGTGAAAACCAATAGTGTTTTCAGATATTATCAAATGTCTTCAGTGGGCAAAATCACCCCATTTAGAGAATTGCTGATTTAGAATAATCTGAGACAGAGTCTCATTAGTACCAGGTAAGCTACATTATGGCTAGATTTTAATTATCAGGATATGTTTGCATTCTGCATGCCCATTTCTATATGCTTTGTATTAAAATTCCTATTTCAATTCCTCTTGAAAATTTAAGTTTACCCCAGATTAATTTAAAGAAAAAAATTTCCTCCCTTGGGGTTAAATGGGGAACTCAGCAACCCACGTATAAAGAAGTACCCAAGATGCAGGATGGGGAAATGCACGAACAGTTGGTAGCTTTAGAAGGCTCTCATGGAATTCTTTATAGTATTATTATTTGTGCTGCTGCGGATTAAACTCATAAGTACTCTACCACCAAGCTACATTCTCAGTCCTCACATGAAATTCCTTATTTCATGAAATTTCTTAGGATAACTTGTAGTCTCTTGAAGTCCAGGTTTGCATTCCTGAATATTCACTGATCATATCCTCCCACTGCTTCCTCGCTGCTCAGTGTCAAAGGATTGTATTGAGCCTTGGGGTTGAGGAGTCTGGCTCCACCTAATATGTACTGTAAGAGCTTTTAGCTCTGGGAGTCGATATGGTCCGAAGTAAACAAAACAAAACAGAGATGGTTTTAGAAATATATGAATTTAAAGAAAGAGGAAACTTAAAGGAACTCCTGAATATGTGAGTTGAAATGAGACATTTTAAAGATATTCAATGTGTAGAACTAAAGTAAAAGCAAGCAGGAAGTAGCATAGAGGGAAAATCAGGGTTGTGAGAAGTTTCAACTCTAGGAACCCATGGTTCCACCTGGGCACTAACCAAAAATGAAACTGCTTCAGAGATGGGGAGGGTGTGGCTCAGGCAGAGCCTGCACTTAGTGTGCTTCAGGCCCTGGGTTCATCCTGGGGGATGAAGGAATGAGAGAAAATAAAAAAGAGAAAATAAAAAAAAAGAAACTGCCTCTTCAAAGAACTATAATAACCTTAGGAGTTTATGTTTAAAAGTATCCAGTAACAGGAAAGGGGAATTAAAAACAGGATTTGTATGTTCAATTAACTTCACTAAAATTGATACCTTATATGCATATAGTATATATCCCAAGTTCCTTATATATTAAAACAATTTTTTAGACGAATTTGACATGGTAGAAATGCTGTTATAAGGGGAAGAAGACTGGATTCCATGAGTTGTGGTTTTGAAGCAGAAAAGGAAACTTTAGCTTACTCATGTTAATGATGGCAGAACTCATGTCAAACCCTGCCTTACAACAGACATTGTTAGGAATAAAACAGTAATAAGTGAAGTGACTCTAAGTCGACGTATAACATAATTCTATATTTCATTCTTACTGAGAGTACTTTAGATCATGTAACATTTTAGGTCATCATAAATATCAAATAGCTTGACAAAATATTATTTGTGCTTCTCATTTTTTAAAGTTGCATAACTTTATGGGTGACTTCATCTCATCTCATGGCTGATATAAGAATCCTTATTACAGGACCTTCAAAAAGTACTTGGCAATTTTAAGTTTAAAAATTTAATTGGAGTCACAAGCATGAAAGGCAAAAGATAAAACAAAACAAAAAACAGCTAAGAGGAGATGCAAATTGTTAAGTTGTCCTTATGAAATAATATGAATAGCATTCATGTGGTTTGAATGTGTCCCCAAATTTTGTGTGTTGCAAACTTAATACTTAAGTTATACGCTGACAGTAGTTTGTAGATCAGTGGGTAAGTGAGTTATTGAGGGAGTGGTTTTGTTATAAAAGCAAGCTTTCTTTGGCTAACCTGCTCTGCCTTGCACTGCCTTGGGACTCTGCAGAGAGTCCCACCAGCAATAATACTCTCATCAGATGTGGTCCCTTGACTTTGGAATTGCCAACCTCCAGAACTATAAGGAATACATTTCTTTTCTTTACAAATTACTCAGCCTGTAATATTCAGTTATTCAGTTATAGCAACAGAAAATTAACTAAGACAAACATACCTTCTCTTCTGTATAAACCTATAACAAAGCTCTTATGGTTAGTTTATAATACCATTCTGACAATGTAATAACAGAAGAAAAATATGGAATGATGGTTAATATCCAAAAGTCTTTTAAAATAATCAACAGTCTTAGTATACTTCAAAGGCAATGTACATTCATTTTAATAGGCAAAGAATATTATTGGACATGTATCAGAATATGAGGCATGAAATAATATATAGTGCAAATTTTAAAAAGACAAAATATTCACTGGCTGGGGATGTAGCTTAATATTAGAGCACTAGCCTATAATTTACGAGGCCTTGAGTTCAATCTTCAGCACTGCAAAAAAATAAAAAATAAAAATAAAAATTCACTGTACTATAAAGATAACAGATTTCAAGTCATTCAAAATGTAACATTTTTTTTTCTGAAAGTTGACTGATAAACTGGAAATGTCTATGTTGCTAAACATTTCATTTTAATAATGATAAAAATGCAACTAAAAATTGAAAAGTATTACTAAAATTCATAAAAGGTAGGTTCAAACAAGACCTGGTGAGATGCACATGTAGTCCCAGCTACTGGGAGGCTGAGGTGGAGCCCATGAGTTTTGGAACCAGCCTGGGTAATTATAGCAGGACACTGTTTCAACAAAAACAAAAATAGTAAAGTTGAAATGTCAGCCAGGAAGACACACCATAATCAGGCGGGTCACCCATAGTTCCCTGAGTGGCCATTTTCCCAGATTTTCAAAGTTACATTCATGATAATATAACTTGCCTAGCATATGACCTGTTGATTATTCCCCACTGAACTTTTACTAAAGGGGCAGACCATAGCCCCTTTTGGGGGGATGGGAGGATAAGCTACATAGTAATTATTTAAAACCAAACTGAATAAACTGTTTTCCTTTTGAGAATAAACATTACTTTCCTTATTTTCTTGAATAGCTATATATTTATATTAGAAAGTCCCTAGATACCATCAAAATGCATATTATGCAATATATAGTCTACAAACCCATGTTACTAATAAATATTCATATTTAAGTTTGCATTTGTGAATACTTTATACTATATAATAACTGTATGAATGAAGATATAGCTGGATGATACTGGAAAGAAATAAGATCATAGATATTTCCAGTTCACTAAGTAGATTAAAGTATATCATACATGAAGCTGGACATGGTGGTACATGCCTGTAATCCCAATGGCTCAGGAGGCTGAGGCAGAAGGATTGCCAGTTTAAAGCCAGCCTCAGGAAAAGCAAGTCACTAATCAACTCAGTGACATCCTGTCTCTAAATAAAATACAAAATAGGGCTGGGGATGTGGCTCAGTGGTCAAGTACTCCTGAATTCAATCCCTGGTAACCCTCCCCACCCCCCAAAAGAAGTATAACAATACATAAAAACTCAATATTTATGCACAAAATGAAAAATACATATTGTATCCTTGTGTCTCTATCTTTATTATAAAATGTTACATTCTTGGAAAGGCAAGGGATCCTGAACAACCAAAACAATCTGAAAAACAAGTTTGGAGAAGAAAAACAAATCAGAATTCCAGATTTCAAAATTAAAACTATAGCAGTCAAGACAGTGGCATTGGATGGGGATAGACATACAGGTGTATCAAATATAACTGAGTCTAGAAAGAAATCCTAACATTTATGGACTGTTGATTTTTGACAAAGAGGCCAAACCAGTTCAATGGTCTAAGAATAATACTTTCATCAAATGGTGCTGGAACAATTAGATTTCTACATACAAAAAGAATGGATTTGTATCCTTATTTCACACAAAGCCAGTTACAAACCGCCACATATTGTATGATCCTATTTATACAAAGTATCCAGAATAGGCAAATCTATAGTGACAAAAAGTCTGTTACTTAAAGTGGATCAAGGCATAAATTATGAGCAAAAGCTATAAAACTCCTAGAGGAAAACACAGGAGTAAATATGATGTGAGGTTAGGTAATGATTTCTTAGATACAATATCAAAATCACAAATGATAAAAGAAAAAATTGATTAGTTGGACATTATCAAATTAAAATATTTCATTCCTCAAAAGGCACTATCAAAAAAGTGAAAAAGCAACCTGAGTAATGGGAGAAAATCTTTGCAAATCATAGATCTCATTAGCAACTTCTATCCAGAATATATAACAAATACTTAAAACTCAACAACAATAAAATAATCCAATTTAAAAATGGGTAAGGGATCAAAATAGAAATTTCTCTACAGAAGATATACAAATGGTCAATAAACATATGAAAATATGTTCAACATTGTTAGTCTTCATAGAAATGAAAATCAAAACCACAAGATAAACTCACTAGAACAGTAATAATAAAAAGATAATAATGAACACTATTGCTATATTACTGTAATGAAGGGCATGTAAAAATTAGAATCTCCATATATTTTTAGTAGGTATATAAAATGGTACTGTCACTTTGTAAAGCAGTTTGGCAGTTTTTGAAATGTTAAACATAGAATTAACATATCATACAATCCACTCTAAAGTATATTCAAGATAAATTGAAAACATGCTCACATAAAACCTGTACAGAAATATTTATAGTAGCATTATTCAAATAATCAGAAAGTAGACAACTCAAATGTCTATCAACTGATGAATGCATAAACAAAAGTTGGTACATTGATACAAGGTAATTATTATTCGGCTTAAAAAAAGGAACAAAGTACTAGTATATGCTAAAACATGGATGAATCTAGAGAACATAAGTGAAAGAAAGCCAGTTACAAATGGCCACATATTGCAGGATCCTATTCATACAAAGTATCCAGAATAGGCAAATCTATAGTGACAGAAAGTCTGTTACTGGTTGTATAGGACTGGGAAGTTGTAGGTGGGGTGAGGTGAGGAGAGTGATTGCTAACAGGTGTGTTTCTTTTGGGGGATGATAGTGATCTAAAATTAGGTTACGATGATTGACTAATTATCAATATAGTAAATATTGATTTATACACTTTAAGGGGGTAAAATTTATGGCATATAATTTATATCTCAATAAAGCTGTTAAAAGCTTTTGAATGTTTTGTTCTGTTAGGTAATAAGGAATTTTTCTAAAACGTAAAAACATTATAGTTGTCTTAACCTTCCCCTAGGATTTTGGGGGTAAACTTTAATATACAATAAATATCATCAGTGGTGACCCCAAATTAAGCACCAATGCTGAAAAGAGTCCTTTTGGCTGGGTGTGGTGGGCAAATGCCTGTAATCCCAGTGACTAGGAGGGCTGAGGCAGAAGGATCACCAGTTCAAAGCCAGCTTCAGCAATTTAGTAAGGCCCTAAAGTAACGTAGAGAGATCCAGTCTCAAAATAAAATATAAAGAGGGCTGGGGATGTGGCTCAGTGGTTAAGTGCCCCTGGGTTCAATCTCTGGTACAAGCAAAAACAAAAACAAAAAAACAAACAACAACAACAACAAAAAACAGTACCTTTGAATAAAAAACACTGTTCATCTGCTGTTGGTAATTTTTCATATTGAGTTTATCTCTTTATATTCATCATCCTTTAGTTCACTGTTGGTTGTGTCCCAAAATAATGATGCCTCTACTGCTCCTCCCATTAAAAACAAGAAAAGATCACAAATTATTTCAGCATGTTCATTTTATACACCAAGATGAACTTAGTTTTCAGATCTGTCCTACAGATTAGGGCCATTTACTACACCCCATTACTTATCAGTCATGAGTCTTAGCAGTAAGCCAGCTTTGGAGATTGAAATATGAACTACTAGTATTTTTCTACTCTTTGTGGAAAAACTTATCCAGATTTGCCTATACAGTTCTTTCCAATTTGTGTTATATGAGAAAGAGATACATAGGAATAAAAAGAAAGACTTCTATGGCAACTTTAAAATGTTATAAACATCACTGGTACCACTTCATGCTTTCCTCCAGAAAAACATTTTGATTCATAGTTTTTTTTTAATCTTGGGACTACTTCCTATCAGATACTTCAAATGCCTGAAGTATCTTCTCACTAACCAATGTCTCCCAAAATCTAAGAAATAATTTAAAATAAAAGTTCAAATTTAACCTGAGTACAACATAATTTGAAATCTGCCATTAAGGTAAATATCATAAATTTTGAAGAAAAACACAAATTGTTTAAATATATCATCAGTTTTTGTGGTTATTGATACATCTGTTCATCAGCATATTTTTAAAAGATTATCTTTCCCCCCCCCTACACACTCAAATCTATATTTCACTCATTTTCTTCAGTTTCACAATCTTTTCTTTTTCCACAAACCCAGGAATCTTTACAGAAACATCTTGTGCCCACTAAAATATCAAGACTAGGAGAAATAGAGTTAGGCTAAGAGACCCTAAATTCTATGCCACCAGCAGGCATTAAATATGCATAAACTTAAAGAGGTGCCGAAAATTCACTACAAAGAAAAAGTACAATGAAGGTTTTCGAGTAATTTTCTTATTATTCAGTTTAAAAACTGTACCTTATAAGCCAATTTTAATATAATCCAGAATACAACAATTATATATTATGAGAGAAAAAGTTCTTCACAACTTCAGAAATTTTTACAACAAATTCACCATCCTTTAATGATAACCTTTTTGGCTAGATGTTTCAGAATTCAGAAGTAAGATTCCTTAAAAGCTAAGACTACTACTACGCAACACCTCCAAACACGTTAATATTTCTGTAGGAAACTTATGAATACTCACACCATAATTTTCAGTTATGATCCATTCAGGTCAAACTTTACTACTAAATGAGTTTGGAAAGACAAATTAGGGATCAGGGCCTGTAATAGTGTTAATTTCAAATCTTGTTCTTTTTATACTGTATTTGATATCTAGTTCAGAGCACAAGTAAATTTGTGGCCTTTTCCTTTCCAAAAACGAGTGGGGAGAAAAAAAATAAAACAAATAAGTAAGATTAAAAATTAAACAGTATATTTTATTTGAGGAGGGAAATGTAAAATGGATTAACTTATGAAACTACATTAACCACCTCTTCAGCTAGAATTTGTCCAGCTCTGTTCTGGTTAAAAATTCCATTTCTTGGCACGATAATAGAAACATCAGATAAGCCCCAAGTTTGCCCTGTGAACATCCCTGGTGCCTTCAAGGACGTTGAAAAGTGCAGCAGGGCCAGGAAACCGGGATGGTATAGTGTTGCAGCTTGGACAAACTTCAGCCTCAGAGATGAAGGGAAAGAGGCCAAGGAGGGATCTGTGTGGTCACCGTGCTCTTGCCAGAACACAGGGCGGACAACGAAATTCCTTTCTAAAACCCTGGTCTGAGTTCTTTGCTTGGGTGATGCAAAAAGCATCGCCCTGGGAAAAGGGAGGAGAGCAACCGGGCGCGCAAGAAAAAGAGTGAGGGAAACTGGGCGCGGCGTCAAGCAGAAGCCGGTGTAAACAGGTTTGAGCCATCAGTTTCAGTGTCTTCCAGGAGGCTGAGTCCTTCCGTGGGCAGAGAGCGATTCCCCAGATAACTCAGGTCGGGGCGTCGGGGCATCGAGCTCCCACAGCATCGGGCAGGTCACCGAGGCTGCGCGGACTTCGGGAGCTAGTTCGGTGCGAGGCAAGTCTTTCCCAGGACCGCAGCCCAGAAACTTAACCCAGGCCTAGAACGCTCGAGGCAGGCGGGGCCGAGTCCCTGCACGGCGCAGGCCCAGTGGGTCCCCCACTTCATGCACTGGGCGGGGCCGTGGAGGCCTTCTGTCCAATCCCGTTCCCCGGCGCGCGCGGGGCGGGACCCTCTTGGCTTTGCGTCCAATTCCCGCTCCTCTGCGGCGCACAGCGAGTAGAGCGGCGCAGCTGTCGGGAGCGGAACCCAGGGCGAGGCTCGGTTGGTGAGGATGGCTGGGAGGCCTGCGGAGCCACCACTCCCTCCCTCTCCTAGTCCGGCAGCTCAGGGGCGGGAGAAAGTTGAGTCGTTTAGGACAAAGTTAGGTCGCCTTGAACTGCAGAGGTGCTGGGGGTCAGCGGGGGTGTGGTGTCCTCCTGCATCTCGCCTGTCGGCGTCTGAAGCGGTACCCCTGAGGCTGGGCCACTGAGCTGGTCCGTCGTGGTGCTTGCTTGGATTTCTGTGACTTGGTGTCTTCTTGAGTGTGCAGAGCTGCCCTTGGGTTGGTGGGAGGAGTCTCTAAGCTTTCCTTGCCCTCTGCTGCTGCTCTGACCTCCTGAGGTCCTGCGACGGGCTGCTGGCACAGATACGGGCACAGGAAGGTATCTTGAGTCTCGGTGGACCCATCTAATGGAAGGTGCAGTTTCCCGAAACCTAGTTGATTTTATAGAAATTTAATCCTCTGCAGCAGACAGACAAAGTTTCTGCGTGAGTTTGCAGCGGTTCACAAAAAGTTGAGTCTTGGAGTCTCCCTTCTCCTCCTAGATTGTCTGTCTGCCCTCCACCTTCTTTCACCAGCTTTTGTTAATTTCTCTGAAGATTTTGTTAAGTTTGTTTCTTCCTTCCCATAGTCACAAACTTAATTCAAATGCTCGTGGTCTCAAAACAAATTGTTGCAACTGGTAGGCTTAAAAAGTTCATGTTGGTATACTGGTATGTGACAGTCTGTTCCTTTACTTATTGTTCCTGGTTCTCTAAAATCCAGCAACGTCATTTTCGTAGTGCTATTCAAATTATATTATTTAGCTTAATCTTTGTGATTGGGAATTCAAGATCACTCTTTAAAGAAAGAATCTGATAATTCATATTATTGTTACCTGTTGGTGAGTTAAGCACTGTAGTGAGTTTGAAATTAGTACTCTTGTTCCCAGTTTCCTAGAATCTATTAAGTAGCAGGGAGGTGTACAGAGAATATCTTCTCTGCATGTGTTTCTCTGCATCTTCTCTGTAATAGTTTCCTATTGTTGCAATAACAAATTACAACACACTGAACAATTAAAACATCATAAATGTATTACTCACAGCTTCTGTAGATCTGAAAGACTTCAGTGAATTTAGCTGGGTGTTCTGCATAGAAACTGTACAGAGTTGAAATCAAGGTTTCTGCAGGTCTGAGTTCTTTTCTGAGGCTGTTGGGGAGAATCCACTTCCAGATTCATTCAGGTTGTTAGCAGAATTGATTTCCACTGTGCTTATAGTACTGAGGACTCCGTTTTCTTACTGTCTGTCAGCCCTATGTATCCCCCTTGAGGCCACCTACATCTTCAAAGTCAGCGCCAGGATCTCTGCTTCAGAGGACTCAAGTGATCCGATTAGGTCCACCTGAACAGTATCCCTGTTTTATGGTCAGATGTTCTGTAGATGATAACCAAATTACAGTTACAGAAATAGTGATCCCATATTCACAGGTCTGGAGATTAGAAGAGCTGAAATTTGAGGTCATTTAGAGAAATTCTGCATATGGTTATTTCCAGCTGAATTGGTGGCTGGCCTTGAATTTGTGATCCTCCTGCCTCAGCCTCCTGAGTAGTTGGAATTACAGTGTTGCACTGTGCAGCTGGACCCAGCTTCAGCTGGATTATTTTTATAATGTACTTTTTCGGGCATTTAAAATACAGTCTATGATAAGGAAATTCGTTAAAGTTATTTGCCTCAGAGCACATGGCTAGAAGGTGGCTTATTCTATTTGGACCCAGATCTACATTTTTCATTAGGTTCAGAGCCTTTTTGGGTGCTCAGAACAATGTGTAACTGAAGTCATTAGAAAAGAAGAATGAGAGGAACTATTAGATCTTTGTTATACTTCACTTTCAAATTATCTCTTTATATTAATGGTATAGATAGCTCTTCTTCATAAAAAAAACAAAACAATACCCAAGATATGGCATGAATAAAACAAAAGTCGTGAGATTTTTGTTGTTGGTTTGAGAGCTATGTTGCCTGGCTGGCCTTGAATTCCTCCGCTAAAGCAAACCATTTGCTTCAGCCTCCTGAGTAGCTGGGACTACAGGCATGTGCCACCATGCCCAGCATTTTTTTTTTTTTTTTGATACATCTAGAGATAGGAGTCCATGCTAATAGGGTGCTTCTGACAACCTCAGCAAATGGCTTCCATAAATGGGTCCAAGGCGTTGTTCTAGTTGACATTCCCTGATGGGCAGTGAGGAGGAAACATGAAAGAACACATGCAGTCCTTTTTAGGGTTATGACTTGGAGATAACATATATCACAAGGCCACACTGAGCTCCATGGGAGAATAGGAGAAATATAACTGGGTGGCTGTATGCCCAGCTAAAACTCAGGATTCAAAGGGGAAAGGATGTTGACTGAAAAAAAATTTCTGCTGTGCCTTTGTTTTTGATACTATTTAATTTTGTGACATCTAAGTGGAATATTTGTTTTGCTTTGCTGTTTATTTGAAAGGATAGAAAATTCTTATTCAATATTAATACTCCTGTTTTCTCAGTTACTATTTTAATATGTAATTTATATATAAAGTCTTCTTTGAGAAATGTCATTTTTAAATTTAGCACTTGTATGTAGACCTTATTCATATTTTTGGTTTAGTTTGATTTATATGATGAAAATTAATACATGTGTGGAAGACATTCAAGATTGCTTTGGAATATTTGAAACCATTCTGAGTAGGCCTTACACCATCTTCACAACTTACAGCAGTTTGTCATATGATTTATTTATTTATTTTTTGTATTCTGTAATTCTATAGTTGAGCAACTCTTCCACACCCCTTCATGTGCTCCTCAAAGTTCTCTTTTTCAGCACATAAGCCTTTTCTAAACATCAAACCCCATCCACCCATCAATACTTTCTACACACTTCCTCACCCGCTACCATGCTTCCTATCCTGTACAGGGGAAATTTGCAGTCTAATAGATCTGGGTTACAGTTCTAGGCATAATCTCTTAGGCTGATTACTAAATCTCTCTGTGTATTATTTTTTCATATGTTAAAATTGCAGAGAATGTCACTTTTCAGAGATAAGAAGATTAGGGAGATGATACACGTTTTCATATCTGATTAGGCTTTCCCCAAAGAGGACTCCTCTTATTTCTTTTCTTTAAAAAAAATTTTTTTTAGTTGTAGTTGGACATAATCTTTATTTATTTATTTTTATGTGGTGCTGAGGATCGAACCCAGCACCTTGCATGTGCTAGGTGAGTGCTCTACCGCTGAGCCATAGTCCCAGCCCCAACTCCTCCTATTTCTTGCCTAGAGGACATAAACCAGTGTTTTGGGAACTGAATGGGGAGAGGGTACAAGGAGGTTCAAAATTCAAGGAGTATACTTTTTTCTTTTTTTGGTGGTGATGGAGATTGAACCCAGGACTTTACATATGCAAAGCAATACCTGGCACATACTGCAATACTTTTTGACTTTCTTTATCTGACAAGCTTGTAAATTCCACAGAGTGGGATCAAGTCTTAGATACAGTCTGACCCTGAAATATTGGTTAAATGAATTGGGCCTAGCATATATAAGAATATTTATGAGATTGAATTTGTGAGTGCTGTCTCTTTTTTCTTTAGGTTTCCTATTGTGACTATATCATGGAAAATCAACTGGCTAAATCAATCGAAGAACGAACATTTCAGTACCAGGATTCTCTTCCATCACTGCCTGTTCCTTCACTTGAAGAATCATTAAAAAAATACCTTGAATCGGGTATGTTTATAATCTTTTTTTTTTTTTATGAGCAAGACTAATTTTTTATTGTTGGTTGTTCAAAACATTACAAATTTCTGATATATCATATTTCACACTTTGATTCAAGTGGGTTATGAACTCCCATTTTTGCCCCATATACAGATTGCAGAATTACATCAGTTACACATCCATTGATTTACATATTGCCATACTAGTGTCTGTTGTGTTATGCTGCCTTTCCTATCCTCTACTATCGCCCCTCCCCTCCCCTCCCCTCCCCTCTTCTCTCTCTACCCCCTCTACTGTCATTCATTTCTCCCCCTTGTATTATTTTTCCCTTTCCCCTCACTTCCTTTTGTATGTACTTTTGTATAACCCTGAGGGTCTCCTTCCATTTCCATGCAGTTTCCCCTTCTCTCTCCCTTTCCCTCCCACCTCTCATCCCTGTTTAATGTTAATCTTCTTCTCCTGCTCTTCGTCCCTACTCTGTTCTTAGTTACTCTCCTTATATCAAAGAAGACATTTGGCATTTGTTTTTTAGGGATTGGCTAGCTTCACTTAGCATAATCTGCTCTAGTGCCATCCATTTCCCTGCAAATTCTATGATTTTGTCATTTTTTAATGCAGAGTAATACTCCATTGTGTATAAATGCCACATTTTTTTATCCATTCGTCTATTGAAGGGCATCTAGGTTGGTTCCACAGTCTTGCTATTGTGAATTGTGCTGTTATGAACATCGATGTAGCAGTGTCCCTGTAGCATGCTCTTTTTAGGTCTTTAGGGAATAGACCGAGAAGGGGAATAGCTGGGTCAAATGGTGGCTCCATTCCCAGCTTTCCAAGAAATCTCCATACTGCTTTCCAAATTGGCTGCACCAATTTGCAGTCCCACCAGCAATGTACAAGTGTACCCTTTTCCCCACATCCTCTCCAGCACTTGTTGTTGTTTGACTTCATAATGGCTGCCAATCTTACTGGAGTGAGATGGTATCTTAGGGTGGTTTTGATTTGCATTTCTCTGACAGCTAGAGATGGTGAGCATTTTTTCATGTACTTGTTGATTGACTGTATGTCCTCCTCTGAGAAGTGTCTGTTCAGGTCCTTGGCCCATTTGTTGATTGGGTTGTTTGTTCTCTTATTGTCTAATTTTTTGAGTTCTTTGTATACTCTGGATATTAGGGCTCTATCTGAAGTGTGAGGAGTAAAGATTTGTTCCCAGTGTGTAGGCTCCCTATTTACCTCTCTTATTGTTTCTTTTGCTGAGAAAAAACTTTTTAGTTTGAGTAAGTCCCATTTGTTGATTCTAGTTATTAACTTTTGTGCTATGGGTGTCCTATTGAGGAATTTGGAGCCCGACCCCACCAACTGTAGATCGTAGCCAACTTTTTCTTCTATCAGACGGCGTGTCTCTGATTTGATATCAAGCTCCTTGATCCATTTTGAATTAACTTTTGTGCATGGCGAGAGAAAGGGATTCAGTTTCATTTTGTTGCATATGGATTTCCAGTTTTCCCAGCACCATTTGTTGAAGATGCTATCCTTCCTCCATTGCATGCTTTTAGCCCCTTTATCAAATATAAGATAGTTGTAGTTTTGTGGATTGGTTTCTGTGTCCTCTATTCTGTACCATTGGTCCACCCGCCTGTTTTGGTACCAGTACCATGCTGTTTTTGTTACTATTGCTCTGTAGTATAGTTTGAAGTCTGGTATCACTATACCGCCTGATTCACACTTCCTGCTTAGCATTGTTTTTGCTATTCTGGGTCTTTTATTTTTCCATATGAATTTCATGATTGCTTTCTCTATTTCTACAAGAAATGCCATTGGGATTTTGATTGGCATTGCATTAAACCTATAGAGAACTTTTGGTAATATCGCCATTTTGATGATGTTAGTTCTGCCTATCCATGAACAGAGTATATTTTTCCATCTTCTAAGATCTTCTTCTATTTCTCTCTTTAGGGTTCTGTAGTTTTCATTGTATAAATCTTTCACCTCTTTTGTTAGGTTGATTCCCAAGTATTTTATTTTTTTTGAAGATATTGTGAATGGAGTGGTTGTCCTCATTTCCATTTCAGAGGATTTGTCGCTGATATACAGGAAAAAATTTCTTTATCCCTCACCTACTTTCATCTGAAAATTCTAATTTCTTATTTTTTAAAAAATTTCATTTATGGGCTGGGATTGTGGCTCAGTGGTAGATCCCTCGCCTAGCGTGTGTGAGGCCCTGGATTCGATCCTCAGCACCACATAAAAATAAAATAAAGATATTGTGTCCAATTACAACTAAAATATAAATTTTTTTTAAAATTTATTTATTATTATTCCACTTTTGATTATTGACTTATATTCTCTCTGAATCTAAGTTGGCTTTAGCAGTTTGCCTGATAAGATTTCAGAGGCAAAAATCAAACAGAAAGAAGATATTAATGTCTCATGATCTCTAATTAACTTTATAGCTTTATTTCAGAACATTTGGTTTTCATGGAATATTTCCCTTAGTCATGAGGCACTCTAAACTGCTCTGGGTAGGATTTATACTTATACATACATACATACATTTTGTATTACATATATTAATGATCAAGGCTCCAATGTGAACATTAATGGAAAGATGCTTTAATTTCTCCAATTTGTGGTTAAGTACGATTTACTTTCAACTGGACTGATAACTAGATGATAGTCCCACCTCATAATTTTAACTATCATCTAGAATGATTTTAAAATAATTTCAGAAAATTGTTATTAGAGTACATAATATCTCTCATTGTAATTTTTACAGTATTTTGCATTGTTGCTTTTTAGTCATTTTCATTTTGTCAACTCCTATTATAATTTATTATACTGCAGTGTTAATACTGTATTTTACATATGTAGTATGTACTAATTACATATGTGTATGTAGTGATTCAGGTAATTTGGTGGTACTTGAGGTCTAAATGCCTTAATCACATTTTTCTTTATAGTAAAGCCATTTGCAAATGAAGAAGAATATAAGAAAACTGAAGAAATAGTCCGAATATTTCAAAATGGAGTTGGAGAAAAATTGCATCAGAAATTACTTGAAAGGGCAAAAGGAAAAAGAAATTGGGTATTTATTTTAGTATGTTTATAATGAATAATGATGATCTTTGAAGAAGGAAATTTGAAAATGGGTATAACTTTTGTTTTTAAATTATTGTTGTATAATCCTTGCAGTCATTGTTATCATTATGATTATCCAAAGGAATGTAAATCGTTTAACTGGGGAGTTTTGAGTGTTATGAGTGGTCCCCTATCTTATGTGAGAACTTGTTAAAGATGCAGATTTTCTGGAAACAGTGATTCTGATTCAGTATATGTGGAAAGGGGCCCAGAAATCCTTATTTGAGCAACTATTCCATGCCGTTCTGATAACAGGCTATCTATAGGCCATGCTTGAGAAAAAACATTTTTTCCAGGTAACTATAGCCTGAAAACTTCCTGAAAAGGACTAAAATAGACATGTTACATAAGTGGCATAGACATATTTAAACACTTCATGGGAGAAAAGGAGAAGAGAACAGTTATGAATATTTTTTATTTCAGTGAGGTATATTGAGGGAAGAGTTTCTATTGAGGGCCTCAATAATTTTCCACAAGGAATCTTTGACTTCTTTCAGTTATCTACTTCACTTCTTTAATATATGAAATAAAGGATGAGTTTGTCAGTTTTGAGCCTTGGATTTTTTTAATTAAAGTGAGATGAAGGTAAAGAAGTTGTTCTGCCAGTTCCTTTTTTTGTAGGCCTTTTTCTGAAGTACTAATTATAGTTTATAACATCAGTTTCTTTAAAAAGAAATAACAATTTAATAAGATCTGCTTATGCATGAAATTCAATTGCATATTATGAAAGAAGGACACACAGAATTTTCTATGACAAATCTAAATTAATTTTAAGCCTACTGAAAAGTGGGGTGTTTTTTTTTTTTTTTTTTTTTTTTTTTGATACTGGGGATTGAACTCATCACTGGGCCACATCCCCAGCCGTTTTTTGTATCATATTTAGAGACAAGGTCTCAGTTGCTTAGCGCCTCACCGTTGCTGAAGCTGGCTTTGAACTGGTGATCCTCTTGTCTCAGCCTTCGGAGTCACTGGGATTACAGGCGTGGCCGCACCCGGCCTGAAAGTGTTTTTTAAATTTATGACTTAATATCTATTTTTGTTTAGAAATGGAAAATTTAAATTTCCTAATAACTGTTATCATTTGGTGAGGATTTAGTGATATTCATTATACCTCAGGTACTCTGAGGAAACAACTAAGTGCTTGGTTCGATACTGTGATTTCAACATGATAGTCCCTCTGAAGGTGCCTTTTCTATGCTTTCTTGTTTCATGTTTTTGATAATGTGTTTAAACAAATAATATTTTGGATCTTATAAGTCCAAAAAAAAATGATCATAGTAGCATTTTTCAATATCTATGATGATTTCAACAACAACAACAACAAAAAACCATGTTTTAAAGTGGTATAGAATAAATAAAGAACAATGTAGCTTTTTCTTTCTTTTCTTTTTTGTGTGTGGGGGGTGTCAGCGATTCCACATTTGAGTACTATGAAAAACATTAGGCTGATAATTTTAATTTCTTTTAGCTTGAAGAATGGTGGCTGAATGTTGTTTACCTGGATGTTCGTATACCATCACAGCTAAATGTCAACTTTGTTGGTCCTTCTGCCCATTTTGAACACTATTGGCCTCCAAAGGAAGGCACTCAGTTAGAAAGAGGAAGTATAATCCTTTGGCATAACTTGAACTACTGGCAGCTAATAAGAAAGTAAGGATACTTATATGAATTTAGTAACAAATGTACCTCAAACATCAATTGGCAAAATGTTGAAAATTTTTATTTGGGGAATAATAAATACTACAGTTGTGATGGTTTGATTTATAAGTTTAATAATGGCTTCTTGATCAAAATACTTTTTTTTTTAAATAGAGAAAAACTGCCTGTTCATAAAGTTGGAAATACTCCTCTAGATATGAATCAATTTCGAATGCTATTTTCTACCTGCAAAGTTCCAGGAATTACTAGAGATTCAATTATAAACTATTTTAGGACTGGTAAGTAAAAACACAGGTACTTTTTTTTTTTTTTTTGGTAAAAGCATTGGGATATTGATAATTTTGTTGTGATTTCTACAGTGACACTGGAACCCACAGTTTTGAAAAATGTTTCTTATTGGTCTTTGACAAATCAAAGGCTTTCCATGAACCTTGTCTTTGATTTGTTCTGATTAGTTTGAATGTAATATAAGGGAATTAATTTTCTAAACTGTCATGCATGATTGAATATAAACCTGATGCTTTTGTTGCATCATTTGAGAATTTAAAATATTTAATTGAAGAACAAAGTTATGAATGAGTATTAAGGAAGTCATGGAGCATAGGAAGGTTTCTGTATACCTCTTTTTGTACCCTCATTCCTTATCTGAATTGTCTTGAATGTTTGCTTGTATGTGCCCATGATGTTCCAGTTTCCTTTGTGAATATACTCTTCCCTCCCCTGCCCCTTTAACTGTTACCTGGAATCATGCTTCTTGGAGGCACACAGGTTCAGATTGATTCATCAAAATTTTGTTTTTACTGTCATTTGATGGCAATTTCTTCTTGGTGTTCTAGCATATCTTCAAATGGAAAATTCTTTTGTGGCAACTGCTGTCTTCTAGTTACTTTAGGAATTTTTATGTTTTATTGCTTTAATGACTGTTTATAATTATAGTAGAGTATAATTATGAATGGACTTTTTTTTCATAAAGTTTTAAGAGTAAACTTTTATAGTTAGTTGCACTCATAATATGAAGGTTTAAGTTTCCTTTTGTATAGAACTCACCTCCTCTTTGAAAATCTTTCTAGATATTTGAGATGCTTAATGTGCTCAAGCCTCCACACATTTACCTTGGATGTTGCAAGTAAAAGAATTAACAGGAAAGATTAGGAAAGTGGGTTTATTTATGGTACTTAGTTACATAGTGGAAAAGGTGAACAGATGAAAACTGATGTAAGAATAATAACCAGTAAAGAAAGAAAATATACATATCAGTTAAGAAATTGAGATCAGTGACCTGTTTTTGAATTTGGTCTTTGTTACTTAGTAGGCATGTCTTTAAATAAGGTAACTCTTTTGAGTTAATGTGTGTCAAATGGGGATTCATTAGCTTAATAATGTGTCTCAATGCAGTGTTTTAAGCTATCATGATTGTTGTATTCTTGGACTTATAGCTATGTAAAGAGGTGAAGATAGGTAAAGCAAAGGTAATAAGTTAATGTGAAAATATGTCAGACAGTTAATGGTAAATAATGTACAGAAAATTCAAATAAAATGAATCACTGTGTAATTGTTTAGATTAGGTAGTCAAGGAAGGTTTCTCTGAGGATCTGAATGATGATGAATCAGCATGTTTTTTCACTTTTTCTTTAATTTTTGTTTTTAACTTTTTGTTAAAAATGCTATAGGTGGGAATAAACTTGGTGTGTTCTAAGGGTATTAAGGATAGAGCAGAGCAGGCAAGAGAGGGGCAGATTCAAAAGGGAACTAGAGGCTAGTTCATCTAGTACTTTATAAACCAAGATAAAAAGGTTTTGACTTTTATTTGAAATGTAAATAGAAACTTTTTCTTTCTTTTGGTGAAACTGGGGATTTAAACCAATAGCATTCTATCACTGAGCTTCCCTTTTTATTTTAGTTTGAGACAGAGTTTCACTAAGTTTCCCAGGCTGGCTTCAAACTTGTGATCCTCCTTCCTCAGCCTCCCACTGTGGTATGTGCCACAGTACGTAGTTATTAATGGATTTTGAGAAAGAGAGTGATATCAGATTTATGTTACTAAAAGATTATTCTACCTGCTATTTGAAGAATGGAATTTTAGGAGACAAGTACAATAGCAGAGACACCAGTTAGAAAGTTGTTATAGTAGTTCATTTGAGCCATAATAAGGACGTGTACTAGGTGGTTGCAAGAAGGTGGTAAAAAGTTATCCACTTCTGGATATGTTTTGGATTTGGGACTAACAGAATTAGCTAAAGATTGGTAATAAGTATAAGTGAAAAATAGAAATCAGAGATGACTTTAAGGTATTTTGCTTATAGCCGGGTATGGTGACATGTGCTTGTCTTTCTAGTTACCAAGGAAACTGAGGTAGGAAGATTGCATGAGCCTAGGATTTCAAGGCTAGTCTAGGTGACTTAGCAGGATCCTCTCTTATTAGCACCCTTCTCTAACCAGCTGAGCTAACTGGGCCATGACAAGATACCCTCATTAAAAAAAAAAAAAAAAAGCCTTGAATAACTACTGAGGTGAATGTTCAGATAGACTCATCAAATTTGTAGGTTGTGTGTATATTCATAAGGTGGTAAAAATTGAAAGGACAAATTTTAGGGAGGAAAATCAAGAGGTCCCTTAGACTATGTTGAATTTAAGATGGCTTTTAAACATGTAAGTGGAAATGTAAATCGGCAGTTGGAGGTACAGTTTGGAGTTCTGAGAATTCAGGACTGCAGATATGGATTTAGGAGCCATCATTAGCAGGCCTAGAATTTTTTTCTAAAATCATAAAAGTAGTTAAGATTACTTTTGAAACATACATAAATAAAGATGATCAAGGGAACCACTATTGATCTTTATCACAATCCAACATAATATTTGCTTGTCAGAGGAGCCAGCAAAGGAGACCAAGACAGGGAGGAAGGAAACAAAGACATTGGTCTACTAGAAGTCAAGAGGAGGAAGTGTTTTATCTAATGCTCCTGAGGGGTCAAATGAGGTGAAAATGTGACCATTGATCTATCAAGATGATGTGGACAGAGACCATCCTTGACAAGAGCAGTTTTAGTGGAAGTTGGGGAAGGAAGCCCATCTGGAAGAGATGAAAATGAATTAATGAAGTGGTGACATTTGGAAATACTGCTTGCAAAAGCAAGTTTTGGTGTGCGGTGGGAGATTAAAAAAAAAAAGTTGAAAAGATGGGTAATATTATGTTATGGAAATGATATCGAGCCTCTAGGAGAACTACAACCCTGCTGGAATAAGACACGTTTCAGACTTGTCACCCTCTGACTTATATGATAATCAGTTTGTTTCATTTCAAGCCACTAAGTTAGTGGTAATTTGTTAAAGCAGCCATAAAAAACTTATTCAAATATTTACTCATCTTCTATTCCCTTGCACATTTATATACTTTATCTTCCATAAAAAAAAAAGATAAAATAGATGAACTGTTCTGACTCCTGAGGACATCTCTTCTATTTGTGTTCTGAATTCCACTTTTGCTTAGTCATTATCCTCTCTCTCTGCTGCATCATCAGTTTTTTCTTTATTGGATCATTTCAATCTGAATGTCTTTCATCTTAAAAGAAAAATAATTCGTCTCTTGTTTCCTTCAATTGTTACACCCCTGTCAAAACCAACATGCCCTCTTACCTAGAGTTCTTATCTGGACCACTTCAGTTATCTCATAACTAATCTGGCTGTATCATCTCTTTTCCCCTATTATCTGTTATTCTTCATGTAGCAGCTAAAGTAACCTTTTAGAGTAATAGTTAGTATTAGTTAGATCCCATTATTACTGTCCTGATAATTGGCTGATAATTGCACTGACCTTGTTTTCCTTTAAGCAAATCCCCTTGCTTTTGTCCTAATACCTTTACTCTTGCTGTTTCTTCTGCAAGGTTCTCTCTTCCTGCAATTTCCAGGCTCACATTCTTTCTTTACTCAGTTCTCTGTTTAAATATTTCTTCTCAGGTTCATTCTGAGGTTCCACCCTTCTGTTCCAGCTCCATTTCCAACCATTTATTGGATCATTTGACATCAGATTTATTTTATTTTTTCTTTTTCAGCCCTAAATTTTGGAAAGGATATGATCAGTAGTTGCCAGCAATAAAAGTGGTGCTAATGTAAAAGGATCTTTAGGTTTTTTGAAGGGCCAGAGAAGAAGTGATTTGGGACATGCCATGAGGAGCAAATACATACTTCATCTTCCAGGTCTTGAGGAAATAGGATCTAAGGGGAAAAATAGTAGTTCTTTTCAGGAGATGGTGCTTCCTTAGAATGAATAGATTTAACAAGTGATGTGTGTAATGCACTTAATACCAACCAGTAATTTTCCTTCCAGTGGCAGTATATGTCTTCTCTTTCTTCTTTTTCCTTTCTTAGAAGAAGGGATGGGGCAGGGATCATATAGGAAGACCCTTAGTAAAGGAGGGAATACTTTAAAAATGGGGATAACTCAGGGTAGTCTGAAGTTTACAGTAGATAAAACAATTCTTGGGGAGTTAAGGTATACCACAGGAATCTTAGATCAATTATCAGTGACTTAGGTTATCAGAGCCTTAAGTAAAACTACAGATTAGGCAAAATTCTTTCCCCTTGCCGCTCAGGCATCTAGTGCCCTTTTCTACTGAAAACCATTTTATTTATTTATTTTTTGGTATTGGGGATTGAACCCAGGGGAGCTTTACCACAGAGATACATCTGAAGCCTCTTTTATTTTGAGACACTAAGTTGCTTAAGGCCTCACTACTTTGCTGAGGCTGGCCTTGAACTTGTGCTCCTTCTGCCTTAGCCTCCCGTGTGATTGAGATTACAGGTATGTACCACTGCATCTGGAACTGAAAACTATTTTACTGGGGAATCATTGCTAGACATCACTACAACTAAATTATTTGATTAGTAATTAACGTTAAAATAATTTTAAAGAGACACATGTCTCTGTTTCCGTTCTTACCCTTACATTCCTGTCCCTGAACAAAATTAGAAAGCCCTATAATAGTTTGGGGTTTATGTGATTCTCAGAATGTACAAATACTTGAAACTTTCATGGATTTCTAGATGTCACATGGACAAGTTTCAAGAGTATATATTTATATCATAATAACTGAAATTCTATGAACTTACAGAGTTTTTTGAAATTATTTTTTTGCCTGATATGTTAAAAAACAAAAATTGTACATAGTAATGGACTACCATGCAATATATCAATAAATGTATATTTTGTATAATCAGATTAAATATATCTGTCTCCTGTAACATCTATCTTTTTTTATGGCAAAAGCATTCAAAATCCCTTTGACTTTTGCAATACAGAGTACTCAATCATTATCTATAGTAGTTACCTACTGTGCAATGAATAGCACACCAGGATTTACCCTTATCTGACTGTAATTTAGTACTCATTGTTGAACCTCCCCCTTCCCCTGCAAGTTGTTTTTATTCATGTGATGTATTTGACAAATATATAAGTGAATGATTATTTTCTTCTATTGGATATAAACAGCTTTACTACTGTTTAACTTTGGGAGATTTGAGTCTTGTGTTTTCTGTTTCTTTTTTCCAGAAAGTGAAGGGCATTCCCCAAGTCACATTGCAGTGTTGTGTCGGGGCCGAATTTTTGTCTTTGATGTAACACATGAAGGATGTTTGATCACCCCACCAGAGCTTCTCAGGTTTTCACATGACTGTCTTGAATCTCATTAGATCTTAAGCTGTTATTTAGGTTAAAAAAACAAATGTTGAAACTTGTCTTTCTATGAGGTGTCAGAAAGCTGAAAAGTAAGAATTTTATATGTGTATATATATTTTTAAAAAATCTATTCTTTGTTTTTAATTTTAATTTTTAATTTTACTAGATGTACATGAATATGTTCCACTTGAGAAAAAAGAAACATTGCAGATACTACCAATCCCATTCCCTACCCCCAAATTACACTAGTTTTGCCCCCAAATAATACTAGTTTTTATGTTCTGTCCTTCCAGATCTGTTACAATAAATTTATATGCACATATCATTTTAAAAAAGAGAACATATATATTTTATATATAGTATATATATATATATATATTTTTTTTTTTGTGTGTGTGTGTATATATACATATATATATATATATATATATATATATACACACATATACATATACATACACATAATTCATATATAGTATGCATACATTTTTGGAATAAATTATAGAAAAATTTAAAATATAGAATTATATAATGAAGACCCCCCACACACCCATCCCCTAACTTTAGTGTTACTTACTCCTAGTTTTAACAGTTATAAAGTCATTTAGCATTGTTTCAACTATCTGTGTTCTTCCCTTCACTCCCATGTGGATTATTTTGAAGAAAATATCAGATATAATATCCTTTAATTATAAATCTTTTAGTATATATTTCTAAAATATAAAGATTCTTGAATAGTTCACATCTAGTACCATTCTCAAACCTGATGTTGTCTTGTAATAAGTTAACAATAATTCTTTAATATTATTAATATTTAATAGGCTATTCAAATTTCCTAGATGATTTTATAACTATTGAGTCATATTTATGTAACTATCTATATATATAATTTGAATTTTTTTTTACTAAATAATTAAGCTAACTAAATAAATAAGCTTACAAAAGCACACATGCTGGCAGCTGGAAGTTTGCTGGGGCCCCTTTGGCTGTGGCTCTCAACATCTCCTCCTCTCTGTTTAAACAACAAGCATGTGGCTTAGGGACCGTGCCTGTTAGGCAGTCCAATTCAACATATGGTCCTTACCTGTCATCGGATGAACTGACCTCTAGGCGTCAGCCTCCTGTCTTAGGTTGGTACCACTGCAATTGGATCATACCCGTCACTGACTACCGGTCCAGCATACAGCCATACTTGTGGATAGGCCTTTGCACCTGTGGGGGGGTGAGGTTCTTTGCCTCACCTCTGTTGGCCCCCAAATTTTAGACCATCACTAGTAGAGGAGGATGCAAAATGCCATGACATTAAGCCAATTGAGGGCTCCTTTGAAAAATTGTACCACCGGTGACATCATCAGCAAAAATACCCCAACACTACCACAAGTCGCTGCACCAACAGATAGTTCACAATGCATACAGGTGAGCTCACAATGTGTCCAGGCAAGTTCTGCAAGCAGTTCAGTGATGGCTATTGTAGAAGCTGTAGATTGGTTTTATCTTTGACTTCACCAGCACTGGGATGAAGATAGGAATTCTGGCAATAATGGCTAAAGAAAAAATTATGTAACATTCCAGAAGGCACTAAAAGAAAACAATTTTCTTAACAATTTACATTATCTTTGAGAGAATTATTAAATATAATGAAAAGGAAAGGTGAAAGTAAACAAACAGATCTGTTAACCTTCTTTTTTGTTTACATATTAAAACAATCCTCAACAGTTGTTTACCCAATTTAAATTAAACCATATAAATCACGTGAAAAAAAAATATTTGGATCCATTTTATCATGAGCGCTCATCATATATGATATATGGACATACGTACATTCAAACATATAACACAAAACACAAGTGTGCACACATAATATAATACATACAACACATAACATTATAGTAAAGGCCTTATAACTTTTTACAGGTGAAATCTCCATTGCAATGCTTAAAAACTCTATAGTCAAAAAATAGAACTGATCAGCAAAACATTAACCTAGGTCTGTATGAGCTCAAAAAACAAAATAGAACTTCATGATATGGCAAAGGGCAATAATAAAATAGATATTGAAAAAAGCATCCTGGTTCTGTTGCAGATGTAAGAATAGCCAAACTGGAGTTTTGGATATCAGTTGTTATGGATTTGAGCCAAATCATCATCTTTTTGGTCTGTAGAAATCGCTTTAGTTAGTCTTTCTGGAATCCAAATCGGCTGCTGTTCTCCCTGTGGAAACACATAAACAGACCCCCGACTCCAGACAATCACTGGGTCAGGACCTTGGTTAATCTCTCTGGAATCCAAATCGGCTGCTGTTCTCCCTGTGGAAACACACAAACAGACCGCCGACTCCAGACAATTACTGGGTCAGGACCTTTCCATTGTCCTGTTAGAATATCCTTCCAAAGTACCTTGGAAGCACACACACAAAGTACCTGCCAGCACACACACAAATGTATAGCTGAATTCTCAGGTGACTGCCACCCAGGTCAAAACAGAACATTTCCAGTGCTCCAGAGCTCACTCTTATACGTCTTCCTAATCTCTGTGCTTACCCTCCTTCCTAAGTGGAATCACTTAGATTATTTACTACTGTAAAAATCCTCATACAAGTCTTTGGTGGATGTGTGCATGCGTTTCTGGAAAGCCCAGGAGAGGATTTGCTGAGTCTTAGATTATATGCACATTCAACATCAATAGATAATGACAGTTTTTAAAATTAGTTGTACTAATTTCCACTAGTGTACGAGTGTCATAGGAGTTCTTCATACATTCTTGATAAGATTGTTCTTTGTTTTATGTATTTCAATACACAGAAGAGGAGAATATACTTAAAATTGCTCTTTTATCCTATTAAAGGCATCATTTTTAAAAATTTTTGATTTTTTTAGTTATATATAACAGTAGAATGTATATTGATATACATACATGAAGTATAATTTATTCTAATTAGGATCCCATTCTTATAGTTGTACATGATGTGGAGTTATACTGGTCATGCATTCATATATGAACATGTCGGATTCATTCTACTGTCTTTCCTACTACCATCCCTCCTCTCTTCCCTTCATTCCCCATTTTAATCCAAAGTACTTCTCTTCTTTCCTTCTCCCCACTTATTGTGTGTTAGTTAGCATGTGCATATCAGAGAGAACATTTGGCCTTGGGTTTTGGGGGGTTGGCTGATTTCATTTAGCATGATAGTCTCCAGTTCCATTTATTTACTGGCCATAATTTCATTTTTCTTCATGGCTGAGTAGTATTCCATTGTGTGGGTGTATGTGTAGGTGTGTATCACATTTTCTTTATCCATCCGTTGAAGGGCATCTAGTTTGGTTCTATAGCTTTGCTATTATGAATTGAGCTGCTTAAAGGCATCATTTTATAAACAGTTATTAATTTAAATGTAGTCTGATTTGTTAGTCTTTTACAATATTGATTATATTTTTTGTATTATTTTAAAAAAGTGTTCCCTAACCCAATACCGAGAAGACATTTCCTTATATTCTAGAATTTTGTTTTGCCTTTCACTTATACAGTTTGCCTGAATTGATTTTGTGCGTGGTACAAGGTAGGGGTAGTTGTACGTTTAAAAAGGTGTTATTTTAGGTATTTTTCTTCAGTTTACTTCTTTTAGTTACTAATAAGGCAGTGGTATTTTTGTAGTGGTATAGGTACATCTACCTTATTCTCTAAACAGTTACATAGAATTCTGTCACATTGATAAACTAAAGTATATTTGATCATTTCTCTATTAGTGCTTATGGAAGTTGTTTCCATTTATTGCTGTAACAAATAATAATCATTTTCAAATGTGTCTTTGGAGAAAATATCTTATGGGTTGATATAGAATTGAAATTTCTGGGTCATAAGATATATACACTTAAAAGTTTTTAACTTAAGTCCAATTATTATCCAAAGCAGCATTATTTTCCCTGCTGGTATTATATGAAGATAACCATTTTTTCACATTATTGCTGTCATGATATTATTAAATTTAAAACATATCTGGTGAACTCACAAGTGAAAAATGGTTTTCATTGTTGGTTGAATTTGCATAACCCTTGTTATTAGGGGGTTAAGCATTTTTATATGTCTTTATAGGACATTTGTATTTTCTCTTCTGTGAGTTGTGTATCTGTTTTCCTGTTGTCCTATTTTATTCTTATAGATTTGTAAAAGTCAATTATATAAACTGTATACTATTCCTTTATCGATTACATGTGTAACAAATATTTTCTTCTCATTAACTGAAAAATTATTTTTTGGAAATTATATATTGTTAATTTTAATGTAGGCAAATTATCTTTTTGGTCTTTTGCTATTATGATTTAGATAACATTTGAAGGTGAATGTGATTGGTCCAAATTTGGCACGTAACTACTAGATCAGACTTATTAATTGGATTACATAGAGCTACTTTTGCAGAAATTGAATATATGTAATTCATGGGCTCATTTTAACCCGTGACCAATTTTGCTTGGATAACAGAATTCAGATCACTATTTAAAATTAGGAGAATTCATATTAAAGTTTGGATTTCTGATTTCTCTTAAAAAAATAAAAATTCTAATAATACCAGCTGGCCCTGTGGCATGCATGGCAACTCTGGGCTGGACACTGGTAGTTTAGAGTTGCCATTTCAGATTATATGTTTTAATTCAGCTTCCTACCATCCTAGCACTCCCTACACTGAGACCAAATGTTACCTCCATTTATCATTTCACTTACACAGGTTTGTTTTTGTTATGCTTGTTGCTTAATTTTAATAGAAGAGAAATATTCCTCTATTTCTATATCTCTAATGAAAGAGGAATAACAAGAACTCTGGGGCTGGGGATGTGGCTCAAGCGGTAGCGTGCTTGCCTGGCATGCGTGTGGCCCGGGTTTGATCCTCAGCACCACATACAAAGATGTTGTGTCCACCGAAAACTGAAAAATAAATATTAAAAATTCTCTCTCTCTCTCTTTCTTTAAAAAAAAAAAAGAACTCTGGCCTTATCATAGTGTTGGTAGATATACCTTCTTTTCTCATGTCTCTATTCTTCCTTTTACAGTTCTCTCACCCTCAGTGGTACCAATATCTATCCGTTATCCAAGTCTGAGAACTCCCCAGTGAGTTTAACCCTCTTTATTGAGATATAATTCACACACCATACCATTTAAAGTGTAAGTCAGTATTGTTTAGTATTTTCATAGAATTGTGGTACCACAGTTAGTTTTAGAACATTTTTGTCACCCTCATAAGTAATCCAGTACCCATAAGCTCTCCATTGCTTCCTAATCCTCCTCCATTATTTATTTTACATATATCCCAAAACATGCCTACCCCACCAACCCTAGACAATCACCAGTCTACTTTCTGTTCAAAGAATTTGCTTATTTTGGACATTTCACATAAATGGGATCTTATAACATGTGATAAATGGAATCTTTAACGTGATGTTTTGTGTTGCCTGTCTTCATTTAGCAAAATGCTTTCAAGGTTCATATATGTTTTAGCCTGTATTAGTATTCTATTTCTTTCTATGGCTGAATTATGTTTCATTTTATGTATATACCACATTTTATTTAGTCATTCATCAGTTGATGGGCATTTGGGTTTTTCTACTTTTTGGCTTTTGTGAGTAATGTGAGTAAACATTGTATACAAATTTTTATGTGGACATACGGTTTCATTTCTCGAGTATATACCTTGGAGTTGAGTTGCTGGATTATATGGAAACTCTGTTTGAGAAACTAGCAGACTGTTTTCCAAAGTGGCTGTACTATTTTATGTTTTCATCAGCAGTGTAGGGGGATTCTGATTTTTCTACATCCTCACCTACATTTATTGTCTGCCTTTGATTATAGAAATCTTAGTAGGGGTGGTGTAGGATTATATTGTGATTTATATTTACATTTCCATAATCACAGTGATTTTAAACATTTTTTTCATGTGCTTTTTGGCCATTTATATATATATATATATATATATATATATATATATATATATATATATATATTTTCTTTGGAGAAAGTTTTAACAGATACTTTATTTTTAGTTGGTTTTTTAAATTATTGAGTTGTAATAGTTCTTTATATTCTAGATACTCACCTTTATCAGATGTATATCTGCAAATATTTTTCTCCCATTCTGGGTTTTTTACCTTCTTGGTGAACTCCTTGAAACACAGATGATTTAATTTCTACAAAGTCCAATTTTGTCTATTTTTTCTTTCATTGGTTATAATTACATTGCCATATCTAAGGAATTATTTCGTAATCCAAGAATATGAAAATTTATACCTATTGTTTTCTTCTAAGATTTTTGTTTTTAAATTGTGAGAAGAGGGGGAGATAACTGTTGCATTTATCTTTAGTTTAAAATGTTGGTAAAATTGAGGTAGACATATCCGGGCAGTATTTGGAACTTCTTTAACAGAGAAAATGGGCTAAATTTAGAGACCCTATTATCTCTTGTATAAAGGTGATAGTTCAAACTATTAAAGAAGTGGATGAAATTACATATGAAGGGAGACACAGGAAGGCTGGAAGGAGGACAGTAGTCAATGAAAAAAGACTGAGCCGACTGGTCAATGAGGTAGGGGGATCATAGTAGAACAGTGCTATAAAAATCAAGGCAGAAGGATAATTTAAAGATGCACTCTTGGGTGTGGAATATTTCATAATGAAGAAGATAAGACAGATAAGGCTGCTGGGGTTGTGTTAGTCAGCTTTTCATTGCTGTAACCAAAATACTTAATAAGAACAACTTGGAGAGGGAAAGTTTATTTTGCTCATGATTAGACAATTCCTTTATGCTAGGCCTAAAGTGAGGCAGAACATCATGGCAGAAGGGCAAGCTGCTCCATTCATGACAGCCAGGAAGAGGAAAGAGAGACAGAAAGGGGCTGGGGGCAGATATAGTCCTTAAGGCCACCCCTCCAGTGACCTACTTTCTACAGCCATACCCTACCTGTCTATAGTTTCACCACTTTCTAGTGAATCCATTCAAATTATCAGTCCATTCAAATTATCAATCTATCAAATGGATTAATCCACTCATGAGGTCAGAGCCTTCATGATCCAGGCATTTCATCTCTAAACATTGTTGCATTGCCTAACTCATGAGCTTTTGGGGAGCATTCCAGATCTAAACCATAACAAGGTTTCTATTGGTGGAGTTATTTGTGACACAAAAGAAGTTTCAAGATAAACACCACAGCTTGCATATAGTTTAATGGTAGAGCAAATACCTAGCAGGCATGAGACCCTGGGTTCCATCTCTAGAGCCTCCTTCAAATGATAATTGCTGGAGGACAAAAGCAGATTACAATGAACTAAAGAGAGAGAGAGGGAAATGATGAAGGCAGAAACCAGATTGTGAGGAGACAGCAAATTCAGAAGATTTTTAAAAAGACATATGATTCTGTAGTGGAGAAATTTTATGTAAATCTTGGTGCTTCAAAATACCAAAAATTGAATGTGTAGTTGAAAAATGCATTCATAGATAGCCAAGTTAAAAGAAAAGAGGGACAATCCTCGTTTTGAGATCAGTACCTCTTAGTGATAGAGATTAGGGCAGTTATAATGTGACCTTTTATTATCAAACCTAAAATGTCATTTTAGGTTTAATACATTGCTCCCTGATAAAGACCACCTTATAAAATGAATATGAAAATGAGCCTTTCAGGGAACAGGAAAAAGTTTTGTAGTCAAAATATTTTGATATGTTAAAGGAAGGGCAGCAACAAGTACCATATGGAGAAAAACAGTGAGATAGAGATTTATTACTTTAGTATTCAGGATTTGTGATAGTTACTATGCCTACCAGGCTTTATTTGTAACTAGAACAAAACCAGTTTGTGTGTGTGTGTGTGTGTGTGTGTGTGTGTGTGTGTTACTAGGGATTGAACTCAGGGCCTCCTAAATTCTAGGGATTGCTCTACCACTGAGCTACGTTTCTGGCTCACAAAAATCAGTATTTAGCAAAGACAAATAAGTAGGAAGAGAGTCAGGGCAATTTGACCCCATCATCAATGCAGATTGTTTGATGAAGAAATCCTCATGTGCTTTAGAAGATACCATTAATGTACAAAAAGTGGGGAAATTTTGAGTAAGGAAATTATTTCTTTATCAGCAGTAAGTACAGATATAATGAACAAACAGGAATTTAGGCAAATTAAGAATTAGGTTTTTTCCAATTTTGAGTGGTGCTTTTTGACCATTTATTAAGCTTACATTAACTGCTTTCTGAGGAATATTTGCAAACTTAAATTGAGGTAACTTTTTAGCATGGGCCATGAGAAAGTAGGACTAAAACTAAAGTTTTATGAATTTTTGACTGATGAAAATTTTTCTCTTTATGAAAGAATCTGTTATTTACCTGTTATATGTTTAAAGATTGATGAAACTCATCAGATTGGAAGCATAGAATGCTATAGGGAGAAAAATTTTATCCTCAGATAATAGAGTCTTTAAAATATAATGGTTAGAAGTAACAAATGGCACATGTGAAAACACTTAAAACTTACTACATGGGACTTTTCTGAGTAAAAGACAACTATGAATTAGATATACAGTAAGTCCTCTGGTTACACACACACACACACACAGGCTTTGGTTAGTTAATATATGTACATGATATCTGTAAGACTGATTACCAGACTTCAAGTTCTCCATTGTAAACAGGGACTTACTTGAGTCCTAGAAGTGTTTGCATATTTTCAAAGTATAAATTATTCCTTTTTTGAATCTTGTTTTTTTTAATCTTCCATAAGACAACTGACATACATCTACAACAAGTGCCATAGTGAACCTGAAGGACCTGGAGTACCAGCACTAACTTGCGAGGAGCGAACCCAATGGGCTAAGGTAATTACAGTTTTGTTGTTTTGTAGGTAGAATCTCACTGTGCTGCCCAGGTTGTGACCTCAAACACATCCTGGGCTCAAATAGTCCTCCTGCTTCAGACTTCCAAGTAATTGAGAATATAGGAGTGCACCAACACACAGGAAGATTAATTTACCAAACTTTAACAAACTCTTCTGAGATTTTCTGCATATATTGTATTAAATTGTAACATTTAACCATTCTTTCCTTGCCCTTTAGTCACGAGAATATCTGATTGGCCTTGATCCAGAGAACTTGACTTTGTTAGAAAAAATTCAGAGCAGTGTATTTGTGTATTCTATAGATGATGACAGTCCACATATCACACCAGAAGATTATCGTCAGGTAACTGTCTTGTTCTGTTGTCTTTTCAAGTTTTCTTGGAAGACTCTTGAATATATTGAAATTGAGATGATCTTTTTTTCCTTTGTAGTGCTGGAGATGGGCTTTATGCATGCTAGGCAAGAGCTCTACTGCTGAGCAACATCTCCAGCCCTAGAAGATTGTTTTTTCCTTTTTTGTATTTGGGCTCTTAGAATTTTTCTTAGATGAAATAGATGTGTACCAAATTGAAACTAATACAAAAATGGTGCTTCATAAGTCTTTGCCACATTGTTTAGGTCTGTGTAGATTTATTATGTATCTTGTTTAAAGAAGTATGACTATTGCTTGCACATCACATCTCAGTGTTTCCCAACCTTTTCATTGATTACATAAGCAAAGTAATTGCGTAGGACACTGGGATAAATTACTTTTTCTTCCCAAAGGTGACATAAGAACTTACCTGTAACCCACACCAGTGTGCCTTGACTGGTTGGGAAGGTCTGTCCTAAGAATTATATCACCCTTGTAAGTAATTTATCATATCATTTTGTTTTACTGAACACAGTGACTTCATTGAGTTTAAGGGTAAATAGGGCCTTTTTTGTTTGTTTGATTTGTCCTTATCCCTGAGGCAATGTTTTCATTTCTTGGGACTTGAAAGGTAATACTTATGTAAGTGAAAGTCTCATAATCTTTTGAAAACAAATTATTTCATAATGCAGTCATCAAAATTAAATGAAAGGGGAAAATAATCCAGGTTTTAAATCTTATAGCTAGTAAACAACTAGCTAACTATTCGTTAGCCACAATTTTTGGGGGGTGGGATGGGGAGGAGAAGCACCAAAATATGTCTTAAGGAAAAATATGTTTTAATGCAGTATTGTTCAAACTTAGATCACAATCTGTACTTACAAATATGATTAGATTGCAGCTTACTATGAGTATATACATGGGTGTGCATGTACACATAAATGTAATAGTAATTTCACAAAGTAATAATTACTGTTACTATGATGTACTCTGCTATTTCTATTTATTATATTCTATTTATCTTTGTAAAGAATGTTGATTGTGATACACTAAATTGATTTCATGACTTATGGTGGGCCAAAATCTATAGTTTGAAAAACCGGTTTAGTGGGATATAAATTCTTAAAGTATTTTCTTCTTAACTCTTTAGTGGCTGAATTTTAAGACTTTATACTATTGAAGTTACAGAAGAATTATGTTTTTAATGGTATATTCTGTAAACATCCATTAATAATATACTTGCATTCTCTTTTCTGGTAGGATTTTCTTAACTTGAGATTTTGAGAAATAATTGAAGTCAGGGCCAGAATTATTATATCATGACTATAACTTCTGATTTTATTTAGTTGATCTGAAGAGGAAAAGTGAGATGATATATGTGTATTTAATATGTAAATACTTACAAACCAATGTTTAAATCCTTTTAATTTGGAAAATTAAATTTATTTTAGGTACTTTTGATTCTCCTTACTGGAAATCCAACCCTACGCTGGGGTGACAAATCCTATAACTTAATTTCATTTTCTAATGGAATATTTGGCTGTAATTGTGATGTAAGTATACTACTGAAGTCTTTTTTTTTTCTTTTAATCTTTTAGGTTAACTTAATAGTAATAAACCACAAACACTTAGGCTGTGCTGCACTGTAATATAAGTAAATACTCTTTTAAAAAGTTTTGTCACATTATGGTGAACAATTTATATATGAACTCTTATAAGTTTAGTTATTTTCTTTTATAGTAGAATTAACAGTTCAGTATTTTCTACGAAAAAGTTAATTTGCATATGATTCTTTTTATATGTACCATTATCTGCTTGCTAAGAATCACAATCTGTTTTAAAAATGATAGGGCATTCTGCGTATTTTCTTTGCATAGAGAAATATATGTGGATATATTTCTAGATTTCAAGGTTTGCCTAGTAATTAAATTAAATATTTTCCTAAAATATCACATGATCTTTGGAACAGTAGTTATTTATAATATGAATATTAAAATGTCTGGCAGTTGTTACCATTTTTGACCTTTATTAAAAAATAAACCCAACTTTTCTTATTTGTCTTCTGTCTCTTCCCAGAGTCTTTATAAGCTGTCTTGTAACTTTCTAATAAGCATTCAGGAGGTCTATAAAGCAAGAAAATAAAAAAAGAAAAACCAAGGATTCAATAGTTTTATTAATCAATATTTATTCAGTTGTAGGTGATGGAAATCTAAATCTAACTGGCATTAGCTTCAGAATATATCTGTTGTTAGAGGAGTACACCTAAATATGGATAAGGCTGACTTCCTGGGTTCAGATGCTTTTATTAGCATTTCATTAGCAAATGTTCCTCATTTTTTGGCACTCTGTTTCCCTTCATTTTTAGGTCTACTATTGGCAGGTTACAATTGTCATACCTTCAGTCTTCAATCTTCATAGCTTTCTTACCTTAGTGATCCTCATGGAAATAGCCAGTTTCTTTTTTTTCCAGTGGTTCCTCATGGAAATAGCCAGTTTCTTTTTTTCCAGTGGTTCCAGCAAAAGTACTGGAATAATTCTCATTGATTGTGATTGGCCTGTGAGGAAGATGGTTTTATCCCTGACAATCAAGTGCTTTCTTTAGTGTGGCCTAGGTCATATGCCTAACTTTGGGATCTAGTGAGTAGAATCAGTCTCAACTCGTTATGGGTGTGGTGGTTTCTTAAAGAACAATGAAGTAGCTGTTATCTTAGAAGTCCGTGTGCTGTTTAATAAGCAAGTGCTAAAACTAGAGCTCATTGGAGAGACAGTGCAAGATTGTCCTGAATCATTTTGAAGATTTGTTTTCTTTACTCTTCTTTTGACTCCATTGTTGATGAACTATTTCTTATTAAATGCTTTGGTTTTCTTCTTTTCTGTTCCTTATTTGGTTCTCCTTGACCTTCCTCAGTCTAATTTATGTCCTCACTGTTTCCTGCAAAGTATCCTATGTAAGGTGGCTAACTGCCTTCTGCCTTCTTCCCTCAATTTCTCTTGGGTCTGTCTGCTACAAAGAGACTAATAATCCTTCAGTCTTGCTGTTTCTTACTAGTTCCAGTAAAATAGTTAGAAATTGATGCTGTCATCTTAAATAAAACCATATATGTGATATGAAAATTCTTCATAAAACTGTAACGCACTGAGCAGTTGTAAGATGCGGATAGAAAATAGGTTCATCAGTGACTTGCCAGTATTGTTATAAGTGCTTGCTGATGACAGATGAATTGCTTGTGCATCTTCTGCTGACCTCCCACAGAGCCTATCTTGATGTTGTGACTACTTCCTAGTTGGTAATAGTCAACTTTGCATATAGTTGTCCAGTGGGACATGATACAGAGTAGCAGAGCCATAGTGTTAGGGCGACATTGAAGATAGCTAATTACTTCCTCTGAAACTGGGTCCATATCTCAAGCCCTTTCTTCTTTCCCTTGAAGGCTGGGATTATCACATTCAGTTCATGAATGATAAATGTTTATTGTAAAGGGAAAGTAGAAAGCACCATCTGATGTACTTGTCATTAATGGAATAAGGAGAAAATATGGGTGAAAGAAGTTGTTCTCCAAAATAAATGATGAGAAAATTCACTAGCTGCAATTCTTTTCCCTAAATGTAGCCATCAAACCTATAACAACCCTGCAACTTAGCCCATCTTTCCCACATTTCTTCAACTTGAAAATTATTTTTGCCATATCTCAGCTTTCTTGTAGAATGGCTGAGATACTGGCTACTATTCACCTAGCAGTCTTCTTTACTTAAAGAAGTTCATACCCATTCTAAATGCTCTGAGATAGTCTGCCATTCCAATCTGCTTTTCCACACTGTTCTTAACAATTCCAGAACATCTCAACATTGATACATTCCCCTGATTTCATTTCCACTAAAAATAGAAGTTAATTTTTCTGGATTGCTTCATGTTTACTTTACACACACACACACACTTATCTGTGACCCCAGGTATCCCAACTAGGTGCTTCCATTTGTCTGTTTTTTTGTTTTTTTGTGTTTTTTTTTTGGAATACAGCCATTACTATTCTGTAGGACATCTTTATCTTTATTTTTAGAAATTGAGGATAGAAACCTTTGACTTTATTGTCTGTTAAAAGTGGAGGAAAAGTGAAAAGAAAATATAGGGTAAAGCTTTAATTTGACATAAAGCATTCAAAATCTTGTGTGTTTTCATTTCAGCATGCTCCTTTTGATGCAATGGTTATGGTGCATGTTGCCCATTATGTTGATGAGAGAATTTTAGAGACAGAAGGAAGATGGAAGGTATGTTAGAACAAATCTTCCTTATTTTCCCCTGATAATTTCATAGATAAGTATTTTTAACTCTTCCTCATTTTCAGGGGTCAGAAAAAGCACGGGATATCCCACTTCCAGAGGAACTCATTTTTACTGTGGATGAGAAAATATTAAATGACATCAGCCAAGCCAAAGTCCAGTATTTCAAAGAGGTAGAGTTTTCACTTTTCTCTTAAGTAGTAATGCTTTCTCTTTTAACTACCATATATAAAAATTTGGCTACCATCCAAGCATGTCAGCATAAATTTTGTTTGTTTGTTTGTTTTTGGGAATTGAACTCAGGGGCACTCAACCACTGAGCTACATCCCTAGCCCTATTTCGTGTGTATTTCATTTCGAGACAGAGTCTCACTGAGTTGCTTAGCACCTCACCATTGCTGAGGGTGGCTTTGAACTCACGATCCTCCTGCATCAGCCTCCCGAGCCACTGGGATTACTGGTATGACCACTGCACCCAGAAGAATAAAACATTTTAAAATTATAGCTTTGACAGGCATAGTGGCAGATGTCTGTTATCACTACTATGTGGGAGGTGGAGGCAGGAGGATTGCAAGTTCAAGGCCAGCCTTGGGAACTTAGTGAGACCCTATCTCAAAATAAAATTAAAAGCTCTGGGAATGTACATAAGTGGTAGAATGCCCTTGAGTTCAATCCCTAATAACAAAGAGAAAAAGGAAATTATAGCTTTAATGCCTTTAATTCTTTATATCTGTTGATTACTGTAATGCAAATGGTAATTTGGTTTTCTTTTGGGTATTCTCTTTAGAAGATTTCTCACTGTTTATATTTAATTGTTTTGTTAGGCATCTAATCTGCAGATTGCAGCATATGCTTTTACATCTTTTGGCAAAAAGCTAACCAAGAAGAATGGGCTTCACCCAGATACATTTATTCAGCTTGCTCTTCAACTGGCCTATTACCGACTTCATGGACGGTAGGCACCATTCATTTTCCATTTTTGGAATCTTGAAGTCCAAGGGTATGTATTTTCCAACAATTCCATCCTAACTCCCTAGTAGTTTTTTCTTGCTTTTTTTTCCCCCTTGACAGCACTATATCCTGTTTTGTGTTTCCATCAATAGTTCATTAGAGACTGTGACAGTTTCACAGGTTTTCCTATCATCACAGTATCCACTTGATAATTTGAAGTATTTGCTCTCTACTAGTGTCTGGTATTCAGATATTTTGATTTTTCTACAATCTCTCTCTCTCTCTCTCTCTCTTTTTGGTATGGGGGATTGAACCCAGGAGTGCTTAACCACTGAGCCAAATCCCCAGCCTTTTTTATATTTTATTTAGAGACAGGGTCTCACTCAGTTGCTAAGTGCCTTGCTAATCTGCTGAGGCTGCCTTTGAACTCAAGATCCTCCTGTTTCAGCCTCCTGTCCCAAGTTGCTGGGATTATAGGCATGCACCACCATGCCTGGCTACAGTTTTTTTTTCTGATGTGTTCCTGAATATGATTTGTAGATTATCCAGGCTTTATTCTTCTTAGGATAGGAGAAATACTGTGTTTTGACTTTCTATATCTTAAGTAGAAATGGAAGCCCCTTGATCTTGCTTTTATATCCAATCTGAGAATATCTGCCTTTAAATATGATGTTTAGATAATTTACATTTGATGTAATTATCAATAAAGTTGGATTTAAGTCTACCATAATGCTGTTTATTTTCTCTTGATCTCTTATATTCTTTTAACTCTTCCTTTGAATTTTTAGAGTGGGTTTTGTTTGTTTAATTTTGTCTGCACTGTCAGCTATATTGATTTTTTAAAAGAAATTACATAGAGTTTAGAAAATACATTTTTAAACTTATCACAGTCTACCTTCATATATTTTCTACTTCAAATGTAATGATCTTAAAAGAGAATGCTTCTATTTCTCTTCTCCCATTCTTTATGTTGTAGTCATGCTTTATAACTCCATGGTACTCTTTTAATATATTTGCATTAAACAGATACCTTTTTAAATAGTATTAAAACATGTATAATATAAATTTGCCATTTTAACTATTTTAAGTGTATTTTTAAATATCACAGTGCAATGGAATTATTTATATTCATAATATTGTATGACCATCACTATTTCTTAAATTTTTTCCTCACTCTAAAGTGATTCCTCAGTCCCTGGCATCCTCTATCTACTTTATGTCTCAGTAAATTTGTTCTGGATGTAAGTGGAACCATGTAAAATCTGTCCTTCTTTGTATGGCTTATTTCTTAGGACAGTGTTTTTAGGTTTATTCATGTTGTAGTCAGGCTTTGTTCCTTTTTATGGCTGAATAGTATTCCTTTTTCTGGTATATATATATATATATATATATATATACACACACACACACACACACACATACATACACACACACCACATTTTGTTTAACCATTTGCTATTGTGAGTAATGCTGCTGTGAACATTGACATATAAGTATCTGTTTGAGTCCCGTTTTCAATTATTTTGAGGAATAGAATGTATGGGTTATAAGATAATTCTATCTTTAAATTTTTGAGAAACTGTCAGACTATTTAAACAAAAGTTCTAATTGCTCCATATCCTTGCCAGCACTTAAAAAGTTATGGCCACCCTAGTTATTTATGAAATGGTATTCTATTATAGTTTTAATTTATAATTCTCTAATGACTAATGATAAGCATATTCTCACATGTTAATTTGCTTATCTTTTTTGACAAAATGCCTGTTCAAGTCCTTTGAACATTTGTTAATTGGGTTTGTCTTTTATTGTTGAATTTTAGGAGGTATTTTTACCTTTGTTTTTGGTACTAGGGATTGAACCCAGGGGCACTGAACCACTGAGCACAATCCCTGGCCCTTTTTTGTATTTTATTTAGAGACAGGGTGTCACTGAGTTGCTTAAGGCTTCACTGGGTTGCCGAGGCTGGCTTTGAATTTGCAATCCTCCCAAGCCTCTGGGATTACAGGCATGTGCCACCACACCTGGCTAGGTGTTTTTTTGTTTATTTGTTTGTTTTCTGGATATGAAAGCTTTTTCACATCACATATATGACTTGTAAAAATTTTTCCCATTCTTTGTGTTGTCTTTTTGCCCCCCCACGCCTTTTTTTGTTTTTTGGTACCAGGGATTGAACTCGGGGGCTCTCGACCACTGAACCACATCCCCAGCCCTATTTTGTATTTTTTTGTTTTTTAGTTGTCAATGGATCTTTTTATTTATTTAATTAATTAATTTATTTATATGTGGTGCTGAAGATTGAACCCAGAGCCTCACACATGCCAGGCAAGTGCTCTGCCACTGAGCCACAACTCCAGCCCTCTATTTTGTATTTTTATTTAGACACAGGGTCTCACTGAATTGCTTAGTGCCTTGCTTTCGCTGAGGCTGACTTTGAATTCACGATCCTCCTGCCTCGCCTCCCTAGCCTCTGGGATTACTGGTGTGCACCTCTGCACCTGCCTTTTTTGCCCTCTATACTTTGATGCACTATTTTCCATTTTGATGAGGTCCAATTTATCTGTGTGTTTTTTTTTCTTTTGTTGTATGTGCTTCTGTGTTACATCCAAGAAATCATTACCTAATCCAGTGCCATGAAGCTTTTAAGGTTTCAGTTTTACTTTAGGTATTTAATCTATTTTGAGTTAATTATTGTGTATGGTATAAAGCCAGGGCCTATATTAGTTGGGATTCTCCAGAGAAACAAACCAATTAAATGTATGAGAGAAACAGAGAGATTGAAATTTATTATGGAAATTACCTCACATGATTATGGAGGTTAAAGAGTCCCATTATCTACTGTTGGCAGGCTGGAAAACCAGAAATGCTGGTGGTGTAATTTAGTCTGAATCCAGATTCCTGAGAACTGAGTGAGAAGACATGATGGTTTAAGTCCCAGTACAGTTATAGAGGCCCAAGAGCCAGGAGTACCAATGGCTAAGAGCATGAGAAGATGGATGTAAAAGCTCATGCAATGATTTTACCCTTCCTCTGCTGTTTGTTTTGTTCAGGCCAACAGACTGAGTGATGCCCATCCAGGTTGGTGAGGGTCATCTTCACACAGTATACGGATTCCTGTGTTAATCTCTTCTGTCAACACACAGATACATTAAAAAATAATGAATGTATCTAGGAATCCCTTCACTTAGTCAAGTTAACATAATATCTTTTGCACGTGGATATTCAATTTTCTCAGTATTATTGAAGATTTTGTGCTTTCCCTCAATGGAATGGTCTTTGCACCCTTATTGAAAAAATCAATTGGCCAAATTTATTTTTGGTTTTTCAGTTCTCTTCGATTGCTCTGTGTTTCTGTCCATGTGTCCGTACCACACTTGATTTCTGTAGCACTGTAATAAGTTTGAAACCTGCAAGTGGTTCATTCAACTTTGTAACTTTGTTCTTCTTTTAAGATTATTTTGGGTATTCTAGATCCCTTGAAATTCCATACAAATTTTAGAATGAATTTTTCTACTTCTTCAAAGTAACAACACTGAGATTTTGAAAGAATGTTATGATATGGATATGAGGTGTTCCCCAAAAGCTCCTGTGTTAATGCAGGAATGTTCAGAGGAGAAATAATTGGATCATGAGAGTTAACCAGTCCATCCTATTTGGAACCATAGGCAGATGGGGCCTGGCTGGAGGAGGTGGGTCACTGGAGGTATCCCTGGAAGGGTTCATCTTCCCTTTGTCTCTTTCCACCTTCACTCTCTGCTTTATGGTTGCCATGAAGTGAGCAGCTTCCTGTGCCACACCACGATGTGGGCACAAAGCAATGAACTCAGATGACCATGAAATACATCTTTAAAACTGAGATTTAAAGTAAACCTTCTTTCCTCTAAGTTGTTCTGGTCAGGTATTTTGGTCAAAGTGACAAAAAAGCTGACTATCGCTGTATATCCATTTTAGTTGTCATCTTAACATTAAATGTTAAAATTCATGAACATGGGATGTCTTTCCATTTATTTAGATATTCTTTACTTTCTTTCAGTGATGTCTATGTTTTCAGTATCTGTGTCTTTTTACCTTCTTGATAAAATTTAATTCTGAGTATTTTATTCTTCTTGGTGCCTTTATAAATGGGATTGTTTTCTAAATTTTCATTCATTGTTAGTGTATAGAAATGGAACTGATTTTTATCTGTTGATTTTATTCCTAAAACTTTGCTGAATTTATATGCTGCTGTAGTTTTTTTTTCTTTAGGGCTGTCTAAATATGAGCCTGATGGCCTATAGAGATATTTTTTACTTTGCAATTTAGATGCTTTTTATTTTTTTCTATTTAAAACATCCAGTACTATTTTGAATAGAAGTGGCAAAAGCAGGCATTCTTTTTTCTTTCTTATATTTGGTGGAAAATTTGGGGGTTTTAATTATTGGGTATGATGTTAATTGTGGGTTTTTCATAGAAATCCTTTATGTTGTTAAGGAATTTACCTTCTGTTCTTAGTTTGAGTATTTTTATTACAAATGAGTGTAGACTTTTGTCAAATGCTTTTTCCATAGAAGATGAGATGATTATGTTGGTCTTTTCCTTCATTCAGTACATTACATTTATTGAGTTTCAAATGTTTAAACACCTTCATGTACCTGATATAAATACCACTTGGTCATGGTATATGATCCTATAATATACTGCTGAATTCAGTTTCATAGTACTTTGATGAGGATTTTTACGTCTGTACTCATAAGGGATATTGGCCTATAGTTTCTTTTCTTGTAGTATCTTTGTCTAGTGTAAGTATCAGAATAATACTGATCTCATGAGTTAGGAAGTGTTCCTTCCTCTTCAGAAAGATTGGTGTTTTTATTTGTTTTGTTTTTAATGTTTGGTAGACTTCACCAGTAAAGCTATCTGGTCCTTGACATTTATATGCAGAAAGATTTTTTGATTACTGATTCAATTTTCTTGATTTGTTATAGGCTCAGAAAGATTTCTATTTTTTTCTTGAGTCAGATTTGGTAGTTTGTGTGTTTCTTGAAATGTATCCATTTCATTTAGGCTATCCAGTTTACTTGAACATGAGCATTCATAGTATTTTCCCATAGTCCTTTTATTTCTATAAAATCAGGAGTAATAATCCCTCTTTTATAACTGATTTTTATCATTGGAGTCTTTTTTTCTTCACGCCAACAAGTTTTGTCATTTTTCATTGCTTTCTTCAATGAACTAACTTTGTTTTGTTGGTTTTCTCTACTTTCTTATTCCTATTTTTTATTTACATTCCAATCTTTCATACTTTCTTTCTTCTCTTATGTTATATTTAGTTTTCTCTTGGCTTTTTTCTAGATCCATAAGGTATGTAGTTAGTTTTCTGATTTGAGATATTCTTTTAAAAATATTTTTTAAATGTTTAATTGAGACGTAATAATTATACATATTTGTGGGTACAGTGCGCTGTTTCAATATATGTATAAATGTAATGATCAGATTAGGGTAATTGGCATGTCCATCACCTGCAACACTTATCATTTCTTCATGTTTGAACATTGAAAATCCTCCTTACCAGTTATTTAAATATAAATATATAATTATTATATAAATTATATAAGTATACAATATATAAGTATACAATTGTGTGTGTCAACCATTGTTAACCTCCTGTGCTGTATGTAGAACAGAAGTTATTCCTCTTATGCATCTGTTAACCATCTTCTCTCCATTCCCCTTCTCCCACATTCTTCTCAGCCTCTGATAACTACTACTCTACTCTTTATTTCTATGAGATGAACATTTTTAGCTTCCACATACAAGTGAGAACGTGGCATTTCTCTGTGCTTTCACTTAACATAATGTTCCTCAGTTCTATCCACATTGCTGAAAATGGCAGAATTTCATTTTTTATGGCTGAATAATATCCTATTATGTATATGTACCACATTTTCTTTATTCATTTATGTGTTGATGTTACCTAGGTTGATAGTGTGAATAGTGCTCTAATAAACATGGAAGTATAGCCATCTCTTTAACATACTTATTTCATTTCCTTTGGATAAATACCCTTTAGTGAGATTGCTGGATCATATGGTTAGTTCTGTTAGGTTTTTGAGGAACCTGAATAGTTTTTTTCATAGTGACTGTGTTAATGTACATTTTTATCAACTGCGTAGAAATTTAACCCTTTTCTGCATCCTCACCAACCTTATTTTTTGTCTTTTTGATAATAGCCATTGTAACTGGGGTGAGACGACATCTCATTGAGGTTTTTATTTTGCATTTCTCTGATGATTACAGATGTTGATTTTTTTAAACATAATTATTGGTCATTTGTATATCTTCTTTTACCCTTACCACACAAGGTTAATAGCTACAATAGTAATGCACTTAGAGGCTTTACATCAATAATTGTTTTCTGGAGGGAAAAATCATTCCCAATTAAGATTTGACAATGTCTGGAGACATTAATGGTTGTCACAACTTGGGGAGAAGGTGCTCCTTGCATCTAAAGGGTATAGACCAGGGACACTAATTAAGTATCTTAAAAATGTATGGAAGTCTTCCCTATAACAAAAAATTATTCATTTCAAAATATCTCCAGTTCCAAGGTTGAGAAAACTTGCTCTACATAATGTTATTTTCCTTTAAATAAGAATTTCTTCACCTTCTCATGGGCAGTTAAAGTAGGGTGCCTTATCTTAGTTCATTCAGAGATTGTATTGATTCTAGGCTGGATTTTAGTGTCTTTTAGTATGATCTGTTTCTATTTGCCCTTTTTCCTATGGTCAGCTCCTGGGGTCTTTACTTGGGCCACTCTACTAGAACAAGCCTTAAGATCTTAATTTTTTATTTCTTAGAGCCATGAGATTGATGATTACTTCTGTGTCTCTATGCAGCCACTTTCTCCTTGGTCTCTCTACCATTCAGCCTACTGCTTTTACTATTCAGCAAATGCATCCAGGGCAGAGAAGCTCAGACTGTCAGATTCCCATCTCTGGATTTCCATCTTTAAGATGTTGGTCTTGCTATGTTGCCCCAGCTCCTTTGTTATCCTAAACTCTAGGGTTGTTTCACAGCTTGGTGATATTATTGAAAGCTCATGTCTTTGCTTCTTACCAATAATTTTCTGTTCAGTTTCTCAGCCTTTTTGCTTATGTGTCTTATGAAGCATCAAATTTCTTAAGGTGGAGGAAGTGGCATTAAATAAGTTGCCTCACTTAAAAAATTTGCTCCTCTTTCCAGATCTGGGCCTTTATTCACATCCTGGCTTCCTTAACAATTCTGCAAAGCCTTCAAACAGATTTTTTTTTTTTTTAAATCCAGTTTTTCTTGTTTTTCCCAGCAGTAGGACTGACTTGCTGCAAGCTAGCCCATCATAGCCAGCATTAGAAATTTCACACATTGAAATTTCAGATTTGTGTTCAGATCAAATCCCACATAAGTTTCACACATTGCATTTGATATCTCTTAAGTCTTTTTTTAGCTTTAAGAATCCCTTCTCCCACATTTTTCTTATTGCATTTTGTTTGATGAAGAAACTGGGTCATTTCTACATAAGGGTTTTCTGAATTTTCCTGATCTTAATTCCCTGGTATTCTTTAACATATTGTTGGTTTCCTTTATTTTCTGTAAACTGATAATTAGAACTAAAGACTTAGGAATAATAATCAGCTCTTATTTTTTATGACAGTAAACAAAATGTTTAATGCTGTTTGTTTCATCGTGTAAAGATTGAGAGTAGTTGTCAAACAGCATTCATTATAGATTTTCCTCTTTGAATTTTTGTTTCCTTGTTTTTGTTTTTTTGTTTTGTTTTGTTTTCTGAGATATTTTGTTTTTGTTTGAGATGGGGTCTCACCATGATACATTGACTGGTCTCAAACTCCTGAACCCAGGTGATCCTCCTGTCTCAGCCCCCTGAGTGCTAGGATTAGGCATGCCTGTCTGGCTTCTTCCCTAAATACTTTAAGTAGCCATTAATGGTCATTGGCCATTAAAGACTACACAGTGGTTACTCTCTTTTATTATTCATTTTTAATTTTTTTTTCATTCTCTATTTTTTTAAGACAGGGTCTTGCTATATTGCTGAGGGTGGTCTTAAACTTCTGGGCTCAAGTGACCCTCCTACTTTAGCCTCCTGATTAGCTGGAACTATAGGCACAAGCCACCATGCCTGGCTATTTATAATGGTTTTTATTTTTATTTTTGTTTGAAAGAATGTTATTTTAATGCTGTTTAAATTTTAATTTATGTTTTCTTTTTCATACTTTGAAAGGATCCTTTTTCAACTCAGATAAACACTGAAGAGACTCAATAACTCCTAGTTAGTAGAACTCTCCTAGTGCCCACACTCCAACCTATAAATTTGAACAGCAGCAAAGTGGTTGCAATTTAAAATACTAAAATTGTGTATCATTTTTTAGTCAAGGAAAACAGTTATCACTCTGGGAAACTTCTTAATGCTTCTACTTAATTCTAGTTATTCATGTTATATACAAAGGAACCAAAGGTCAAGTACTCATATTATTTACTTCTTTGTAACAAATTGCCCTAAAACTGAGTTAAACACAAGTATTCATTATATCACATTTTCTGCAGGTCAGTAATCTAGGCACAGTTGAGCAGGTGCTTCTTGTGAGTGTCAGCCAGGGCTTTGTTTTCATCTGTAGGCACTCCTCAGGGAGGATCTGCAATCCAACTTCACATATAAGGTAATTTCAGGACTCAGTTCTTTTCTAGCTGTTGTCCAAAGGACGTCCTTCAGTCTTTTGCTACCTGGCCTCTCTATAGGGTAGTTCCCAGAATGGCAACTTCCTTTCTCAAAGCAAGGAGGTAAAAGAGCTAGAGAGCTCTCTTTCTAACCTGATTCCAGAAGGGACATCCTATCACTTGCTATGTTCTCTCCACTAGAAGCAAGGCATTAAATCCAGCCCATACTCAAAGTAAGGGGTTACAAACTGTAGGAGGCATGAATCACTGGGGGCCATCGCGAAAGCTGCATATCACAGATTTGAGTGTATATAACCTGACAACAGCCAAGCCTTTGAAACAGCCCTTGGTACCAGAGTATTTTCTTAGTCCCATTTGAAAAATAGCTTCCTTGTTATTGAAAGTTTCAACACTAGTCTGAATTATAGGGCTTAGTCTTAACAAAGCCAATTTTATTAGCTAACTGTATTTGTAATGAGTACTTGTGATAAGCATTTTCTTTCTTATGATAAAAAATTTTTAAAAAATTAAAAATTTAAAATTTAAAAAAATTTTTTTTGTAGGCCTGGTTGCTGTTATGAAACAGCTATGACAAGATATTTCTATCATGGCCGTACAGAGACTATGCGATCATGTACAGTAGAGGCAATCAGGTGGTGCCAGTCCATGCAGGATCCTTCTACTAGTGTGAGTATTGGAAAAGAAAACAAATCATAGGATTTGTTTTATTGTTCTAAAGAAACCTTGGCTCTTGAATAACTAATTTCTTTGCTTTAGTTCTCCTAGATCGTTTAAATACTTTTAAGACTTTTACAATTTTTTTGAAGTTTTTGAAGTATTTGGTCATTTGCCAGTGAAGGGTGTGTTTGGGAAGACAAACAGAATACCTGGAAACAAGCCTATTTGTTTCATTTTCTATTCTTTGAGTGTATGAGTACTACTGATCTACATTTAGAACACCACTAGTAAAGTGCAGAAGGTCTTCCAAAGTATTTTTAAAAGGAAGAATTTCTTCCTGTGGTTGATGTTTTTGATATCACTAGGACAAGTGGCATATGAGGAAGATGTAGATTATGTACCATTATATTCCCATGGTACCTAATGGACAGGTGTTTAGGTTTTTTTTCATACTTTTTTTTTGTTTAAATATTTAGACAACAGCATATTTCTTTCCTACTAAAATGTTGGTATTTGTTTCTTTAGTTTTCATAGATGTGAATGTGTTATTTTTACAGAATTGCATCATTGTCATTTTTTAGTTATATTTGTTTCGGAATCTCAGTTGATTCTGTATTCATGTTTGCTAATATAACTTCAGTGCTGCCTAAAAGTTCTATTCTCCTTTTCCAGGGGGTAAAAAATTAAGATGCAGGGAATACAGGAAAGAAAAGGCAATAGAGAAACTAAGGAAAGACATGAATGCATGTGTCACTGTCATCCTAGGATCTTCTCTCTCCCAAAGGATCCAAATCCTAATTATGATGAGCTTAGGGTTTGTTTGTTGGTTTTTTTTGTTTTGTTTTGTTTTTTGAAGCTGGATTTTATGCAGTTTTTTACTGAACTTGATTTCTTGATTTGTATTGAAACTTGATTTTCTTGATTTTTACCATAGCTTCTTGAGCGGCAGGAAAAGATGTTACAGGCTTTTGCAAAGCATAATAAAATGATGAAAGAGTGTTCAGCTGGAAAAGGTACTTATGTTGGAATTATTCTGACTTAAAAAATGTGTTTAAAACTTTTTTTAACTACTTTTTTGGGGTTTCATTGCAGGATTTGACCGTCACCTTTTAGGTCTTTTACTCATAGCAAAAGAGGAAGGTCTCCCTGTTCCAGAGCTCTTCACAGACCCACTTTTCTCCAGAAGGTAGTATTGTATGATGTTTTATAATTGAGGCAATTGGTTTATTTTTTAAAAGTTCTTAAGAAACAATATAAACACCTATAGGCCTAGTAAAACATCCTTTCTTTGTGCCACACAGTGGAGGAGGTGGAAATTTTGTTCTCTCAACAAGTCTGGTTGGTTATTTACGAATCCAGGGAGTAATGGTTCCCATGGTACATAATGGATATGGATTTTTCTACCATATCAGAGATGACAGGTGAGGCAGCTTTCTTTTATTCTTATTGGGTAGAATAAGAAAGGTATTACTCTTATTATTTGAATGTTTTTTTTCCTACACTGTTATCTTAAATTATGTTGTCATCTGTCACTGGCTACATAAGTAACTATTTTTGCTTCTTAGGTATTTAATGTGTATTTATATTTCTCTGTCTTGCTTTTGAGACACTTATGATATCAGTCTTCAGGAGTTTTTATGTAGAGCATGGTTTAGGTTATCATACTATCCTCAAAACCAGTACATTCCTAATTTCCCTCATCTCCCTCGATTCTTATCCATATTACTATCCACCCAATTTACACTCCTTATAACAGCCAATGATCCTTTTACATGTAAGAAAACATGTAACTTCTGGGCTGAAAACTTGTAAAATGTTGACATATAGAATACCTAAAAATGCTGTACTTTATAAAGAAAAGGTTTATTTTGGCTCGCAGTTCTAGAGGCTGGGACGATCAGGTGGCCACATTTGGTAAAGACCTTGTACTGCTTCTACTTGTGGTAGAAAGTGGAAAAGGCAAGTGGCATATGAGGAAGATGTAGAATACAACGGGTACCCTCCCTTTATAATTACCATCCTTTGATTTTTTTTTTTTTTTTTGTGGTGGTGGTGGTTCTGAGGATTGAACTCAGGGCCTCATGCATGCTAGGCACAGCATTCTACTACTGAGCCACTTCCCCAACCCATCTAGTCTCTTAAGAATGGCATTAATTCCTCTTAACAACCTAATCACTTTTTAAAGATTCCACCATTTCTGTTGCATTGGGACCAGATTTCAACGTGAGTTTTTAAAAGGACAGACCACATCCAAACCATACCAAGAAGCAAAGATGATAACTTGTTCAAGGTTGTTGATAAGGTAGAGAGAAGTGGAAGATTTGAGATGTACCTTGGAATTAGAACTAGAAGAACTACCAATTCTGATGGTGACATTTACTGGAATGGAGAAAATTAGGGGAGAAATTGCTTTGGAGCCTTGAGTAGAATCAAGAACTGTTTTGTACATGTTGATTTGGAGAGTTCTGCTAATATAGGAGTTCATTATATTTATACACAAGAGGCTATTTCAGCAGATAGTTGGATATATGAGCATTGTGCTCTTAGAATTAAAGGCATACATTTACAAGTCATAATACACCAAAAATAAATTTTCCAATTAAATACCTGGAAGTTGGAAGAGAATTTTTTCCATTCATTGTTAAAACTTGAAAATTATGTGACTTAAAGAGTATTGGTTTATTTTAAAGTATCATTAAAAGTACTACATTAAATTCATTAAAAGTACTATATTCCCATTGTAAAAAACTTGTAAAATATGAAAAAGTATGAGCAAAGCTATTATACTTTCTGTGCAAGTCACAAGATTTATTATATGGTGCCGTCAATCTATAATGTATATAGATTGTGTATGATTTATACTAATTTAAATCATATAGTAATTTTTTTCCTTTTTGTGACTTCATTCCAACTTATTTCAAGCTATTTCCAATGCCATTAAATATGCTTTGAGGTATTTTAAGGATTGGAAATTTCCATCTTCCATAAGCTAAATTTCCATAATCTAATTGCTTCTCTCTCATTTCTCATCATTACAAATAACATTTATTAGTGTATTCTTTCTCATTTCTTCACACTAATGTCAACTCTAGGCTCTATATTTTAACTAGTTTGATAGACAAAGTCACTACTATAACTTGAATTCTTTGTTTAGTTATGAAGTGAAAATATTTTCATGGTTTATTGGCTTCCATTTGGTGAATTGTTTGTGGAAGTAGGAATGGTTATATTTACAATTTTAGGATAACAGTTTTTAAAAAGTTTAACAGATGTTTCTAAAACTTTCAGAATTCATTTGTAATACAGCTGGAAAATTACCTTTGTGATTATGAATCATTAGGTGAATAAAAGGCAGTTCTTCCTAAAGTTTCACATTTATCTTTCAGCAAATATAAGTCACTTAAATATTGGTTTCAGTAGACTGGGGATGTACCTCTATGGTAGTACACTTGCCTAGTACACACAAGGGTCTGACATTTGATTCCCAGCACTGGGGAAAAGATGATTTCATCATTATATGCAAGGCCAGAGCATGTTTTTATTTCATGTTTTATCTGAAGCTCATATTAAAGTTATAATTTGTTCTCTTTTTCAGCAACGTGAAAATTACATGGCTATATAGTACAAAGCTTTACAATGTACTTTGATGTTGATCTTTATTTGTGTACTTCCTAAAAACTTCTGAGGGTCTGGAAAGAAGAAGGCTAGTTCCATGAAAGGAGCCCATTTATCTACTCTGAGTCCACTAGAAACCCATTTTCTATCTCATATACTTCAACTTCTTCCTGGTACCACATTCTTACATAGGATTTTTCTGTCATGGGGATCTAGAAGGACATGGTAGAAGGGATGACTTGGCTTCAAGAGAGCTTTTCTCTTTCATTCTTCTAGAAATACTGATAAGAAGTGATAATAGCTATTTTTTCTTATTTCCTTAAATGCTTTTCAATTGCTATCCTCAAAATAGTTCGAATTTCACTGCAGACAGTAACATGAATTCATATTACAATTCATTCCAATGACATTTTTAAGGAAGAGTTTTATGTTCTGTTTTGAAGGAAAGACCTTCCTTCAGAACATACTTGGGCTCTAATTTTTTGTACGATTTTGCCCTCAGGCTGTCAGGTAGCAAATTAGGGATTCCCTAGTATTATTTATAATGTGGCTTTTCCTTCAGTTGTAATTGTGTCAGATTACATATACTTAATGTCAGCAAGAATTCATAGTTCATGTACAAACAGCCAGATGGCATAAAGGTTCTGACTCTAGCCACCATCACAGTTTGGAGTACTTTGTATAATCATTCATTATTTGTGCTTCACAGGATTTTTGTGGCCTGTTCAGCCTGGAAATCATGTCCGGAGACTGATGCGGAAAAACTAGTTCAGCTGATTTTTCATGCTTTCCATGATATGATGCAGCTGATGAGCACTGCTCGTCTTTAGAGACTAAGCACTTCCTAAAATTAGATCATTAAACTGGTACTAAAAATAGATTGGGGATATAAGATGGTAAATGTAGAAACTAAGTAGAATCATACTTTTATTCTACCACAGAAGGTAGTAAATTTGAGCTTCCTCTGATGCAGCAACAATGCAAATTATAATAGTGATATAGAACTATGCAATGTTTAAGATAAGCCTCAACAATGCAAATCTTATTCAAATTTTTAAATATTTTTGTTGATACTTATATAGATTGTATATATCTCTCAACATCATTAGAAAGTCCATCTTTCAAGCACTTTAACACTTTATAATTGCCAAAGGGTATGAAATTCATGATTGGATGCTAATTTCCTTAAAATCAATGGCTTTCCCATTCACTACAGGGATATGAGTCCATTTTTTGATGGGGGAAACCACTACAATTTAATAGTGAGCTAAAATAGTTTCTGTTGAACAGACAGAAGAATTGGGCTTTTTTTGTAGGGAGTCATTCTCCAACACACTCACAAAATTCTAATAAAATTAGGGTATGTTGTAATTAGTTTTATGAATATAAAAATAAAGCACTTATATTTAAAATTGTTATAGTTGGCTAAATAGTGAATCAATCTCAGGGTTTTATAGTTTTTCTTTCTTGTTACTTGATTTTATAGTTTCTGCTTTTTGAAAATAAAACTTATTTTGTGTTTGAAAAAATGGTTCATTCCTGTTTGCTTTGTATTTTCTGATCTCATTTATTACTGCATAATAAACCACTCAAAATTTAGTTACTTAGAACAACTTACCCTTTCTTACAACTATCAGTTGATTGTGCCCACCTAGATAATTCTGCTGGTCTTGCCTGAATTTGTGTATATGGCTGTATCATGGGGTTGCTAGGACTGAAGCTAGAAAGTCTAAGGTGGCCTTACCTACTCTTTGGAACTTTGTGGCTAGGACTGTCTCCTTATATGGTCTGTGATCATTCAGTATTCAAGACTGGATGTCCATACTTGGTATGGGTGTCTTCTGGGAGGTAAAGGTGAAAATTGCAAGGTTTCTTAGGCCTAGACTCTGAAGTTACATAATGTCACTTCTGCTGCATTCTGTTGGGTAAGTCACAACTCAAAAGGGAGGTCCAGATTCTAGGGGTGGGGGAAAAGTCTCACCTCTCAATAAGAACAAAGTCATCTTGTTAAGAATGGGCACAGAGGGCATAAATTACTGGGGGCAGTTTTTATAACACTTTACCACATAGTTTAATGCAATAGATGTCAGTATACTTAGTGCACTGGTTGTATACATTCCCCTTTTAAACATTTGTTCATCATTTGTTCAACATTATCACAACTGACGCTTAAAATCTTTACACTGGGCCAGACTATCCTTAGAAGTATTATTAGTCTGATTTTCTTGTGAAAACATTCAAAATCGGTGCCTATGGCCTTTGATACATCTTTCACACTACTCTCAATAGAAGAAATATGAACTTTTTACTTCACTAGTAGTTTTGTTTGTTTTTAAACTAGTACAGTTTCATAGTCTAGAGAGCCAGAACATTTGAGTGTTTTTTTAAAAGACATAAACATGATTATTAAATGAAATAACATTGTTAAAAATTTTTAAAAAGCTGGTTTATAAATGAAGTTGTGGACTTAATTTGTCAGAATTTTCAACATATATCAAGTCTCATAGGGGTCTAGGAACAAATACTGCCAGTGGTTAATATTTGAATACAAGAGTTTCTTTTTCTCCTTTCTCACTCCCCACCTTGCGCTGGTAACTAGGTGGAGGGAGGCAGTTCATTTCTTCATAGGGGACAGCTGGCTTCACATCTGAGCCACAGAGTAGCCATTACTGTGATCTCCAGCCAAGATGGTGTGGTTGAGGGTGGAAGCAGAACAGTCAGCCTTCTGTGGGGCTGTTGGTGCTCTCCCTGTGCTGGCAGCAGAGGATCTGTTTGAGGTGGGACTCATCTCTTTGTCTCGGTTGATGACGGGGTTCATGGCAGAGCTGAATTCAGTAAGGAGGAGGAAAAATTTTTCATAGGCCTACAGACATTCTCAACATTGCCCTACAGACAACACACATCTAGCAGTAACAAGACCAATCCAGGAGTCCAGCAGATGATAAAGGCACTATGCATAATTACTACAGTCTTCAGAAGACATCATGATGTTCTTATTCCACTAGGATCCAGAACTGTGCCAAGACAGTCTAATACATTCTCTGGTGAATGTAACCAAAGAGGCAAGTATAGAAAACCACCATTACCACAAAGGTCACCAGCCCACACTGGGCATAGCAACTGTAACGATGACCATAGTTCATATGACCACAATGACGACTACCACCTGCCAGTTTCTCATCCATGTATGGAACTCTGTGTGGAAAAATGAAATGTGCCTCATGATTGCAATAGCCAGTAGGTTGACCACAAATGTTATCAGGCTGGTGTCATTGAGGCCCTCATGGAGAAGCCACATGCTAATGGCCAGTCTCTGAGTATTGGGACCTGTGTTGAACATCATGTAGAAATAGGCCAACCTAGCAAAGAAGTCTGCAGCAGCCAAATGAGCCATTAAGTAATGAAGAGGAAATGGAAGCAATGGTTGATGTAAATTGCCACCATGACTAGTAGGTTGGCCAACAAAATGAAGATACAGTTAGAATCTAAGTCCCATCACCAACTTGCCGACTATTTCATTCTTTGGCAAAATACTTTCCACTGAAGTTATAGAAGGTGATAGATTCATTGTAGAAGCACTGTGGTTGATTCATGGCTGTGAAATCACAGAGGTGGAAGTAGAGGCAGCAGCTGTGACAACACTGTAGTTGTGGGTTGTGATCAGGCCCCAGCAGTACAGTGTCACACACAGGAGCCAATTCTTGTAGTTGCTGATCAGCGCAGGGTCATGCTAGGAGAAACTGTGAACCCTACTGCCAGACAACTTGCAGGATTCTGGAGGGCTCCTATGGATGTTTCATTTTCATTTTGTCTTGTTTTTTCCCTATGCAAAAAGCTCTAGAAGACATCACAAGGCCTGCAGATCCCCTGGAGTATGGTCTCTCTCCTAGTTCAGTTTCAAAACTTCAAAGAAGGTGCAAAGTTTCTCCCAGGGCAGCCCTGGACTGGAGATTGCGAAGAATGGGGTCAACTTCACTTCTAGAAAGGTGTGTGTTTCTGATTATGAATTTGACAGACTGGAGCTGCATACTGACAGGAGCAGTAGGGCTCTGCTCCGCTAGTTCTCCAGATCCATGATACTCTACAATTGTTTGGTTTTAAATATGTCTAACAAGTTGGGTATTTTGGAAGCTGTATGCAGACAAACCTTTTCATCCATACTTTAACATGTTTCCTTAACTTGCCTGAAGTTTAAATCACCCAGATTGCTTTTTAAAAACAGATTCCTGCCTCAACACAGACCTACTGAATCAATTTTCACTGTCGGATGCCTCAAGATCCTTCTAAGTATAGGAATAATTATATAGGAATAAATTGGATACTTCTCACTTTGAGTCACTGAAGTAACGTATTCTTTGTCCCTCTCTTGTCTACTAAAATCCAATTTATTCATATATATGTTCACCTTTGAATAATTCTTTGGTAGTATCTGGTTTATTACTGATAGAAAACTTGGTTTTGAAAGTTTATTGACCCAAATAACTTGTGGTGTCAATAAGAACTGATATTGCTGTAGAAAATAAGGAAAATAAAAAATGCAGAAAAAATTCACTGTGGTTAGATTCCAAGGGTTTCCTAAAATATTTCTTTTTGCTCTCCATCTAAACATACCTTTCTTTATTATAGGAAAATGGGCAATTCTCTGGAAAAAGATATTTCTAAGAGGAACAATACAGTTGCTATAAATATTGAGCATTTATAATTGATATATTATAATAGATATCTCTAACATTTCAAAGTTATACTAAGAAAAAATATGTACATATTAAATTAATGAGTTTAGGGAGTCTCCTTTGCAGGGGTAAGGATGAAAACGCCCCAGTAAAGTGTTAGTACAGATACTAGCTGTTCTAGTTCCTGGAAAGTTTCAGTCCTTACAGATTTGCACCCTACTTGGACAACCTGGAACTACACGGTTGCCTTGCCTTGGAAAAGGATCTCATGTCATTTCCCAGGGTACCCTCAGGGTATTGTAGTCAGGAGCTATCTTTAGAAATGAACTATTTGGCTGGAGATATATCTCAGTTGCTAGAGTGCTTGCCTTGCATGCACAAGGCCCTGGGTTCGATCCCCAGCACCACCAAAACAAACAAACAAAACTATTTCTGAGTTCTGTTTCAGGGGGTCTAAAAGACCTGCATATTCCCATCTTTGGGACTCCACAAATATTCCCTGCATTGGTTTTTGGGGAAACTGCCTTTTAAACCCAATTTGGCCCAGCAGAGTGACTAACCTAAGCTTGCTGGATGCTCTGTAAGCTCTAGGAGATGTGCATAAATACATGGAGGGTGCCACCCTGGAGAATCAGAAGAGGACACTTGAACTCTGAGACCCAAGCCATGGCCAGTACATGTAGATTTGTGCCAATGCCAGGACTGAAGGCAGGCACCTGTGTAGTTTCACTGTGCCACACTGAGGACCTGTTACAGAGCAGGGTTACACAGTGGTTCCCATTACTGTGCTGTCCACAGGTGCATACTGACAGGCATTGAGCAACTCTGGCTCTGTCACCCTGTACCAGGGTATGCATGACTGGGCATAGTGAGTACAATTTTTCCCAGCTCCAATCTTGTCCAACTTTTAGGAAGTTACTATCACCAAACCAGCAGAGCTAAACACCATGGTTTCTGCTGCCACCTCATCCTGCAGCATCTGGGCCTATAACACTAAATAATCAGAGGACAAAAGCTTCAGGTGTCTCTCTACAGTTGGGGCTTCCAGTGGCAGAGGCCCTTGCTAGTAGCAGAAGGTAGTATTAACACTGCCTGAGGAAATCCCCATCAACTGGTAAGGGCCACCACTCCCACTGTAGGGGTAGCCACACAGCACGACACCTGATAACTCTCTGGACCACAACTCTCTGAACCACTAGAGTATGTCCATTTTTGTATGACCTGTAGAGAGAGTATGAATGGTGATGGAGTCAGACACACTATATCCAAAGTTACTAATCACAGCCAAAGAAGCTGTTAGAATATTGCATCAGTGTGCTCATCTGGAAATAAAGCTAACATTTGTAACAATAAAGCTGCAAAACAAACTGACACCCCAAAACACATCTTCAGGAGAAACCTGCTTACTAAGAAGGCTACCCACTAAAAGTGGTAGAGAGGCTCAATTCATCAGATGCACAAAACTCCATGTAGAAGCATAAGAAATATGAAAAAGTAATGATGTTTCCAGAAGAACATGACTCTAGCAAAAGATTCTAAGGAATTCAGTATGGATTAAGTGCCTAATAATTTAAAAGAGTGATTATTTTTAAAAAAGCTCAGTGAGATCCAAGAGAATTCAAAATAAACAGTTAAATGAAATTAGTAAGAAAATACAGGAAATGAATAAGAGACTCAGCAGAAAGGGATTTAAAAAAATTTTTTTAGTTGTAGATGGACACAATATCTGTATTTTATTTATTTATTTTTATGTGGTGCTGAGGATTGAACCCAGTGCGTCGTGTATGAGAGACAAGTGCTCTGCCATTGAGCTACAACCCCAGCCGCAGAAAGGGATTTTGAAATGACCAAGCAGATGTCTTAGAAATGAAGAGCTTAGTAAGTAAAATAATACAATACAGTTGAAAGCCTCACTAACAGTCAAGCAGAAGGAAAAAAAAAAAATACCTGAATTCGAAGACAGGTCTTTGACAATATCCCAAAGAAAAAGGAACAATTGAGACCTTTTCCCACCATTAAACAAATATCCACCTCTCTCTCTCTCTCTCTCTCTCTCTCTCTCTCTCTCTATATATATATATATATATATATATATATATATATATATATATATACATATATATATGTATATATATATATTTAGTATATATATTTATATACTAAATATATAAATATTTAAATATTCTTCATTCTTTCTCTTCTATTCATTTTTTTGTGGTTCAGTGGTATTGCTGATGCTTGATTCTTCTCTTTTGTGAATCTACTTTTCTAGTGGATTCATATTTTCACTTGCTTTCATGATGGTCATTCTATTTCTTTCACTTCAAATTCCCTTAAGTATCTTTTAAGTCTTGGTCTGGTAGAAATGAATATATATATTTAGTTGTAGTTGGACACAATATCTTCATTTATTTTTATGTGGTGCTGAGGATCAAACCCAGTGCCTCACATGTGTGAGGCGGGCACTCTACCACTGAGCTACAGCCCCAGCCCATAAATATCCACCTCTTTAGAATAACTCAAGATGAGGACAAAATATTTAATAGCATAGAAAAACTGTTCAATGAAATAATAACAGAAAACTTCCCTAATCTTGGGGAAAATATGGACATCCATGTATAAGAGGCTTATAGGGTGCTGGGGATGTGGCTCAAGCGGTAGCGTGCTCACCTGGCATGTGCCAGGTGCTGGGTTCGATACTCAGCACCACATAAAAATAAAATAGAGACGTTATGTCCACCAAAAACTAAAAAATAAATATTAAAAAATTCTCTCTCTCTCTCTCTAAAAAAAGGCTTATAGGACAAATAGATGTGACCAGAAAAGATATTTACTCAAAGTTATTATGGTCAAACTGTCAAAAGTATAAGACAAAAATATTCTAAAATCTGCAAGGATACCAGATCACATTTAAGGGTATTCCAATTAGACTAACAGCAAATTTCTCAGTGAAAATCCTAAGGACCAGGAGGGAAAGGAATAACATATTATAAGTCTTGAAATAAAATTACTGCTAACCAGCAATACTATCCCAAACAAGGCTAACCTTCAGGAATAAAGAAATAAAGTTTTTCTAATAAGAAAAAACTGAGGGAATTCATTTCTACCAGACCAAGACTTAAAAGATACTTAAGGGAATTTGAAGTGAAAGAAATAGAATGACCATCATGAAAGCAAGTGAAAATATGAATCCACTAGAAAAGTAGATTCACAAAAGAGAAGAATCAAGCATCAGCAATACCACTGAACCACAAAAAAATGAATAGAAGAGAAAGAATGAAGAATATTTAAACAACTAGAAGAAAATCAACAAAATGACAGGAGTAAGTCCTTACTCATTAATAATAACCTTGAATTTAAATAGGTGAAATTCTCTAATTAAAAGATACAGACTGGTTGGATGGATAAGAAACAAAGCCCAATAATATACTGCCTACAAAAAATTCACCTCACCAGTAAAAACAGACAAAGTTGAAAGGATGGGAAATTATATTCCTAGAAAATTGAAACCTAAAGCAAATAGCAGTAGCTACATATATGTCAGACAAAATAGACTTAAAAATAAAAACTGTAAGAAGAAACAAAGATCACTATATAATGACCAAGGGATCAATTTATCAAGAAGATGTAATCATCATAAATCTATATGCACCTTATGTTGGAGAACCCAGTTTCATAAAACAAATGGACAGACCTCACCCTCCAAAAATCAAAGAAACAGAAGTTAAACTATACCATAGATCAAATAGACCTAATAGACATTTACAGAATATTTCGTAAAACAGTTATAGAATACAAATATATCAGCACATGAAACTTTCTCTAGAATAGACTATAAGGCCACAAAACAAGTATTAAATTAAAAAGAAAGATGAATTCTTGTATCTTTTATGATCAAAATGAAATAAAACTAGTAGAAGTCAAAAACAAAAGATTTTACAAATTACACAAATACATGGAAACTGAACAACACACTTTTGAACAAACAATGGGTCAAAAAAAGTCAGATGAGGAAGTTTAAAATATCTTAAAACAAATGATAACAAACACAAAAGACCAAAAGCAGTACTAAGAGGGAGGTTTAGAGCAATAGGTGCCATCATCAATAAAAATGGAAATATTTCAAATAAACAACCTAATGATGTATCTCAAGGATATAGAAAAGCAAAAAAGGAACCAAACTCCAAATTAGCAGATGGAAAGAAATAAAGGTCAGGACAGAAATAATTGAAAAACTAAAATTGGTACAAAAGATAATAATTGGTTCTTTGAAAAGACTAACAAAAGCCAGAAATCTTTAGCTAGAATAACCAGGGAAAAAGAGAAGACCCAAGTAAACAGAGGATAAAAAAGGAGACATTACAATGGATACTGTATAAATACAAAGGATCATTATAAAAAACTATATGCTAAGAGATTGGAAAATTGAGAAGAAATGGATAAATCTCTATAGACACATATGACCTATCAAAATTGAACCAAGAGGACATAAAAAAAACCTGTATAGACTGATAACAAGTAAGATTGCATCAGGAATAAAAAGTCTCACAACAAAGAAAAGCCCACGACTTGATGGTTTCACTGCTTCACTTTATCAAATTTTAAAGAACTAATGCCAATTATTTCATAGAATTGGAAGGATTTCATCCAAGTGATGAAACTATGAGGCCAGCAGTACCCAGTTACCAAAACCCGACAAGGACACCACAAACCAACCAAAAAACTGTAGATCAGTATTGCTGATGAACACACATGCAAAAATTCTCAACAAAATAGTAGAAAATTAAATTTCACAGCACATCAGTAAGATCTTACCAATTAACAAGTGGGTTTCATCCCAGGGTTACAAGGATTGTTCAGATATGCAAATCAATGAACTTAATACATCACATCAATTATATAAAAAATAATAATCATATGATCATCTTGACAGATGCAGAAAAAGCACTTGATAAAATTCAACATCCTTTCATGATAAAAATCCCTGAACACATTAAGCATAGAAGGATCTATACTTATAATTGACACAATAAGGGCTATAATTGACAAATGCACAAAACATCATATTGAATTGGAAAACACTGAAAACATTTCCTCTAAGATCAGGAGCAAATAAGGATGCCACTCTCACCGCTCTTTTTCTGTATAGTACTAGCAGTCTTAGCCAAAGCACATTAGTCAAGAGAAATAAATAAAAGGCATATAAATAAAAAAAGGAGAAAGTCAAATTATCCTTGTTTGGGGCTGGGGTTGGGACTCAGCAGTAGAGTGCTTGCCTAGCATGCATGAGGCCCTGAAATTGATTCTCAGCACCATATAAAAATAAATGAATAAAATAAAGGTATTGTGTCCAACTACAACTAAAAAAAAATTTTAAGAAATTATCCTTGTTTTCAGATGATGTGATTCTAAACAGAAAAACTTCAAGATTCCAACGAGACTATCAGACTATAAATGAATTAAGTAGGATACAAAACTTAACATACAAAATCACTGGCTTTTCTATACATTAATAATACATTTTCTGAGAAAGATATCATAGAAGCAATCACATTCACAATAACTTCATTAAAAAATACAGTACCTAGGAGTAAACTAAGGAAATGAAAGACGTCTACAATGAAAACTATAAAACACTGATGGAAGAATTTGAAGAAAACAAAAAAATGGAAAGATCTCCCATGTTTGTGGGTTGGAAAAATTTTAAAAACTAGTATGTATATGTTGCTAAAAATACACATACTACCCAAAGTAATCTACAATTGAATGCAATCCTCATCAAAATACCATTTCTTCATACAAACACACAAACCAGTGGAACAAAATATAGATCCCAGAAATCATCTCACATCCACAGCCAACCCCATCTCAACAAAGACACTAAAAAATACACTGGACACAGGACAGCACCTTCAACATATGGTGCAGGGAAAACTGGATCTCCACATGCAGAAGACTGAAACTTGATTCCTCTCTCTCTCACCCTGTACAAAAATCAACTCCCAGTACACCAGTGGCCTAAATGTTTGACCTGAGACCCTGAAACTGCTAGGAAAAAAACAGGGGAGACATTTCAACCCCCTGGTACAGGCAATGGTTTTCTGGATAGGAAAAAACACAGGAAACTAAAGCAAAAATCTACAAATGTTTCTGTACAATGAAGGAAACAACAGTGAAGAGAGAATCGACAGAAAGGGAAAAAACATTTGCCAAGTGTTCATCTGATGGAGGATTAACATTCAGAATAAAAAAAGAGCTCAAAAACTAAACAAACAAACAAAAACAGTAATCCACTTTTTAAAATTGGAAAATGACCTGAAGACACTTCTACAAAGAAGAAATTAAAATAATCAAACATGAAAAAATGCTCAATATCATCAACCATCAGAGAGATGAAAGTCAAAACTACAATGATATTCCATTTCACCCCAGTTAGAGTGGCTATTATAAACAAACAGAAAACCCAAATGCTAGCAAGGATATGGAGAAAAAGGAACTCATACTCTGTTGGTAGGAATGTAAATTATTTCAGCCACTATAGATAACTATATGGAGGTTCCTCAAAATAGATCTACCATATGAACCAGCTACCTTTTTCCTGTGTAAACAAACAAAGGAGGTAAGACCAGCATACCCAAGAGACACTTGTGTGCCCATGTTTATTGCACCTGTGTTTATCTGTCCATCAGCCTCAATGCCCATCAACAGATGAATGGATAAAGAAAATTTGGTGCATATACACAATGGAGTATTATTCAGCCATAAACCATAATGAAATCCTGCCATTTGCAGCAATGTTTATGGAACTGAAGAACATTATGTGAAGTGAAATAAGCCATACAGAAAGACAAGTACCACATGTTTTCTCTCACATGAAGGTGAGAAGAGTACACCTTTAAGTAAAATAGTGACCACTAGGGATTGGGAAGGGTTGTGGCGGGAATGTAGGTGGAAAAGGGTGATTGATTGAATTTCATCCATGCACATTGCATATATGTATGGAAATATCACAGTGAACCCCATTAATATGTGCAATCAACATGCATTAACAAAAAAAATGGAAAATAAAAGCCCTTATATTCTACAATGGAATGATTTGAAAATATACGAAAGAATGATTAGACTTTTGAGCAATTTATTTTTCCTTTGTACTTGAAAAACTTCTTCCCAAACAACCCTGTCATCTACTCACCTATTCAGGACCTTTGGAATTTTCCCTATTTCTGTGACATGTTAATTCTACACTGAACTTTGTTCTTCCCTCTGGTGTGACTGATTACTCAGGTTAAGCTAAGCTGCTGTTCTATACTTCAAGACAGTTGCTACTTCCAACTCTCAAGTTTCAGATGCTGTAATATTGAACACCAAATTGGATAATCTGAATTGATGTGAAGCAAAAATAAACCTATATTTAATGACTTAAACTAGAAACTTCTTTTACAAGTCAGAAAGTTGTTGAATGATCTGAATTTATTTTTAGGAGGTACTATAACAGGAGTTCATAAGTTCTGTGTGCCAGCCTGGATACTGACCATTGAAAAATAAATGCCTTTCTGTGCCAACAACTGTTGATGCGTGCCCTGCTCCTTGACCTTGCCGTTCTGAAACACCACGATCATGTCTGCGTTCTGGATGGTGGACAGGCGGTGAGCGATCACGATGCAGGTGCGGCCTTCTCTGGCTTTGTCCAGGGCTTCCTGGACAACCTGTCAATAAATCAGACACAATCCCTGTCCTGAAAATTGTACAAATTTTAACATTAAAGGGCATTTTAAAATGTTGCCATCCTAGCAAGTCAACTGTTTTAATTTATTTTCTACTCTTTTTGCATCTTTGGTTTTATGCATGTATGTTTTACATATTTGATATTAATCTACATATAGTTATGTTCTACATTTTAATTACAAATGGATTCCCATGATTTAAATAATATTAATTACTTAAATTTTCTAATTAATCTCCATATCATTTTATTTGGTTCCTTTTTGAGTATATTTCATTGTATAGTTAATGTGCTAAAAAGTGATTAATTCAGCTTTCTTTTGAATGCTTGTTTTCTTTTTATAAAAGTAATATGTGATCATTTTTAAAAATTATGAAATATTTACTATCTCAAAATAACCATTGTTTGAATTTCAGTGTTAATTTCCCCCTCTTTTTTTTCATAGCTGAGATTTTTTTTTAAATGTCCATTTCATTAACTTCGTAAGGCATAAAGTGGAGACCAAACCTTTTCACTTTCAGTATCCAGAGCTGATGTCGCTTCATCCAACAGCAGAATTTGAGGCTGTCTGACGAGTGCCCGGGCAATAGCAATCCTCTGTTTTTGACCTCCTGAGAGCTGAGTTCCTTTATCTCCCACTCTGGTTTCATATTTCTACAAGTTAGACATTAATAAATTTGATAAAGTCCCAACCCAGAAAACTTGCTACTGGTGTGTGGGGAGGGGGGGTTGAGAGAGAGATTTGTGCGTGTGTGACTTTTGTGTGTGTATAAATTTTAGGGTGTGTATAAATTTTGTGTGTGTGATAGAGGAATTGAATCCAGGGATGCTCCATCATCAAGATACATCTGCAGCTCTTTTTTATAGTAAGACTTTTGTCAATTTAATATATTTTCAAATTAATAGAAGTCTTATTTTTAAAATTAAACTAGAAAACTAATGACTTTCATTCTCAATGATATTCTGTGACAGAAATTTGGACAAGTTCTTGAATTACTACCATTATTATAATACCATTTGATCTGATATCCATGGAGTTCTCAAAAGGTCCAATGCTAAGAATTTCAAAGTTTAAAAAATTTGTAATGTTCCTATGACTCCTGTGGAGACATCCTTTTCCCCACAAGGGATTGAATCTAGGCTCTTGCACCTGCTAGGCAAGCTCTGTACTACTGAGATACAGCCCCAATCCTATTTTATTCTCTTTTAATACTATAATAATGAATACTCACTTAAATATTTACTGAGTATCTGCTGTGCCTAAAACTATGGAAAATCAAATAAAATCAGCTTTGTTCCTTCCGTAAAATAATTCATACAGAGAGAGAAAATATTTTTATACAGTACTTAGTTTAAGGGAAAAGGACCAAATTCATAGTATCCATAAGATGCTCTGAAAGATCAAAATATAGAGAAATTGTGGAAACAAGGTAGAAGAGAGAGAAGAAAGTGAGATATATGGAAGAAAGAAAAATCTTTGTATAGAACTTTTTTGGAGCTGGATTTTTAGAAAAAATTCTAGGCTTAGGACAAAGTGAAAAGCTGCAAATTGAGTTGGATAAGTTTGCAGAGCTTGGGCTGTGATATACATCATATGAATTAATTTCCTAAAGTTCAGCTGAAACTGAAGTCTAAAGATTTTCTGTTCATATCAAATTCAATATTTGATTCAAGTCAACACCTATCTCTTAAAAGTTGGTAAGGCTAACCAACATAATTTTAAAATTATTTGTGTGAGTGATTTCTAATTGTAGAGGAATATAAAAGCAAAACTAATTAAGCTGTACTTCAGTTTAATCCGCTAGAATCCTAAATGTGAGATGAATACCATAAATGAATTGTTCCTATCATCACCTTTAGAAATGTCAAGTTATCTTTCTAGAACCACACATGCTTAAATTGACACAAAATGGCCCAGAGGCTTAAATGTAAAATGGCAAACAATAAAACTTTTGAAAATGGAGAAAATTTCTGGCCCTTAGACTAGGCAAAGAGTTATTAGACTTGGTATCAAAAGCAAGATCCATAGAAGGAAAAATAAATTAGACCTCATCAGTATTAAAATTTTTCTCTGCAAAAGATCCTAAGAGGGTAGAAAAACAAGCTATGGACTGGAAAAAATGTTTACAAACTACATATCTGAGAGTAACTAAAATATACTTTAAAAACTGTTGGAATTCAACATTAAAAATAGTAATTAGAAATTAATAAGTTTTTTGTAAAGGAGTATATGTAAATGGCTAATAAGTAAATGGAAAGACTATTCAATTTTATTTCCCTTTAGGAAAATCAAATTAAAACCACAATGATATTTTACTATACTCATAAGAATAGTGTATATTAAAACAGTAGCAGCAATAAATTCTGGTAAACATTCAAAGACAGCATCACTCATGCATGCACTACTGGTATGAATATAAAATGGTACAACCACTCTGGAAAACAGTTCAGAGATTTTTAATAAAACTAAATATGTAATTACCATATGGCCCAGGAATTATACTCCTGGGTGCTTATCCTAGAAAAATAAAAACTTAGGTTCATACAAGCACCTGTATACTAGTATTTATAACATTTGTATTTACAGTAGCCCCAAACTGGGAATAACCTACATTATTACCTTTTCCAGGGAAAAGTATAAGTGTCTGTATTTTTATGTAACATTCTTAAAACAGAAAAGTGTACAAATGGAGAACAGGTGGTTGGCAGAGTTTAGGAAACACAGTGAGAATTGGAAGAAGGGGTTTGTGACTAGAAAAGGGCAACATGAGGGGTCTGGACAGTGATAGAAATGTTCTATATCCTGATGATAGTGGACACATGAAACCACACTGGTACTCTAATTAATGGAACTAGATACACATGTACATAAGTAAGAACAAGTAATGTTCACAATGTCCAAATAAGAGCAGTAGATCATATTAATGTCAATTCCCTAGTTATAATATTATTTTTGCAGGGAACTAGGCAAAGAATACATAAGATATCTGTATTCCTTATAATTGCATGTGAGTCTATACTTATCTCAAAATAAAAGGTTTAAATTTTAAAAAATTAGCATGTGAGCTAAACAAAATGTGACTTCAGTCTAGACAATGTGACTTCAGTCTAGCCCTTGACAACCAGTTTGCAATCTGAGATATGCTGCTTTGACCTTAGCACCACCTCATTTGCTTCTCACTACATTTGTATAAGGTGGGCATAAGGTCTTCTGATAAAAAGTGTCACAATGCTAATAAATCAATACAAAATTTGTTACTAGCCAGTTGGTATAACTTTGGGAATCATTTTGGAGATAAAAACTGTAGTGTATTCCAATTTCAGCTGTTACTGATTAACTCACCTGGGGCAACATCTCGATGAAAGGGTGTATGTTGGCTGCTTTGGCTGCTTTCACAATCTCTTCCTGTGACACGAACTGGCTGTTGTCTCCATAGGCAATGTTCTCAGCAATGCTGCAGTCAAACAGGATGGGCTCCTGGGACACAATTCCAAGTTGAGCTCTGAGCCACTGGACATTGAGTTTCTTTGCTTCTTGACCATCGAGGAGCTGAAAAGCAAAGTTCACAAACTGTAAGTGGCTTGAAAAAGGAAAAGGGGGCAAAAAAGCCCCTGAATAATAAGTAACTAAATTTCCTGGAGGGTTATTGTATGTGGTATCAGTAGTTATGAAATACCAAGCCTCATGATACAAGGACTCATACTGTTGAGGCCAACATGGCCAACAAGATGATTTTTTTAAAAATTGATTATATTTTTAAAACACATGACAGCAGAATGCATTACAATTCTTATTACACATATAGAGCACAATTTTTCATATCTCTGTTTGTATATAAAGTATGTTCACACCAATTCATGTCTTCATACATGTACTTTGGATAATGATGTCCATCACATTCCACCATCATTGCTAAACCCCCTGCCCCCTCTCTTCCCCTCCTACCCCTCTGCCCTATCTACAGTTCATTTGTTCCTCCCATGCTCCCCCTCCCTACCCCACTATGAGTCAGTCACCTTACATCAGAGAATACATTCAGCATTTATCTTTTTGGGATTGGCTAACTTCATTTAGCATTATCTTCTCCAAATTTGTCAAATGCCATGATTTTATTCTCTTTTATTGCTGAATAATATTCCATTGTGTATATATGCCACGTTTTTTTTTTTTTAACCATTCCTCTACTGAAGGGCATCTAGGTTGGTTCCACTGTTTAGCTATTGTGAATTGTGCTGCTATAAACATCGATGTGGCTATGTCCCTGTAGTAGGCTGTTTTTAAGTCCTTTGGGTATAGCCTGAGGAGAGGGATAGCTGGGTCAAATGGTGGTTCCATTCCCAGATTTCCAAGGAATCTCCATGCTGCTTTCCATATTGGCTGCACCAATTTGTAGTCCCACTAGCAATGTATGAGTACTCCTTTTTCCCCACATCCTTGCCAACACTTATTGTTGTTTGTCTTCATAAAAGCTGCCATTCTGATTGGAGTGAGATGATATCTGAGAGTAGTTTTGATTTGCATTTCTCTAATTGCTAGAGATGATGAACATTTTTCAGATATTTGTTTATTGATTGTATATCCTCTTCTGAGAAGTGTCTGTCAGGTCCTTGGCCCACTTATTGATTGGGTTATTTGTTTTTTTGGTGTTTAGCTTTTTGAGTTATTTATATACCCTAGAGATTAGTGCTCTATCTGATTTGTAAGGGCTAAAAATTTGCTCCCAAGATGTAGGCTCTCTCTTCTGCTCACAGATTGTTTCTTTTGCTGAGAAGAAACTTTTTAGTTTAAGCCCATTCCATTTATTGATTCTTGCTTTTAATTCTTGTGCTACAGGAGTCTTATTAAGGAAGTTGGGGCCTAATTCCACACGATGGAAATTAGGGCCTACTTCTTCTTCTATTAGATAGAGAGTCTCTGGTTGTATTCCTAAATCCTTGATCCACTTTGAGTTGAGTTTTGTGCATGGAGAGAGATAGGGGTTTAATTTCATTTTGTTGCACGTGGATGTCTAGTTTTCCCAGCACCATTTGTTGAAGAGGCTATCTTTTCTCCAATGCATGTTCTTGGCATCTTTGTCTAATATAAGATAATTGTAATTTTGTGGGTTAGTCTCTGTGTCTTCTATTCTGTACCATTAGTCTACCAGTCTGTTTTTGTGCCAATACCATGTTGTTTTGTTACTATTTCTCTTTAGTATAGTTTAAGGACTGGTATAGTGATGCCACCTGCTTCACTCTTCCTGCTAAGGATTGCTTTAGTTATTCTGGGTCTCTTATTTTTCCAGATTAATTTTATGATTGCTTTTTATATTTCTATGAGGAATGCCATTGGAATTTTGATCAGAATTGCATTACATCTGTATAGTGCTTTTGATAGTATGGTCATTTTGATAATATTAATTCTGCCTATCCAAGAGCAAGGTAGATCTTTCCATCTTCTAAGTTCTTCTTTGATTTCTCTCTTTAGGGTTCTATAGTTTTCATTGTATAGATCTTTCACCTCTTTCATTAAGTTGATTCCCAAGTATCTTATTTTTTTTATTAGGTTATTGTGAATGGTGCAGTTTCCCTCATTTCCTTCCCAGAGGATTTGTCACTGATATACAGAAATGCCTTTGATATATGGATGTTGATTTTATATCCTGCTACTTTTCTGAATTCATTTACTAGTTCTAGAAGTTTTCTGGTGGAGTTTTTTGGGTCTTCTAAGTATAGAATCATATCATCAGCAAATAGTGTTAGTTTAAGTTCTTCTTTTCCTATACATATCCCTTTAATTTCTTTTGTCTGTCTAATTGCTCTGGCCAGTGTTTAAATAATTATGTTGAATAGAAGTGGTGAAAGAAGGCATCCCTGTCTTGTTTCATTTTTTAGAGGGAATGCCCTCAATTTTTCTCCATTTAGAATGATGTTGGCCTGGGGCTTATGGTAGATAGCTTTTACAATGTTGAGATATATTCCTGTTATCCCTAGTTTTTCTAGTGTTTTGAACGTAAAGTTGTGCTATATTTTGTCAAATGCTTTTTCTGCATCTATTGAAATGATCATATGACTCTTATCGTTGAGTCCATTGATATGATGAATTACATTTATTGATTTCTGTATGTTGAACCAACCTTGCATCCCTGTGATGAATCCCATTTGGTCATGGTGCACAATCTTTTTGATATGTTTTTTAGTCAATTTGCCAGAATCAGAATTTTATTCAGAATTTTTGCATCTGTGTTCATGAGAGATATTGGTCTGAAGTTTTCTTTTTTTGATGTATCTTTGCCTGGTTTTGGAATCAGGGGTGATATTGACCTCATAGAATGAGTTTGGAAGTGCTCCCTCTTTTTCTATTTCCTGAAAAAATTGAAGAGTATTGGTATTAGTTGTTCTTTAAAGGTCTTCTAGAACTCGGCTGTGTATCCATCTGGTCCTGGGCTTTTCTTGGTTGGTAGGCTTCTCACAGCATCTTCTATTTAATCACTTGATATTGGTTTGTTTAAATTGTGTATATCTTCCTGACTCAATCTGGGAAAATCGTATGACTTAAGAAATTTGTCAATGCCTTCAATATCTTCTATTTTATTGGAGTAAAAGTTTTCAAAATAATTTCTAATTATCCTCTGTATTTCTGTAGTGTCTATTATGATATTACCTTTTTATCATGTATGCTGGTAATTTGATTTTTCTCTCTCCTCTTTGTTAGCATAGCTAAGGGTCTGTCAATTTTATTTATTTTTCAAAGAACCAACTTTTTGTTTTGTCGAATTTTTCAATTGTTTCTTTTGTTTCAATTTCATTAATTTCAGCTATAATTTTAATTATTTATTGCCTTCTACTGCTTTTGCTGTTGATTTGATCTTCTTTTCCTATGGCTTTGAGATGTAATGTGAGGTCATTTATTTGTTGACTTTTTCTTCTTTTAAGGAATGAACTCCATTCAATGAACTTTCCTCTTAGTACCTAAAGCACTAAGATATGTTATGCCGGGCTGGGGATGTGGCTCAAGCAGTAGCATCCTCGACTGTCATGCGTGCGGCCTGGGTTTGATCCTCAGCACCACATACAAACAAAAGATGTTGTGTCCACCGAAAACTAAAAAATAATTATTAACATTCTCTCTCTTTTAAAAAAAAAGATATGTTATGTCTATGTTCTCATTTACCACTAAGAATTTTTTAATCTCTTCCTTGATGTCTTCTGCAACCCACTGTTCATTCATAGCATATTGTTTAGTCTCCAGGTGTTGGAATAATTTTTATTTTTTATTTTGTCATTGACTTCCAATTTCATTACATTATGATCTGATAAAATACCTGATAGTATCTCTACTTTTCTGTATTTGCTAAGAGTTGCTTTGTGGCATATTATATGGTCTGTTTTAGAGAAGGATCCATGTGCTGCTGAGAACAAAGTGTATCTGCTTGATGCAGGTTGAAACATTCTATATATATCAGTTAAATCTAAGTTATTAATTGTATTATTGAGTTCTATAGTTTCTTTATTTAACTTTTGTTTGGAAGATCTATCCAGTGGTGAGAGAGGTGTGTTAAAATCACCTAAGATTACTGTGTTGTGATCAATTTGACTCTTGAACTTGAGAAGAATTTGTTTGATGAACATAGCGCACCATTTTGAGGAGCATATATATGTATGATTGTTATGTCTTGTTGGTGTATTGTTCCATTAATTAGTATGTAATGTCCATCTTTATTTATTTATTTATTTAAATTAACTTTGGCTTGAAGTCTACTTTATTTGATACGAGGATGGAAACCCCTGCTTGCTTCTGCAGTCCACGTTAGTGGTATGATTTTTCCCAACCTTTCATATTCAGTCTGTGTATGTCTTTTCCTATAAGATTAGTCTCCTGAAGGCAGAATATTGTTGAGTATTTTTTAAAATCCAATCTGCTAGCCTATGTCTTTTGATTGGTGAGTTTAATTCATTAACATTCAGGTTTATTGTTGAGACATAGTTTGTATTCTCAGACATATTTGTTTATTTTTGTTATTTACCTTGATTTGATTTTTTTCTTTGATTAGTTTTTCCTTTAGGGTACTCCCTCCTTCTGCTGATTTTCATTGCTGTTTTTCATTTCCTCTTCATGAAATATTTTATAGTGCCGGTTTTCTAGCTATAAATTCTTTTTTACTTTTGTTTATCATCTTTTATTTCATCTTTAAATCTAAAGCTTAATTTGCTGGGTACAGATTCTTGGTTGGCATCCATTTCCTTTCAGAGCTTGATATATGTTGTTTCAGGATCTTCTAGCTTTTATGGTCTGTGTCGAAAAATCTGCCGTTATCCTACTTGGTTTTCCCCTATATGTAATCTGATTCCTTTCTCTCATGGCTTTTAAAATGCTCTCATTCTGTATGTTGGGCATTTTTTATTATAATGTGCCTTGGTGTGGATCTTTTGTGATTTTGTATATTTGGCATCCTGTAGGCTTCTTGAATTTGGATTTCTAATTCATTCTTCATGTTTGGAAAGTTTTCTGATATTATTTCATTGAATAGATTGTTTATTCCTTTGGTTTGGACCTCTATGCCTTCCTCTATTCCCATTAACTCTTAAATTTGGTCTTTTTTATGCTATCCCATATTTCTTGAATGTTGTGCTCGTGGTTTCTTACCATTATCACTGTGTGGTCTATGTTCTTTTCAAGATTATATATTTTGTCTTCATTGTCTTATGTCCTATCTTCCAAGTGGTCTACTATGTTGGTGATGCTTTCATTTGAGCTTTTAATTTGGTTTATTGTTTCTTTCATTTCAAAGATTTCTGTGTGTGTATGGTTTTTTTTAGAACCTCTATCTCTCTGTTGAGGTGATCTTTTGCTTCCTGTATTTGTTTATGTAGCTCCTTGTTGAAGTCATCTTTCACTGCCTGTATTTGCTCTCTTATATCTTCCTTGAGTTCACAGAACATTTTAACCATGTACATCCTGAACTCCTTCTGTGTCTTTTCTTCTGTTGTGGCTGCCAATGATTCTAATGATGTGGTATCTTGATTTGTTTGGGGCACTTTCTTCCCTTGTCTTTTCATGTTGTTCGGGTGTCTTCCTTTCCAGCTCTGTGGGTCTGGGTGTTATTGTTTTTACCCTATAGATTTGTAGTGCTCTTGTAGGATTCCAAGACCTCTCCTGGCCACTCAAGATCTGATCTGGGAGCTGCCCCCATCTAATATGGCGAGAATGTTGAGCCAAGATGGAGGCAGTCTGCTTTCAGTGCCAAGGTGTCTTGTGGGGTGGGGGGCTGGGTGATGGTGTTGTGCTGTGGGTAGGTAGCAGCTGAGTGGCCTGCATGGGAGCAGAGCAAAGTCTTGCAGATCTGCAGATGTGTTGATTGGTGATTCTGCTAATGTGCTCACGAGCCCTGTGTGGCTAAAACTTTGGACTTTGGGTTTTGGGAGCCAGGAGTCCTGCTCAAATCCAACAAGATGATTTTTATGGCGACTAGGTTGTCCTTACCTAGATCTAGGTGGAAAAATGGTAAAATATTTGGCCCTGTCCTTCCACAGGCCTCTGTCCCTATCTGCCCTCCACTGGACATTTATGTCATCCTCTGCCTTTTAGAGTCTGCATCAAGGTATTCCACTCAGATCTGCTGTCCCCAGATGGAACCCAACCCTTCAGCTTGACCTATGCCCTCTTCCATAGGCATACCAGGAAAAACAAGATGATCAATAACATAGCCTGATTCTGAAAGTTGGGTAACTCTGGTCTTATTCCTCCCTCTCTTTTCCCTGAGAGCTGCCAGCCTTAAACTTCTTCCCCTTTTGGTGACCATCTAATTCAGGATAGATTCCCAGGGCTAGGTTATAGGTGCTATCCCAAGGTAAAGGCAGATGCAGGCACTCTGAGTTACAGCCAGATCTTTATTCAAGGAAGACAGCCAAGAACTATATGTCAGAAATCAAGACAAGAGCCAAACACAAATGAGCTGGAGGTCAGTGGTCAAAGTCAGAGAGCCTACAGTACAGGGTTAGAGAGAATAGCAAAGCAGACTCAGGTCCTACCCTCCCTCTCTTCCCTGAGAACTGTCAGACTCAAATTTCTCCTGCTTTTATTTTCTGACAGCATTAAAGAAGAGAGTTCAATGGAAGTTGAAAAGCTACAAAGTGCAGTATCTTTGGGAGGACTGTTTTTATTTTACAGCAAACCTTTATGAAAAAAATTAAGCATTCATCAGGCAGCAGGAAACTCACAGGCCATAGCCCCTATGGAGGCATAGGAGGCATGGCATTCCTAACTGGCTTCAGAAGTGAGTTTGTTCTTAGCTGTCAGGCTGACTCAAAAGGCCCATGGGAGGGTAGAGGTCAACCTCATATCCAGTATTTTCTGAACTAGATTAAGTTTCAGATAGTCTATCCTATTTTCCCAATATATAAGCCCATTTGGGTCTTATTCAATGCAGTCATTGTATTAAATATGATTATAGATATTCACTTATTTAATTGTTTTTATTTTGACAATATTGGTTTGACTATGTAAAATACAGCCTTAAATCTACTTATTAAGAGAATGTGCTCACCACTGTCCCAGCCATAGGGTCGTAGAACCGCTCGAGGAGCTGGACCACTGTGCTCTTCCCACAGCCACTGCTGCCCACCAGGGCCAGTGTCTGGCCCTTCTTCACCTCCAGGCTTAACCCCTGAAGCACTGGCACATTTGGCCGGGTGGGATAGTTGAACACGACTTCATTAAATGTCACGTTTCCTTCAAACTTCTCCTAAAAATTTTTACAATACTATAAGGATAATTGGTCTGGTAATTACTGATTTCAAAACTGTAGCTACAAAAACATGAAATGTATATCAATATAACAATGGCATCAGTTTATATTGATAGTAAGTTGTTATTATATAAAACCAAGATGGGCAATAGGGGTACAGTCAGATTAGACAACACATCATTACAGAAAAGTATTGTCTAAACTCAATTTCTGGTTCACTTAAGACAAACATGTAACTTTCCCAACTGTTGTTCTGAGGTTGCAGTTAAGCCCATAGCCAAAGGTTCAAAAGCTTAAGAAATGTAATACAATATCTATATAGAGTTTCAGCAGACAGCTCCTGTATCAATCCCGGAAGCTTCTTTATCTCACTCTCCTCATCTCACTTGACAGGCACAGCAGTTTTCTTAGAACATGAAATACCTTGTAAATTCCCCAAAGGATTGGGTAACCTCCAGTCTTTTTACCTACATTGCTTCTTGGACATCAAGCTCACAGCAGCATGTGTGACACAAAGAACACTCTTTGTAGATTCTAAAATATAGGATTATTACTTTCATTGTGAATAAAGTGACCTTCTTACCACTTATAACTCAGCCATTATAAAATGTGATTAAAATAAAATTGCAAATCATATCAACATGACAGTATTTATGCCTATTCCTTCATGTAGAAATGATTACTACATTTTTGTCAAAATTATTTGGTTCTAATATATCTGGTTTTACTTTTTAAAAAGCTTTGATATGATAAAATTCAGAATCCTTGAAACCTATGAAATGGTAGGAAAGGTAGCCAACTATTAGCCATATAAACAGCACAAATAAGTATATGTTGGTGTAACCACCACCAGTTTATCATTCAGTTACAATCTAGCAGACAGAAAAAAATTAAACATTTATCAGGCAGCAGGAAACTCACAGGCCATAGCCCCTCTGTACTGTAGCTGTCAATCAAAGGTTGTCTTTCAAATAGCTTGAATAAATGGGCTGCAGACAGTTTGGCTTTAGCATAGTCTGGTGCAAATGAACTAGCATGTCCTAGAGCCACTGCGCCAAACACAATCGCCGAAAATACCCTAGATGGAAGTAGAGGAATTAAAAAGTTAGCTTATAAAATTAGCTCCACAATCTTTGAAAGCCCAAAGACATATCACTCACTAGTATTTATCTTGTTACTCCTTAACAATCCTCTTCCCCAACCCACTTTTCCATGAAATTCCAGTAACAGAAGAAATCCAGATGAAAACAAGACCCACTGCTTTTTTTCTCTGTTCACTTTCCAACTTCTATAGGAGCCCCTGATTGTCTAGAGTTAATGTAATCATCCAAGGTTCTTCACTGTCAGGAAATGACTAATAACCAAATCTGATTGTGATCTCAATTTTAGCTTCTTTTTTGGATGGAAGGAACTAAAGTACAAAATACTGTAGGGGCTCCATCAATTCCACACTAGGAATATTATTCCCTACTAAATCTATAGCCCTGACTTCCAGTTTAAGGTTTCTTCAATACTACAATATAAATAATAATAATCACTGTAGTCAAATAATTTTTATCAGGAAGACATTTATAGAAAATTTCATCTAAAAGCTTCAGAATACATTTTTTCATTAGTACATGGACTTTCTCTAGAAGAAACCATATATTAGTACACAAAACAAGAATGAACAAGTTTTGAAAAATGACATCATATCTTTTCTGATTACAATGGAATAAAACTAAAGTCAACACCAAAGAAATTTTAGAAATTATACAAATGCCTGGAGTCTGAATAGCACTCTTGGTCTGTTCAGAATGGGTTATCAAGGGAATCAAAAGGGGAATTTAAAATTTTTGCAAAGAGAAAGAAAATAGAAACACAACCTTCCAAAATTTGTGGAATGCAGCAAAAACACTCAGAGGGAAGTTTATAATACTGAGTGTCTATATCAAAAATAGAACCATTTCAAATAAAAAACTTGACATATCTCAAATACTTAGAAAAGCAAGAACAAATCAAACCCAAATTAGTAAAAGGAAAGAAAGATCAAAGCAGAAATAAATGAGACAGAGACTGAAAAAAAAATCACTGAAACAAAGAGTTGGTTCTTTGAAATGATAAGCAAATAGATGAAACTTTAGCTAGACTAACCAAGAATCCAAAAAAAAGGGCCTAAGAAACAGATATTTCCACTGATACCACAGAAATACAAAGGATTATTATGAAAAACTACATGCTAACAAATTGGAAAACCTAAAAGAAATGGAAAATTTCTGGATATGTATGGTTCTATCAAAACTGAACGAAGAGGACATAAACCTGAATAGACTGATAACAAGTAATGAGATTGAATTAGGAATAGAAAGTCTCTCAACAAAGAAAAGTTCAGGGATAGATGGCTTTGCTATTAAACATCCAACTTTTAAAGAAGTTACACCAATTCTTCTCAAATTATTTCATGGGCTTAAAAGGGATGGAACTCTTCCAAACTCATACTATGAAGCTAGCATTACCTTGTTACTAAAACCTGACATGGACACAACACACACACATACAAACACACACACCTTATAGATCAATATCCCTAGTGAACATACATGTAAAAACTCTCAACAAAATACTAGCAAATGAAATTCAACAACATATCAAAAAGACTGTACCCCATGATCAAACTTGTTTCACCCTAGTGAAGCAAGATGGTTCAACATAATATATCTCATCAACTGTATGAAGGATAAAAGTCATTTGGTTATCTCAATAGATCCAGAAAATGTATTTGATAAAATTCAGTGTTGCTTCATGATAAAATACTTGAACACATTAGGTATAGAAGGATCATTCCTCAATACAATAAAGGCTAGAAGGATCATTCCTCAATACAATAAAGGCTATATATATGACGAAAGCACAACCAACATGATACTGAATGGGGAAAGGCTGAAAGTACTTCTTCAAAGAGAAGAAACAAGACATGTGTGTCCACTCTCACTGCTTTTTTTTTTTGTACCAGGGATTGAACTCAGCAGCACTCAACCACTGAGCCACATCCCAGCCCTTTTTTATATTTTATTTAGAGACAGGGTCTCACTGAGTTGCTTAGCGCCTCACTAAGTTGCTGAGGCTGGCTTTGAACTCTTGAGCCCTCAGCCTCAGATTCCCAAGCTGCTGATATTAAAGGCATGCACCACTACACCGAGCCTCCCACTGCACTTATTCAGTATAGTACTAGAAGCTTTAGCCAGAGCAGTTAGACAAGAGAAAGAAATAGGCATACAAATAAAGAGGGAGGAAGTAAAATTATCCTTGTGTACAGATGATATGATTCTATACATAGAAAAACCTAAAGGCTCCACCATAAGTACTATACTGATAAATAATTAAGTATACTAGCAGGACACAAAAATCAATGTACAAAAATCAGTAACTTGTCAGGCCTATTGGTAGAGGTCTTTTCTAGCACGCACATAGTCCCTGATTTCAATTCCTAGCACCACACACACACACACACATACACACAAAATCAATAGCTTTCTATACACCATTAATGAATGCACTGAGAAAGGATAATGAAAACAATCCTTTTCACAGTAGCTATAAAATAAAATATCTAGGAATAAACTAGACCAAGAAAGTTTATTCCTACTCTCTACAACAAAAACACTGATGAACAAAATTGGAAGAAGATTCACACAAAAAAATGGATAGATCTCAGAGCAGAGGGATAGGAAAGGGGAGGCAATGCAGAATGATTTCTTTAAAAATCATGTTATGTGCATATATAAGTATACCACAAGGAATTTCACCTTTATGCAGAAGTAAAAGGAACTAATCAAATATAGATAAACAGATGAACGAAAGGAAGTCTAGTAGAGGAAGGAGAATAGGGGAGGTGAGGGAAAAGTGGGGTATCATGAACTGAAATAGATTTCCATGCATGCACAGGTTTGTTGGGATGAACCCAACTACTATGTGTAACTACAAAACTTTCATTATAAAAAGTATAAATAAAATAAAATAAAAAGAAAAGAGCCTTCAAGTTCATGGATTATAAAAACCAATATTGTTAAAATGTCCAAGCAGCTCAAGGAGATCTAAAGATTCAATGTAATTCCCATCAAAATACCAATGGCATTCTTCACAGAACCAGCAAAAACAATTCTAAAATTCATATAGTAGCACAAAAGATTCAGAATAGCCAAAGCAATTTGGAGCAAAAAGAATCAAGCTGGAGGCAACATAACAACTAATTGAAGACATTCTACTGAGCCTTAGTAACAGATGCATTGTATTGTAATAAACACAAACACATAAACCAGGGGAAAAGAATAGTGATCCCAGAAATCCACACATCCACAGCCAACTGCATCTAAACAAAGACACCAAAAAAATACACTGGAGAAAGGACAGCACCTTCAACATATGGTGCAGGGAAAACTGGATCTCCACATGCAAAAGACTGAAACTTGATCCCCTTCTCTCACTCTGTACAAAAATCAACTCCCAGTTCATCCATCAATGGCCTAAATGTTAGACCTGAAACTCTGAAACTGCTAGGAGAAAACAGAGGAGACACTTCAACACCCTGGTACAGGCAATGGTTTTCTAGATAGGAAAGAGCACAGGAAACTAAAGCAAAAATTGACAAACACTTCTGCACAATGAAGGAAACAACAGTGAAGAGAGAATCTACAGAAAGGGAGAAAACACTTGCCAAGTGTTCATCTGATGGAGGATTAATATCCAGAATAAAAAAAGAACTCAAAAACTAAAACAACAAACAAACAAACAAATAGTAATCTACTTTTTAAAATTGAAAAATGACCTGAAGACACTTCTACAAAGAAGAAATTAAAATAACCAAACATGAAATAATGTTCAATATCATCAACCATCAGGGAATGCAAGTCAAAACTACAATGATATTCCATTTCAATCAGAGTGGCTATTATTAATGAACAAAAAACCCAAATGCTAGCAAGGATATAGAGAAAAAGGAACTCATATACTGTTGATAGGAATGTAAATTATTGCAGCCAATATACCATTATATAGAGGTTACTCAAAATAGATCTACCATATGAACCAGCTATTTTTCTCCTGTGTAAACATACAAAGGAGGTGAGACCAGCATATCCAAGAGACACTCGAGTGCCCATGTTTATTGCACCTGTGTTTACCCTATCCAACAGCCTCAGTGCCCATCAACAGATGAATGGATAAAGAAAATGTGGTACATATACACAATGGAGTGTTATTCAGTGTCATAAACCATAATGAAATCCTGCCATTCACAGCAATGTTTATGGAAATGGATAATATTATGGTAAGTAAAATAAGTCACATTAAGAAAGACAAGTACCACATGTATCTCATATGTGGAAGATAAAAAAAAAAAAAAAAAAAGTCGACCTGAAAGTAGAATAGTGACTACTAGAAATTGGGATGGTGAAAAGGAGAAGGAGAAAAAAATTCACCTGGAATTGATCGATGCACACTATATGCATTCATGGAAATATCACAGTGAACTCTATTAATATGTACAATATGTGTTAAATAAAAATTTTTTTAAAAGCATTTTTTTTTGTGGGAAGTAAGCCTTTACCAGAAGTAGCTTTTCTTCTGTAATTAAAATAATTACCCTCAAAAGATAGTTGTTCTCAACTGAAGGACCAATTATATGCTCTTTAAGGAACATATATTGAATATGACAAGTTGTAGGAAGGGCTAAAGATCCTGATTTACATCTCCACAAAGCAATTTACTTCTGATACAAGAGTTCCCAGGAGAGAGGTTGGGGTGTCATTATTTTGGTTTGTTTGTTGTTTAAGTTTTTATCTCCATAATTTCTAAATTCAAAATATTGGAGGTATGGATGGGGGTGTACTAAGGCTCTCCCTTGATGATAAGGTTAGTTACCAAATATTAACTTATTTTTTAATATCTTTATTATATTTTATGTGATGCTGAGGATCGAACCCAGTGCCTCACGCATGCTAGGCGAGCACTCTACCGCTGAGCCACAACCCCAGTCCCCCAAATATTAACTTTTATAATAGTGATAAACAACCCACATATGGCTTCCTACTTTCTCTACACAAGCTATTATCTAGTTTTAACATGAAAAATTAAAAAGCTGTATTCCAATTACCAAGAATTTAACATTTCAATGATTAAAAAAAAAGCAACCATTTTTTTTTTCAGTGATATATTTCTAAACAATAAAAGCTATACTCTGAGATGATATTCCCTTTGTCTCTCCAAAATCAGTTTCCATTTTCTACCCTTTGCCACCACCTTGTACCAATCTACTCCTGGTCCTGGGAGGCTGAACTTCATCTAAAGGTTTTCTTGTCCTCTGGGCCTGATAAGGCAGATAAGGAAAGGCACTAGCAGGGAATGGGAGTGCTGAAGGAATGAGGCTGTGCTCTTTGTTTCTTTGGTTCCTTTCTTGTAAGGATTGCTTGAATGAGGCTGTCCCTCCACCAAAGACGGAGGAATAGCTCCATGCTTAAGAGAATGTTCTGGTCTTTACCTCCTCTTGTCCTTTAGGGCTTGTGGTGGCAGCAATTTCTAACTGGTTACTCCTGGGTACTATGTACCTTCACACTTCTCACACCTCTGTTAACAGATTCTTCATGGAACTCCTTAATTACCCCATTTAAGCTGCCATTTTGTCTCCTGCCAGGATCTTGATTGACAAAGATTAGGTATATATTTTTTCCATGCTTTATTTTAATTTTGGATGAAACAAAAGAAGAGCTCTTTCTTAAATATTTTCATTTTGTCTTGAACTTATTTCAAAAAAGGTTATTCACAATTGCTTTAAAATCATCCCATCAGAGTGGAAATGTGCCTAATGATCATAAAGGAGTGGTTTTCTTCTTTCAAGTACAAAATGTAATCTAATCAGATGTACTTGGCATTTTATAAAAAGAAGAATATGGCAATCAGAAACACTTTTGGTTAGCCTTCGAACCAAGGGAAAGGCGGGGACTAAGAGAAAAATGTTGGCAGAGCCCAGGCGTGGTTAGGAAGAACCTGGCTTTGCTGGACTTCACTCAAGCATTCCCATCCCATGGTCCAGGCCTTGCTTTGGTTGCAGATAAACAGCAAGCTATTTAACCCTCTATTTTCAGTCCATGGTCATCGGCGACTTTCTAGTTATATTTTCTTTCTGCCTAAATTCTACAATGAGAAAATCTGCTGCCCTCCTGACTGGGGTTCCACATATAACCAAAATTATGCTTTATGATCATTTTCACAGCTTGATTAATTTCAGTCCACTGGGATGATGAAACTGCACTTGGAGTGTTGACAAGATCAGACTTCTGTGCCTGCCAGGGTGAAGACTCTGGTAAATTTAACTCCCTGATGTCATCTTTGGACAAATGGGATTTTTTTTTCTTACTACAAATATTTGCATAAACCTATTGGAACTTTATCATAAGGTTAGTATAGAATAATCTTAATATTTTTAAAGCTACTCACAGAATAACATCTCTGAAGCGCATATGTCCATTCACAATGAGATAAGCACCAAATCGAAAGCAACCAGCATAGGAAAAATACATAAATGCTTGTGAGATACTAAAAGTGATTCCATAGATGTGTGCCTTCCTCACTGAATTCCTGAAAGGCAAGTAAGTATATGCATAATTAGTATATTCATAGCCATCTATTCAGACTTTCTTAGTATTGTATAGTAGAAAGAACACAGCTTCAAGAATCAACTAACTGGGGCTTAAATTCTACCTTTGGTTATAGGAGTTTGGTAAATGTTTCAATATACAAATCTTTCTCATTTGTACAGTGGGTATAATAGCTATAATGAGTAAATGGTTTCAGAACTAAATTCAGTAAAACAATATAAATGTCTTTTGTAGTGCCTAGCTCACAGTGGTTGATCAAATGATAGTCACTACTGCTATTATTATACATATGTAAATGAATAAACATAGTTGTGTCAAAAATGTAAACATAGTTGTGTCAAAAATTCCCAGAATGTCAAATACAGAACTAAAGTTTGAATCATCTGATGGTGATTTCTTTAATATTGTTGTTATCTGGTCTCCTGTATCTAGCTGTTATCTCTTACGTTGAAATTGATGTCTCAGATCCATAAAAGTTGTGTGTTTGAAGTTCATACAGATATACACCCAAAGTCCTCCCCACAAATAGATCCTGCCAACCTCATATATAATTTCTTTTTCACTATTTCTAATTAGACTTCATGCTATACTTTGGGCTTCCAAAACCTCCAAAGGAATCTTAATTTATTTACTCTCAAACCCATAGTGTTCCTGATTTGAATGGTATGACATAAGTGCAGTGAGCATGTTGTTGTAACATTTCACATGACTGAACAATTTGCAAGGTTATTGAATCTTTAATTATAAACAAATTCATAACTTGCTTCAGCTTGTTTTCCTCCTTAATTCTTTGAAGTTCAAAATAAATCATAGGGTCATAGGTAATAGAGCATGCATACATATGTCCAACATTGAATGGATAGAAAAATGTAACTGCATATTATTTTATAGTATTATACAAACTATACATAACTGAAGAAATGGAACTAATCAAGAATTTCAAGGATCCTTTTTAAATTTCAAGAATTCTTTTTAAATTTGCAAGTGTTCACACTAACTGTAGTCTGAAAATTGTTTCAGACTACAAAGTTGTAATCTAAGTTGTGTTCAGTTTTGTCAGTGTGACAACATATTCATTTATAAAATCAGGTCACAGTGGAGACAAGTACCACACAGACCAACTGGCAGCTTTTTGAAAATTGTTCATCTGTAAGCTAGTGAAATTAGTTGTGTGTCTTTGTCTTCAGGGTAGGTTGGATTGGGTCCTCATTCAGAGAACAAATGGCATACCTTTCTCTGAAATACACCAAATAACAAATTTCATCTTTGGATCAGTTTACCCACTCCAAAGAAAATAAAGGTTTGAGCAATTCCTTAAGAGAATGTTCATCCTGAATCATCTACATGGGTTATTTATGTAGCCTACACAAATGACTGAGCTGTTATGCAATTCTCTGTACCTTTTCACTCTTAGAGACATAATCTTACTGTTTTTATAAGAGGTATAAACATCTAATTCTAAGCCAGATGCAGTGACTCATACCTGCAATCCCAGCAACTCAGAAGACTGAGGCAGGAGTAGCATAAGTTTGAGACCAGCTTTGGCAACTTATTGAGACCGTGTCTCAAAAAATTAAAAGGGCTGAGCACTCCTGGGTTCAATCCCCAGCAACACACACACATACTCTAATCCTAAGCCACTTATATTCAGTTAGATAGTTATTGGAGAAAGTTCATCTTTATGGTCATTGTTTGAAGCAGCAGACTTTTAATTATCTTTTGGGAACACTGATTCAGCCTTGGGAAAGCACTGGGTTCTTAGTAATCTTTTGTTCGTTACCTGTAAGGCCCATACAATTTTTCGACATACATTGCTTCAAATTTTCTTTCTTGGGTCAAGGATACAACTGTCCTAATATTTTCTATTGCCTCTGTTGCAATCTGTAACAGAACAGACTTTCATTAGAAGAGGCATTTTAATTTCTGAAATAATTAAAAATACAAGGCTTAGGGCTCTGTCAAAAGTATCCTGAGGGTTCAGTTGAAGGGTTTTAGATTCCTTCAGTTAAAAGCAAAAGGCAGAAAGTGTTCTTCAATACCAGTTTTAGGACGAAACTGGTACCTCTGGTCATATTAAGTATAGTAGGTAAGTCTTTGTATGCTCAGGGAGGCCAATAGCTCACGAAATAGACAATGGCCTGGGCACAGAGGCCTGGATCTGTTCCTAGTCCTGCCGGAGAGTGGATACGTGACTGATCTCGGCTACAACCCCTTTTCTTTCTTCACCATGTCGAGTTCTTGAAGAGAGGATTAGGCTGTGGTTTCTAAAGGTTCACTGGAGATGCCAGTCATTTTCTCTCCTTGGAGAAGCTGTCTACCCACAAGAGGGGAGGCGTCACCTTTGTGAACAACTTGACCTTGCTTTAAATCCCTAATTAAACCAAGGACACTTGACTGATCTCGGTGAATCAGATCTGGTTCCCTGGAACAAGAGGCAAGTACCTGAACTGTGGTGCCAGAGGGAAATGTCACCATGTGGGTGTAGGAAGCTGGTCTGAATATAGAGCACTTGAGAGGAACAGTGTGTGGAAAGACTCAGACAACAGAACTTGTGGTTCAAAGAGCCAGTTCATATCATCTGTCTATACTTCCTGCACTTTGGGGTTTCTATACCAAACTGTTTTATACACAAACCAGCCAGATCAGTTTTCTGATTCTCACAGGCAAACCACCCTTAATGAACGTGGTCTGAGACTTAACTACTGAGTCTAAATCAGTTCTGCAGTTGAGTTGCCCAAACCATCAGCCCAGGAAGCATAAGATCTTAATTTTACATTTTGTCTTATCAGCTTTAAGACTTCTCTCAGTTGTGATTCTATAACCAAATAAAATCAAGATATCAAAGACTTTGGGCTGAATAGCTGTATATTATAATTGAAACATCTAATAGGTAGTAATAGCCAGAACACTGCTCCATGGATTGGCATGATCTCATTTAGCCTCCCAACAACCCTGTAGGGTACATATTATTCCTACTTTTAAAATTAGGGAACTGGGGATACAGAGAAGGTTCCCATTTGCTCAAACTTCTGGAGTAAATAAATAGGAGCACAAGGATTGCCCACCAGGCCATGTTCTGCCAAGTCTATGTTCTTAGCCACCATACTGTGTTGCTCCTACTTTGTAATTTACACAAAGAGAAACCAGTTGTGAACAACTTTATACTCAAATCTGGACTTTCTGGTCAAGGATTAACTGCTTGTGAACTAGCTCTGGTATAGCAGGCCCTCTAATCTCAGCAACTAGGTCTGGATCAAGACACTTACAAAAAGTTGAGGCTGTTTTCACTAAATAGAGTTAGGAGGAACAAGGCTGGGGAAATAAATTAGTAGACTGTGCCTAGTTGCACTTCATATCTCTTTGAGACTATCAAGTTACACATAGGCAGGCCCACCATTTTCTCATCACCCAGCAACCCATACCTTCATTACGAAGACCTTTTTGGAGAATTGAAATTAATCTGCACCCCAGGTAAATCGGTGCACTTCTTTCTGAACAAAGAGTGATGGTGGGGGTGTTCTATAAATGTCTAACCCCCATTCTGCCAGTTAACAGTTGGCTAAGAAAACAATATTGAACTATGATTGGAAACTTTAAATGTTGATTACCAGCAATTCTATCTCTCATTGTACATTTTTACCTGTGAGGTTAAAGTAGCTACTAAAAAATTAGACTGGTCAGTCTGAGTTATTCATTTCTGGATCCATAAAATAAGTTTCAAGAAGGAACTTGGCCAATATCTGACACAATTTCTCATTTCACTAAGTTAGAGAGTATGGGCCAGAGGAGTTGAGGATCTTCTCCAGCACCATACACTGAACAATGAAGCAGAGACTACAAACCCAGGGTATTTTGTTTTGTTCTGTTTGCAATACTGCTTAATTCTGCTTATTTCTACATGACTTAACTCCTGCCAAAATTTTAGCAATTTTTAGTATTACCATGTTTAACAGTTAAGACTATTATGTTAACTAGACTCAAGATGTGTTCTTTTTTTGTAATTTGTCTAAGGAAGGGTTATTTTCATTCTGATAATTTTCCCTTCTGAAATGTGGGAACAATCAGGGATGGTGGGGGAGGGAACAAAACTATAGGGGATTTTTTTTTTTTAAAGAGAGAGTGAGAGAGAGGGAGAGAGAGAGAGAATTTTAATATTTATTTTTTTAGTTTTCGGCGGACACAACATCTTTGTTTGTATGTGGTGCTGAGGATCGAACCCGGGCCGCACGCATGCCAGGCGAGCGCGCTACCGCTTGAGCCACATCCCCAGCCCCACGGTATTTTTTTTTAACAGTTAGTTGTGACACATGAAAGTGAAGAAAGTAATGCCTTAAAGTACCCACAAAACAACCAAGAGGATCTTCAAGAATTTGGAACACTTAGGGATTCACACACAGGAATCACACACTGTTCCAGAGAACTCTGACTCCAGGAAAGGACAGAACGTGCAAATGGAAGTGCTCTGGCTGAAACCTTGAGATGATACCTACGTTGCATGGAGTTGCCCTGGTGCCAGGTCAGGGTGGGGAAAGGTTTAATGGGACATAATTGGTTTAGTCGGAACATGTTTGGTTCTAATTCTACTCACCTTAATGCCTCACATTAAGGTGAATAGACATGCAACCCTGGAGGCTTTCTTCCCTGTAAGGTGGAGATACAGACAGTATCCCACCTCACATAACTGTAGAAAAGGTCAGGTTGCAGTAATGTTTGTGAGAGGGTTTTAAGTGTGGTGCTTAGAAACTATTACAATTTATATTCATTATCTGTTTTACCTCCTAATGTTTCAATAAAAGATAATATTTACATCCATAAGAGTAAAAATGTTTATGATTGTCATCTACATTTGATCAAATAAGTGTTTACTTGTAGAATTAGACACATTCAAACACCTATAAAGAGACTAGAGAGAAAACTTGGAAACTAGGCCAGGCACAGTGGTGCACACCTGTAATCCCAGCAGCTCAGGAGGCTGAGGCAGGAGGATTTTGAGTTCAAATCCAGCCTCAGCAATTTAGTGGGCCCTAAGCAACTCAACGAGACCCTGTCTCTAAATAAAATATTAAAAAGGCTGGGGTTGTGGCTCAGTGGTTAAGTGCCCCTGCGTTAAATCCCCAGTACCAAAACAAAAAACAAAAACAAAAACAAAAAAATCCCAAACCTTGAAAACTAGACTTGAATCCCAGCTCCACCTCTTTTCCACCCCTGCACTGGGAATCAAATCCAGGCCTTGCACATGCTAGGCAAGCCCTCTACCACTGAGCTACACCCCTAATCCCATGCCTCTAACTTCTGCTTGAAACTCAGGCTCCACATTTAAAAAAAAACATGGTATTATCCTCACCTGCTTCCTAGGGAGGTGGAATGAGTTGGTGCATATAAATAGGACAGTAATTGGCACACAGTAAGGCTCAAGTAATGTTAGCCCAATTGCCCCACTAGTTAGAACCACAGATCTGAGGCATTACTGCCACCTGGTGGCTTCCAGCCTTAAAGATAGAAATCACAGCCAAGAAGATCAAACAATTGTCTCCTAAGCACAGCAGAATGTCTGACTTTCAACAATTCCCTTTTATTCACTGCTTTAAAGTCTCTTTTTCTGTAAAACAGGGTGACATTTGTTCTAAGAATGGCATCAGGCCAGGCGTGGTGGCACATGCCGGTAATTCCAGCAGATCAGGAAGCTGAGGTAGGAGGATCACAAGTTCAAAACCAGCCTGGGTATATGTAACTCAGTCATTACATACCCCTGGGTTCATCAGGGGTACTTGAAGTAAAAATGAAATGCATTTTGAAAATTCAGTTCTTTATAATAACCCACATGTTAAGTGCTTTCTACAAGCTAAAAGATTTATAGTAATCTCATTTTTGAGTTCTAGGCATTGTTAGTAGGTAAAATATTTCATAAATTGTTTAAAATGACTAGTTTAGTGAGCATAAACATTAAAATATGTGTATTGTAATAATTCAAATGGAATGTATAAAAACAATAGTTTCACTAATTGAAACCTGATTTAACCCACCTTTCCAGCAGTTTCCAGTTCTTTTTTATCCCTTTTGGCATTTCCAGCCAACATTTTCATTTCAACAATTCCTGAGAGAGCAATAATTGGAACAACTGATAGCAGCAAAAGGGTTAATTGCCAACCATAGATAAATGATATGATGATACCAGTTCCGAGGTTAGCTGTATTCTGTGCAATTAAAGCCAGCCTGGTTCCCGTGGCCTGGAAGAGAAGAGGAATAGAACACTGTAGGTGAAGTTCCAAAACCATGGTCAGCATGGTGCAAGGGTTTTGTGCCTGCACTAACATTCCCTCTTTTTCTCCAATAATCCCAAACACCTGTGCTTAACTCACGATGCTCTACAGGTCAGCTTTGTTATCCTCTAGCATGTTCCTCTTTTCCCATGTGACCAACATTATAGCACCAAGTTATCTACCACTCTGCTGTGGATGGATAGTGGGGACACATGAACTTTCTCACACAGGCACCATTCAAAGAGGAAGCCGACCCCAATATACTCTAGTAATTTTAAAGGCCATTTGCTTCAAATGTGAATGAGAAATTAACACACCTCCAGAGACCGTGTTACAAAGCACACATATTCTAAGAGACTGTCTATCACAGAGCACATATAAGATTAAATTAGTGTACCACTCAGAAAACGAGGGCCACTTGTCACCAGTACAGGGGACTCACTGGCATACATTTTCTCCTCTCTTCTGTTGTGTGGCAACAGCAAACTTGAGAGTAGCCCTCCTCTGCTTCCATGGCAGGACCTAAGCCAGTCAGGGCATAGCCTTCCCCTGAAGACAGTTATCGTTATTGTTTCAGGGCTGGACATGTGAACCAAATCAGTTCAAATCAGGTTTAAAGGGAGGACTTTTATTTGGAGGTTGAGACAGTTGTTCACTCTTTCCCTGCATGAGAATAAGGAAGACCATAGCTCTAAGACTGCTACTGGTAGTCAATCTATGACCAAAGGGAATGAGCCTAGGGACTAAGTCAGCACTGAGGAGGGAACTCAGACCATGCAGACAGAAGGAACCTGGGTTCCTGATGAGGTTTTTGAGCTGATGGATCAATTAACCCAGAAGTCTAACCTTCCTCTATTTAGGCCTGTTTGAGTTGGGTTTTCTTCTATTTCCAGCAGAAATCATCTTAGCAGATGTAGCTATGCTGTATGTATTTTGTTTGTTTTTAAAGAAAAATACAAATAAAGTATAGAATACATACTCCTTGGACTTGGGCAGCATCCGTGGCAAGTCTTGTAGAAAGTGCACCAGTACTGTTTTTGTGATCATCAAACCAGCTCATGTCCTACGGTACAAAATATACTTTTAAATTAGGTCAAAATTAAATAAGCAAAGAAGATCAGATTAAAAAGAAACTCCCAAAGTTTCCATGCAGAAGAAATATCCACATTGGACTTGGGTACTGAATTTTAAGGGAGACCCTGCTTGTGATATGCAGTCCTGTCCAACCCTGAGCACATCTTGCTCACACACAGTCCACTAGGCCCCACCTCCCAGTAGCTTTTTGGTGAACTGGGACATCTGTGGCAGGGCTCATCCACTGCCAGCTTCACCATGTGGCATTTAAGCCACCCAATCATCACAACTTGTACCATGGACACTTCTGCCTCAATAGAGGGTCCTCTGTCATAAAGAGTGGTAGTGTCATGTGGGAAATGCCCATCTTATAAATTCCAGGCAGTAGAAATTAAGCCCTGGTTTCTCACCATATTTTTGTTTTGTTTAAGAGTGTGTCTTAGATTTGATTTCAATTATAAGCTACTCACCCACAGCATCTTTTACCTTCATATGAAAGAATTTTCTCTACCTAACAAGAGTTTAAAAGATGCTGAAGAAAAAGATTTATCAACTCAGACTTGCTCAAAATGTAATACCTGCTATGTGTGCTTGTGTGAACAAGAAAATCAATTCCGGTCAATAGGACTGGAGACAGTCCTCTCTTAGGTCCTCTCTATCCAAATACAGAATTCATGTTTGCACATTTCCCCACACATCCTGCACTAAAATGCAAACTCACCAAAAAAGTAGAGAGTGAATTTTAGTGTATCAGCACTCTATCTGGTACATGATAAGTGATGTTTGAATTAATTAACAAGTGAATTAATGTCAAGCCAGAAACAAAACTTACTACCAACTGTGAAACTATCAACTGTGAAAACCTACAGTTAGTATGATCAGTTGTGGTACATGAACATGCAAGTTACCAACTACCTTTTCCTTTGTCCTTTGTATAAAGGCATCCTACAGTCTCCAATGACTGACCAGTGCTGGGTGTAGGGTCCACAGAAGAGATACAGGTCTTGAAATGATAATGTCCTCATGGATAGAGATAATTAATTTTAAAAATCTACTGAAATTAAGACTACTCCCATGAAGACCCTGAATATCTGGATATTGAGGGATTGGGACAATTTGCAGGATCCTGATCAATCCTTGCATGGATGCAGTGGAGGAAATATGCACATCAGTGTGCCAATAAGAACTTGAAGAGGCCTAAAATGAAAGAACTCTGAAAACCCAGAAGGCACTCGCCAGTACACACACTCACCTGTCTTAGCATTGCTTTAAAAGCCATGGACCGCAGCCTTGTGGTGAGGATCTCTCCAGCTTTCCCAAATGTGAAGCCCTGGGTGAGAAGAAAACGCTCTGTCCCTTTTGACTGTCACTAGCATTCTTACATGAATGCATATATTCATAATGACTTTTGTATTATTTATACATTAACTGATACATTCAAATAATAAAAGCCTAGGACCAAATATTAATTCAAAGTCCCAACTTAAAATGCATGCTCTGGTGAATAATTAGTATGCATTAGAATCATATGACTGAAAACCATAAAACTGTAGTTTTGGCTCTAAACCATTCTAAATAGGCTTATTTTTCAAAAACTTTCAAGATTAACATCTCAGTGACAAAGTTACCATATATAACTTTCAGTGTGTTCTTAATCCTTTCAATACAAGAGTTGAAAATGAAAGTAATGGAATTCTATATAGGAATACATTTTGACTCATGTGGTGCAGAGGGAGGATGTCCTTAATATTAAACTCCCAATGAGTTCTCTGATTCCCTGTGACAGCTCCACCAGCTTTCAGATTGGGGCACGATAAGATTGCTCTTCCCAAGCCTCCTTGTCAGGCACTTTCCCTCTTCCTAAACACCACGTATGGACTGCAGAGTAGCCCAGGTGTCTATCGCTGGGCTTGTTTCTGGGACATGTGGGATGGGTGGGCCTCCAGCTGTGCTGTGAGTGGGAAGGTAGGCATGTGGACGACACTCTTACACATCAGAACTCTTTACTAAGCAAGGAATCAGAGTGTGGGATGAGGCTGACCCATGTGCTCCTTATCTATTTCCTCCTCTCCTGCTTTTTACTGGCAGATTGCTATGCTTCAGCCCACTGTTCTGCAGTCCTTGAAACTCCACTCCCTGATGTGCCAGGGCTTGGGGTTGAATGAGGTCACAGAGATGCTACCAGCAAAGCAATGATTTCTAAATAAAAAGCTTGGCTCACTATCACCACTGGTTCAACAATGATAAGACAGAAGCACAAGGGGCGCAACCAGGAAACATTATTTTACTGATTCAATGGATTGTATTTGAAAGGCCAATGGGACGCCCACTGGGTTAATTGAGACAAAAGAGATTTGGTAAAAGTGTAATTAGGTAGAAATGAACAAATGCAGCAGGTGTGACTAGTTCTTTTTGGCCAAATGTGCAGTATGTGAATGCAATGTGTGTGTTCTTTCTAATAGTTCATCCACTAAGTAGGACAAATTAAAGTTACTTGATATCCTACAAAGAGTAACAACAGAAAAGGCTGCTGTACTGCCTCCTCCCCTCCCCCAGTTTGCAACTAGTTGCATTTAAGTGGTTCTTAGGTTCTGTAATGAGCTCTAGTCTGATTCCTTGATAATGAAGAGTTTGCTGAAGGCAAATGTGTAGCAAGTTCAGCGCACAGAGAAGTCAGGGTTCCTCCTGGTAAGGAGTCTTCCCTCTAAACCAGGCTTGTGCCAGTTGTTTTGCAATTTATTTCAGTCTAAGGATTTGGAGGCTCCATCAGGTCATAATTTTTCTATTGAATTTCAGACTTGATGAAAAGGGCAAATTATGGGTACTTACCTGAAGGAAAAAAGTAAAAAATGAAATAATTCCCAGACCTAAGAAAAGCAATGAGAACATGTTGCACTTCTGCTGCTTTATTGCATCATCCCCTGGTCCAAAAATCTATAAAAGAACATTAAAAATAACCATTTGGATGACTTGATGGACACTTGCTTATTACTCCCCTAAATAATGGTTTGAATGTCACATTTTTCAAAGTAGGTTTTGAATATGAATGTGGGAGTTTTCTAATTGTGATAAAATAGACATAAAATTAACCAATTTTTTTTTTTTTTTTGGTACCATGGATTGAACCCAGGGGTGCTCAACCACTGAGCTACATCTGCAACACTTTCTAAAATTTTTTTTTTTGAGACAGAGTCTTGCTAAGTTGCTGAGGCTGGCTTTGAATCTGTGATTCTCCTGTCTCAGCTGTCCAAGCGGCTGGGATTACAGGCATGCATCACTGTGCCCAGCATTTCATCCATTTTTAAGTGTACAATTCAGAGGCATTACAACATTCACGTGGTGCAGCCTTCCCAACCCTCCATCTCCAGAATTTTTCATCATCACATTAAACAGTGCCCCCCGCCCCATTCTCTTTTCTCAAAGCCCCTGGAAACCACCTTTTACTCCTTAGCTCTGTGAATTTGAGCACAGAGGATTAACATGGGCTGTGTACTGTGAGTGCTTCCACATTTTAGTGTTTGTCCCTCTTCCTCTGTACTCAATGCTCCCTCTGCTTGTCTCCTCCCTGCCTCCAAGCCCAGGCTCAGGGCCAGACCCAGCCCCGGCTCCAACCCTCCATGTCACTCCCTGGGGCCTCCTCTGACCATCCCATCTGAAAGAGCACCCTTTCTGTGCTCCTCTGTCGTCCTGTTCTCCTTTTAAAACACATGTAATCCATTGACACATTAGGTATATTGTGTGTATTTGCTTCGTATCTGCCACCTTGGTTTATTTTGTGTAGCACTATATATCTCCAGTGCCTAGAGAAGCACCTGCCATGTTGGAGATTCTCAAAAATGCAAATATAGTGGCTCTTAAATTGCAAGAGAGCCAGGGACTTCTTTGTTTTGAAATTTAATAGGATCTGGAGAGTGCTTTCTAATTTCTTGATTTTTTGGTTTATGGTCTTAATTGTAGACCCAATGTCCAATGTCACAAGACTAACAAACTCTTAACATGATGGAGGATGATTCATCCTTAACCAACATGTCTCTCTGATGATGGTTAGAGTTTGACTAATGTAGTTATACAGCATCAATCCTGTATTTGACACAGACAAGATATTTTGATAATTTCCTATAAGTATCACCCTGTGAATGCAATGATTGGATAGTGAGGTTTTGCTTTTAGTTTGGACTTCCCATGTCTTAGAAGGATTGCTAAAATAGTGATTTGGTAGCTATTATTTTATGAGTACTTACCACCCGACAGATACTCTTAAGTGCTTTCTACCTAGTTCCTTATATAATCTCTTTTAACCTTCAGCCATCCCATGAGGTAGGTTTATCTTATAGATGAAGAAATTCAGGGAAAGCATCTCACTAGAGTTTGCCCACATGTTCAATGGCAGGGCCAGACTACCACCAGAGCCTGGACTCATTAAACACTGTGACTTGAATGTTTCTTCTCCTCCAGTCCCTCCCAACTCCCTGTGAGATCTGTGCCAGCAACTCTCCACAAGCCAATGAGGATCATTGACACCAGTTTCACCCAAATGAAGAGAGCTAATTAGAATGCCTCTGCATTGATTTTGTACTTTATAAGTTCATTTATATCATGATTTAGAACAGTTCAAAGGCTACTTTTCTCTTTCTTTTAGAGCCTACCTCAAAAAGGAGTTAAGAATTTTGTCTTAGTTTAATTTAGGGCTTCTTGACTCCAGAATGGAGCCAGTTGGGTGAGGTTGGGATGAGGAGCAGCTGATAAACTGACTCAATTAAAGCTGTTGTGATGCTTTCAAACTTACTGCTATCATCTCTGAAAATATGATGGAAAATGCTGGCTGAAGTGCTCCATTGGCAATGGCACAGACTGTTCCCACCACAAAGTAGGGCCATTCTGTTTTATTCAGTTTCAGGACCTTCAGAAAAGACACGGGTGGCACATTTTCATCCTAGAATATATAAATATCAGGACAAACTTGTGATAACACAGCCGTTACTGGACTTTGGAGACATAGAAAAAGCATGAACATTGTCCTCAAGGATCTTGCAAACTAAGTGTAGAAAATAATCAGCAGAAATAATAGAGAGTAAGATGGTATGTTACAAAATATTAACAAAGCCCACTGAGGACACAGCACCAGCTGAGCATGAATCATTCACCCGACAGGCAATCTTTACAGTATGACTAGTTTTCTTTCCTCCTCTCAACAGATTGACAGGTAGCAGGATCTGGGCACAACATGCCCTGGAATCCAAGACTAGCTCCGAACTTATACAACTCTGGGTCCAGGTGACTGTCATGACTGGGCCACATGAGTGGAACTGCAGTTTTTTCATAATGATTATGCAGTCCTGCTTCAGAGTCAAAGGAAACAATACACATGAGTACATGGGTCAATGTCCTTATAAATGTAGGGCCTTGCACATGCTAGGCAAGTGTTACATCTTCAGACCTTTGTGAGACAAGGTCTTGCTAAGTTGCCTAGGCTGGCCTCAAACTTGTGATCCTCCTGCCTTACTCTCCCAAGTACCTGGGATTACAGGTATGCATTATCACTCCCAGATCAGGACACCATTATTCATTAACCAAAGAACATGGGCTTGGTCTTCTCACTACAGAACCCTGCCTAGTACATGCTTCCCAACTCAAAAACAAACAAAAACAACAAAAAATTAATTTTGCCCCTTTTCTTTTATCACTGTTTCCTGGGCAGATACCTCCTATTTCATAGCTTAGTTTATGGTGTAATTTTTTTGTTCATTTTGTTCACATAGCTCCTTTTCTATTTTTTTTTTTAAACTAAGGATTGAACCCAAGGGCACTTAACCACTGAGCCACAACCCCAGCCCCTTTTAAATTTTATTTTGAGACAGGGTCTTGCTAAGTTGCTTAGGGCCTTGAAAAGTTTCTGAGGTTGGCTTTGAATTTGCCAGCCCCCTGCCTCCCTCATCCTCCTGAGCCCCTGGGATCACAGGCATGTACCACCGCACCTGGCTAGTATGTGAATATTTAAAAAGTGGGGACTATGTCTTTATATTCTTAGAAACTAATCCAATTCCTGGCACATATCATAGCAAATGCTTAACTAAATGTCTGGTCCAGCATGAAGGATTTAGGTCTCATAAACAATATTCTGACTGCAGAAGCAGTTTAACATTAAACTAGAGATATAGGTAGATTAAATCCTATGGCCTTAAGGTCATTTAGTAGGTTTTATTTATGTCTACGAAACAGAGAATATAGAATAGATTCCACTCAACTCCTTTCTTTCAAATTACCCATTTTATCTATTTTTGTATCGTAGGGATTTTTTTCCCTTCCTAGTTAAAATCACCTTTAAGTCCTGCTCTCCAGTATGATAAATGAGTCTCTTCCTCAGATTGCTGCTCTTCTTCAATGCACACAAACAGGCCTTCCCAGGTCCCTCTAGTCAGACTTCATCTCTCCCTTTCCTTTGGCATATTATTTATCCTTCTATGATGGTATTTAGGACAATCTTGTTGAACGTGGCTTTTTTTTTTCCTCCTCTCTCCTCTGTGCATTTCTTCAAGAGATGTGCTCCTCTAAAATACTGGCCTTTATAAATATTTAGCAAAATGCCTCTTTCAATAAATAAGGAAATGAAAAGTAGATAATTCCATAGCCCAAAGGGGGGAATTGCTTATCCTCCTTATGATAAAGAAGCTCCACAATAATACAACCATCATTCATTCTTCTTTCTGTAAACATACCAAACATAAGACCTCTGAGTGGCTCCTGTAATTTCTTCAGTATGTAACATGTGGGCAGAGAGATAGGAATGCAATGAACTCTCGGTAGGATTAGTCTTCATGCTAACACAACAGTAAAAATAAACTCAGCCTTTATCAACAAATAGCATCAAACTATACCAGAAATATACTTGAGTTAAGGAAATATCTTTTCTGAGGATGTATCTCCTCCCTATTATAAACTTATTTCACTTAATAATATCCTAAGTCTTCAAGTAGGGAGTGTTGCAGAATATATAATTTTGCTATTTCTGGATTTAAATAAGAGTATTCTCAGCTAATTCAAAGTGTCAATGCATATGGCAAAGAGATTCAGTTTTCCACATTCCCTTGTAGCTGGGAATGGCCAGGTGCTTAATTGATGACAAATGACTTCTAAGTGAAAGTACTTTTGGAAAATCTCTTTGTTTCTTCCTGCTATCTGGAATGTGGAGATGATGACTAAGAGCTTCAGAAGCCATCATAGATTATGAAGTGTCCTGAGGATGGAGGCTATGTGTCAGGGTAGTGAAGATAAATATGAAAGGAGCCTAAGTCCCCAGTAAACGTGGAAAAAGCTTTTGGACCTTGCTTTTCACCTGTAACAAATGGAATCATACCTAACAGATGATGCCAATACCAGGACTTCTTACTTTAGACTCGTCTTATTATCTCTGGGTCTCAAAGATGAATGAGATCTTTAATTTTAATATTAAGCCTCTCAGCACAAAGACTACATTTTCTTTCTTTTTTTTAATATTTATTTTTCGGTTTTAGGTGGACACAATATCTTTACTTTACATTTATGTGGTGCTGAGGATCGAACCCAATGCCTTGTGCATGCTAGGCGAGCGCTCTACCGCTGAGCCACAACCCCAGCCCCAAAGACTACATTTTCTGATCTATTTTTTCCATTAGAAACCCATTTCTGATTGGAATTTCATTCACTGGTTAAATACATTTAAAATGTGAAATTTCCTTTTTCTTTTCTTTCTTTTTTTTTATTTTTTGTTTAAGAGTATGGCTCATTGTAGGAATTATCTGTGCTTGAAAAATATTTGCAAGGTTAAGAAGTTTAACAGCAAAATTATAAAGTAATAGACTTAATTTAAGTGAAAAACAACTTACAAGTTCATTGGTTTCTGCATCAAGGCCATTCTGATGCTTTTGTGAATTCTTGATGCTTTTGTTAGTAGAATTCCTAAATATGCGAGTTTTCCAGCCATTTGGAGCCATACCAGTGTTAGCCTTTTCTTCATTTAGTTCAACTACGAATTCTTCTGACTGGATATGATTTCCGAATGTCTGAAAGAAAAACAAAATACTAACTAAATCATGTGTTTGTGTATAAAAATGGATGTAACCTTCAAATTCAGAACCATAAAGCAATTATAAATATTACACATGTCAAGAGTTTTAGATTCCACACCAGCTTCTCAATCAAGGTTCATTGGGAAACTATAAAGAAGTGTTGCAAACAAATAAAAAGTTAAAATAATAATAATTTTTAAAGTGTTGCAATACTCAGAGAAGGTTAAAAATGAAACATTAAACTCAATATAAATAATGTGAACATTAGAGTATATGAATATTTTCTAAAAATTTAAAGATACATTTTTCGTAATCCAGCAGGTGTTCAGAAATTTCCTCAATATGAAAGAATCCAGAAAACATGTCATAATCACCATAAAAGGGAAGAATAATAAATAGAAGCATTACCAGGACTCATTATAAAAGCTCCAAAAAAGGAAAATTAAATTAAAGGGCCAGGTCACTATTCACGGGAGACAATTAAAACTGCTGTCCTCACCTGGCTGAGTGCAATCATCTTCCTTCCCCCTTTGCAGTCCTGTTCTGACTCATACCTCACCCCAGGTGAACTGATGGGCAGGCTCAGCCTCATTGACAGCTTTCAGATCAATTCTTAAGGACTTCTAGTTCACAGCCTGGTGAAGGAACAGCCAACCTGGCTGGAGTTGGACTTTAGGTCTTGTTCCCTATTTGTTTCTTTCATGTCCAAGTACACATCTTAATAGTTTGTCCAGGACTTTAGTCTTCATACAAGTACCTTGTTCTTGCTCCTCCCCTTTAGTTCTGCTTCAAATCCAATGCTTGGCTAGCCCCTTACTGCACCTGAAGTAGCGTGTCTATCATCACCTCTTATCCTCGCTTTCCAGCTGTGTTTTTGACTCTTGACAGAATATTATGCATGTGATTATATATTGCCTTGAACTAAAAAGGAGTATATCTGCTTGGTGAACTTCCTTACTCACTCATTGCTGAAATGTTGTTTTTTTTTTTTACAGTCTCCCAGCCAAAACCCAACCTGGGCTAAAGCATTAATCTTATAACTGGTCTACTGCAATCTCACTTCCATCTACTCTCATGCTGCTATCATATTCATTTTCCTAAAGGACAACTAAGAAAATCAATCACACCCTCCCACTACCTGCTCAAATCAGAGCCTCCAAAATCTAGCTCATGGCAAGTCAAATTGGACCACCTCTCTTGAATGCCTCCCCTTCTCTTTCCCTCCTTTTGTAAAATTATCCAGGCTATCAAGATGAGAGAGAGATCCAGCTGGGCACGGTGGAGTATGCCTGTAATCACAGCAGCTCAGGAGACCAAGGCAGGAGGATTGAAAGTTTTAGCCCAACCTCAGCAACTAAGAGAGGCCCTAAGCAATTTAATAAGACTCTGTCTCAAATAAGAAATGAAAAGGGCTGGGGATGTAGCTCAGTGGTTAAGCACTTCTGGGTTCAATCTCTAGTATCAAAAAAAAAAAAAAAAAAAAAGAGAGAGGCAGTCCATCTCAATGGACAATTCTTTAAATAATTCCATTCAGATCTTAGCCTCCTTCTATGATCAAATTACCATCACCTGTCTCACAATATTTTTCTTGTGCCTATCTAAGGCACACGGTTTAGTTGGTGTTGGATGTTTCAGTTAAGAGGTCTTTTAAGCTCCAAAGTCAGGACGGTCACTTTTCACCAGGTAATACAAAGCATATGTTTAAAACTTGTAGCCCTCATTTCTTCTTCTTTTTGTTTTTTTTCTGTATATTTTGTTTTATTGGCTCATTATAGTTTTCCATAAAGTGGGATTCATTTTTACACATTCATGCATGCACACAATTTAGCAATGTAACTTGGCCACTATCATTTCATAGGATTTCCCCTTTCTATCCCCCGCCCACCTACAACAGTGCTTTCCACTAAGGGGTAAGAGTTCTATCGACAAGTCCTGGGCTTCCCACAGTCTCTCAAATGCTGTCCAGTCTTTGAGTAGAGAATGATTGGTTTTGAGGACATTCTATGTAAGCATTTGTCTGGGAAGGACTTTAATAACCCTCATTTCTTATATTCAAACATATTTCAAATGGCTCAAAAATTTAATTGTAAAAAGTAGAACAAATAGGGGCTGGGAATGTGGTTCAGCAGTAGAGAGCTCACCTAGCATGCACAAGGCATTGGGTTCTATCCTCAGCACTACATAAAAATAAAGGCATTGTGTTGTGTCCATCTACACCTAAAAAATAAATATTTTTAAAAAGTAGAACAATTAGTGCTGAAAGGAAATATAGGTGAACATTCTTTCTAAGAAAACCTGAAATTCTGAAGCATGAAGAAAAAAATAGATAATTTGATTTTATACAATTTTAAAGCTTGTTTACTGCAGCCAAACAAATAACAAAGGAAAACTGGAAATATATATATATATATATAGCCTATGAACATGTGAAAAGATGCTCAATTTATGAATAGAAGAAGAAATCGGGAGGTAGTGTCTAGCTCTTTTAAGCTAACAAGATGAGAAATAAATTCTAAATAACTGTCAGTAACTATTTGTAGGGTTTAGATTATGGCGATTTTCAAATTTCTAAGAGATATAGGTTTGAATATTTCAAAATGCTTAGACTTTAAAAAGTAAGAATATATCAGAAAAAGATTAAGATATATTTAAAGAAACAATAATCTACCTAATGGAGAAGCATAGATAGTTTTTCTTAGAAGCAAAACAAAGACAAACTAAAGAGCCAACAATCTACCTAATGGAGAAGCACAGATAGTTTTTCTTAGAAGCAAAACCAAGACAAACTTGAATTAAAACTAGGCTGGTCTTAGTAGTCTGCAGGAAAGGAAGCAGCATTATCTTGAGCATCCAGTGAACCCTCAGGTTCACCATGGTTCTTTCCACCATTTCTCCAACAAGTAGTTGGGAGGGCAAAAACCAATTCAGAAAGGGAAAACATCCCAAGGACCTAAGAATCAGAATTCCAGAGCTGGTAAAAGTATCTGAGGTCATCTTAGTGAAAGCTTCTACTCACTTAACAAGGGAGGATACCAAAACCCATTTGGCTAAGTGACTTGCCCAAAGTGATTGACTAGTTGGTGAAAGGCCTTTTCTGTGCTACCAGGTCACCATTCAGTCTGAAAATGTACAACTTTTCCTAGGAAAGAAAATCCAAAGAACATGATATAGAAAGATCAGAGCTGTCTGGCAGTCTCCCAGCCTGTCTTTATGGGATGGAAGGTCATTCTTACAGGAAACACAGCAGGAGGACAGCCAAAGGAGAAAGTGTTACTTGAGAATCCAACATGTTATCATATGCAAAATCATTGAGCCGTGGTAACCACTAATGAAATTAAAACTAAAGTAGATTTAAGGTAACATTTTATATATTTTTTAACTAGTGAAGTGGGAAGGAGATTTTATGGTGCCTAAGTCATGTAGAACCAACTGATTGGTAAAGAAACTATGCCTGATCCTGTTCCGCTGGTGAACATTGTCTAGCAAATGCAAGCCCAATTATAAAACTTTCTATCAAATGAAATGATAGTTTCATTTCATATATTCACTTTGGGGAATTTTCAAATTTTAATTATTAATCATGTATCTATTTAGCATCAGGTCCTTTAAAAAAACAGCTTTATTGAGACATAATTAATATATCATAAATTTACCCTTATAAACACTTCAATATATTCAGGTGATTATTTCATTATTTTTTCTTTTTAATATATTGATATACATGTATTATATGTTTAATATATTAATATATGTATTATATGTGTAATATATTAACATTTGTTTTAGTTGAAAAGTAATTGTACCTATTTATGCTGTACAGTGTGATATTTCAATATATGTAAACAATGTGTTATGATCAGATAAGGGTAACTGGCATATCTATCACTTCAAACATTTATCATTTCTTGGGGTTATAAACATTCAAAATCCTTTATTTTAAGTTATTTAAAAATATACAGTCAATGTTTATTGACCATTGTTACCCCACTATGTAATAGAACATTAGAAGTTACTCTTTTATGTAGCTGCACCTATTAACCTTTTTCTTTCTATCCCTCCCCACCACTTCCCAGCCTTTAGTACCATTTCTCTCTTCTCTACTTCTCTAACATCAACTTTTTTTTTTTTTTAGCTTCCACATATAAGTGAAAACAAGTAGTACTTGTCTTTTTGTGCAAGATACTTATTTTTTAAATTTACAACAACTTCTCATGGCAGGTTTGGTTTTCTAACTGTGAAACTGAAGCTCAGCAGAGGTAAGCTACTTGTCAGGCAAATTTTTACTTAACTTGTTTTGAGGCGTATTTGTACTCACAGTGGCAATATTTATAATAGAGAAGTACTAGAAACAAAACAAATATCCAACTTTAGACTACTTTCACACATTTCTTATTATGATTGAGTAATTAAAATTATAGTATTTGAATGTTAACAGAAAAAAAATACATATTTGAAATGTTAACAGAAAAAAACCAGAAATATATGTGTATATACTAATTACGATTACGTCAAGGCAAATTTGCATAATTTTACACATATATGAATCACAGTCATAGAATAACATTTTTAGGTTATTTATTGTGCAAAACTCTTGGGCAGCAGTTACCTGCATGTTCACAAGTTTGAAGTACACCCCTTCCTTCTTCATCAGGTCTCTGTGGCTTCCTTGCTCCACAATGACTCCATCCTCAAACCCAGCGATGACATCTGCATTTCGGATTGTCGACAGTCGGTGTGCTATCACAATGGTGGTCCGGCCTTCTCTGGCCTAAAGGGAAACAGAACAAAATTGTGACACATCAGGTTAAGAATTGTGAATTAAAAACACATTTGAGCCCTTGGATGGGTGCTGTTTGTGACTGATTTTCGAGTAATTGTATAATTACGTGTGGGGCGCTGGATTCTATCCTCAGCACCACATAAAAATAAAAAATAAAGGTATTGTGTCCAACTACGACTAACACAAATACTTCAGTGCTCCATGTGATCAGGGTGCAGGCATGATTCTTCCATGAAAGATTAAAGTCAGACTCGAGTTCTGGACCAGACAGGCGGCCAGCCCTTTCAGTATGACTATGGATTGCTCTGGAAGCCTACCACAGAGTCAATGCTCCTCAAGAAAAACAAGCAAAGTTCGACCCTTCTCAAGTGTTTTTCACACTTGTCTGGCAAGCCCTTGCTCTGAGATACATGGTGTGCTAGAAATGGTAGAAACATTTGGGGGGAGTCATCGCCAAGATAACTGCAATTTTGATGAACTTCAAGACCATAGTTTAGGTGAAAAGGTACTTTGGCAGCAGGAGAGTTCAGATTATAGTTCAAAAGACCTTCTGAATCCCAATCTCTGAAGTAGGACCAGTAACTTTATTCTTTAATAAGCACTCCACATAATTTTTTTAATGTATATATTTTTAGTTGTAGATGGACATAATACTGTTATTTATTTATTTATGTATTTATATGTGGTGCTGAGAATCAAACTCAGTGCTTCACAAGTGCTAGAAAAGCGCTCTACCACTGAGCTACAACCCCAGCCCCCATCACATGATTTTTAATATGCTAACAGCTACAAATCACTGCTGGAAGTAGTTCAGTGATCTCAAGTTAGTTTGGCAGATTTAATCAGGACTTATACCCAAGATAATAATCAAATTATTGGGGCTGGTGTTGTGGCTCAGTGGTAGAGCACTCATCTACCATGCACACGATCCTCAGTACCACGTAAAAATAACAAATAAAGGTATTGTGTCCAACTACAACTAACACAAAATATTTTTTTAAATAATCAAATTATTAGTGTAATATAATAGCTACTTTTTCTGATACTTATTAGCCCTATTAGGCCAACAGCTCCTTAGCACCATTGTGTTACAATAGATCATTTGGATGGTTATCAGAGTATAGTTTAATTCATCTAGTTAGTTGAAATATAAATTTAAAAAATTAGAGGACAGATTCATAATAACTCAAAAGGCAGGCACAACCCAAATGTTCATCATGTTAACCACTGAAGAATGGTTACAAAATGTGGTATGTTCACACAACTGGAATATTATTGGATCATAAAAATAAATAAAGTTTAATGGATGTTATAACATTGATGAACCTAGAAAACACCATGTTAAATGAAAGAAGTCAGTTATAAAAGACCACACATTGTGTATTTCTATTTATATGAAATGTGTAGAATAGGCAAATCCATAGAAGCAGAAGTAGATTCTTGGTTTGCCAAAGGTTGGGGTGAGGGTGGAATGGGGAATGAACAGTTTCTCTTTGGGGTTGTGAAAATGTAATGGAATAAGACAGTGGCAATGATTGCACAACCTTATAAACACACTAAAAGGCATGGAACTGTACATTTAAAAAGGGCAAATTGTATATCATTTACATTTAAAAAAAGCAGCCATGCAAATTCTGAAAAAAAAGTTAATGACGAGGGAAAACCTCTACAAGATAGTAAAAAAAAAAAAAAGCAACACAATTGAAACAGTACAATCAAGGAGAAGACAGCACACGAATGAATAATTAATTAACAGAGCAAAATAGTTCAGAAATAGATAACAAAACACTTGAGAACTTAATGTATGACCCAAGTACTCTGGCACACATGCCTGTAATCCTAGCAACTTGTGAGGCTGAGACAGGAGGATCACAAATTCTAGGCCAGGCTCAGCAATTTAGTGAGACCCCATGTCAAAATAAAAAATAAAAAAAGGCTAGAGATGTACCTCAGGGTTCAATACCCCATACCACATTCACATACAAAAAGAATTTGGTATATGATATAGTATTGTCTCTCTGGAGGGAAGAGGTGAATTATACAATAAATATTTTTAAGATAATTGTGTAGCTTGTGTAGCCACTTAAAATAAATAAGATGGCATTTCTATTTTAGCCCTTACACTAAAATAAATTCAGATGAATCAATTGTGTTTAAGTAAATACAAATGAGTAAAACCATGAGAGACAGACAAACAGACACTAACATCTCTCTTGTAAACACTTAAGATTATTTGATTTTTAGCATACAAGCTCCAAACAGTATTCACAAATATTACGATATGGAAATTTCATGACTTGGTCCACATAATAACACACATAAGAAATAACTTAATCAATCTAATTATATTAATGATGTTAATAGTGATGAATAAACTGCTAACAATCATTTCATTATTTTTATAATGGCTATATTACCATTATAATATTAGGTTAACACCATGTCAAAAGATAAATACATCTGTGTACTGTGGCATATGCCTGGAATCTCAGCTACTCAATTGGCTGAGGCAGAAGGATCGAAATTTCAAGGCCAGGCTAGACAACTTAGCAAGACTCTGTCTCAAAATAAAAAATAAAAAGGACTAGGGGTGTGGCTTAGTGATAGAGTGCCCCTGGGTTCAATTCCTCAGACTTCAGAGGACTTGAGATTGCAGATATACACTACCACACCTGGCTTGAAATTTTAAATAAACTTCAGAAATACAAAGAAAGGAGCAATATGTTATTGTTAGAACTCATGTCATAGAAAAATGATTGGGTAGTTCTATTTTTCTACTAATTTCTTTGTATATTTTAACACAACTACTTTTAATCAAAGCGTAGTCCGTGTGCAAGAATAAAACAAAACTAAATGGTTCATAGCATAGACCTGGATCAAGATTCATGCACCATGGTAAAAGCAAGTCAGGACCATTCACCTTTCTCTGCAGAAAATTTAGTCCCACAGAAAAGAAAAATCAGTAAATCCTCATGAGACAGCTTGATTTGTCCTTCTGTGTATGTTTCCCATTACATATTCTCAAAGCATTGGTGAGAGTTTGCAATACAGTTTAAATTTGCTTGTCTTTCAGGTGTTCAGGATCTACTGACCTTATCCAGAGCTGCCTGTACCTCAGCTTCACTTTCTGTGTCCAAGGCTGACGTGGCCTCATCCAGCAGGAGGATCTTAGGGTTGCGAACCAGAGCACGCGCAATAGCGATTCTCTGTTTCTGGCCCCCACTCAGCTGGGCACCCCTCTCTCCAACTAGGGTGTCAAATTTCTGCAACAGAAAACACGGAAGAGCTCTTGAAGCATTTTAAATACAAAAGCAGAGACAGTCTGTAGAAATACATGATGACACTGGGAGCTTTATTTTGACTATCATCAAGTATCATAAATTATAATGAACGCTGAGTTATAAAAAACTTCTACATATTGTGTATACACTTTTAATCTTATTTTTGTACCAGAACATACTCTTGAAATCCATTACTAAATAACTTAAGGGATTTACCAGCAAAGTTGGGCAATCTTGCATCTCAAGCATAAGCTTATCCTTTAAAGTAAGGACTCAGTTCCATATCTTGAAATTCTAATTTTGAGAACAACTACATTATATCATTACCTGTGGTAATTTCATGATAAACTCATAGGCGTTGGCTTCTTTGACAGCTTTCTTTATCTCATCCATGGTTACATTTCCACGGCCATAACGGATATTTTCAGCAATTGTGGTGGAAAACAGCACTGGCTCCTGACTCACCACTCCAATTATTTCCCTCAGATATCTTACATTAAAGTTCCTAATATCCTGCCCATCAATGCTAATCTGAAAGGAAGAAATATTTCCTATTAAGTATTTTAAACCATCCGATATCTAAAGCATTAGGATTCTAATTTATTATGAAGAAATCTTAGCTAATATTGAACTTATTTCAGCAATTAGAAATGATAGTTGGAAATAAATAGTATTATGCAAGAATTAAAATCAAATGTTTATTCTCTCTTTTGATATTTTTTCTCATATATAGCTTTTTTATTGATTATTCTCCATAAGGCATTTTGGGTTATAAGTTTGTTTTTGTGGTGCAGGAGATTGAATCCAGGGCCTTGTGCTTACAAAGTGCTCTAACACAGAGCTACTGGTTATATGTTTTTGGCAGGGTATTATTTTTACTTACCAATATTAAATTTTAAAAAAACGTCCACTTATCTACCTAGGTTATCTACCATTTTGACAGCATTATGGTGTTTTAATATATTTGACATACCATAATTTACATCAGCATTTCTCACCTTTCAGATATTTGGCTTCCTTTAAAAGTAACTATAAAAGCAAAGAATTGCCGCAGAGTATGCTTTATTTTTCTCCTTTGACAATAATTGCTTACCTGTCCAATGATTGCTGTTTTCTGGGCATCTATTGCTTATTGAATAAAGGCTGCCTAAACAACTCTTTAAAAATATTTTAACAATTTACAATGTTAGCAGGAACATATAAATGTATCTGCCTCACTGTAATTTACTAGCACTGGGCCTTATTTTAATTTTTTTTAGTTGTATATGGACACAATGCCTTTATTTATTTTTATGTGGTGCTGAGGATGAAACCCGCCTCCTCACACATGCTAGGCAAATGCTCTACCATTGAGCTACAACTGCAGCCCCCCTTAATTTGTTTTTTTAATTGATAGGTGTGAGGTGATAGCTTATCTCTGTTTTCATTTTTATATATTTATAAATAAAGTTGACCATTTCTTGAAACTTTTACAAATATCCATTTATTATCAAGATTTTTGTGTTTATATTCTATGCTGAGCAGGATGGCCTTCATAGATTCTTATTAATTTCTCAAATATTAAATATGATATCTTTTATATATATCAAATATTTTGTTCCAATTTATTGCTTTCTTTTACCTTAGTTTTATTGATTTTTATTGGAGCAGGGTTTAAGGAAAAGCTGAATTAATCAAATTATCGTTAAGTATTTCTTCTATTATTTCAACAGTAAGAAAATTATTAAATCATAAAGTGAACAATGAATTATAAAATTTCTGAAGATTTTCTTTTTCTACTGATTCATATTTTCTAAAAAACATTCATATTTTCTAAAATTATTTATTCCATCAATAATTTTAAAATGGAATATTTTTAGATCACTTATCCTCAATGATTAGTATTTTACTAGATTCTTTTTTAAAAAATAACAACAATATTTACACTTAAACAAACTAGGGTTTACTTTAGTAAATGAGGATGGGCCTCTGTTCCTTCTTGCTAATATCAGATTTTTTCAAGAATATTTACTAATTTTATCAAATTAATTAAATAAATAATTTTGGTTATCCTAGAAAATTTGTATTTTGCTAAGATTTCTTTTCCATCCTTATACCTTTTAATATTCTTTTTGCTTTAGTTATTTTTCCTTTATAATCTTCTGTTTTATAATTATTAAATTATAATACATTTTAATATCAGGTAAACCCAATACCCTTAAATTGGGACAACTAAGAAAATTTTGAATATACACTGTGGACTAGTATTACATTAATGGTAATTTACTGCTTTTGATCATTGTTTTGTGTGTGTATAAGAGAATATCCTTCTTCTTAGGAAATATATTCTAAAGTATATGTGTGAATATAATACACAGATACACAGAAAAAGAGAGGAGAATAAAGAAAGTGGGTCAAAATATAATCAATTGGTAAATCTAGGTGAAGGGTATATGTGGGTTTCTGGCTTTCAATTTTCTGTAAGTTTAAATTCATAAGAAAAATGTAAAGGACAAAATATATATATATATATCTCATGCCCAATAAGTTTCTTAAGAGACTTAAATTTCTTCAGACACTATCTCACTTTCCCCGTTAGATATTCCAAAGCTTAAGAAAATTCAGCTATTTTTGCTGAATGTAATTGCTGTTCTAAGACACCTGGTTACCAGTCTGTCAAAAATTGCTACATGGAACATGTTTGACCAAACCCAATAACTCACTGGAAGTAATACTGTTGATGGTCTGAATGACTGTCCTCCAGTAATTTAGGGGGCTAGGAAAAGATCAGTTGGAACAAAAAAGAGCCTTCTTGGCTTCTGTAGTTTTTATGGCTTTTATTGAATAGAATACATTTGTTAAACAAGACCAAAAGTGTATGATTATCCAAATGGGTCGCAATTCTGTAGCCCCTCTGCTAAAACTGGATTGACATGAAAATTTGATACTAGAAAACCAACTTCAAAGGGCCAGTCTGTACCCAGCTTCTGAGAACGTGGTTCTTCCCACTTACCGTACCCTCATCAGGGTCATAGAGCCTCTGTATCAGCTGGACTGTTGTGCTTTTCCCACAGCCACTGTTCCCAACCAGGGCTACTGTCTGCCCACTCTGCACCTTCAGGTTGAGGCCCTTCAAGATCTGAGGCAAAAGGAGAAAGAACACATTTCATGACAAAGCCCTCAAAAAGAATTTGGGAAAAAAAAGTATCAAATAAGGGAGTTAAAATCTTAAATCAAAAAGCACATTATATCAAAATAATAGAAACTTTATCTTAAGAGGATGAAACAATCAACCTGAGTTAGGAATTCCTACAAGTACAGTACCTTGACATTAGCTCGAGATGGATAAGAAAAGTGAACATCATTGAAGTCCAAATTCCCTTTGATGCTGTCTGGTTTGTGTCCTCTCTCTGAAAAACTGTCAATTTTAGGATTCTAAATAAAACAAAATTCAATGACTATTTCATCATAGAATAAACAAATAAATACATTTTTTAGGAATATGATTCAGCAAGTTCCCAAAATAGAATCTGAAATGGCACAATCTCCATAATATGAGACAGAACCCACAGTGAGAGAGAGAGTGTGTGTGTGTGTGTTTGTGTGTGTGTATGCGTGCATGCGCACCTATGCGTGCAGTTTCAGGAAACATTCTTTTTCAGAAAACAGGCTTTTTCTGAAAAGCACATAATAAATATTAATGCCATTTCATGCACTATTTACTTTCTGTTTTGGTATATCTTCATAAATGTTCTAAACATTCAGAGATATGCATACTTATACAACTGCAAAAACAAAAACATACTATAATTGATAAGGCCAGGTATTTTAGCATTTAGGGAAAATCAGTTTTTTCCTAAGTAGTAACTGTAATGGATTAGTTTGAGAAGACTCACTGAATAATTAACGATTACAACATGGTTTAGGAACCATGTAAACTTCCAATGTATTCAGAAACTGAGCACTTTTTTCAAGATTTAGATCAATGAAATAAGAGGTTTTGCTTGGATTAAATTATCAAATTTCAGTGAACTACTTGCATTTTATTTGTGCAATGTAGTGTCACACTTGAGTATGTCAAAAATGGTTTTATCACAGTGGTACACTCAACTCAATACAGTTGATTCAAAATCTTATAAAAATGCAGTGATAATTTTGGGGGGGACATATCACAGCAAAACAAACTCTCAATTTTAGTCCTATAAATAACTTATCTACTAGCTGCTCCATCCTATATAGAAATCAAAATATTTTCAATCTGGCTATAGCATGAGAGAGAAAAACTAAGAAAACAAACATCTTTAGTTTGCACTGTAATAATAACACACTAGTACAAATGTATGTCTCTGAAATAAAATTAGTGCCGATATATTATCTAAAGATAAACTTATGTACACATTAAGGGTCATTTTGTTTCAATCATTGCTATGAGGAAGCCATTAATTTCATGTTTTAAAATTCTGCTGGAGTCAGTATAACTTAGTAGAGTTGAATAAAAAAAATGTAATCTAAAGTCCGATTTAATTATCTAAGCCTTAAAGACATTTTCAGCATTAAACTATAAACTACTTACACTATCAATAATATCAAAGATCACATAGGCTGCTCCTCTTGCATTGGCGAAAGCATCAATACATGGTGCAGCCTGACCAACACTAAAAGCTCCAATTAGGATTGAAAAAAAGACCTGAGCAAAAGAACATAAGGAAAAGTCACATCACCCTCTGGCATTCATTATTATCTGCATTATGACTTGCTGGAAACATACTACATGAAGGGTTGGTTTAGGTTTGTCATTTTAAATTGTTTAGAATTCTAACTTTTTATTGAGACATAATTGTATATCTTTATTGGGTATATTATAATAACTTGATACATGTAAATAATGAGTAATCACCAAATCAGGGTAATAAGCACTTCTAACATCTCAATAAAAAGTTTAAAAATTAAAATAAATGTTAGTAAAGAGGAAAATTCACATGATTAATATAGCATTCATTACCCAATTAGTTTCTCTAGCCCTCAAACACACACACACACACACACACACAACTTTTTGGCTCACTTGCTGCTCTTCTCCTGAACATTTAAGAAAAAAAAAATCCCACCAAAACAGATGTTATGAAGTTAATGCAACTGAGCCCATGCGTGCAGAGCTCCCTCATGCTAGTGTGACTCAGCCCTGTGCTAGGGGAGATGTCATCATCCCCATACTCCAAACAAGAAAACCCAGAAGACAAGCTCATCACAAAAAGTGAATGGCAAAGTCAGGATTCAAACTCCCTTCTTCATAGAGCTTCAATAGTAAACACGGAAATGAAGAAAGGTGGTAAACCTCTCAACTAACACTAGAGAGGAGATACAAGTGAGAAAAACTAGACTCAGATTCGTGCATGCACACAACATAACAATATAATTTGTTAAGCATCGTTCCCCAGTATTTCCTCTTTCCCACTCTCTGGCCCTGGTCTCTCTCCTCTATTCTACTGGGCTCCCTTCTATTTTCATGAGACACCCCACCACCACCACACACACCTTTCTTTTTCCATTTTCTTCTATAGCTTCCACTTATGAGAGAAAACATATGGTCCTTGATTTTCTGAATTTGGTTTATTTTGATTAACACAATGTTCTCAAGTCCCATCCATTTTCCTACAAGTGGCATAATTTTGTTCTTTATGGCTAAATGGCTACATGTTGTTCTGATTGTCACTGTTACAGAAATATAGTCACAGAGTATTGCTAGTTTATTAAAAAAAATTACAAAAAGGTATACATAATATGATTATAATTTGGAAAGAAAAAGGTGCATATATGTAGAAAATGATCTGGAAGATACACACCAAAAATTATCAAATATATATAGATGATTAGATTATAAATAATTTTAATTTTTTGAATTCTGTATTATAATCCTTAGTATAATTAATACATATTATTTTTATAATTACGAAATGAAGGTATTTTCATATAGAAAAATGAACCAATACATCTTCTATTTCAGATAGTAGATGTTTTATTACTTTAATGTCCTCTTGTATAATGCTCTATTTATAACAATAATACTTTCTTATACATGAAACTCAATAACAGAATGAGGTTGACTCTAATAGATGTTTGTTTATTCATAAATTCATTACATTTTTATTACCTTTATGTGTTGAATGTTTCTCAAATGATCTAACCATATGTTGTTGTTTTGTCCAACTCAGAATTATAACTTGTATGTTCCAGAAAGCCAGCACTGCTCACAGCACAGCAAAGATTAATCAAAAGAGAAAACCCTGTAATCACAGCTCATCCTTCCCCAATGAGGAATGTGAAGGAAAAGAGAAGGTATATAGAGAAATAATATTTTCAGATTCATCATGAATATTAGGAAAATTACTTACTGTCATTGCATTTCCAATAGTATATTCTTTTGATATAACTAGAGTGGATCCATACCAGAAGGCCAGTGCATAGGATGCATATATTAACAGGAAGGCAATGCCCATGGAAATGTTTGCTGAGATAGCTTTTTTAATTCCAATTTTTTTGGCATTTTCTAAATATTTCTGATACCTACCAGAAAATGAGGGGGGAGATGTTAGAGTAAGAATTAACAATTCATAATCTGAGCCATACTCACCTCCTGTATAGTCAGAGGTTTAAGGAACAAAGCTACCAAAGTAACAAACCCTTGGTGAGACCCAGTTTGCTGAGACGTGACCCCATGAAGGATCAGCTCACACTAGAACAGGGCCAAGTCTGCTCCTTCCTAGCCCGGACCCATTTGCCTTAGTCCCCATCAGGTCAAGCAGTATTCCTGGGGTGTTCCAGAGTGAAGTGTCACTCCTGGGATATGAAGAACTTTTCACATTCACGGCCAACATTTCAAGTCAGGGTCAAGGTGGATGTAAAGAGAACAACCAGCCAAGAATAGAGACAAAATGTAAATTGCATTCTAGACTCTAAAGTGGTTAGATTTTTCACTCAGGACAATTTCTTTTCTCTAGAAAAAGGAAAACATTCTCTTTATTGCTCTAGTGGGTAAGGGATAGAAATTTTACATTTTTTGACATAAAATTGGGCTTCTGGATTTGACTTTTTTAAAAATCAAGGTGACCTTCAACTGTCCAGCTAGGTTCAAGGTTATAAAGTGGTCACAATATGGGATACAGATTTTTTTTTTTTAAGTTTAGTTTCATCATCTGAAAAATAGAGTTAATGCCTACTTAGTAAGATAACTGTGAGGTAAATACATAATCATAAAAAATAGTATAGTACTTGGCATATAATTGGCAAAAGCTGCTAATTCTTATTCATATTACTATAATCATTAGAATTTCATTTCTCCCTAAATTTTGCTCATTCTATTACTCTCTTAATTTTGAATAATAATTAAAATTCATATTACTGGTTCTATAATTTGATATAAAGGTACAAATGTTTAGATTGATTCTGTTAAATTATGGGGTTTTTTTTCTTACATCAAGTTAAATTAAGCCTGCTTTTCCACACTAGATCCAGAGAGTGTGAAAATTTAACTTGGGCTCCCTGAAATCTGAAAAGGTATCCAATGGATATACAATGAAGCTTCAGGGGGAAATATCATATGAATTTAGGGTATTTCTCTTTTTAACAACAACAACAAACCAGCAACACCACCTTTATTTTCTTGGTTCAACCAAATGAGACATGGGAATTAGCTTTTACAAAAAGTATGCTGCCACCAAAAATATTGTCTTTTTAAATAGTAAACGTGCCCAACTCTTCAGAGTACTTTTCTCCATACTGGATGCCACATCAATTTAGCAGAGCTGCCTCTGTGGGGTGACAGCCAACATGCCACACCCAGTACTGTGAATACTTCTGCATGGCTGAGCCTCAAAGCACGTGCAGCAAGATTGACATCTGTCCCAGTGTGACACAGGGCTCAGGTGACAGTGGCAGACATACTGTAGTTACCTTCACTTAGGTGGCTTGCTTATCGCGGCTAATGGAGCAGCACTGATTACACTGACATCCTGAGGTCCAACTGAGGGTTAGTGTGGCCTGTGTGGACTATTGTGTACAGGAAGCAGCAGTGAGAGAGAAAAAAGGAAGAGGTTAGAGAACCAGGAACATCTTGGTTTTGAAGAGGGGTTAAGGAATAGAAAGGGAGAAGATGAAACAGAAAGGATGGGGGCAGCTTTGCTTTTCAACATTAGAAAGCTTCCAGAGAGTTTTTATTTCAAAGGGCCGTGAGTATCAGGAGTCCTACAACACAGAAAAAGAAGATTCTTCACATGGATTCATACCTTGTCTATATTAGGGGACTTTGTTCTTTAAAGGAAATATTAAATCATGAGTTATATTTAAATAAAGCACAATTCTTTTCCATGGATGCATACTCATCCCCAAACTCATCCAAATGTACACATGAAATATATACAGCTCTTTATATATCAATCAAATGGGGGGGTTTTGTTGTTGTTTTTCAGTACTAAGGATTGAACTCAGGGGCACTCGACCACTGAGCCACATCCCCATCCCTATTTTGTATTTTATATAGAGACAGAATCTCACTGAGTTGCTTAGTGCCTCCCCATTGTTGAGACTGGTTTTAAACTCGTGATCCTCCTGCCTCAGCCACCTAAGCTGCTGGGATTACAGGCATGTGCCATTGATTTTTTTTTTTTTTAAAGCATTTACACAGGGCTATAGAGAAGAGTTTGGGTTTGCTGGGCTTATTCTGGACCATTAAGACTGAAAGCCAGAGGCCAGGCTGGAAAGTTTCACCTTGTCTTTATGGAGGATTCATATAGCCCTACAGAAAATCCTGCACTATAACTGGGAGGTCCGTATCTTCTCAACTCTCCTACATTCCAGTTCAGAATCATCGAGGGAGAGAAAAAAGAATTTTGATAACTGCACCACAATATTATTGGTGTCCTTTGTAATTCTACACATTCTGTTTTATGCATTTAAAAACAGTATTCCTAGAAGGGAGTCCATAGGCATCATCAGACTTCCTAAGGAGTCTGGAACATAAAAGAGTGTGCCTGACATCGAAGTGCAGCCGACAGTACAGGGTGATTATATTCTGGGAAGGGAGGGTTAATATCAGGAAAGACAAAGTAGCAAACACATACCACAAAAGAATGAGCAACAAAACGTAAAAGTGGGTTCTTTGAACTGGTGGACAAAGAACCTTCCTGACCTTTCCAGCTCTTTGTTCTGGCCCCCGAAAGCTATCACGGTCCTGATGGCTCCCAGAGCCTCTTCTGCCACGGCACCCGCTTTTGCATAGGCAGCTAGTTCTTTGTCACTGAATGCAGAGAGTATCTGGACAGAAGAGAAACAGTCATGATTTTTGTAGTGGGAGAAAAGTTAAAAGATAGTCTGGGTCACTCTTTACCTACTTTTTCTTCCAAAACCCTCTGCTTTACCAAACATCAAAGTCAAACAGCAAATGACACGTAGAGTACTAGATCCACTGGCTGCTTCTACCTCCTACAAAGGCTGGATCTGATTCAGCTGGCAGACTTCCCAAGAGAAGTCAGGAAAAGGAACCACACATCATTCTCTAAATAGTGTTTTTGGCAATAGTGTCAAATTCCACACCTACTCTATTTTTTCACTGTTTATTGTAAGGTAAAATAAATTAAAACCTTATGCTTTCTCTTAAACGTGTCATGATTTTTATCTACAAAGAGAATAATTTCAGACTTACTCCTGGGCGATCTACTGAATAATAAGATGGCCAAACAAGATGTTTCAGGAGAAAAATAAAGGGAGAATCCAAATAGAGAGAACAAGTAGTTCACTAAGTAAATCATCAGCCCCAGAAAGAACAAAAATTGCCAATAAACTTCTCAACTCTGAAGTGTTAGCTGAAGTAAAGCAGATTTTATATATATATATATATATATATATATATATAATATATATATATTATCATAGGGCAAAACTGGCACAATGCAACATAACTGTCATGAGTAACAATTAAAAATAAATGGAACAAAAAATACCAACTTTATTTGAAGTCATGCAATAATTTGGAGGAATGTTATATTTAAAAGTGTTTCCTTAAATAGGGATATAACCATACATGTCACTTAGACTACCGTGCCAGAAGATTTAGCTAAAGAAATAATACAGCAGTGCTAAAAGCCTGTAATTGAGGTTAGAACTGTGACTTTTAAATGATATTAAAAGTTAATTTCCTTATCAAAGCTCTATATTCCAACATGCTTCTAGATGTGGTTTCTACTGATGTTTAACACCGATTTGTGTAAGTCCCAGCACTTGGGTAATAAAAACAACTGTATGTGTGGGTTAACACACATGAAAATGCCCAGGCTTCACAGACCTTTGCCCAAACAGCTGCAGAGAGTCCCAGGAGAGGGCTGATGGCCATTATCACAAGGGTGAGCTTCCATCCTCTGATGAACCCCACTATGAATCCTGCAAAAAACGTGGCTATTGCTTGAAAGAACATTCCAACCTTGTCACCAATTCCTTCACTGATTTTGGAGATGTCACTAAAAAAGATCACACCTAAGTGGTTACAGGCAGGAGGTCTTGGGTTAGAAAGGTGAAAAAGACATTTAACAAACACATAGATAAGTAAAACATGTTCATACTACTGTAAGCCTCTTTCAGAGTCTTAGCCTCTTGAATGATACTTTCCCCACCTAAATACTGCACAAAGGAAGAAATTCAGGATTAGTTCATGCTTCTAAGAAGTTAGTATTATTAAACTCCATAGTATTAAATTGGTAATCCTATTAGAAGCGCATTAACATTTTGAACACATGAATCAATTTGTTTAAGAAGAGGACTTAGGAAGGGGATTGCAGCAGTAACAAGCAGTAGTCACAGGGAAATATTATTTCCTATTACAAGTTGAGCATCCTTCATACAAAAACCCGAAATTTAAATGCTACAAAATCTGAAATTTTTGAGCATGATGATGGTGCTCAAAATGTTTTAGAAATTCGGAACATTTCAGATTTCATATTTTTGGATTAAGGATGCTCAGCAGGTGAAGTCTAGGTAAATATTTCAAAATTTGAAATACTCCAAAATATGAAATGTTTCTTGTCCCAAGCATTTGAGATAAGGGGTATTCGACAGTATAGGGAATAACAGAGAAGAGCTCCTTGCTTCTGACAGTGACTCTATTCTCATAGCAGTCAATGTGATCCTCTGAAAATTATCATGTTACTCCTCAGCCTGAAAACCTCCAGTGGCTGCCATTTCTCCCAGACTGAAAGCTAAAGCCCTTATTAAGGCCTATGGCTCTAGATGCCTTGATCTTCCCTCCTTTTTTTGACCTCAACTGCTCCTGATGCTCTTGCCAGAATTTCCATCAGGAAAAGTTTATCTTCTATCTCCCCCTGCTGGAATGTAAGCACCAAAAGGACAGAGATGTTTTCTTTATTCACTAATATACCCCAACCCCCAGAACACTGCTTAGTGTATAGGAGCCACTCAAATATATGTTGAAAAAGTGAAGAGTCAATACTTACTAAAACAAATTTCTTAGCGAATTAATGCAATCATTCATTTATCTACATGACCATCATTCCTGAAGGTCTAGCCCCTGTCAGGCCCTAAACTCCATGAGAAACAAACAGCTCAAATGTGCACTCATTTCTCAAGTCAACCTTTTAAACAGTTGTGAAGAAGATTAATGGATATGGGAAAGATGCAGTGGGACAGGCTGTAGATGGTTTCAGGATTGACGATCAGATGATATATCTCCAATTTATATCAATTACTTAATCTAGTGATTTGTTTCCACATAAGCCTTCCCCAGCAAATTTTCACAGTTAGTGTTTAATTTTTGATGAAAGTATAACACTTACTCTGTTAATCGTGTGTTGAGTTCAGCGGTGTCATTGACGTCAAACCAGCCTATCTCCTGTCGTAGGATAGCATGAAAAAACTTTTGCCTAATTTTTTTAATCTGTCGGCCAGCTGCCAAAGTCCAGAATGAAACTTGGATATAGGCAGCAACAAGAACTCCAGCACCTAATCCTGAATAGTAATATGCATATCTGGAAAATAATTAGAAAGATTCTTTTGAATACTGTCCTTTATCCATTTCTTTTCAGAGAAATTTCAGAATTGAAAATTAAGCAGTTTACTAAACTAATCATGAAGACCATATAAGACATTATAATAAATCCTTAAATTTCCTCTTTCTCTTAAATTACAGGATGAGGAACTTCATGATGGCAAGTCTGTTTACTTAAACTATTATCCAGTTAAAACAAATGAATCGTTGTGGTTAACTGCAAAAACAAATGGTGCTAATGATTCATTTTAAATTATTGATAATTTGTAAATACCATTTAACTCTTCTTTCATAACTGTATCCTAGGCTTGCATATTATATTATACTGAAAAGGTTCTAGCATAATTACATATTGCAAATACAGAAATAAACAGAGCAAGCGAAATGATACTTAGTGTGGTTTTCCATATCATTTACACAAATAACCAAAAAGCATCTCTTCTTCTTTGACAGAATACAAAAATATTCTTTAAAATAATAGGGTAGAACATCATGAATTCAAATTAATTTGAAGTAGATGCTTAACCAAGTAAGTAGAAAGTTAGTATCTTTAAAAAAAATAGATATGTTTCAACACTCTCAATTTTTAATCTAATTATACAAGTGTTTCCAGATAGAAACTTTTCAGGCCTGCTTTAGCATATAGATCACACTCATTTTAATCAGCAAAATCAGTTGATATGCAATCATAGAAATATTATGATAGAGGCTTTGGAGATTTTTATTGAGAAGACTGAAAGAGTGAGAAAATGACATAAATGACACTGTTGGATCAAATGGCCAAATTGAAATACAAATAGTAGATTAGAGAAAGTATTATATGAATATTAAATTTACTGACGCTTATAACTTTACTGTAGTTATATAAGAGAATATCTTTATTCTTGGGTACCATGATGAAGTAAAGGGCCATGATGGATATAACTTAGTTGACACTGGGGACTGAGGCACAAATGATAGTAACAAGTGGATCTGGTAAAGAGTACAGATATTCTTTGTGTACTCTTACAACTCTATAGTTTTAAATTATTTTCAAGTGAAACATTAAAAGTAGTATACCATGTGTATGTATACATAAATTACCTCGTCATTTCTTCTTCTAGAATTCTGCCTGGATTTATCAGTGACAATGAAAAATTCACTAAATGAAAACAAAACAAAATTTTAAAAAACATTTTTTAGAAGTTGAATGATTAAAAGGCACTGATAGTCAATTTTAAAAGTCTATTAAGAATATAAATATATAAACCATATATAAAAGATGCTACAGTTAAGTTTCTCTAATAAAGTTTCTCTCTCTCTCTCTCTCTCTCTCTCTCTCTCTCTCTCTCTTTCTTCTTCACTTCTTCACACTCAAGTGTACTTTTCACTTCACTCAGGTACACAGCCCTGGGGTTTATGTTCAGGACATCAGGTGCCCAGAGGGGGAGATAAGCCCTCCAGGGTTTTTGCCATCCTAGGGGTCTTGACCTTTGGCAAGCAGCTTCCTAAGATAGCCTAGAGGGGCTGATGAAAGACAGGAGGCCAGGACGCACAATTACACACATGGCAGAAAAGGCCAAAAGAAATGGTTAAAATGAAACAAAATGCAAGGGGCTCTTTTTTTGTTTGTTTTGTTTCTTGGTGGCTCAAAGTACTTTATAAGTACTTGATTCTGTACATTTTATTTTTATATCTTTGCTTTTCCTTTAACATGCTTCCTTATGACATATGTAGGAGAAAGGTTGAATTACATCCAAAAAAATTAAAGATGGAAGATACCTGAATTACTCAAAGATAAGACAGCAATAGCTGGCAACTGCTCAAGTTCTACATTCTATGTCTTCTTTCCTAGCCATACTGTCTTCTGGTATTTTTTAACCAGTATTAATCGAAAGGAAATTATTATCTGTTAATTTGAGCTCATTTGATAAAAAATGTCCCAGTGCCTTTCCTGGTTTGCCTGTTTTAATAACAGCTAATATTTCTTGAATGCTTATTGGACACCAGGCATTGTTTTGAGCATCTTATGTGCATCAACTTATTTAATTTTTCACAACAATTTCATGAGGTGGGACTATTTGATAAGTCCACACTTTACAGAAGAGGAAACTGAGCAGAGAGAAATGAAGTAACTTTTCCAAAGCCACACAACTAGCAAGTTGCAGAGTTGAATCCAGCCCAGGCAATTTGATCTATGCTCTAACACTGTGCTATACTGTTTGAAAAGTGAGGTGATGAATTACTTTCACTTAAGAAAACACAGAGTGAAAAAAAATAAAAAGGAAAATGCCTGTATCTACTGTATTCATGACATAATAGGACAAATCAAAACCACACCATTGGGGAAATGCGCAAGTAGGCACTTCCCATTTACCCTGGAGACAAAGTCTTCTTTTTTTGTTCTTTTAACATGTGTAAATAGCCTAGGGGTCATGTTTTCTTGGTGATGTGTATCTCCCTTATTTTTTTTTCAAAGAAAGATAAGTTTTTAGTTAGTTTAAAACTTAAGCTACCATCAGTATTAGTCACCAGCTAGTGGTCCAGATTGTGCCATAATTTTTCCTACTGATGTGAAATGTTTCTGGTTAGCTCTTGATCAGTTATCAGACCCTTGAGGAATCCTACCCTAGTTTATTTCTCTTCTTATCAGTTTAGTTTGGTTCTGTGTGCCCATTTTCTTCCTGAGCTCTTAGCTATGGGAAATAAGAACTGGGTTTGGAATTACAGGCAGAGAAGCTATTCTACAGTTATTGTTATCATTTGTAGAAATCATTGTTGGGTTTTTCCTCTCTGAACTTAAGTTTTTTTTCTTCCAATACCTACTTCAAAATTTTTAATTCTCTATATAAGAATATCATATTCCAAGTTGACTCTCCCTCCTAGGAAATAAGAATCTATCAACATTCTAGATTTGACCTGCTCCTTTCTCAAGAGTCCCAGGCCAAGAATGGCAATCTAATTTAGGGTTAATAACCAGAGCAACCTCATATCCCCCAGGAAGCCCAGAGTATTGGTGGTTAGAGATAAGCAAGACAAATGTGTATTGGTGGGTACTCTAAAGAGTCAAGGATTCTATGGGGCTGGGGTTGTGGTTCAGTGGTAGAGCGCTTGCCTATCACGTGTGAGGCGCTGGGTTCGATCTTCAGCACCACATTAAAAGAAAGGTATTGTGTCTAACTACAACTAAGAAAATATTAAGAAAAAAAAGGCAAGGGATTCTATATATGAAAAGAGCCTGAACCTGTATTGTCAGATGCCACCTAAGATGCTTCAGTCCCATAAACAATCCCCAAGTGGTTAACTGGTCTGATTTTCTTGACATCATTGAGAACCTTGGAAAAATAAAGATGTGCCAGGCCAGGCACAATGGCATATGCCTGTAATCCCAGTGGCTCAGGAGGGTGAGGCAGGATGATCATGAGCTCAAAGCCAGCCTCAGCAAAAGTAAGGTGGTAAGCAATTCAGAGAGACCCTGTCTCTAAATAAAACACAAAATAGGTTTAGAATGTGGCTCAGTGGTTGAGTGTCTCTGAGTTCAATCCCAGTGCCCCAAAAAAGAAATAAAGATATCTAGGCTCTACCCAAGCCCAATTAAACCAGAACCTCTGGCTGAGCTCAGAGCATAGTATGCTTTAAAAGCACCCCAGTTTATTCTAATGTGACAAAATGGAAAATTCCCACACCAGAGTACCTGAATGCGTCCCATAACAAGGAAATGGGGGAAACTGTTGAAATTACCTATTCATTTTAGAGAGCTCCCTTAAAATCCATCCATATCATACATGAAGAATAAAATCCTAGTTTGTTTCATTACCGAGTTTTCAGCTAGTTTCCCCAATATTTACTGATCATTTATGTTCCAGATACTTTACACAAATCACCTTATTTAATTCTATCAGTAAGTCATTAACTTCAAGGATGAGAATAATAAGGATTGTAGAGGTTAAGCAACTTTTCCATTGTCACACAGTGAGTTACATTATGAGTTCTGAATAATATGTGAATACATTGGGCATTAGGGAAGCAGAGTCCTCCTTGTCACATTTGAACATCAAAGTAAACCAATGCCTGCCTATCTTGATTCTGACTAGGACTTCTTTAATTATATAGAACTATTCAGCAGCAAAAAAAAAAAAAAAAAAAATAGAGCTGGGGTTTGTTCAGGCATCTTTGCGCTATGGACAGTTAATTAAAGTAACCTGGAGCTCAAACATGACTTTTCTCCCTCAGCTGGAAAGTTGATGCAAGGATATGCAGAGTGCACTTCCCCACAGGATTTTCTAGATTATTGTAATCACATAGTCTTGGCATCAAAGGTATCAAGTTCTTGACTCTGCAGATGAACTGTTTTCTATGACTCTGTTCTTAGGTTTTGGATGCAAAATGTTTTGTGCATAGTTTCTCAACAACTGAATCATTGTGAGGGAACAACCCTGTCATGGAGTAGCTCTTATTCTGTTGACAAGGATGGGCTTGTTCACAGTAAGTCATTGTCAGATCCTCTTGTAATTTGAACCTTTTCATCTTCTAACATTCTCTTCACATTTGGCTTCCATTAAGTCTAGTTGTCCAAGAATCCAACAACCATAAAGAATAGACTCTAAATAAACTTTACTCCTATTTGATGAGCTAGGGCCTCTGCAAAATACCCTATCTGCTCCCACCTCCCATGCTGTTTTCTAACCTCTGCAACTCCAAACATACCAACGAACACTCTAAATTTAGACTGAGTAGACTTTAAAGACATTTCCTGCAAAGAGATCCAAGAATAATAGTTTTACAAACTACCAAAGAATGGGTATTAGAAACTCATCATATTTGTGGGACTTTCCATTCCAATTCCTCCAAGACAGCCTAGTGACCAGTTGGCTACAGAGCATGAAGGTTCATAAACTAGAGTGTGTATCTGGAGGCTGCTGAGACAAAGTTGGAAACTCTCATGAGTTTATCACTCCAGCAACCACTTACTCACGCAGTTCCCTGGAAAGACCTTGAAGTTGCCCCTGGGCATACCACCTAATACCTGCCTGCCTTGTCCAGCTTCAAAGCCATTCCTGCTCCAAATAAACAAGTTGTGGAATTCTTCTTGTGTTAGTAAAAACAAAAACAGGACACAGAAAATTGGTCCAAAAGCAAACTGATCTGTGATAAGTGAGTTGAACTGTTTTAATCTAATTTTAAAAAAAAATAATTGGGATAAAATATGCATCACATAATATTTACCATCTTAACTGTTTTTTAAGTGTGCAGTTCAGTAATATTAAGCATATTCATATTGTTGTGCAACCAATCTCCTGAAGTTTTCATCTTGCAAAACTAATGGGAAATTCTATGCCTATTAAACAAGAGCTTCCCATTTCTCCCTCCCCCAGCCCCTGCAATCACCATTCTGCTTTCCATTTCTTCTACGACTCTTACCACTCTAGACATCCCATAGAAATGGAATCATATGATATTTGCCTTTTTTCTGACTGGCATATTTTACTTAACATAAGGTCCTCAAGGTACATTCATGTTGTAGCACATGTCAAAATTTCCTTCCTTTTTTAAGGTAAATTATATCACATTATTTGCATATGCCACATTTTATTTATCCACTCATCCATTAAACAGATTTTTTGAAACTCTGAGTAGAAACAAATTTTTGATTAATAGTTGGGTTTCATTATTGGCATCCCTCTGATATATGTGTATGTGTGTGTGTATATATATATATGTGTGTGTATAATATATATATACACACAAATACATACCTATGTACAAATTAATATGTAATAGATCTAGATCTTCTAAAAGACAAAGAAACATAAAAAGAAAACATAAAATTTCTACTTCTCTCACTTCCTTAAAGACTTTTTACAGTCTGGTCCCTGCACATGCTAGACAAGCACTGTACCATGCAGATCCAACCCCAGCCATCCTTTAAGACTTTTAAAACTATCCTTTCCACTCCAACTTCATCTTCATAGTATTTGTGTTAAGGTTTTTGTCACTGATCAAGCCTAAGAAATCTATTTATAACTTTCCCATTTTTTCCCCTGGGTAAAATACACATGGTCATAATCATGGTTGGGAAGATAGAAAGAGCTGGGTTTTAATTGTATCCTAAAAAACTCACCAATGGTGAACTATGGACAAGTTATTTGTCCCCTCCAAGCCTTTGTTTCTTCATATATCAGAGAATAATATTATCTACTGTGTAAGACTGTTCTTAGGATGGTTGCGTGAAATACTATATGTAAGGTAATTGGTGTAGGACATAGCACATAGTAAATGCAAAGAAAAAAACACTGTTTTTGTTGTTGCTGTTATAAAGAGATTCTTTTAAGAGATAATAATATTTGAGAATAAAGAAACTGGTTTTGTAGGAGCTTGCTTTAACTACTCAAAGGACAACTGGATTTCTAAAAGATATAAATATATGTAAACATATCCTACTATATTAATAATCAAGCAGTTGTATTCTTTTACATAATTATACTCATGCCTTACAACTGCAACTAAACATCGTTCTTAATCAGTGAACAATAAGAATTCTTATGGAATAATATCTAAATGTTGAAGTACATTTTTCTCAGTTATCTTTGCTAAAATACAAAAGCTGTCTTTCATACATACATACTTACATATACATATGTATTTATATTTATTTAAATTCTACTATCTGTCTGCCAGTAAAGCTTTAGTTGGTCTTCTACAGCTTAGGGGCCTCAAGGTTGCTTGGAGGAACAGCCATCAGGCTTGGTAGAAACCATGGAAATCTTCTTTTCAACATTGAATTTGAAGATTATGAAAATAAGCATAAATTCTGGATCCCTACTCCAACAGTGTTGGCAGGCCCCATTTTATAAATGATGTTAATTCACAGATTAACTTCTCAGTAACTATAGTCATTTGGGTGAGTTCCTTTGGATTCACACTGAATCCATTTGCTCTTTAATGAAGTGTCATATCCAATTCTGGTTGATCCAAAAAAAATTGTACACAGGAAATGGGTGTAATTTTTTAAAGAGAGGTGGGCAGGAGAAAAAAAAATTAAAACAGGAAACATAAGTACAAGCTAAGCATAACTAAGAAGTACTGTCATGCTAATGATGTATTTTGTAACTTACCAGTAATCACTGATGGAATGGACATCACATAGATATATTTTGTTATATTCTATCATCCTTAAGTAGAATGACTTTTCTATTTATTGACATGTAAATATTCCTGTGTGTTGCCTTACTTAGTATTAAAGTCAAACAGCACACATAAATTTTTTGAAATTTAAATGAGCACTTGAGGGATTTTCTAGGAATTTTACAACTCCTTTGGTAATATCTGGTGTCATCCAGATGTCTAAATCTTTAAACAAGTAGATGATGAATATTATAATAAATTCTGAATCTCTCACCCAGTTAAAGAAATACTACACATTGAAAAAAAAAAGGAGAGAGAGAGAGAGAGAGAGAGAGAGAGAGAGAGCACAAAAACACTTACCTGGAAAGGAGAAGTTTCCATTGGTATTAACAAATCTATCAGTCATTTCTCCAAACACTATCATCATAAGGGGAAGACCTGATCCATGAGCTATGGCCATGACGGTTCCCCAAAACATAAACAATTTATCCTGCCAATCAGAGTATCTAAACTAAAAAATAAAAAGAAAGAAAACAATGCTTATCTTGTTAAATTCTTATCTTATTAATTTCTCTTTTTCCACAATTTTATGCCCTTTGGATTTTCATTTAAAAAAGAGAACGGCAATCCAAATCATTAAGAGACTATACTTCCATTTCTATTGCTTAGTCTCTACTTTTTGCATCTTTCCTCTCTTTTTATACTTTTTTATTGGGTGTGTTGCAAACTGTTCATGATTCTTTTTAGTTTATACTTGGTGAAGAAATCAATCTAATTCTGTTTAATCAGTATGTGATTTAGGTACACGATTATAACGTAATCAGAAGGTATAGATTTGGTTGCATTAATAATATTGTTTGATCTCCCAGAGCCTCTGAGGTTATAAATTAAACCAACAAGGGACAGACATTAAGTTGACACACACATCATATCCTTAAGACAGTATTCAGAATCTTTGAGAGAGAGAATTAAAAATAGACAGCAATTAGACCCTCCAAGTTTGAGGACTAGATCCCTTTAAAAGGTTAATTCAGCTCAGTAGTCAAGTGTTCTAACACATTTAATGGACAGCCTATCTGTAGACTTCAGGAAAGTGGTGCTGATGGAGAGGATGCCCATGTAGAATCTTGAAGGATGGGCAACTGCGGAATGTGGCAGAAGTAGGGGATGTTTAGGCTTAAAACAGCAATATGACTGGAGTCTACAGGAGTGTTTAAGTAACTCTCATCAGGGAATTCCTGAAGATCATATTGTAAGGCTTGGGAAATGATATTAGAGAGAGATAAAAAGGCCTGCCAGGCTATGCAAAGATCTTGGACTTAGTACTATCTACAGAGAGGAGGGATGACACCAGTTGTCACAGTGAATCTTACAACCCCAAAGAGCTAACTGCACATCAGTGTCATAACACTTTGTTTCTTTCTGTCTTTTTAATTCTCTCCATTCTCATCTTTTCTCAATATTTTTGATGGACCTCTCTATGATTCTTTGCTCTTTTTTCCTCCTCTGCCTTCCAAACTACATCTTCTTTCACTTCCATTTCTATAGCTTAGTCTCTATTTTTTGCATCTTTTCTCTCTTTTTATACTTTTCATTCACCAACCTTTTGGAGAAAAAGAACCGTTATTGACAGAGTGGGTAATGAGTCAGGATAGTAGATTAGAATCTGAGGGCTAACGTTGAGTCAGGCTGGATCAATAACTAGGTGAATCTGAGGTTGGAAGCACACGGTTGGGATTGGGTGTGTTGCAAACTGTTCTCAAAGAGTTCCAGAAGTTCAGTTGGGGCCCGGGGTTGGGGGTCAAATTCCATCATCAACACACAGGACAAGAAAGAGTACTGAAAGAGACATAGGTCAGAAGCCAGGTGGAGCTCAGAATGAAACCAAAGGAGCAAGCAAAATCATGAGCAAAAGGGTAAAAAAGAACCTAGTCCATTAAAAGAAAGAGCAAGTGGGAGAGGTTTTCTAAAATTGCTACAAAAGGGACTACTGTCCCCAGGGTTAGTAGCTCCTGGCAAAAGAAAATAGATCTGTCAGTTTCAATTCAAAGAACAGGCTCAGGTTGACAGGTAGTGTTTTCTTTTGTGGACATTATGTGACACTGAGGAATGTTTTAATGCTTTTCATATTGATTGAATTAAAATTAACAGTCTTTAAGCTTAAGTTCAAAATTGGGCGAATTTCACAGCAACATCCTAAGTAAACCTAAATTTGTTTTTAGCTTTTTTTTTTTTTTAACAAAACAACAATTTTTCTTAAACTTTTTCAGGACAAAAAAATATCTATTCAGTGGCAGAATAAAGAGTAAATTTAAATTCAATTTAACTAAGTCTTCTAAACTCAAATGATATTTTCTGTTTCTACTCTAAGGTGTGGAGCATTTTCTTTGCTACAGGAGACAGATTTAAAACCTGTGTATTAAAACCAAGTTTTGTTTTCTCCAAAGCACTAAATTACAATTTTTTACTCTCACTGAATCTTTTAAAGCAACAACAAAGAAAAAGCAAGAAGAGAATGAATAGGGGCTTTGTGGTGACATGAGAAATGTGTGGATATTTTGATGTCTTTTTATCCATTTACTAAATAAGTTGGAGGCTTCTACTGACAAGCTGTTTAATTCTAACATCTTTGCTATCAAATAAAGCTGTCAGTTTGAAACACATCGTATTTACCAATGGCAGGCAAACACTTTCTTGGACTACCTCTCTGAGACATATTACAAATGAAAAACAGATTAGATTTCTTCCAAAAATATGTTGGCTGCCTTGCACCAGCAGAAAACCACACACACACAAAAAGGTCTTAATTAGAATCCCTACTAGGTGTCCTATATTTAACAACTTTTCCTGGAAGTAAATGTGGATATATATTTCTTAATTATTATTAAAATTTCTGTAGTTTACAATTACCCTCCATATAAGCAAGCTTATCTCTAACTATATTTTGGTGGTGGGGGTGAGTTGGTGTGAAGCAAAGCAAAGATGCATTTTCCTGAAATTGGTAAGTTTTATGGTGCTATTAATACACTTCCTATTTTTAATTTCCCTGTACACTTTTTATCTCTGCCCTGTGTCATAGCCAGTCTGCCCTTCTCTCCTTTATTATCCATCTTGGGAGTGTGGGCCATTGCCATATAAACCAACATAAGACAGCACAGGTACAGCAGAGATCTATCACTGCTTATAGACAATCTTAAGCACTTGCCCTGCAGCTCCTAATTCATGACCCCAAATATGAATGAAAGGTAGGATTATTCCAATCTAATATTTCACAGCTTACCAATGTTAATGGTCCAATCAAATTCACTTTCTTCATTTTTTGTGTGTCTTGGTTGCTGTAAAAAATATAATTGTTTGAACTAAAAATGGTTATGAAATATTTTACAGTCAATTGAGCATAAATATTAGTAGTTATGATGTTATAGTATTTTCAAATATAAAAGAGTGATGAGCACAATTGTCAAAATTACCCAATTAAACAAACCCTGTAAGGCAGCCGCCAAGTGCAAAAGTAACTGTCCAAGGTACTACAAGGACATATGGATAAAGAGAAATAGTTGTCTATGTTACAGAGCCTACAACAGAGGGAAGAATATGTTAATAATATCTGCCAAATCAATTTTTCTCCTAAAACAAAGTACACGTTGATCTAAAAATAATAAAGACCATTCTCATGGAGGTTTTCAGAGAGTGGTGTCAAGAAGTCCTATTCATTCTACATTTAAAATATAGCTAGAATTTAATAATTTCTCCCCATTTTTCTTGCTATCCCCTTGCCTCCCACTTAGTCACTCCACCTTCAATATGCCTGCTTCAGTCTGCCTCAACTGGTAACCATTATTTAAAAATTCATATCATCATATACTGTTACGTTTCTGCTCAAAAACTTACAATGGATCCCATTTTTCTCAGATTAGAAATCAAAATCCTTATGTTGGCCTCTAAGGCCCCACATGACATTTCCTTGTTACCTTTCTGACCACACCTCTCACTGCCACTCCAGCCTCTCTGCTGCTACATGAACACTCCAAACATGTTCCCATCTCAGGGACTTTGCATTGTCAGTTACCCTGCCAGGAAGGCTCTCCCTTCAGATACTCACACAGCTCTTTCCTCTCATTTCTTTCCAGTCTTTGCTCAAACATGGCCTTCAAAATAAGACCTGGACTAGGGTTTAGCTCAGTGGTAGGGCACTTACCTGGCATGTGCAAGGTCCTGGGTTTAATCCCCAGCACATCACAAACATATTTTTAAAATACTCAAAATAAGTTCTACTTAAAATTGCAAAGTACTTCTGCTTTGTGCTCCTAATTTTCTTAATGTTTATTAATACTTTTTCAAAGTATTCATTAATTCTAACATTAGCTGGAGTTTTTTTTTTTAACCTGAAACATTTCTCTAATGGGTGATAAAATTTTATTCATAAGACTTGATCCCAAATTATGTATTTATGATATTTACTGCTATCACTGGATGGAGCATCTGCCACTAAATATATTCAAAAGAATGCCAGGGGCTGTTGGCAGCATGACTGGGACAAGCATACAACTAACCCTCACTTTGCTCTAGATAACTGAAGTGTCCTTACCTTCCTTTGAATGTATAAGCTTTAGTCTGCTTTTATAAAAAGTAATACCAGTGATATTTCATAACCTCAGAACCTTAACTTATTCTTAACTTTATGCATTTCTCATTTGAGTGGTTTCCTTCTTTCTAAGAGAAAGCTATAAGCCTCTCTGCTGAGGATTTCCCTGGGTTCCAGAGTATTCTCACACCTTTTACAGGGAGAGCTCCTTTTTGCACTCATCAAATGTTCAGCCAGTGCAATACATAAATAGCCTTCTTCATGAAAATACCATCTATTAATAGATTCATAGTCATTCCCAGCCTAAATTGCCAGATGATAAAAACCTCATTTTTCTACTAGAAGTAATACTATCTACCTATTTTTCCAATTCTATATGGCAAAAATTAAAATTTCTGTGAATAAATACCATAGTACTTAGAAGGAACAGAGCAAGTCACTGTCCAAACAAGTTAATAGACCAAAATAATGCTTCAGTTTAAGTATCAGATAGGCATATTTTCAGTTAGCTAATCAGGCCCCTTGCAGCTTGAGGACCAACTACAGAACCTGATAAATTTGTTCCTCTGGGTGATAACTCCATGACACAGGTCAATTAGTTCTGGGTGGCCCGGTGTGAACTAAGAGACTGCAGCAGCCTCATAAACTATTTGAGGCTAAAGATGAAAATGATTCACTGTTCCCACAGTGAAAGAGGAAACAGAAACACACCATTGACCGGCTCTTCTGTCCCTACCAAAGCCTGTAAAGTGTGCTTAATAAGGGGCTGGGGAACCAACCCAGATGGAGTTGGAGAAAGACCCACGAGGAATGGAAGTGCTGAGGTTTTCCTTTGCACTTGAACAAAAAACTGATTTGGAAGCACAAGGTTACCGAAGAATAAGGCTGCTCAAGTTTACCCTCCCCATCTCACCTCCCAGAAAGGAGAAGTACTGAAAAAGCCTAGGATGGGAGGAGGGGGAGGAATGAGACAAGGAGGAAGAGAAATAACATGGAAGAAATTTTGCTTCAATCCCCTTATTCAAAAAGCACAACTGTCAACAGCAGATGTCTGATGCTCTAGAAGCATGAATAATCATATGAGACATAATGAAAGTTATCTGTAAAAGTTTAAGAATTAAGTAACACAAAAAATGCTATGCGCCACCAATATTCATTGAATCACCCTGGCACAGAGGAAGACAACTCTTCTTTCTGAGCCTGTTCCAAAAGGAGCCTCAGTGACATTCCTGAGGCCACTTGAAACTTCTGCTTCAAGGTCAGAACCTCAGACAAAACCTTCCAAAGAAGCCTCCTCAAAGGCCAAAGGCATCAACCACTTTTCTCAACTTCTTTCTAGGACTGAATTTGCCCTGCTGATTCACATGTAACGGAAAAGCCGATGGCCACTGGTGATGTACCTGCTGCTGCCCAATTCAAAGTCGCCCTCCACTGTCCTGGGGCGCCGAGCTGTTCCGTTTCTTGCTGCCTCAAGATCCATCTCAGCCTGGGAAGAAACCACAGCCTCAGGTCCAAGTGCACCCGGCCCAGCTCTGAGGGGACCACCAGCCTCCTCGCGACCCCAGGCGGGAGGCCCCTGAGCGGGAGCACGGGTCTGGGCCGGAGGCTCCAGGTGGAAGTCCCACTGCACCGCCCGCGCCCACAGTCCCCATTATCTCCCTCCTCCTTCACCTGGGATCTCGCGCGTTTCTGGCAGAGCCGCGGAGCGTGCGGGCTCTGGGGACCCGGGACCTGGACTTTGCTCGCTGCGGCTTCGTCCCTGCCCCCCACACGCGTCCTGCCCCAGCGACGCCTCCCGCTGCCTCCCGCTACCGCGGGGGCTAGGGCCCGGGCCCGCAGGAGCAGCTCCGGCCGCCCGCCGGGCTCGTTTCACCGGCCAGGAAAGCGCGAGGGGCCCAGCGCGCCGCCCTCGCCGCCGGGGGCGCCGGGCCACCGCTGCCGCCCACCTGGGCTAGCCGCCAGCCCCGGCCCAGCCGCACCAGCTGCGGCCGATAAGCCAGCGTGTTCCGCTGAGAACCTTGCCCAGCAGTCCACCCAAGCCCCTGCAAGTGACTGTCACTCTCTTAACACTAGGCTTTTTTTTTTTTTTTTTTTTTTTCCTTTAAACCCACGTGGGGACAGTTTCCAGACTCTCAGCCATCATAAGGGCGCGAGAACGCAGAGAGCGCACTGGGCTCAATTTCCACTTCTGCATCCCTAGTTCTGATAGTGGCACCAAACTCAAAACCAACTCCAGGGATGGTGAGAGGTAATCAAGACAGGACAGGAAATGTCACCTTACGCTCTTTAATGAAATGGAACACAGTGTTCCCTTAGTACTTGAGACATGGAATTTAAGGGCTGGAAAGGACTTAGGTGATCGAGTAATTAAAAACCCACGTTCTTTACATTTGAAGAAACAGATGCAAGGGTGTTTAAGTCCTGCCTGATACTGCATCAATAAACCAGAGTCCCAGTACAGTGCCCTGGCTCTCTGCGCTAATCCTAGACCTCTCCCTATACTAAATTATCTCTACACCAAGCTCCTATATGAACGTGGTTTCTTATTTCTTCTGATTAATCTCCCTATTCTTCCCCAAAGGAAATTTAAAACAGGGAGCAAAGGGCATCATGACTTTGAAGCCAGTGAGTTTCAAACTCCAAACTTCACATCTTATTAATTATGTGATTTTGAACACTTTACTCATTTCCTTAGGCCTCAGTTTCCTCATGTGTAAAATGAGGATAAATACATGTCCCTTATCAGATTATTATGAGGAATAAATGAGTTAAGAACAAACTAATTAGAAATAAATGAATTAAGTACTAGGTAAAAGTGCTGTACCTAAAACATGATACTAGTTCAACAAATAGGACTTTCCTTCCTCCTAATCAGACAGCTGGATTTACTACTGGTCCTTGCTCTTACTATGTCTTATTAAGGAAATAGCCTGTCCTATGGCTTTCTTGGGTTTCCAGATGTTTTCAGACAGATACTGGTATAAATCTCACCTCTGCCATTTACTACCTGTTTTGTCTTGGTTATTTAATTCTTGATTCAGTCTTTTTGAGTCTATAAAATAGGGGTGTAATAGGATTAGAGATAATATGTGTAAAGTACTCCATACATGGGAGGCATCTAATAAATGGTAACTATAGTTAAAAATTCAGAAGAGGCCCATGAAGAAAAACAGGAAGAGGAACCAGCAGCTCTGGTACATACCTGAATGTGGCTGTTATTTCCATCTGGCACTGCTGGCCACCTGAGCCATGAAACTGACTTGAAATAGTGTACTGGAAGTTGACCCAAACTATGCATGCTCTGGAGTTACATAATACATATGAATTTAGTTTAATACTTTTCCTCAAAATATTTCTTTCTCCTTATCCAGCTACCATAGCCATGAGGTTTCTTATTTGATACACTAGAAGGGCTTCCCCTTTGTGAATCTAACGTGCGTTCAGATTATTTCAAGGGATTCAGACTAAAGCATTTGGAATTGTTTAGTTTGAAAGAAAGCTTCATAGTGACAGGAGGACTCTATAAAATTCAATAGTATTTTAAGGGGATAATGTCTGTTCTTCAGTTGCTATTAAAAGGTTTGGAGGAGTAAAAAGCAGATACTTGAAGGTTCAGGAAGACTGAACTAAAACATAAACAAATAAAAATACCAATAAGCAGTGAGGTGTCTTTGCTTATCTGTCTGAATCAATTCAGAAGCTTTTTCTTACAAGAAGTTTTGTATTTTATTTATTTATTTTTTATTTCTTACATATCTGAGGACAGTGATGAAGGGAGGCCTCGTGTCAAGAGGGAATCAGAGACAAAAGGAGGAAGAGAAAAGCCATGCCTACATGGCTGTGTCAAAATATTAAAATTCCTGATAGTGTAAGTCTAAAATTCTGATAGAATAATTTTGTAAAAAATAATTTTAAAATTCTTTAAAAGACATTTATTTACATTTTAAAGGGGATTTATTTGAGAACTGTCTAAAAACACTGCAAATCACTTCACAGGACACTTAGCACAATAAAATAGGCAACAATAGGGCCGGGGTTGTGGTTCAGCGATAGAGCACTTGCCTAGCACGTTTGAGGCCCTGGGTTCAATCCTCAGCACCAAATAAAAACAAAATGAAAGTATTGTGTACAGCTATTTAATTTAAAAAAAATAGGCAACAATGACCTATTTCTGCAAGCACATACACTCAGCTATACCACGACAGTTACATAGGTATAACAGTGTGAGCAGAAGAACGATATTCATAAAGAAATATGTTAATGACTGAAATATATAAACACTTATCACTGTGATTGGTAATTGTGTGCACTCAGCTTTATTACTATGAAAATATTGTGACAATAGACAACCCAAATCTTTGGACAAAATCAATCAAAAACATGGGTGACTGCCTATGCGAAGATCTTGAGAAATTTTATCTTTCACAATGTCCAAAAAAGACATTTCATTTACTGAAGAAATTTCAATGTTTTATGTATACAGAGTCAACATTGTGATAATGCACTTTCTCAAAGTCAAATTTGTAAGAAAAATGCATAAAATGAATTTGAACTCCCTGAACATCTTTATACAATTTATGACTCTAATACTGGAAATGATGAGATGAAATATACAACATAGTGAATTGTAAAGAAATGATGCCAACAATTGTAAGGGAAAACTAAAAAAAAAAAAAAAAAAAGAAGAATAAGAAAGAAAGAAGGAAAGAAAGAGAAAGGAAAAGAAAAGAACAACAATAAAATCTTAAAAGAAAATCTGACTTTCAGGATGTCAACATTTGGCATTTACCCTTTCACAATTGTGATTCTTTGGATTTCAACATTTAGCATTATGGCCGTCAGGATTATGATCCGCACTGGTTTACCTGTATTACAACCAACTCAGGAGCTTTTATATATTTATTTGAAAATAATGCAACAATTTTGCCTGACTATTCCCATCAATCACTCACTCATTTATCAATTAGAAGCTTAAAATTTTATTTTATTTAAACCACTATGATCAATAGTATTTTCCATTATATGCAGGCTGTAAGAAATTTAAACTTTCTCTTTGTGGAAGGATAATGAGATACTTGTGCATTGAGGTTGGAAACTGAAATTACTTTTCTAATCTATCATCTTACTTTTTCTATTTGTCTCATTCCATCTTTCTTTTCCTATCTGCTTTTTTTTTCTTTTGGATAAATTGAATTTGTTTTTGGTGTGTGTGTGTGTGGGGGGGGGGTACCAGGCATTGAACTCAGAGGCACTCAACCACTGAGCAATATCCCTAGCCCTGTTTTGTATTTTATTTAGAAATAACTCAGTGAGTTGCTTAGCGCCTCGCTGAGGCTGAAGCTGCCTTTAAACTTGCAATCCTCCTGCCTCAGCCTCCATAGCCACTGAGGTTACAGGCATGCACCATCATGCCTAGTTTAAATTGAATATTTTTTTATTATTTAGATTTCCTTTATTAAATATGTGTTCTTTGTTATGTACTTAGTAGTTATCTCCTTCTTAGAGATATGGCATGTATTTTTGATGAATCATTGTACTTTTTCTTCTTTTAGGACAATGCAAAGATTTTAGAACTCTTAAACTTCATTTATATGCTGCTGAGTTTTACACTATAGCTGTCAAAATCTTTAATGTTCTCTATATGTTTATAAATCTTGTTTGAATATTACTAATTTATGAGTTGATGCTCATTTTCTTGCTTTTTATTCCTTCCTACAATTCAGAACTTCTTACTATCTTGTATCATTTTTCGTATACCCCCAAAATACTTTTTTGCATTTCCTGTTGATGAATTTAGCTGTTGATGAATTTTGTCAGTTTTTTCCCTGAAATTTTATTTCACCTTTATTTTTAAAAATTACAGGGTTGAGGGAGGCAGTCGTTTCTCTTACTGGATACCAAGACTTAAAAAATTCTAATAATCAAGAAAATGTATTTTGGACAGGGATAAACAAAATAATAAGGAAAAAGAATAAAGATCTTTTAAATGGCAGAAGTAAAATTCTAATCTACGTGATATTCCTAGCCAGTACATTAACTTCAACAGAGAAGTGGGGAAGGAGAAGATGGTTAAATATGTCAGATAGTTAAATATGTTCATTATTTTATACGTCTTCCCATCCATTGCTCTTTTTACTGTTCCGTACCCACTTCATATCCCCTCTTCCTGGATAACTCAGCCTGCAAATACCCACAGCTTTCTTGCGCTCTCTGTTAGCCTTGCCTAGTAAAACCACAACTCTGGCTACTTCACATTACCCAACTACCATGAGCCTCTACTATGCAGCAGAGTGTGTTTGATAAAAAAAAAAAAAAAATCATCTGAGGAATCCTACCATGAACTTGATTGGTTCTACACTGCTTTCTTAGTGCACCAATTATGTCCATTATTTATTGAAATGCAGGATTCATAAGAACCATTTTTTTGTTTTATTCATGGATGTATTCCAACAATCATAAAATGTTTCTTTAGTTTATTTACCCTTCCACTTTCCTGGATAATTACTTCTTTTTTCCTCAGACTTCTTTCATTCTTACCCTGTCATCACATTCTGCTGAATTACTGTGTTTATGTCACTGATGACACTGAAATTTTCAGAAAGAAACTGCTGCTATTTCCCACTTCCCAGAGTCTGTACCCAACTCTGCCTTCCTACTTGTTCCTCTCAGTGAACGATTCATGCTCTTATTTAGTCAGTCATCCTTTGTATTTTTGTACTATGCCATTCTTTCTCACCTTCTTGAGGAGACATTCATCCTTCTCTGTCCTGTATCTTCAACTTTTCCATCCCTGTGGGACCATTCCCCCTAGCACACATACGTACTGTTATTTTTTCCCACCAACTATCATCATTATTTCTCTCCTTTCCTCTGATGGTAAACATCCTTAAAGAGTGATATCATTTTCTCCATTTCCCGACCTCCTGTTCTCTCTTAACCCCAATCTAAACAGGAGTTTGAACCCTCCACACTATCGAAACTGCTCTTGTTAGGGTCACTGATAAACTCTACGTTGCTAAATCGAAAGGTCAATTCCTTGTCCTTATTTCATTTGACAAATTCAAGCCTTTGACAAATCCATCACTCTTCCTGAATATACTTTGTTCGCATGGATTCCAGGATGCCACATGATTTTGATGTTCTGACATTTTCCTGTTCACTCGGTCTCAATCTCCTTTAAGGTCCTCCTTCTTTGTTTAACTTCTCAAGTAGCATCGGAGTACTCCAAGACTAACCCCTTGGACTTGTCTGTATTCTCATTCCCTCTGTCATCTCAGCCAATCTCACAGCTTTAAATACCATCTGTATCCAATAATCTAACTTTTTATTTCCAACCTAGACCTCCTTCCTGAATTTCCAAGTTTCATGTACAACTGCATCTTTGATGACCCTCTGGGGAGGTTTAATGAACACTTCAAACCTGATATTCCCAGCATGGATTCCTTATCTTTTCCCCAAACAGTCCCCTTCAACAGGCTTCTCCTTCTCAGCTGGCAGCTCCAGGCTTTCAGTTGTCAACAAAAACACTGGACTCACCCTGGGTTCCTCCCTTTCTTCCATACCCCATAATCAATCTGTCAGGAAAAATCCTGTTGTTTTTCCTTTCAATACATCTCCAGAATCTGGCCACTTCTCTATATCTTCAGTTCTACCACCATCAGGCAAGCCACTGTCATCTCTTGCCTGGATTACTGCAACAGTTTCTAACTGTCTCTCTTTTTCTGCCTTTGCCCCCTCTTCTGCCTTTGTCAGTTTTCAAAAGAACAGCTGGTGATACCTTTCAATTGTGAATCAAGTCACTTCTCTCCTTACAATTCTATAGTGGCCTCCAATTCACTCAAGTCATGATCCACCCTGCTTCACCCTCTCCATTGACCTCCCTGTTCTCATTTTCTACTTCTCTCCCTGCCCAATTAGTCTCTAGGAAATTCCTCAAAGAAGAGAGGCAGAGCTCCACCTCAGGGTGTATGTACTAGCTATTCTCATCCCCCAAATATTCTCAGCGCTAACACTCTCACTTCCTCCAAGTCTCTTATTAGAGAGATCATCTTTTCGATAAGACAAGCCTGACTTCCCCTTCAGAAACTGCAATCCATGCCCCCAGGACTCTCAGTTCCCCTGTCTCAGCTTTGACCCCCTCCACTACATTCATGACTTTTCAAGTATATTATATGATTTATGCATTTTAAAAAATTCTTTTTTAGTTTGTGAATAAACACAGTATCTTTTTTTTTTGGTATTTATTTTTATGTGATGCTGAAGATCAAGCCCAGTGCCTCACACATATGAGGCAAGTGCTCTATCCCTGAGCTACAGCCCCAGCCCTTATTTATGCATTTTTATGAGTATTGTCTGTTGATACTTCAGTTGCATACAAGATCCATATTACTAAAGGTATTTTTCTATTTCATTTATGGAGATATCCAACAATTGATGCCCATACTTACTATGTTCCTGGCTTTGTGCTAGGGTTTGAGAATATAAAGAAATCAAGGCATGACTCCACCACAAAAGTCATTCGGATTTATATAGTGTCTTACAAAGTTACAGAGTCTATCACATGCATATATTATCTAATTTGGTTCTCAAAATAAATAGCATGAGGAGTTATTATTCTCAGCTTGAAGGTGGGGAAACTGGGACTTTGAAAGTATAAGTGACTTTTATACAGCTAGTTAACAATGAAATTACGACTCCTTCTCCAATCATATAACTCCAACTCCTCCTTCTGTATCCCTGAGGAAGATTACTGCCAGTCAGAAGCCATGTTTATCTGTATTGCTAGTCTGCTAGCATTCAAGTTCTCAGTACGTATATATTAAATAGATCCATATTCTAAAACCATAGCATAAAAGATTTATGTGGTTAAAAAAAGCATTTTCTATAGGTAAATGTCAACAAAGAAGAACAAACTCCACTCACCAAAGTATTTTTTAAATCACATTTAAAAATAAACAAACAGCAGTTTTCCCTAAAGAGGGTATGACAGCCTCAATTCTGTGTCAAGTTAAGTTTTAGCTTAATGAGAATATGCTTTGTGGTCTCTCCCAGCCGCATTTTATTGTATCTGTGGCTGCTCCATTTTGGATCTTGAATGTTCCCCCAAAGGCCCATGTGTTAAAGGCTTGGTCCCCAAGTGGCACTAATGGGAGACGGTGGAACCTTTGAGAGAAGGGCCCATGGGAGGGCTTTAGGTTATTGGGGGCATGGCCTCAAAGGCACTGTGGGACCCCAGTTCCTTCCTTTTTCTGTTTGCTCCCTGGCTGTGTGTAATCAGTTTTTCTCTGCCTCACACTCCTGCTATGATGCTCTGCCTTATCACAGCCCAAAGCAACAACTAAGAAAATTCATCACCAATGGACCAACCCTAAATAATGGCTCACAGAAATTCTCTAAAAAGAAAGGAAATGGTAAAAGAAAAACTTTTGAATATCAGGAAGAACATGGTAAACAAAAATATTGGTAAATACTATACAATAAAATATCCTTCATCTATTGAATTTTCTAAATATTTCTTGATAGTTGAAGCAAAATTATAATACTATGTGGTATGATTCAGTGTGTGTGTGTGTGTGTGTGTGTGTAAAGGAAATATGAAAGACATAAGGGAGAAGGTAAAAGGATTTAAGGCAGATAAGATTTCTATGTTTCACTTGAACAGGTGAAATGATGACAACAGTAGACTGTGTTAAGTTATGTATACATAACACAATATTCAGAGAACCACTGAGAAGACTATATAAATAGGTCAAGTTGATAAAATTGGATTTTTTTTTTACAATACTCCAATCAAGAAAGGATGTGCTACCTCCTTATTTCAGTTCAGGGTCTCCATTTGGTTTCCTGAGGTGAGGTAGGGTAAGGGTGTCCCTTGATTTTTTGGATATTACAGTTTTAGTTCCCCACTAGCCCTCTGCTGATATCTCCCTGACTGGAAGAAGTAGGGAGATGCATTGTTAATCCCCCTACATGGCCTCCATAGGGTTGGGGAGGTGACCTTATTGCCCCTGAGTGGTGGTGAAAGTCCCAAGTCTCCAATGAGGCTTCCTTTATCCTGGAGGAAAGAGGGAGAGGTGTTTTAACCCATTATGTCTCAGCAACCCATAAACAGGATGCATATAAAAAACTTAAGTTGAACAACAAATATACTATTTATGATCACTTTGAAATGAATAGTTTGCTTTTAGAGCTCTATTTTAAGAAAAGTAGTAAGTGAATGATTAAAGCATTATATATATGATATATATATATATATATATATATATACTCTATATTATGATTTCCACCCTATTTAAAGGAACCTCTGTCAATTTCATTGAAATATTCACAGAATCAAAAACTTGGGCCTCTTAACAGGCTCATCCGACCAGGCGGGGATGATAGATCAGCTCCTACTTGACCTTCTCTGACATCACCCTGGTTTTGAGGGTGGACAGAAAGGTTAAGGGATCTTGTTACTGCCTTTCAAGGTTAGAAGTTGAGGCTCCCTGTAGGCCCTTGCTGGTGTGGGGCTCAGTGGTACCACGGTTTCTCCTATCATGTTTGGCTAAAGTTCAGTGACTGTTATCTAAATGTGTCCCTCCTGCTAGCCTGCCCTTTTCCTTTTCCTCGAAAGCAGGAGCTTTTTGCCTGTGTGGATTGGCAATGGGTTGTTGCCTTCTTCAGGTCCAAGTCTGAGATACAAGGGGCAAAGAAACAACCCAGTCAACTAATCAGGGACCCACAGTGAGATGCCCTTCCTTGAATCCCAAATGCTTAGCTGGTCTGCCTTATTCTTTCCACTTCTCAGGGTCTTCTTATGGTTTTTTTTTTTGTTTTTTTTTGGAATATAATATTCAGTGTTTTTAGCTGTACTTAGCAGAACATTAGGAAAAAGTATGCCTATTCCATTTCCTCAGAAGTTGCTGCCTTATTTTTTTTAATTGTTTTTTAATAAAAGGGTGCAGAGGCAAAGGAAGACAATTCTGAAAGCAAATTCGCTCTCTTTTGTAACCTTTTCTATAAATAAAGACTGTGAAGTATTACAAAAAAAGTTTTCTCTAAGTTATCTGCTTATTTCCCTGTCACCCTCTAGTAACATACAGTTCCTTACAGCTACTTACAAAAATCTGTATATTTTTCTACATCAGACAAGGGGATAGATGAATAGTGTTTCAATCTGGCCTCAGGCTTACTCCACAGTACAACAGGAAATCAAATGCTAATAATATCCCATAGCAGAAGGATGAAACAATGTTAAAATACCAGGATACAAGCTCTTCATGTACTCAGCCATGTGTTACATTGCATATTAATTATTGCTGGGGTTAGAATAGGTTTAAGTATGTTCCCACAGCGCTCGGTGGTTGGAAGTTTGGTGCCCAGTGCATTGATGTTGGGAGGTAGTGAAAGCTTCAAGAGATGGGGCTTCTTACAATGTAATTAAGTCAATGGGCTTGCTGCCGTCAGAAAGAATTAATGTAGTTCTTGCGGTAGGCGGGTTAGTTCACAAGACAGGGTTGTTACAAAAGGTTGTTCTCCCTGCTCTCTGGTTTCTTGCCATGATGCCATCTACCATTGTTGTGACACGCGACTAAACCAGTCAGTATCAGACCAAGTGAATTTGGGGACTAAATAAAGACACAGACATAGAAAGTACCTTTTCTTTGGGTTTAGTGAACCCTCCTCAGCCACAGCACCCACAAGGGGGGCAAGGCAGGCAAGAAAGAGAAGGAGCACACCTCGAACCCGGATTTTATTGGGGATAAGCCATTCAAATGAGGCAAGGGGTAGGGTTACAACAAACAAGGGGGTGTAATCCAACCCCACCGGGTGACACCCACTCCTGAGCTACACCTCTTTATCTGAGCTGAGATAAAGTCCAAATTGTATTTCAGGATGCAATACCTGTTGAGTACCTCTTTACTCAGGACTTAAAGTTGTGTACAGAGCTCCTGTCCAGAGGCTCCTGACACACCATGAAGTTAGATAGCTGGGGCTCTCACTATGGGTCAAATCAATGAGGCTGCCCAATTTTGGACTTACAAAACTATGAGCTAAATAAACATTTTTTTTTCTTTCTAAAGCACCCAGCCTCAGGTATTTCAACATAGTAATGGAAAAATGGACTAAAATCATTTTATTAATTGCATTAGTAGTATTTTGTTATGTTAAGTTATACTACATTAATTATACTTATCTTCATATCTTTTCTCTCCCACTTGAATGTGAGCTTCTTAAGAAAAAGGAAGGAAGCAAATGTAATATTTGGAATGTTGTAAGCACCTGATAAATGCTGTTCTCTCCCTTCTTGCTCATTTCTTCTTCCATTCCTGGCTAGTTCAGGAATCAGAGCAAAAAGACCAGAGGAGAAACTCCATCCACAACCAATCTAAGATTAAGGGTTTAAAGAAGACCTCTGAACAAATAACCAGGTAGAACTTTACTAGCACCTTAGACTGGAACTTGCAGGAAGTGCTGACCCCCTGCCACTCCATCCCACATGTCTTTGGAGACTGACATATGCAGACACCAGTAGATTAGCAAGAAGGGGTTTTGGTGTCTTTTCTTAAACTTCTCATAAGAGTTCTGACCAATGTTGTCAATATTTATTCACTTTTTCAATAAGTACTTAAGGGAGAAGAGAAGGATGAAATGAAACACTTACTCAGAGAAAAAGGTTTTGCAAACTGACCCGAGGAATGGCAGCATGTACTCAGTGATAACATGTGCTCCACGGCTTGAGAAATGATGCTGCCCATGCTCTCTCATAATGCACATGAAAGATTCTGAGAAATACTGTAAAGAAAAACCTGTTTAACTCAGCTTGTGTTTCCTCCCACTTTATAGATTTATAGATTATTATCGGTATGAAGATTCCTCAAAAGTGTAGTAATGGAACCACCATATGACCTCATTTTACCATTGAAGTCAGCATACTCTAGCAATACATAATACCTATAATAGCACAATTCACCACAGACAAGGTATGGAAACAGCCTAGGAGTCCATTAACAGATGAATGGATAAGTAAAATATGGTATATATACACAATGGAGTTTTAAACAGCCATAAGAGTGAAATTAGGTCTTTGCAGGAAGGTGGATGAACTTGAGAGCATTATGGTAAGTGAAATAAGCCAGACTCAGAAAGTCAAGAATCATATGTTCTTTCTTGTATGTGGAAGCTAAGGAGGAAAGGGGGAAAAAAGAGGGGATCTCATGAAAATAAAAGGAAGACTTGTCGAGTAGAGGAAGGGGACCTGGGAGAAGGAGAAGGGAGGAATGGGAAGGCACTAGGGAATAAAATTGACCAAATTATGTTATATGCATGTACAAATCTGCCACAATGAATCTCACTATTATGTACAACTAAAATGCACCACTAAAAATCAGCTAAAAAGAATTATGTTTTTTTTCCTCAGTAATTTGAACACTCTAGGTCCCAGCAAGAAATAAATAGCACACGCAACTTAGGCTATTTGAGCAGGGTTTAACAAAGGAACTTTTATGGCAGTATGGGGAGAACCTATCTGGGGAAGGGCCATTGCTTCCCCTAGGCCAGCATGGGTGAGGGAAGGGGGCACTCACCGGAAGTCCTTTGGAGCTCCATGTAGAGAGAACTGCTTTGAGAAGAGAAGTGACCCACCTTTCCTGCCTCCCAGGCTACCCTTTCAGCTGAACCCAGGGCAGAGAGCAATATAGAAAGAAGGGGGAAAGTAGACATGGAAAAGCAAAGGGAAGATACCTGGTATATCTCTCAAGGTAGAAGACTCTGGAAACTAGCAAAAGATAATTCAACCTGAACGTATCTGGACTGCTTGACTCATGTAGTACTTCTGAAGAGGACACTGTGCTAAGCCAGTAAAGGCATGAAGACAGGTTGATAAAGACCCAGCCCTGAGGTCTGGAAAACAACTATTAACTAGAAAAATAAGCACATAATTAAGATATAGAGTGAAAGATGACGAGGTATAGAGAGCATATGGGCATGTGATTTAGATAATTTCCACAGCTAACTTATGACCTTAACCTTGAGTTATAATGCTAATATATGAAATTGTTGGCTAAGAAGGCCTTTCTAGTATAAATGCAAATTTGAAGATCTTAAGATCTATTTAAATTGAATTTCATGGTTTAATGAATTTAATTTTATTCTTATTAGCCAATGGTAACCCATAATAAATTAAGCTATTAAATATTGCTTTCAGAATTAAGTACATGCAAAAGTCTAATTCATAAATGCTAATTTTTTTGTGAAACATTGCTACTTTGTATTTAGCCTCTGATACTTTTAAACACTTTTAGGTATTCTAATAGAGGAAACCTTTAAAATTGTTTTTTTCACTTTAACCTGACCGTTTCTATTTTGGCACATTTCTTTTCAGGCTATGTCTGTAGGCACATTTCCGGATCTGGGCCCCCTTGTATTTTTTAATCCAACAAGGTTGAATGTTGTGGCCACCGATTCAGGTAGTCTCATCCATAGCTTGTCTGAAACTGGTACTTTCTCAAAACAGCACGGAAAAATCCATGGATAAATCCTGCCTGAGTCATCTATTTAAACTATAAAGAGTGGGAGTAATGGGGTCATCGCCCATGCTGATAGAGATGTTTTGCATAAGAGAGAGTTGAAGAGGGACAATGAACTCTTTTGGAAATGAAAAAAAAAAAAAAGTTCTAAAGAAGGAAGCCTCAGCAGCAAACTGATTTAAATGTAGAAATAAATAGACTTATGGCTTTGATAATAGTATTTAGTTTTCTCTATCTCTTGACAAAAAGAAAAGAAAAAAAAGAAAAAAATCTCTTTCCCTTGCTTTGCCTTTTCCCCTCCTCCCCAAATAGAATAGTCTGAGTACCTACCTAAGATGCCAGGGTCTTGTGCCTCTCCCACCCTGTCAAGGCTGAAACTGTACAACTACGGAAAGTTCTCTGCAGGCTACACACATGCTCAGGAGTTGCAAGGCAGATTCATCTTTATAATCGAAATCAAAATGTAAAATGTGATTTATTTTGTAAAATCTTATGGTATAATACGTTTGTAGAAATGAAGCCACTGTAAAGTAAAGTATATTTCAACACTCACTACTTAAAATGAATCACAGCAAAAATAAGAGTAATATAATCTATTGTGGTACACCAGGCTTTTTAAGTTCAGGTCTTACCTGATCTAGTCTCCCTCATGTGGTGACCACTGCCCTTCCCACACCCAACACCCTGAAATCCAGCTGCCCTGAATCACTTCTGGTTCCAACCTTCCAGGCTGTTCTACCCGCTCCCCACACCCATCCTCCACTGTCCATCCAACAAGTATGCATGTTCTTCTCCAGGACACAATAAATTAAGCTATTTTTGTTTGGATTTATTTTGTAATAGCCTTGTTTGTTTGTTTGTTTTGTTTTTTGTTTTTATGTTTTAAGTTTACAACAAAAATGAGTGGAAGGCACAGAGATTTCCCATACACTCTCTATCTCTACACATGCAGAGACTCCCACCAGAGTGATATGTTTGTTACAGCTGATGAATCTACACTGACACATCACTATCACCTGAAGTGCATACTTCACTTTACCTTTATAATAGCTTTCTCCCTTGACATTCTGCATTTTGTGGGTCTGAACAAGTCTCTAACAACCTATATCCACCATTACAGAATAGTTTCACTGTCCTAAAAATCCTCTGTGCTCTGCTTAGTATTCTTCCCTCCTTCTCCACTAACCCTTCACAGTTGCTGATCTTTTTACTGTCTCTTTAGTTTTACCTTTTCCAGAATGGCATAAGTTGGAATTCGACATTATGTTGTCATTTCAGGTTGGCTTCTTTCTTAGTAGCATGCATTTACATTTCCTTCTTGTCATTTCAAGGCTCATTTATTTTTAATACTGAATAATATTCCATTGTCTGGATGTACCATGGTTTATTTATCCACTCACTTCCTGGAGAAAATCTTGGTTGCTCAGGAAACTTTTTTTTTTTAACACTCAAAGCACTCCCAGGAAACATGCTTTCTCTCTTCTTTGTCACCTACTACTCCCCACAGTCTTGCACCAATACATGTTACTAAACTTATTTCCTGCATACTAAAATGTGAGTTCTTTGTTTTATCATTGAGCTCCCAATATCTATTCCACAGACACTTAAAATAAGTGCTAAATGAATAAATACAAAACTTCATTTTCATACAAGAAAACCAACAGCTTTGAAGATCAAGAAAAATATAAAATGAAGGCAATTAACATTATTTTTTTGCTTATGTTGTACATATTGAGCATGGTCCTAAATACGTCAATGAAGTAGCTATTGAAGTCTCTTGTTTTCCAGTGGGGAAACAGAGGTTTTGAGAAAATAAGTAAGTTGCGTGAAGAATCATATTTGTGAACACGTTGGCAGTCCAAACAGAAACCCAGATTCTCCTGACTGCAGAGCCTAGGTGCTCCTCTGTATACCAAGCAACAATCAGTGAGAGGGAAAACATTTAAATTTAGCTGCCTGTGGAGAAAACGAAAACGCTCTGTTTTCAACTCAAAGGTCACTTTTTCTTATGATCCAAATTGACTCTTTTGAAAGAGTCCAGGTGAAAACATTTCATCATTTATCTTTGCCTCGTGCACTTATCTGTAAGCATGCCTACTTTTTCTCTTTGCTGTTCCAATTTCTCCAGACCAAGGACAGAGAGGTCTTTGACCTTAGTGTTAGAAGTTCCAAGTAGAACATAGGACTTCATTTACAGAAAGTGCTCCAAGAAAATTTTTAAAATCTTTTTTTCCCCCAAAGAGCAGAAAATCTACCCCCCTTTCAACAACTATTTTTATTGAGGACTTCAATGTGTTAGGTGTGGTGTACAATGGTGCACCAGCCGTCCCATCAAGACATTGCAGTCTAGAGGGATTCTTTAAAGATCAAAGGAGTTAAGGTCTATGAATGTCTTTTAGGATACAGAACTAGAAGGTTTATTACTCATTCTGGTTATCAATTGACTTAAAATGCATGGCTTTTATGATATCTTATAGTTCTATGGCCTGACTGAACTCAAGTGTTCTTGTTTCCCAAGGGCAACTGTGGTCAGATGTTAACTGGGGTTGTAGTCACCAGAAGGCCTCACTGGCCCACAATATGATTGGCATTTTGATGCTGGCAGTGGGTGAAGAGCTCAGTGGGACTGTCATATAGCCACCATGTAACCTGGACTTCTTTTTAGAGTCAGGTGGCTGGATTCCAAGAGAGAGTGATCATCACAGTTCAGGATCTCGTCCTCAGCTTAAAATTTTGTTAGATAGGACATAGGAGAGCAGGCATTCCTGCTTACCAGGGTATACATTAGCCAGCTTTTCATTGCTGTGACCAAAATATCTGACTAGAACAACTTAGACAAGGAAAACTTAATTTCAAGCTCACAATTTTAGAGGTTCTGTTCATGGTCTGTTGACTCCATCATTCTGGCTTGAGGTAAGGTGAAGCATCATGGTAGAAGGGCCTGGCAGAGGAAATCTGCTCACTTAATGGAAGTCAGAAAATGGGGGGATGGGTCTTGCCACAGGTAAAATATAACCTCCAAAGGTACATCCCCCAGTGACCTACTTTCTCTAGCCACGCCTCCCCTGCCAACAGTTACTGCTCAGATAGTCCATCCAAATTATTAATCCGTTGAATGGATTAATCCACTAATTAGGTTATAGCCCTCATGATCTAATCATTTCACCTGTGAATATTGCTGTATTAACACAGGCGCTTTGGGGGATACCTCATACCCAGACCATAAGTATGTCTCATGCCATTCTCTGCATTACTCAGTATGTCCCAGCCACATGTCCTTCTTTCTGCACTTCAAGTGGCTCCTTCAAATAAGCTCTTTCCTCTAACTGGAACACTCTCTCACCTCTCCCAGCCTAGCTTCTGCTCATACTTCAGAGTTCCTTTCTAATTCTTATCACTTCAAACACAGCAAATTTTTTATTTCTTTTTCTTAACTTTCAAACTTTGAAAATAATTATAGACTCATAGGAAGTTGCAAAATTCTTACATAGGGTTCTGTGTACCTGTCATCCCACCTATACCAAGGATGACATGTTGTAACTGTAGTTCAAAACCCAGGACATTGATGTTGATACCATATTGTTACTACACTACTCCAATTTCTTTAATAAATAAATAAATAGAACTACATATATATATATATATATATATGTGTGTGTGTGTGTGTGTGTGTACACATACACACACACACAAACAAAAATTTTCTTTTCTTTTGAAAATCATAGATACAATTCACTTAAGGCTTTTCCCTTTTATTCAGCATAATGGATAAGGCAGAATCACAGGCCTATGACAATGATATGTTCATCTCCCTATTTTTTGTGTAAAATTTTATGAGTTTAGTAAAATAAGCATCCTCTTATATGTTATATTAACAAAGGACTATAGATGTTAATTTGCGGTGAAACCAAATGGACACAGGAAGGTATACACTATATCATAAACATCACATCATCAACTGAAAAGATGCAGAAAAATCACTTGATAAAAGTGAACATCCATTTATAATAAAAACCCTGAACGAGTTAGACAAACTAAGACTAGATATGATGAACTCACAGACACAGGGAGTGGAAAAAAGCTGAAAGTGCCATTCTCTGCCTTGCTCAGTATGTTCCAGCCACAAAAGAACAGACACTTATTGAGCTCTACTATATGTCAAGGATTTTGCCAAATGGAACATAGTGAGACAAAGACACAGTCTTCCCCTCAGATGGTTCACAAACTGGAAGCAGGAGTGTTCTGAAACTAAAAGGTAAGGGGAAAAAATGGATTAAAAAAAAAAAAAGACTTCTAATTGAGACCTGAAGAAAAATGTCTGCACTGTGTGGCAGGAAACAGATTGAAGCACATATTGGCTTAACTTCAGAGGTCAATTCTGGTGCACCAAGCAGAAGGGCCATTAATGCTCAGAGTTGGCTATTACTGGATAAATTTCATGGTAGAATGAGAAAAATAAAGAAGTTGGGCTAGGAAAGGATTGAGCTCAACAAATTGCACAGGCTTCTGTGTTTAGTCTGTATTCTGAGTGCCACATCTTCTGCACTGATGTCACCTGTGAGCCACATGAATAAGCCCTCTTCCTGCTAACAGAGTTCCTCATTTCCATCCACACTTTCCCAGACCAGTTTTCGAAGAGGTTGTCCTTTCTCTAGTGCATGTTTATGACATCTTTGTCAAGAATCATTGGGCTGTATGTAGTTGTGTTGTTTTATTTCTGGAATCTCTGTTCTGTTGCCTATTCAGATGCCTTATATTTCTTTCTCTTGTCTAATTATTGTTGCTAAAACTGCCAGTACTCTATTGAATAAGAGTGGTGAGAGTGGACAACTTTGTTTTATTCCAGATCTTAGAGGAAACGCTTTCAGCTTTTTCCCATTACTGGTGGTATTATCTGTGAGTTCATCATCTCTATCAAATTATGCCTAACTTGTTCAGGGTTTTTATTAAATGGATGTTGACTTTTATCAAGTATTTTTTCTACATCTATTGAGTTGATGATGTGATGTTTAACCTTTAATTCAGTTGATTTGTGAGTGTTGAAATACCTTTGCATTCCTGGGATATTTCCAACTTGACCATGGTGAATGATCATACACTGTAAGATTTTATTTGCTAGTATTTTGTTGAGAATTTAAAATCTGTATTAATCAGGAACATTGATTATAGTTTTTTGTTTTGTTTTGTCCTTGTATGTTTTTGCTGGTAATGCTGGCCTTGAAAGCACCCTCTTTTTTAATTCTTTGGAATAGGTTAATAAAAATTGAAATTAGTTTTTATTTAATGTTTTGTAAAATTCACCAGGGAGGCCTTCCAGTCCTAGTTTTTTCTTTGTTGGGAGAATATTTACACATTATTGGTCTATTCGGGTTTTTATTGTCCACATGGTTCAAATTTGGTAGGCTATAAGTGTTCCAAAATTTATCTATTTCTTCTAGGTTTTCCAGTTTGTTAGCATATAGTTGTTCATAGTAGTTCCTAATGATCTTTTTAAATTTCTGTCATATTAGTTGTAATATCTCCTTTTTCATCTCTGATTTCACTAATTTGGATCTTCTCTTTTTCCTTTGATTATGTAGGTAAGATTTGTTAGTTGTTTATATTTTCAAAATTTTGTTTCATCAGTTTTTAAAAGATCTTCTTTTTGATTATTTTTGCTCTGATTTTTATTTACTTCTACTAATTCTAGCTTTTCTGAGTTCTGAATATGCATTATTAGGTCATTTATTTGAACTCTATTTTGTTGGCGTAGGCAATTATTGCTATAAACTTTCCTATCTGTTTGTTTTGTCAGCACTGGGGATGAACCAAGGGCTTTCACCATGCAAGGCAAGATTTCTAAATTTCCCTAAATTTCCCTTTTGGTGCTTTTTTTTTTTTTTTGGTATGCTCTATTTCCATTTTCATTTATTTTGTGAAATTTTTAAAGATCTCTTTTGGTTTCTTTAATATCACATTGTTTGTTTAAAAATATGTTGTTCAGTCCCTGTATATTTGTTTAAAGTTTATTTTGTTATTAATTGCTAGTTTTATGCCATTTGCCGCGTCCGGCTAATGGAGCCGAGTCCGGCGAGGGATGGCGGGGTTAAAAAATACACAGGACACCAAGGTTCTTCATCCAGGAGGGAGCGTGTGCGCGCTTTATTGCCAAATTTGTTCCCCTTATATATCTTTTTAACAGCTGCGGGAAATCACTCAAAAGTGAGGAGGGAAGAGTAATAACTGCGTCCTTGGGTTACCGTCACGTCACCGTCCCCTATCAGGAGGCTCGAACAGGTCAAGATGTTCCCGAGAGACACAAATGCTCGAGGCAGATAAACAGGGAACCGCAAGCCCGCATCTCGGCCTTGTGAGTTGGCCACATTGACATGCATAACAAAGAACTGGGGGTTGAGTCCCCAGGGGCCAGGGCAGGCCTGCTACCAGCACCATTATGATCAAATAATAAACAATAATATAAAATATTATCTATTATGATTTCACTTTTTAAAATTTATTAGAATTTGTTTTGTGGCCTAATATTAGATGGCTTATTCTAGAGAATATTCCATAGTTAATGAAAAGAATGTATATTCTGCCCCATTGAATGAAATGTCCTGTAAATGTCTTCTAGATCCATTTGCTCTGTAGTATAGTTTAACTCTGATGTTCTTCATTGATTTTTTTTTTTTGTCTGGATAAGCTGTCCATTGATGAAAGTAGAGTGTTGAAGTCTTTTACTGTTATTGTACTGGAGCTTCTTTCTCTGTATAGATCTAATAATGGTTTATTGTTTGTTTATTTTGGTTGTTTTTATAAAATCAGGTGCTCAACATTAGGTCCATAAACATTCACAATCTATATATTTTCTTGTTTAATCCCTTGGTAATTATACAGTGACCTTCTTTGTCTCTAACAGTTTTTAAGTCTTCTTTGTCTGATGAAAGTATAGGTTCTCCTGCTTACTTTTGGTGTCCTTTTGCATGGATATCTTTTTCCATCCTTTCACTTTCAGTGTCTGTCATGGTTTATATATGAAGTCTCTCTCAAAGGTCCTGTGTAAATTCAGGAATATTCAGAGATTTAAAAAAAAATCATTAGATTATGCAAGCTATCACCTAATCAGTCCATGCTAGTTTGAATGAACTAACTGGACTGTAACTAAGCAGGAGGGTCATAGCTAGAGGAGTTAAGTCACTGGGGGCTTGCCCTGGAAAGGTTCACCTTTCCTGCAGCCTCTCCCTCCCTGCTTCCTAGCCACCATGACTTAATGAGAGTTGAAAGGAGGAGAGGGTGCTGTTGGGGAGGGGGTGTTTAAAAAGTACCAGGTCACTAGGAGACGGAGTTGGAGAAGGAAAAGAGACAGAATTAGGCTTTGCCAGAACAGCATAATTGTATTGCCAAAGAAGTTTCCTAATGTATACAAGAAGGGGCCATAAAAGATGAGGAGCAAGGGGTAGAGGAGAATCAGAGGGTGGTGAGCTGAGCAGGGAGAAAGGCTGTCCATATAGAAACTCAAAAGGGAGATGTTGACTGGCTTCTTTGGGAGGGCTTATAACCTAAGAAGAGCCAAAGGAAGGAGTTTAGTCCAATCTAAATGTAGTTCAAGAGATAGTTTAGTGAGAATGTTCTTCAAGGTCCGGTTGGTATATTCCAACTTTCCAGAGGACTGGGGATGGTAAGGGATATGAAAATTCCAGGAGATGTTGAGTGCCTTAGCTATGGACCATGAAACATGGAAAGTAAATTCAGGACCATTATCAGACTGGAGTGACGAGAGGAGCCTGAATCAGGGAAGAATGTGTTCAACGAGGATGTTGGCCACAGCAGGGGCCCATTTGTTGGTGGTAGGAAAAGCCTCAACCCATCCCCAGAAGGTGTCAACAAGTACCAACAGAAATTTGTATCACTTTACTGGGGGCATATGGGTGAAATTCAGATGCCAATCAGAGCAAGGGAGATATCCTCTTGCCTGGTGTAAAGGGAAGGCAAGTGGGCAGAGAATGGAGGTAGGATTGGTTTTCCACCGGAAGCAGAGAGGGTAGAGAGAAATTGTAGGTCCTCTGGAGAGAGTTTAAGGTGGGAAGTGAGAAACTGTTTTAAAGATGTGGTGTTAGGGTGAAAGAGATTGTGAAGGAAGGTAAGCATCTGTTGAGTGTCAGGTGGGGAAGAGTCAGTCAGGGACTAGCAAGGCAGAGAACCTCAGGTGGAGTAGGCTTTCAGAGGGTGGTGGCCCTTGTCTCAGAGTCTGCCTTGTTGTTGCTGAGTGTCACAAAGGAGGTGTAGGTCTGATGGGATTTACAATATGAGATTCGGATGGCAGTGGGAAGCTTTGAGGCCTGAAGGAGATCAGTGATAAAGGGGGCATTAGTAATTAAAGTCCCCTTGGTGGTAAGGAATCTGCACTCCTTCCAAAGAGCAGAGTGGGAGAGAAGTATGTGGAAAGCGTATATAGAGTGAGTGTGGACATTGAGGGAGGTTCCCTTTGCCAAAGTGAAAGCTCTGATGAGGGCAACAAGTTCAGCCTGCTGATTGGATGTATTATTGGGAAGGGGAGCCACTTCCACAGCTGAGGTTAGAGAGACTATATCATACCCTGCCTGACTCCCTCCTGAAGGAAGGAGCCATCTGTGAACCACGTATATGTTGCCTGGAGCAAGAGGCCTTCCTGTATGTGGGAGGGGTGTGTAAGAAGCTCCTCCAAAGTTTCAGTGCATGAATGGGTAAGAGAAGAAGAGGTGGAAGAGTCCTGAGGAACAGAGAGGAGAGTAGCAGCACGTGTGGAAAGTAAGGCTGGGATCTTCCACCAGAGAAACCTGTAGAGATAAAAGGCGACAGCAGGGTAAGAAATGTAAGCTCTTGTAGGTGAGGAGTTCCTTTAGATGATGGGGAGCCAGGATGGTGAGTGGGGCCCCAAAGGTGAGTTTCTTTGACTTGTTAGTGAGTAGAGAGACTGTGGCCAACGTTCATAGGCAAGAAGCCTATCCACGAACAGTAGGGTCAAGACCTTTGATAGATAAACCACAGAGGTAAAGGGTGGCCCCAGCATGTGTCCGAGGACCCCTAGAGCAAATCCCTGCTTTTCAACCATGTAAAGGTGAAATGGGCGTGTGAGATCAGGGAGATGGAGATCAGGGGCCTGGAGGAAGGCCTGCTGGAGCCTGGTGAGGGGCTCTGTAACAGAGTGCAATAGGGGTTCAGAGAGTGGGCCCCGGGCCGCACCATATAGATGCTTAGCCAATATAGAGTAGTTAGGAATACAAGCTCTGAGGAATCCTGCCACACCTAGAAAGGAAAGAATTTCTTCCTTAGTAGATGGTGTTGGTATATTAGCCATAAGGCTCTTTCTATCAGCTGTAATGGCTTTGTGTGTAGGGGTCAGGAGGAGGCCTAGGTATGTTACTATTACCAAGGAAATCTGTACCTTGGATGGGGAAACCCTATAGCCAGAAAGGAAGTTAAGAAGTTTACTATTGTCCTGATGACTGACCTCAAAGGAGGGACTGCAAAGAAGGAGGTCATCAACATACTGTAGCACCATAGACTGAGTGAGATATATAGATGCTAAGTTCTTAGCCAAGGCCTGTCCAAAGATATGAGGGCTATCTCAGAACTCTTGGAGGAGAACTGTCCATTTCAGCTGAGTGGAGTTGTAAGACTCAGGGTCTGTCCATGTAAAGATGAAAATGTCTTGAGAGTCAGAATGGAGGGGAATAGAGAAGAAGGCATCTTTAAGGTCTAGTACTGAGAAGTAAGAGGTTCCGGAAGGAATGGTAGAGAGAAGGGTATAAGGACTGGTTACCATGGATGAATTGGGACGACCACAGAGCTGATGGAACAGAGATCTTGGACCAAGCGATAGGAACCATTGGGCCTTTTCTGCGAAAATGGAGGTGTTATAAAGGGAATGAGTAGGTCTAAGGAATCCCTTTCGCAAGAGGTCTTGAATGATAGTCTGTAAGCCTAGGAGTTTTTGTCAGGAGAACGGGTGTTGTGATTGAGCCAGAAAATGGAGGGGGTTTTTGAGACAGATGTGAATGAGCTTGTTGTGTGAGGCTATAGAAGGACTTGATACATCCCAGATAGTAGGGTTCACCTTGGAAGTGGGTAATGGGAAGGCACTGGTGGACAGAATAGGGGATGGTCCTAAGGTAGGGGTAAGGATCAGGGGAGTGGCAGGAGAGTCTGGATGGAAGCATATATGAGGGGAGAAGGAAAGCATAGCCCCCAACTTTGTAAGGATGTCCCTTCCCATAACGGAAACAGGACACTGTGGAATGACCAAAAAGGAGTGGGTAAAAATTAGAGAGCCAAAAGCACAAACAAGGCTATGTGTCTGTAAGGGTTGGTAAGGTTTACCCTCTACCCCAACAACAGAGGTCATAGAACGAGTAGTAGGCCCCCAGAACTTCTTGAGGACTGAATATGTAGCCCTGGTGTCTAGGAGGAAGGAGACAGGCCTATGTGAAATACACGGGGTTACACTGGATACCTGTGGAGTGATGGTAGTGATCGGGTGGTGGGGACTCGGGCCTCATCAGTCCTCTGCAGCCAGCCCTAAGAGTTGGAAAGGGAACCAGATGGGTCAAATGGCTGGGGGCCTCTATGGGCTCTGGGACAGTCAACAGCCCAGTGTCCCTCCTGATGGCATTTAGGACAAGGGCCCAGAGGCTTGCTAGGCTTGGGTCACATACAAGCCCAGTGACCCATCTGAACACATTTAAAACGGGTCCAGGCAGTCCTGAGGGACTTTTCTGTGGGCTAGTGGAACCAGGGACAGACACTAAGGCTGGAAGGATGGCCTGATAGAGTTTCTGATATTTCTGCTTCTGGGCCTTCTTCTCTCTCGTGTTATACACCTTAAAGGCCACTCCCAGAATGTCAGCTTGGGGAGTTAGAGTCCCTCTCTCAAGGCTCCTTAGTTTGGCCTTAATATCGGGATATCTCTGGGAGAAAAAGTAGATCATTAGTAGTTGTCTCCCATCTGTAATCTCAGGGTCAAGATTAGTATATTGTAAAGCCTTGGTCAGGTGGTCTAGAAGGGTTTTCATTCTTATCTTGGATGATTTGCTGGAGGTTTTCATAACTGATAGCCTTATGGGCTGCCTTTTTAAATCCTTCCATGAGGCAAGTAATGAATTGGTTTCTACTAGTTACTCCTCCAGGTGAATTATAATCCCAATTGTGGTCCCGATCAGGGATTCCTTCAGTGTCAATCAGATGGGCAGGGGAGATCTGATGTGCCTCATCAGCATAATTTCTACTTGCTCCCAACTCACCTGCATTCCTTGGGCAGGAGGGTATTAGACAAGATCATATCGACATCATGGAAGGTCAAATCGTATTATTGAGTCAGATACTGAAACTCTTTGATATATGTAGTGGGACTTGAAGTATAGGACCTGAGCGGCTTTTCTATCTGTGAAAGATCTGATGAGGAAAAAAGCACATTAACCTGGATTACACCATCTACCCCAGACATCTCATGTAGAGGACACAGAGATGTGGGTTGGGCAGCATGTGGCAGGAGGAGAGAAGGGTGGAGGGGCCAAGGGAATAGTTGCTGTGGCGGCTTCATCAGAAAGAGAATTATGGTATGCTGGGGGCTCATCCGCTGAGTCGAAGAAGGAGGAGTCCTGGGTAGGATCTTCTGTCCTTTCGGAAGCAGGCTTGGGGGAGGTGAGAGCTAAGAGGGAGAGCTTGTTCGAGAGAGCTTTTGCGGAAGAGCAAGAGTTGCAGAGAGAGGGCTTAGAACGTAGAGAGAGCCTGAACTTATGATCTCTCTTTCCATTTTCCCAAACACTCACAATAGTTAAAAGATCCCTGATAATACTGGGATCTAGAGTGCCATTAAGCAGCCATTTAGATATTTATCCAAAGGATATTGAGGCCAGATCAGATCACACAAGGTGATAAGTTTTGGGAGGTTAGATCCAGGGTGAGAGAGAGACCTTAGGTTAGCCAGGAGGCAGCCTAGGGGACTACGGAGGAAATAGATGAGGAGCTGCCCTTGGTGGGAGGTAGGAGGTGAGTTTAGAGGTGGGGCGTATCCCAGTCTCTAGTATCATCTAATCAAGAGGACAGTTACGCTCAGGGGGTGGTCACCACTGCTGGGTGAGCGTCAGGGCAGGAGCCCGTAGAGGCACTTGGGTGCCTGGCCAGGAGCGTAGTAGGGGCAGAAGCCCATAGAAGGGGCAGAAGCCTTCAGAGATTAACCCAAGGCCTAGAGGTCTCACCAGGAACAACTCCCAATCACCCTCAGTGGCTTTTATCAAAACCTAGGACCCAAATAAAAGACCACCTATCGGACATTAGGGATCAGCGTATCTGTGAAAACTGTAGATGGATGACCCTGACCACATAGTAACCCTGGGAGTGCTGGAGGATTAATAGTCATTTCCCGTAGGTCATTTAGGTCATCCAGAGGCAGGGATTGGTCTTACCTGGAATGTCTGGTGGTGGGTGCAGAGAGGGCATTTGGCAAAATGGAGGGCCTGGTCCCACGATGGTATTTGGATAGGGGTCCAGGGAAGCTCAGTGACCCTCAAAGAGGGGAGTGGGCATACCAGGGAACCCGACTCTGGTTTCAGCACCAAAATGAAGGGAAAGTGAGAAAAGAGAGATGGGTAAGCAAGAAATGAAAGGCAGAGACCAGGCAGAGATACACACAAGAGTTTATCTGTCAGAGCTGACAAATAAAAAGCCATCTCTCTGTAGTGGAGAGTGGCAAAACAGGCTTGGGTTCCAGGACTTTTATGGGGCAGACTCAGGAATCAGAGCTGGGCAGGTCCTAATGCCAGTGGTTAGGGATTGGGTTGGTATGGGGGAGTGGTGAGCCTTTCTCAGATACACCCTTGGACAGGAAAGTGAAACTTTTTCCTTAAAATGGCAGCTGTCACTTACGATGGTCATCCAGATGCTAAGCAAGGACCTTATAATGGGGAGTCCTAGAGAGGGACTAAATGTATTTTGCATTGTGACCATAAGCTCTTGGGGGCCAAGGGCAAAATGTTATGGTTTGGTTATGGGGTATTCCCCCAAAGTTCCTATGTTAATGCAGGAATATTCAGAGATAAAATTATGAGAGCTACAACCTGATCAGTCCATCTGAGTTTGAATGAAGTCATTGGGTGGTAACTGTAGGCAGGTGGGGGGTAGCTGGAGGAGTTAGGTTTGGAGAGCATACCCTGGAAAGATTCATCTTTGCTGAGCCTCCTCCTTCTTGCTCTCTCTCCCTGCTTTCTGGCCACCATGAGTTGACCATCTTTCTTTTGCTGCCCCAGTGGAGTCAGGTGATCATGGACTGAACCTATAAAACTTGGAGCCCTCCTATAACTTGATCCTGTTGGTATTTTGGTCACAGTGATATAAAGATGATTGACACATTGAAGTGCGTTTATTGTAAGCAGTGTATAATTGTTTATTTCCTGCCACCATCCAGTCTGTCTGTTTGAGTTGGAGAACTTACTTCATTTACATTAAAATTTATTACTGATAGCTAAAGACTTAACTTCTATCATTGTTTTTCTTCTGTTTTTAAGATTCTTTTACCTTTTCTTCCACTATTATTGTTCTTCTTTGTGGTTTGATGTCTTACTGTACTGTTTTAGTCACTTTTTTTGCTGTTGTGACTAAAAGACCCAATCAGCACAATAATAGAGAGGAAAGGATAATTGGGGATTCACAGTTTTGGAGGTCTCAATCCATAAGCAGCAGGCTCCATTCCTTGGAGTTTGGGGTGACACAGGACATTATGGTGGAAGAGTATGGTGAGAGGAAGCAGCTCACATGATGATCAGGAAGCAGAAAGAAAGTCTGTACTCTCCAAATACAAATATATACTCCAAAGCCACACCCTCAGTGACCCACCTTCTCCAGCCACATCCCACCTGCCTCCAGGCACCACTCAGTTAATCCCATCAGAGATTAATTCACTGATTAGATTAAGGCTCTCACAACCCAATCATTTCCTCTATGCACCCTCTCACATTGTCTCACACATGACCCCCCCCTTTTTTTTTGTACCAGAAATTGAAATCAGGGGCACTCAACCACTGAACCTCATCCCCAGCCCACAGTTGCTGAGGCTGACTTTGAACTCACAATCCTCCTGTCTCAGCCTCCCACACTGCTGGGATTACAGGGGTCGCCACTGCGCCTGGCACTTCACACATGAGCTTTGGGGGAACACCTCACATCCAAACCATAACATTCTGCCCCCACAGCACTCATCTCACAATGCAAATACATTTTGTCCATTTCAAAGAGTCCCCATCCCCATGGTCTCAACAGTTCATGATTGTCCAAAAGTTCAAGCTCAAAGTCTCCTCTGAGACTCAGGGCAAGCTCTCATTGTGCCTATAAAAATCAATAGCAACTTATAAGTATCTAGTATATAAAGTATAGAGTAAACATTTTCATTCAGAAAAATAGGGACATAAAACTAAGGGATGGGACTAAAGTAAGACTGAAATCCAGCTGGGCAAACAAGTCCTGTAGCTTCACGTTCAGCATCTGGGACACATGGCATGTGATGTTCTGTCCAAAGGGCTTTCTGTAGCTCCACCCCTGTGGCCTTGTTGGTTGCAGCCCAAGTGGCCTTTCTGTTGGCTCAGCTCAGCTCAATCCCTGCAGCTTTCCTCAGTGGACATTCCACAGCACTGGCAATTTCTTAATCTTGGAGGTCTCTGCTGCAGCTTTGGCTTCTTCCTCACACCTCCATGCATTGTCCTGTCGGGGGTTGCCCACAGGGACTCCGACCCTGCTGCACTAGCCTTCCAGACCTTCCTTTGAAATCTTGGTGGAAGCCTCCATGACCCCCTACCTCCAGCTTTCTGCATTCCTGCTGAACCAGCACCACATGGTTGATGCCAAGTTCTGCTCCATCTCAAGTAGTAGTCAAGCTCCAGGGATCCTGGGTGCAGAAGCCTCTGAGTGCTTGGGTAGTTGAGTATGTCGAAAAAACTTCCTTAGCCCCCCTTGTGCAAGAAGAGCTCCCCACTGGTCTCTTCTCAAGATAATTTTTACTTTTACTTCCTTGAGTCTGAGATGGATATGATCTTGCCAATTCCTGAGATGCCCAAAAGCCATCTTTCTCATTGTCTCTGGTCAAAGTCTTTAACATTTCTTTAGTGGCAGTAATGTCTTTAACAACTGCAACTTTCTTAGCCCCAGTTTTACTCCCACTTTTCAAGTCCAAGTTTTTCAAATCTTTCTGCTCTGCTTTCTGCTCCTGAATAGCACAATAAACTTGGCCAAAAGCCACTGTCAATATCCATACCACTTCCTGAGTGTTATGCTGCATAGAAATTTCTTCCACCAGATTAAGAAGTTCATTGCTTTTAAAATCAGCCTTACAGAAAGTCTCAGGACATGGGGAAGATGCAGACAACTTCCCAGACAAAAAATAACATGAATGGCCTCTAGTCCAATTACCAATACTGTCCTCCTTTTCTTCTAAATCCTCTTGACCTCTGTCTTCACTGTCCACCATCCTATTGGCATTCTGGTCTTCTGAGCTCCCACCAGAATTGGCCATTAAACTCTGCTTATAACAATATTAAAGCATTTCCAGCTTGTACTCAAAATTCCTCCAACGGATTCCAAACTGCTCCAAAACTTATGAACCACATGGTCAGGTTAGTCATAGCAACAAACCCACTTCCCAGTACCAATTTCTGCTTTAGTCAGTATTTTTTTGCTGCTGTGACTAAGAGACCCAACAAGAACAATTGTAGAAGAGTAAAAGTTTATTGGGGGCTCACAGTTTTGAAGACTCAGTTCATAGAGAGCTGGCTCCATTCCTCAGGGCTTGAAGTGAGGCCGAACATCATGGAGGAAGAGTATGGTGGTGGTGAGTAGCTCACATGAGGCAGGAGGGAGGGAGGGAGGGAGGGAGAGAGAGAGAGAGAGAGAGAGAGAGAGAGAGAGAGAGAGAGAGAGAGAGAGAGAGTGATCTCCACTTGCCAGATACAAATACATACTCCAAAGGCACGCCACCCATGACTCACCTCCTCCAGCCACACCTCACCTGCCTTCAGGTAATTAATTCATGGATTGGGTTAAGGCACTCATTACCCAATCATATTTCCTCCAAACCTTCTTGCCTTGTCACACATGAGCTTTTGGGAGACCCCTCACATCCAAACCATAACATGTACTGATAAGGTTTGACTATTTATATTTTTATTTTTTATATCTTTTCTTCTAATGGGTTTATCCTTTCATGTATTTTTATGGTGGTAGTAATCTTTCTTTTACGTCTGTGCATAGGATTCCCTTAAGTAGGTTTGGTAAGTCTTGTCTAATGGGGCTGAATTCTCTCAAGTTTGGCTTGTCTTGAAAGATCTCTATTTTTTCCTCATTAATGATTGTTTTACTGGGTATAGTATTCTCCGTTGGTAGTTGTTTTCTTTCAGGACTTGTCATATATCATCCCATTACCTCTGGCCTGTGAGGTTTCTGATGAGAAATCTGCCATTAGTCTAATGGAGGTAACTTAAATGTGACGTGGTGGTTTTCTCTTGCAGTTTTTGGAATTGTGTTTGTCATGAACTTTTGACAGTTTGGCCATAATATGTGATGGTGTGGATCTTTTCTCATCATGTTTGTTTGGGGTCTTATTTGCTTTCTAGACCTGGATGTCCATATATTTCAAAAGATTGAGAAGTTTTAAGATATTATTGATTGAACAGGATTTCAATGCCTTTCCACTTTTTCTTCACTTTTTCAGATATTCTTTGTTCTACTTGATCTAGTCTGTTGATGTTTTCAACTATATTTTTAATTTTACTTATTAAACTCTTCATTTCCAATATTTGCTTATTTTAAAAGATCTCTTTTCTAAGTTTTCCATTTATATCATGAATTATTTTCCTGACTTCAATGCATTGTCTGCATTATTTTGAATCTCAGTTTTATTATAATCATTCTTTTGGATTTCATAAATGTTCTTCTTTCATCAATGTCTGCTGCTACAGAATTATTCTTTTGTGTTCATCATACCTTGTTTTTTCATTTTTCTAGCCACCTTATGTTGAAATTTGTGCATCAACTGGATCAGTTTTCTACCACTGTTATAAGCTGGCTTTGGTAGTAAATGGCTTTTTCCTAATGATACATGTTTCGGGGTTTCAATTTGGTAAACTCTTTTGGCTTTGGTTTCAGTTGGACACAACAGTATAGTCTCCTGTAGCCTCTTCAGCTGCAATCAATGGCTTTAGGCACAGGGTATGTGGTGGCTGAGTCAGACAGCCCTTCTTTTTCCATCCTTGTGTGTGGGGGGTGTGCTCTGGTGGCCCAACAGATGTGATACACACAGCAATAGGAGTTGGATGCCCATCATGTAGCCATTCCAGCAATGAACAGTGGTGATTCAGAAACAATGGAGCACAGTGGATATTTCCTCAGCCATGGTAGCATGCCCAGAAGTGGTTATGGTGACTAGGGGCTATCTGTGGTGTTCGGGGCATGAAGCCTGAAAATTTTGGCCCAGCAGAGGGTGGCAGCTGCTCAGACTAATCATGGAGGTGGCTTGGACTGACTGCATGGCTAAGCCATTTGGGACAGCAGCTCAGCTATGGCTGATGCAGATTATAGTGGCAGTCCAGGCCAATTAGGATGGCAGATCAGTCCAAGCTAACTATGTGGCCTAAGCTGATAAGAGTGGCTAGGGAAGCAGTGTAGTTCTGCTTCTAGTATTTTTCTCAAACTACAGTAGCCTGGGATCTGGAGATTAAGGAGATGGCAATGTAAATTCCTTCTGTGAAGCAAAGCTGCAGTGGAGACTATAGGAAGTACCTTGAACTGGGCTCCAAGCCTATCCATTCTGTCACTAGTGTTGTTGTTGTTATCTGGAGAGGTTGCCCATGATCCCAACAAGGTGTTCTGTTGGAACTCCCCTGACCCCCCTTTCTCCTGTTGTGGGGGATTTTCCTCAGCTGGCAAAACAGGATTACAGATGTCAGTATACTTTGATCCACTCTTTGTGCCACTATCCCAAATCTCTAATGGTGCTCTTGTCTCTCTCTTGCTTAATTCCAATGCTACTTGTCTCAAAATGCAGTTTTTACTTGTTATTCTGTTTTTTTTTTTGTTGTTGTTTGTTTGTTTGTTTGTGGAAGAGGAGACAAATGTTGGGTACCTCTATTTGACTATCTGTCCTTCTCTCCATTTTAATTTTTTAATAATTGTATAGTATTCAATTTTGTAAATGCACCAAAATTTTGTGCATTTCTTATTGCTAAACATTTAGATCTTTTGTTTTCAATATTACAAATAATGCTGCAATATGCATCATTGTATATATCTCCTAAATAAATTCCTATAATGGGAATTGCTATCTCAAAGGATACACATTTTAAAAACTTTTCTTACATTGTTAAGTAATGATTGAAATTTATATCAGTGACCAAGCTAACTAATAAGGTTTGTTATAGTAGAAATTTTTTATTTATTGTCAGGTTACTAGGCAAAAAAAAGCTATTTTGTTTTAATCTTCCTTTCTTTCATTATTGAAAAATGTATGCTTTTTCTCATGTTTCCATGTTTGGGAATTATTTGAACATATCCTTTGTCAATTTTCTCTTGGAGAAAATGTATTTTTTCTTTTTAGAAGTTCTTTAAAGATATCAATTGCTTACAGTAAATATGGCAAATATGGCCTGCAACTTGTGACTTTCAATCTTGTTTATATGCTTCTGGGCTAAGTTTAAAATTTTTGTAGTTAGAGTACCAATCCTTGTAATATTTTCTTCTTTTTATGTTTGTATCAGGATGTATTCAAACTCATGGCACATTTTAAATATCTGCAAATCAGGAGGTTCACCTTTGGAAGGGACCAATTGCTGAGAATAGTGATTTATTATCAATATACAGAAAGAGTAATTGTATTTTTAAAAGCACAAAAATGTTAAAATCCTTGAAGAGTCCTTTGTAAGAGCAATGCAAAAGATTTATGGTACATCTGTGTAATATTCACTTCATAATTGCACCTTACTCTACTTCTCAAAATCTTGTATTGATCTGTGCAATAGGCTTGAGAGTATCAGAGTAGGAATGCAAGAATCAGCAGGATCAAGTCCAAGAGGAAGGAAGCCAGACAGTTCTATAAGACCCAATGTGAAAGGATGTACAGAACAGAATTTATTAGAGTGTTAAAAAATTCCCCCAAATGAATGGGTTTTTAAAGAATCTACTTTTAAAAGCCAAAATTATCCAGAATATTTCAACTGAAAGTATGCATGTATGTGTGTAAATATATTATATATACAAACATATGTATGTATACACACAGACACATTTTGAATAAAAGACTCTAATCATATGAAAGTTTAGTTTTATTATAGGCATTTTATGCAAATGTTTCAGTGCTTCTTGCTATTTATATAATCTATTAGCAAGGCAGTCAGTTACAGTTCAAATGAGAAAGCATAAACAAAATTATATACTTCATCAAAAACAAATCTGCCTGAAATCCTTTTATAAATTCTAGAATGCAATTAAAACCATTATCTGCACCCCCCACCCCGTATTTGATGATGTTGTTTCTATTTATCTTCCTGTAATTATAATGTCTCTGAAGATTCTGAACTTGATGAAATAATGTTCAATTGTGGAAGAAAATGTTAAGCAGATAACTACATGTTCCAATAAGCACTTGCTTTGTAAATTTGATTAAATGCCATATTTAAAAAATATATATTAAAAAAATATTTAACATCTCATAACAGTTCACTAGCGCTTTGCTCCAGCCTGGACACTGACCAATGAAAAATAAATGCCTTTCTGTGCCAGCAGCTGTTGATGTGTGCCGTGCTCCTTGACCTTGCCGTTCTGAAACACCACGATCATGTCTGCGTTCTGGATGGTGGACAGGCGGTGAGCGATCACAATGCAGGTGCGGCCTTCTCTGGCTTTGTCCAGGGCTTCCTGGACAACCTGTTGATGAGAGTTACACAACTTAATTCTGATAATAACCTCTCTGTAACAAGCCCCACAATTTTTCAATATGTCCTTCTTAAATGGTTGGTGCCAATGAAATACAACAGATTTTAGAAACTGAGGGCTCTCTCATACCAGAAGATAACTGACCCCCAGTTTGGATTGCTTCTGAGACACTAGGTTATTGTTCTTAAAGGTATAGCAGTAAACACAGTTCATCCAATCATTTAAAAATATTTCCAAATGTGCCTCGCCATACAACTTTCCTAAAAGCATCTCTCCAATCTAGCACTGCAGCAAAAGGGCCAAACTCAGCCTCCTTGAATTTTAGAATTTTTAAGACAGAAGACATAATCCCTCTTGTTCAGATAGCTGAATTTTTAACCTTTTCTCAAACTGCAAATGATCATCAACATTTATCTTAAGGTACAGCCAGATTTGAACTTTACCCTACCCTTATCCCTCTTCATGCAGTTGCCAAAGAGATGCTGCCAGCAGAGGTGGGAATGAGTCTCCTGAATGCAGCATCTTAGATGAACACAAAGTGAGGCAGAGCTGCTATTTTGAAGCCTAAGTGCTCTAAGACTAATCTGTTTGTATCCTCTTAACTCTCCTAAATAACAGCTACAGAAAGACTTCAAATGCTGCTGACATAAGCAACAATCTTTCTGGCTAAATTTTGTTCAGAGAAACGTGTAAATTTACACCTTTCAAGGACAATCAATTCAAGTGTGGATGAACCCAGTGTAAATTCTCACCTTTTCACTTTCTGTGTCCAGAGCTGACGTGGCCTCATCCAAAAGCAAAATGTGTGGCTGTCTCACAAGGGCGCGAGCTATGGCAATGCGCTGCTTCTGCCCACCAGAGAGCTGAGTTCCTTTGTCTCCGACTCTGGTGTTGTATTTCTGTAAACAGAGTTTGGTTATTATGAAAGCAGAACTGATGATAAAGTTCAAACACACAAATTACTCACAGAAAACAGGAAAATTTTCTGATGGGATAATTGGAAAAATTTAGGTTCAGAAGTTAAGGATGAGCTCATGGAGTGTTAAACAATAAAAAGCCCTAGATGCTAAGTTTAATCATTCTGATAAAAGACATCTGGGCCTTAAAATAAGCTATTTAGTATAAATATGCCAGAATTTTTATAAAAAATAATATTGTTGCCATCATCTTATCTTTCATCTTCTGGTTTCATTATATTTGGGACAAAGATGGGTAGGAAAAAGGAAATGTGATTTGTTAACAGGTGGTACATAATAATTGAAGCTCATCCTATTTATAACCAGCAGGTGACGCCCTCTGCATGATTTTAAAGTGGGGAAAGGAAAATTCCTGAGATTTTAGTCTTTTGGTGTCTTTATGAAACTATTCCCAACACCTAAATAATTTATTGGTTATCAAGGAATCCCATTTTGATATCCAACTTACACCTGGAGACTAAAATTCACCTTCTATGTAGGGTTGCCTGTTTTTATTTGCTGTATCGGGCAAACCTAGTTCTGTGGTGTTCAGAACAAGGTCTTCCCCTTAGATGGAGTGAGAAGACCCCTGGCAAGGTTTTGGCAGATGCTCCTGGTGGCTCCACCCCTGAGTTGTGGCTGCCTCGGGTAGCAGGTGCATGGAAGCATGTCTCCTGTGAGTGCAGGGTAGAGCACTGATTCTGTTGAGGCAGAGTGGAGCAGCAATGTAACTCTACAGGAAGGAGGGCAATACGCAGCCTTCTGCAGGGTAAAGTAAACCCCAGTACTAGACACTTAGGAGAAGTGGGACCTTATAGATAATAGGACTTAAGTGTGCTAGTCTGGGCACTGCCCAAGACAGTCATTATGTCTACAGGTGTGCTTTGTGTGCCAGAGACCACAAGTCCAGAAAGAAGGTCCCTGAGGTAGATAAACATGAGAGGGACAGGATATATTTAAAGAGCTGATAATTGTTATCCTTTGTATTTGTGTTTTGTAGCCTGCATTAGTCTCAGCTGGGCTGTTAGAATGCAGACTCTACCTCCAAAGTGTCTTATTCAGCAGAGCTAGGGGAGGCCTCGAAATCTGCATTTCTAACAAGTTCCCATGCAATGCTGACCCATGTTCAAAATTTGAGAATCACTGTGGTATGCTGATTTTTAAGTCCTTTGGGTATAGACCAAGGAGTGGGATAACTAGGTCAAATGATAGTTCCATTCCAAGTTTTCTGAGGAATCTCTATATTGCTTTCCAAAGTAGTTGCACCAATTTGCAGTGCCACCAGCAATGTATGAGTATATAGCAGCTCAATTCACAATAGCTAAACTGTGGAAACAACCTAGATGCCCATCAATAGTTGAATGGATAAAGAAACTATGGAATATATATACACAATGGAACATTACTCAGCATTAAAAGAGAATAAAATTATGATATTTGCAGGTAAATGAATGGAGCTGGACAATATTATGCTAAGTGAAGTAAGCCAATCCCCAAAACCAAAGGCCGAATGTTTTTTCTGATTAGTAGATGCTGATCCATAATGGGGAGGGGAGCATGGGAAGAATGGAGAAGCTTTGGATTGGGCAAAGGAGAGGGTAAGGATGAAAAGAGGCATTGGGCAGGAAAGACAGTGGAATGAAACAGACATCATTACCCTAGGTACATATATGATTACATGAATGGTGTGACTCTACATCGTATACAACCAGAGAGTTGAAATGTTCTGCTCTATTTGTGTACAATAAATTGAAATGTATTGTGCTGTCATGTATAACTAAGTAAAACAAATTTTTAAAAATGGAGAAAAAAATTGAGGACCACTGACTTTTCATTAGTAAAGGGTTTGGAATTCTATACTTTAAGGGTTCTAGCCTCAACAAGAGTCAACTAGACTATTAAAAGAGGAGAGGGAACCGTGCCTCCTTCTTGGGGGCCTGTGGTTGAGAGTTACAGTAACTGAAGAAGAGCTCAAGAAAAGAGAAATCTTAGGAGAAGTTAGGGCTACCCAGTGCTACCATCTTTCCCCTATGTGACTGTCTTCCTCATCAGTTTGAGGCTATTGGACTTTATTTTTTAGAGGGTACTTCCTCATAATAAAGAACATAACTAATGATAATGGGAAAGAGTAGATTAGCTAGGTTGAGATGCATTTCAAAATACAGGACCTAAGAGGGCCTAAGAGATGGTGAGAGATCTAGTGATCAACTTCCTGCAGGGATTCAAAGGATGGACATAGGACAATGGCCCAGGGAAGTTTTGAATAATCAACCCAATAAATGGAGCTTGGGGTCTACAGAATATACAGTGATTGAAGTTTACATGACACCAGATGGCTCTTAGAGACAGTCATCTTCCCACATGGGTCCTGCTCTCTGTTGGCCCTAACTCCAGAGAGTGAGGCTGGAAGCTTAGAGGATAGCCTCAAGAGGCAGAAGTAAGAGAAATGGAGGAGAGAAGTGGGGAGGCATGATACTTCCTTGGCAAGACAAGATGCAGCACATCCACAGGTGGAGACAGGCCCTGTACTTGAATTTGGAGGGAAAGGCCTCCCAGATATTGTACAGAAGGGGGTAGAACTTCCGACCTAGAAGCTGAAGAATTGCTTTAGATCTGTTCCTCTTGGGAAATTCTTTTCTCCTAAACCCAAATCCATACAACACTTTCACCTTTTCTTTATGTGGAGAATCAGATGATGAAGTAAACATAACATCTGACCAGGACAGGAAGTATGCCTACATACTTATATACAGGTATGTGGGGGGTGTGTTTTGGTTGCTAATTTCTTCTCTTCACCTTTAGGAAACCAGCTCTTTAGAATCAAATGATAGGGGCTGAGACGTATGGGCCAGGGTTGCTACATGCTCCTGGGATCTTAATTTGGAGAGAGACTTACATCAGGCAGTGATTCGATGAAGTGGTGTATGTTGGCCTCCTTGGCTGCTCTCACGATCTCTTCCTGTGACACGACCCGGCTGTTGTCTCCGTAGGCGATGTTCTCTCCAATACTGCAGTCGAACAGGATGGGCTCCTGGGACACAATGCCCAGGTGTGCTCGGAGCCACTGGACATTCAGTTGTTTTATATCTTTGCCGTCCAGCAGCTGAAAGCAAAAGTTCACAGGGCAACTTTAGGATCAGTGCACTTTTGAATTCAGCAAAGTAGAAATCATCATTTCATACAGCAAAACTAAAAAGTTACTGTGAGATTAAGGAAAGGGTTTTTGTTTGTTTGTTTGTTTGTTTTAATTTGGATTGCAAAACTTAATCCAAAAAGATCATCATTGTACAAAAAGATCATCTTTGAGAGAATGTCATGTTATCTTTTTACCTTGGTTTCTGGTATATGCACTAATAGAATAATGTCCCCATTCTCTAAGATATTAATGTCCTAAATCCAAGAAACCCATGAATATATTACGTTACACATGTCAGAGGCATTAGAGTAGCAGATGGAATTAGGCTGCTAATCAGCTAACCTTAAAATAAGGCGATTATCCCGGCTTATCTTGGTGAGCCCAATGTAATCATCAGGGTTCTTAACAGTGGGAGAAGGAGGCAGGGGATCACCAGAGCAGTGCAGTATGAAGAGACTTGGTCAGTCATCGCTGGCGTTCAAGATAGAGAAAGGAGCCACAAGTTGAAAAGGCAAGAAAATGGATTTTCCCTTGGAGTTCCCAGAAGGAACACAATTCAGCTGACATCCTGAATTTAGCTTGGTGAAATTATTTTGGACTTCTGACTTCCAAAATTATAAGATATTAAATCTGTGTTAAGCCACCACATTTATGACGATCATTTATGGCAACCCAGGAAACTAAGATGATGTCTGATACTTCTGGGTTGTATCCTGGCATCCTTTTATTTTCACATCTCAATTTTTTCACAGAAAAAGTGTTCAGCATCAGAATGGAAATAAATAACAATTATGACCACATAATAGTTTTGTATATAAGGTTTCTGATCTGACTTGGGTTTAAATGGCTAAATGGAATAGAACCAAGCTTGGCAAGGTAACTACTGTATCTCTCCATAGTTGTGGATACTGGGGAAAAGAATTAATTTCTTTTAGTTTCCTGTGGGAAAAACATGAATAATGATGATTCACAGATTCACAAAATCAAGGATTAAATAAGATCTTTTGGGCCCTGCTTGGCATAGCACCAGACACAGAGTAAAGAGCTCAAGGGCTGAGAGCAGTTTGTAACTGTGTAGGTGATGCACTTGGAAGTACAGAGGATGAATACTGAGCCCCAGGAGGAGGAAAGGAAAGGCTGCCCTTTCCCTAGGATCCAGTTCCCTAGATTATCCTGCAGAAGACTGGGAAGGACCCTTTATAACCTTGCTGATGAAAAGCCTTACTCTCTGATCAAGATATGCCTATTGAATAGATCTGCTCTGCAAGAGAACTCCTGGCATTCAAATGAGAGAGCTGTTCACGACCTCTGAAGATGAGAGCAGTGACTCAGCTTTGAGCTTTGCCAATGCAGTGATAAGTATTTACTGAGCCACACACACACTCTGTGTCCTGTGTGGCTGGTTGGGGGCCTCTGGGAGATTGCTGGTCAGAGGTAAGGTAGATAGATCCTTGCTGTAGGAACACAGCTTCTGCCTACAATGCTGGCAGGTACAGGGACAGAAAACACAGCCATGACCTTATTTAGTACCAAGCCCAGTTGCCATGGAGATCATTCTGAGCATTTATGCTCCAGGCTTTCTTACAGTGTGAATAAGTGAGGGTGGAAAAATAGAGGCTGGTGAAAGGCAATAAAAACCATGCAAGGATGTGGTTAAGGAGCAAATCTTATTAGATGGAATACTGTACTTGAGAAATGGAAATCTGAGGAAAGAAAGACCTTAAAAAAATATTTCAGGCTTCTACCCCCAGGAGGAAAACAGATACTATCTAATATAATCATAGGCAAGTCTGAATAATCTCAGTATTAATGAAGAAATTCATTACACTGAATATGATAAACTCTAGGGCCCTGCACAATCCTAGAATTGCAAACTATATAAAATCTGTGTTAATTGAAGAATCCTTTAAGGAAAACATATTTAGAAGCCCAGAATGTAAAACAGGTGAAAGCACAATTTCATTGGCTGAGACATGGCTGTGGTCTGTGGGAAGACCAAGGAACTCTAGGGAATTTGTTGAAAACTGCTTAAAGGACAGTGGCCTAAACAAAAGCATAACCAAGAAAGGAAACATTGGCAAGAAATAATGTGAGGCCAAATTACAATGACTAGCTACCTCTATTGGAAAGTATCAAATGTACCATTTGCTTTTATTAGTGCAAAGTTCAAATGTTAAATACATACTTTTTTATGCATATGTACTCTGAAATAATAATAAATTTTAAAATCAAGCACGGATAATATTGTAAATTCTATGACAAGCATGTTTCATATATTCTCATTTAATCTGCACAACTCCTTTCAGGAGGTAGCTATGATTTTAATCTGTATCTTATAGACAAGGAAATGAGCAAAGTTAAGTGACCTCGACAAGGTCACACAGTCCAAGTAGTAATTAAGGGCACCTGGGTTGGATTTAATTGGATTTAAACACTATGGGATGGATTTGGTAACAAATGTCTCATAATTAAAGATTATTTTCTGTCCTCTCTGAGAATGCCTCCATCTTGGCCCAGGTACCTCCTGGGTTATAACCAAACAATGATGAGGGGCTTCTAGCTGTATCCTAGAACCATGGTGCAAGGGATGGACCAGAGAAGGGAGAAAGACATGTTTGGAGAGGGCTCAAGCTAATAAAGTCCCCTTAAACACATGTTAATCCTGATACCTGAATAGTGTTCTCATGGGAGGGAGGCCAGCATGTCCGGAAGTTCTTCACTATAAGCATTTATGGCAAATTGTCTAAAAAGAAAGGGCCCCAAATCTTTATGGCCCCAGTATTGAGATTTTGTTGAACTTCTTTTTCATTTGAAGTACATATTTATTTTGGAACTTTATTTTTGGATTTGAAATTTTGTTTTCTTTAATAGAATTCTTAGAATTGTATAACTTTCGGGTCTCACAAACTTGGGTCCTCTCCTCTTAACAATTTTGTAGCGTGATTTTTAAAGATTCTGGACAATTTGGCCTAAACTTTCCTTCAGATTTACCAGTTCAGCAGTTCTCAAACTATAGAATCACCTGAGTATAAAAACAGTCACCCTGGCCTACTTGACTGATCCTGTGTGGCTGTGTTCTTTACTAGCTCTCTAGGCCATTCTAATACACACCACGGTTTGAGAATCACCACTCCAGGTCAAGGTTTCTCAATGTATGATAGAAGGCCCGCTGATGATCATGGGAATTTCTCATTTTCAGGGTGCTCCTCTGGTTTAACTCCTTTTTTCAATGCTTATGATTAAGCAATGCTAAAATCTGCAGAGTCATTTGTACACAGAAATAAGAACTAAATGATACTAATCTTCCTGCCAAATTATTAAGGGCTACCAATTGATATTTATAAAGAAAGCTTGGCATATTTACTTGAGTTTATTGGGGGCACTTCTGCTAAGAAGTCTGGCTGCTGTGCATCACTTGGCAGTATTTTAAGGCTCTAGTACAAATGTAATGGAGCAGATAATGGACATCCTTGCAATACATGAGGACTCTTTGTTTTCAGTGCTCTCTTGAGATAATTATTGTCCTATGCACTCAGCATCCATTTCCACGTTCTTCTGTGTCAGCCTGTCCATATATCAAGGGACTAGAAGGCTAAAAACTCTTTCCCAGGCTTCCTGGATTCTGGAAATGAGTTGGGTCTATCATTGAGATTCACTGTGTAAAATCTGGGAGGCAGAGCTTACTCTCCATTAGCAGCAGGGACAAACTAACACATGGGTTAGGGCAGATGGAAGTTTTTGTAATAGCCAGACTCAAGTCTTGTGTCTTTAGGTATGGAATAGCTATGGCATTAGCATAATTTTCTGCAACTTCCTCATCATAGGATCACAGCTGTAGTACTGTGATTTGGAAACCTGGGAGTAGGCTATTCTATTTTCACTTTTTCAGACCTTCCAAGGAGTAAGCACCTAATTCCCTTTATTAAATACTTATCTCCTTGAAATACCTAGAGTGATTTTTGCTTCCTACACTAAACTATAACTAATATCACCCTCTTTAAGTTATGCTGTGCTTATGTTTATGCACTTGTAAAATAATAATTAATTTATTCTCTTCTTATGTAATTATTTTACTGTTGACTATTGTTTTCAACTCAAACATTTTATTACCGCCAAGTGTTTTTTCCACTGGAAAGTGTTTATGAGTACGCTGGCTGTACAATTTTTAAAATTCTTCATACATAATCATAAAAGCTTGAGAATCATTACTCTTACTGAATTCCCTATTTCAGCAGAATAGGCCTCTATTTTCACTGAGATCAAATCACTTACCAAGCGCAGCTTCCATTATGTCTTCCTCTGAACACTACCTTGACTGCTCACGTATATGCAAATCCTATTTTCCCCTTAAAAACAGCCCTAGACCTAACTTCTTTTTAAATCTAATGCATGGAAGCATATGACCCATCTCAGTTAAAGTCTTTGAGGGCAAACACAGTCCTATAATTATTAGAGCACAATGTTTAACATGCTATTTAATAACCATCTGTAAGGATCTTAATCAGAGACTCAGAACTAACATTTTCTCCCGAGTGCTTCAAAATTTCAGTGATGACTTTATTTAGAATCCTCTGTTCAAACTTTAGCCACAAAATTGAAACACAAAATCAGAATTCACAGAAAACAGAAAAGTAAAAATTAGAAACAAAGTCTTGGTATCTATTTAAAAAAGAGACTGAGTAAAGCCATAGCTATCTTTAAATACAGTAAAAAATATTTCTGAGTGATTGATTGCTATGGGGAAGTAAAAAAGGGCCCTGGATATAGGCTGAAATTCATTTCAGTCATTAATGCAATGAGGCTCAATATGGCGTTGGTGGGCATCAGTCTGACTATTGGTCAGTGCCCACACAACATGAGTTATTAAAAATTTTGAACATTACCTCTGAGTACAACCCATAACTAAATGCCTATGTAATAAAAATTTTTTGCTCTAAATTCTGTTTCCTCCCAATCTGGCTCTTTTTCTGCCCTTATTTTAGTCATTTAAATTCACTACTCTCTTCAGATTCCTATCTCATACCCAGCACCCGTAGAGGCACTCAGTTTTACTGAATGAATAATTCTGACTCTTCATTCATCTTTTTAGTTCAGAAAACAAAAGGTCATTCCTCCATATTCTTTATCCATTCCCAAATGTGCCAATAGTAGTCTATATTTTGTCTTGGAAGATGTTTCAATGTCCTCTTTACCCCAGTAGTATTATCTCATCTTTTGGCCATAAAAATGCTCCAGATTCTCACTCCCAAATGTGTTCCTTGGACTCTGCCCATTCAGGTTATTGTTCTAATTTGTCTCTCTTTCATCTTTGATCTTTTTAATAGTTTACACTGAAATCTCTCTTTCCCCTCCTAACCATCCTTCAGTCATGCTTACCTGTTTTCTATTATCCCCACTTAAGTGCAAGTATAAAGTGTCAGAAATAGCTCATTAATTGCCAGATCCTATCATGTCTTCTCAGTCCTCATCTTATCCAGTCTCTGCATAGCTTCTGTCCTTGATGACCATATTCTCCTGCTTGAAACAAGACTATCCTTGGCTTTCGTCTCACTTGCCTCTCCTAGTGTCCCCTTTGACTTTATGGATATTTCACTTTTTTGCTGGCTCTTCTCACATCAGCTAAAATCTCATCATAGCAAGGGAGATGGGTAGTGAGAAGGCAGCTCAGAAAGCAGGATAGAGAGGCAGTGTTGAGAGGGAGGCTAAAGAAGGTGGCGGGGCACATGACCCAGCTTGGACCCCAACCTAGGCTGTCACTCTTTATTTAAGAAGAGCTATTGTTTAAAGGTTTGAAACCCCTGGGTTTGTCATCAAGAATGAAACACACCCAGTCACTGAGACAATGAAAAATCAGAAATCAGCTGAATATGAAAGTGTGCTTACCACTGTCCCGGCCAAGGGGTCGTAGAATCGCTCGAGGAGCTGGACTACTGTGCTCTTCCCACAGCCACTGCTGCCCACCAGAGCCAGTGTCTGGCCCTTCTTTACCTGGAGGCTCAGCCCCTGGAGAACTGGGATGTTTGGTCGTGTGGGATAGTTGAACATGACTTCATCAAATGTCACATTTCCTTCCAACATAGGCTAAAATGGGAAGAGCAACAGTAAATTCGATGGCCTCAGTCATATCATCAAAACACAGGATAGAACTAACTTCCTTTACCACCAGGTGTCAGAAAAGAGTGAACAACTGTGACAGTTAAGCTTCACCCCAAACTGCTAGAATGTAATAAATAAGATCTAAAAGAGTCAAGGCTTGTATAGTAGGAATTGTTAACACAATACAAATGTATGACACAAATGTGTAACTCAAATCTGTTCCCCCAGAAAATGTGTACATAAAAAAAGAACCCAACCTCATTAGTAGGATTTGCTTATAAAGTGGGCAGTATTCTTATCTCCCTGTGATTTGGTTACATAAAAGTACTAGATGTTAAGATTTATTATTAGCATTTATTAAAATAAACCAATGATTTGAAAACTTTGTATTATCACTAGCATACCAAAAAGCCCAAATTTTATTAAATTTCCTCTGGATATTTTCATTCAGGAGTTAGGAACAAATTATATATTTGAAAGAGCAAACTCACTGGCTTTAGGCCTTCCGTGCTATAGCTGTCAATCGCTGGGATTTTCTCAATGATCATGATGATATGGGATGCTGACACTTTGGCTTTGGTATAGTCAGGAGCAAATGAACTGACCTGCCCGACAGCCATGGCACCAAAGACAATAGCTGAAAATACCCTGGAGAACAAAAGGCAGAACATGTCACATGGGGAAGGCTGTAAACTGCCCCTCTCTGACCAGGGAGTGCCAACTCAAATAATTATGAAACAGAAGTTAAAAAAATAAAACAAACACTTATAAGTTCATGTCAGTGTGAATGATTGCGAAACAGTCCATTTTATCATCTCTCTTTCCCTCTCTCTCTCTCTGTATCTTTATCTTCTTATAGTGTGACCTAAGCTGCACTTCCATTTAAGAAGTGGATTTGTTTTCCTACTCTCTGAATCTAGGTTGGCCTTGTGACATACTTTGGCCCACAGGATGTGGTGGAAGTCATTGTTGACAGTACCAGGCCTGTGCTTCGGGGCCTTGGTACTTTGTTCTCATGTTTGTGTTCTCTCTCTCTCATTGCTTGTTGCAGAGAGATGAGTGAGCCCAGATAAAATCCACTATATCCAACCCAAATCAGCAGAACTGACCTCCAGATTTATGGGCAATATAAATATCATTCTATGTCACTGGGGTTTAGAGGCTAGTTGTACATAGCATTATTGTGGCAATTGACAAGGAATGTAGTTAGTATTCCTGAAAGGACATCAGATTCTTAGAAAACCTGTGAACTATGCAACAAAGAAAAAGGTCCTCATATACCTGAAATCATTCTGTTTTCACGATACATCTGCTTCCTAATGTGTGACATGGGAATCATAGCCACTTGAGGTTGGAAGGACCTTAGAGACATTGAATTTGGTTCCCACTGTTTGTGCTTGGCTATTTTCCCTAAATTGGCTTTCATCCTCTATTTTAGGAAGTAGTATGTTTGATTAAGTCTATTGTTTAAAATTTCTTTTTAAAACTGAAGGAAAATCTACTTTCTTTTCCACAAGACAGCTTTAAAATAGTTTTGAAAAGGTCCTTCACTTCTTTGATAACTCCTTTTACTGCTCTCCTCTGGAAATGTTCATTAATGTGTCTTTTTAAACAGTAGCTCAAATAAATCACACAGATGGTTAATTTTGTCCTTGCTATCATTGAAACCTGTAGGATCTTTTCCAAATGGGCTGGTTTTAGCCAGATCTCCCCTTTTGTTTACTTACTTGGAAGATTGGTTTTTCAAACTTAAATGCCCAAGTGTCAGGAACTTTAACCAATTCAAAGGCTCAGAGTAAAGCAATATAATTGAATAATTATCTGATCCAAAGGCAAACAGCACCTGCATATCATTTGTCAGGCATACATATTAGAAAGTGGAAATTTTAAATGTTCTGTTAAGCTCATTCTGAATTAACTATAATACATAAACAAGTCAATGCCTAAATAGGACAGAAATGCTATAATAACACATTATATTATCAGGCTGATGTATTCTATGTTCAATGTAAAACTTCATTGCTATTAATTATGTGTGTTGTTAAAGGACAGTGTCTTAGCTTCACCAGTCTAGAAGCTCAGAAAGAAACCCCAATACCAATGATACCCGATTTTGATTTTTAGGTTAAAAATACAAATAGCACCTGCATATCATTTGTCGGACATACAGATTAGAAAGTGGAAACTTAAATGCAAATTTATCCTGGAATCTCCCCAGTTTGAGTACTTTCATCCATGAGTTGCTCTGTTGGAAAACTCTTTAAAAGGAACCTTGCACAGGGTTAAGTTTCTGCCCAAATGCCAAGGCCTTCCTGAGACTTCTGCATTGATTCACTCTACCACATCACAGATTCAGATAGGTCAGGCTATGTGTGTCAGCACTGGGAAGAAAAATTCCTGATAAAACCAGGTTCTTCAAAGGAACACATGGAGGAGACTCTGAGGCAAAAGGCCACTTTCTCAGTCACCAAAAGGTTTCCTGCAGGTTCACCATAGAGCTTTCTGCCTAGACACAAAGTATGTTTACCCCAGATTTACCTGCAGAGTTAAACTTCCAATATTAGCTCAATACTTACAACAGAACATTTTCAAATTCCATGTCTCCCCTTTCTATCAAGAAGGCACCAAACCGGAAACAAGCAGCATAGGAAAAATACATCATTGCCTGGGTGAAGGAAAATGTGATTCCAAAGATGTGTGCTTTCCTCAAAGAGTTTCTGAAAAGGAGACATTTGAAAACTTACTTGACTTTCATTTCAGACCTTAAAATATAACTTTTGATGGGTGGGCAATGGGGTGATGAATAAAAATGGATTTAATTTCAAAATAATTAAGTTTGATCTTCATTTTACTTGCTAGTTGCATGAGTTTAGGAAACTAACTTATCTCTAAGTCTCAGTGTCTTCATCTTTTTTTCTTCCCCTACATTATTTTATTGGTGCAGTTATTTTTATTATTTTTTAAATTTTATTGGTACAGTTTTACGTAACAGTGGGATTTGTTGTTACATTTGCATACACACACAATATAACAATATGATTTGGCCAGTATTATTCCCCAGCACTTCCCCACCCCCTTCCTATCTCTCATCCCCTGGTGCCCTTCCTGTATTCCACTAATCCCCCTTTGATTTTCATGAAGATTCCCTCAAGCTTACCACCTTTCTTTTCCTTTTTCTTCTCTAGCTTCTACAATGAGAGAAAATAAAAGACCCTTGACCTTCTGAGTTTGGCTTGTTTTACTTAATATAATCTCAAATTCCATCTGTTTTTCTGCAAATGATATAATTTATAATTTTTTTCTTTATGACTGAGTAAAACTCCATAGTGTGTGTGTGTGTGTGTGTATATATATATATATATATATATATATATATATATCACTCACATTGTCTTTGTCTTTGTTGATGGACACCCAGGCAGGTTCCATAGTTTGGCTATTATGAATTGTGCTGCTATGAACACGTAAGCGTGTTTCACTATAGTATGATGACTTTAATCTTTAGGATAAATACCTTGGAGTGGAATAGCAAAGTCACATTGTGGTTCTATGCCTGGCCTTTTGACCAGCCTTCATACCAATTTTCATAATGATTGTATTAATTTACAATCCCACAAACAGTGTAAAAGTGTTCCTTTTCCTCCACATTCTCTCCAGCATTTATTATTGTTTGTATTCTTGATGGCTGCCATTCTGTCAATGTCTTCATCTTTATGGCAGGTTTAACTACACCTCAATATGTTGAAGTAAAAATAAACAAAGCCTATGAACTCTGTGAAAAGCCTGCTAGGGACTCAGTTGAAAGTTTCCTCTCCCTATTTTAACTACTGGACACAGAACAAATGTGTCCTCTGTAGTGAATATTCATTCCACACATATTTACCCAACATCAATAAGCTGCAGGAACCAAGCTGGGTAACACAGAGGCATGGCACTGCCTTTGGGGACCTAGGAGTTGGGTAACACAGAGGCATAGGCATGGCACTGCCTTTGGGGACCTAGGAGTTGAGCAAGATAAGTACTTATGTAATAGAGGTACCTTATGAATAATATGGGAAGAAAGAAGCATCACTTTACTCTGGGGGTGTTAGAAAAGATTTTACAAGGGAATTAACGTTCTAGGATTTTCTGAGTGACACAGAACTGGGTGATGCACAGGTGTGGGTAGGAGCAGGTTGGTGAGTGGGCAGTCCTCTGGGTTTCCTAACTCCTTTTTCAACCATGATCAATTTTGCTTTTCTCTTTGTCATATTGGAGACTTTATTGGTCTCCTTTCTATTTTCATGAGATCACCTTTCTTTTTTATTAGTCCTTCCCCCACACTCTCTTTAGCTTCCACTTCTGAAAGAAAACACACAAACCTTTTCAGAGACAAAGGGTCTGAAAAACAAAAATGTTTGAAAACCTATCAATACAATCCAGCTCTCTCTCCTCTTAGTAGAGAAAAAACTGAGACTCAGAGAGGTTGGGCCCTTTCTGGAATGCCCATATTAAAGGAAGGACAGAAGGCTTCCATTAGGGGAGAAATAAAGAAAGGAATGAAAAATATACTCAGGAAGCACCACTCCTCGGTGTCCCACAGACACTTTGAATTTCATATGACCTAAAGAGCTTTCATCCCCAACAAAGCAATAATAGGGTCATTGTCTAACTGGGCATCAGAGAGCCATTCCTCAATGCCCTGTTACTCTCCCCTCACATCTGTTACCCACCCTGAGAGGTTCTACCGCAGAGAAGCCCCTGCCTTAATTTGTTTCTGGTCATTACCTCCTGGATACAGGTGCTTCCTATCTGGTACTTTCTCTACTTGAGGCCAATCTTCTGGCCAAAGAAATACTTTGTGAAAACAAATCTGATGATTAAATGCTCCTCACACATCCCTCCAACTCTTCAGTGGTTATTACCTGTATGGTATATGCAAACTCTGTGCATACATATTCTCAAACTTCTGCTCCCGAGTCAAAGAAACAACAGTGCGGAAGTTTTCTATTGCTTCAGTAGCGATCTGTAACAGATATCACCCATCACTAAGAGGCACAAGGGCAAACAGGGGCAATTAATTTGAATTCTATAAAGCAGGTTAATAAAATTAATTTTATGATACTATATTATTTTTTATCATTTAGTGTTTACCTATGAACATCTTTTTATGGAAAAGGATACTGAGTAATTTATACAAAAGTTTCAGATTTGGAAGAGACAGAAACTGACTCAATCTTACCTTCTTTATAGAAAGAGAAACCAAGACTTTAAAGTGACTAAGGCACTTGCCTAAAGCCACACAGCGTTACACAGTTTTACAAAATTAACCCAAGAACTTGGTATTTCACACCTTTTGTAGGACTCTTTCTTTTATGATGGTCACATTGAAGTTCACAGTTATTTTATATACTTTATATATTTAAAAAATATAAATGTACATTTATATTTTTCTCTTTGTAACAACTCAAGAATTTTCAGAAAATGTTGAAAAGTCAAGGAATGTATTAAAAAGTTACATATTGATGTATTTTACACATTAGCTTATGTATTGTAATTTTTCCCCTTAAGCATATGCACCTTTAACAAATTAGGGATTGAATTCTAGACTTGCTTATTCACCATTATTATTTTTTACACCATTATTTTTTGCCTTAACAAATATTAAGAATATTTTCCAGGGTCATTAAATATACATTAATAATGGAATTTTAATGGCCACTTAATATTCCTGTCAGGCATTCTTTTATTGTTGTACAATGTTTTCAATTATTTTATTATTAAAACTGTTGTGATAAATGTCCTTGTACCTAAACACTTGCCCATATTGAATGGTTTTCTTAGGAAAAGTTCTTAAAAATGAGATTACTGGGTCAAAGGGAATACACTGTTTTTTTAAGGAACATGGCACATATGGCCAGTTTTTTCCAGAAAATTTCTATCATTTGGTTATGTTCTAATTACATGTTACTTCCTGAAAAGCTATTTAATTAGGGCGTGGACATCCTTTGCTACCTTTTGGAGTCTGGGTAAAGGGATGTGGAGAATGCAAGAAACACTGGTATACTAAATCAGATTTCAGTCTATGTCACCATGGGACCTTGAGCCACCCCATCTCCTTTTCTTCATCTGTAATGTGAGGGAGTAGATGAGAGGGTCTCTCAATTCCTCACACTCAAATATAATAGGTCACTAAGATAAGTCACTCAACTATTTAAAATGTTCTTCCTCTCTCTGACCTTTTTACTGGCCAGCTGATTCTAATAAAGGCATTGCATTAATTTACAGTGATTTACAACTGAAACGTTGTATTATTTTATTATTAAAACTGTTGTGATAATTTATTATTAAAATTTATTATTAAATATTATTATTAAATATTATTATTAAAATTTATTATTAAAACTGATGTGAAATCTCACTTATTCCTCACGGAATCCTACACCAATTATCTAACTTAAAAGATAACAGCAAATATTTCACAAGACATTAAGTCAGTTTTTGAAGGCTGGTACAAAAAGCTATTCAAAGAAAAAAGTTAATAACATATTCTTAAAAACAAAATCTTATTTAAAATAAAATAAAAAATATTCTCTCTTTCAGTGAGGCAAAGACTGAAGTATGTTTACCAAAAGCTACTTAGAAAGGAAGAAAATTTGCAGATTTAATTTATGTTTTTTATAAGCTTCTTTTACACATTTAAACAATAATGTACACTCATTTTAGAAGATCCTAAAAAATACAGAAAGCATGAAATTAGAGGAAAAATTCACCTTCAAACTCCCCAAAGGCAATCCTTGTTCAGACACATTAGAAATATTTTTAATTATAAGGGTTCAAACAAATAGAAGAGGTTTTCTGGATTAGTAATAACATTCTACAAATTACAGCAATGTATGCTGAAAAGCAGATTTTACTGTAAATTTTAATGTAAAAATTTTAAGAAATATTTTGTGTGTAGTGTTTAAGGCAGGAGTGTCTGTGGCTAGATTATAAATGTCGCTTTTCAGTATATATAAAACTCAATAAAAGGGAGAGTTTGAGGACAGACCTTGCATAATGAGTAGAACAATATAATCACTTCACAATGTAATCACTTCATCTTAATGCACAATGAAGCAATTAGGAAGAACCTTAATTAGCATCCTGCATCCTCACAGCTTCCTTTATTCCCAGAGTTTCAAACAAAGTCTCAGGAATCACCAGAAGAAAAGAGAACTTCAGTTCAAGGAGAAGTAAATGGCATTGTTTCCCTCACAAAGCATCATGTAGTTGATACTTTTGGAGAAAGGAAAATGCAAATATGCTTCTAGAAAGAAAAACACAAGCAAACCTCCTCACCTTTGTCTTCCTACCTTCAAATAAAATGAAGTTTGATTGTGGCTTTTAATGTTGAAAAGGAAAATGCATCTATTTTATAGAAATGTTCTTAGTCTATATTAATGTGCTAGAACTCTAGAAATTACAGATCACCGACTGAGAGGAGGTTATGAACAGTCTCCGACATCACAGAGATAATACGAGCAGGCCCTGACCCCACACAGTAATGAACAAGCCCTGGCCTCCCACAGACCTGCTCTGGAATGGCTGCTTCAGGGCAAATCCACAGAGGTAGTCCAGGCCCCTATGTATCTTTTGTTTTATTAGGAAAGATAAACCATTTATCCACAAAGAAACAGGAAAGCAACATTAAGGGCTGAGAAATGTCATGAATTAATTCAGATGTAAGGAAAGGCCTCTCAGTAAAGGTACTACATCTGAGAGTTGAATATGTACAGGAAGAAGCCACATCTGTGGGAACCAGACTAGAGTGTTCTAAGAGTTACAAAAAGACCCATGAGACCAGAGCAGCATGACATAGGAGAGTATAGTAAAGGACAAGATTATAGAGGTCATCAGATCCTGCAGGGTTTTACAGACATTGGAATTTTATTCCAATGCGATTAGAAGCCATTAGAGAGTTTTAAATAGGAGTTAGCATGATCTGATTTGTATTTTTAAGAGATTAGTATACTGACTTTGAGAATAATAAAGACTATAGATGGACAAGAATTGAAGGAGATCAGTTAGGAAAATTGATTTGAAGTTTGATTTGCGACTTTGGGAAAGATATTTGATCTCTTCCAACAGGTGTAACTCAGCAGGGCTACTGAAATGAGCAAACATATGTAGAGCTCTTCGTATAAAGCCCATTTTTAATAAATATTCAATAAATTGTAACCTGAGAATTAGGATCAAATGGGGTTGACTTTCAATATTATGAGAACTGATTGGTGAAGCAACCACCACTTTCGCTATCTGCCTTTGTCCCTCTCCGGAGCCCCCACTGGATTAGAGAATCTCTCACAGTCTGACTTAGAAAATCTACCATATCCACACATACCATTTCCCTTGCATTCTTTCCTCAGCCCTTCTACAGGACTCCAAGAGTCTCATCTCTGATGCACCACCTCAAAGGTGCTGACCTTGGTTTGCAATGATTTAACTTAGGATCTGTCTTCTTCTTTCATAAACAGTCTAAGATTCCCATTCTAAGATTTCACACACCTCAATAAATAATGATATTATTAAAGACTTTTTTGTTTACATTTTGCTCTAGATTTTTCCAGCTTTTATTCAAATAAAGAGTCAACACCATAGGAGAAAAGAAACACAAGGCATAGGATTTCCCCAGGCTGGTCCAGTGTTACCCAGGTTAGACCAAACCAGGAACCCTGGGAGCAGCACCATATGGCTAAAAGCCTGCCAGACATCTCACAGCAGGTTTTTCCCCCACAGACACTGGGAGAAGCACCAAAGCTGGCCCAGCGGCGTTTCCTGGAGATGAGGCAGAATCTGGGAAATGCAGGAGGCAGAGGACAATGTGCCTGTGACAAGGAACATCCTTCAGGACCTGTCACATCACCCACTTGTGAGGGACCTGGTCCACAGACAAAGGACTCCTGTGCCTGAGAGCCAGACCCACCATAAACTAACTAGATTCCTGCCCTGACTCTGGAGAGTCTGGAATATCCATTGGTAAATATATTCCTATCTAGACATTAGTCCCAGTTTTGGGACTCAGCCCTGTTCTGACCCCTCATTTCTATAATGATCCAGATCTTATAACATCAGATTGTCTTCTGCCATCTAGAACAGGAGCACAGGTACCAGAATTTGAACCCTGACCCTAAGACTCCTCAGTTCTCTAAGGCACAGGGGACCACTGCCGGAAGGTATTCAGCTTCACCTGGAAAAGGAGATGACACTAGGACTTCCTGCACAAGGTCACTATGAAGAGTAAAGCATTTGCAGGAAATGCAGTAAATGTCACATAAGCATTTGTTAAATAATAAGAAAAGAATAAACAAACATGCAGAAAAACAAGTATTCAGGGAAGGAGAAGCAGAAGTAGGATGAAAGGGGGAGGAATGATAAGAGGGACAGTGGTGATCATTTAAGTCAGATAGAAAAAAGACCCCAGGACGTTTCCATATTGAACCTTTCACATCAGACATAATAAAAAGGCCCGACTTTTCTCAATAAAGGAGATTTAAGCTTGCTTAAAAGAAAGAGGGAGAGAGAGAAAAAAAGAGATGTGGAGGAAGGAAAGGGGGTGGGGATTGAAGGAAGTAAGGAGGGGCGGGGAAGGAAGAGAGGAGTGTGAAGACAGTAGCTTGAAACCAAAAAAGCCTGTGAGAAGCAGTGTCAGTCTGAGCCTAAGGCCATGTTTGATACTTTACTTCAGTTTCTAATCTGCAGAATAAATGTCAAAAATATATTGCTCTGGGGAATGGTGATAAAAACACTCAGAACATAGTAAGTAGTAGGGAATAACAAAACAACACTGATTTAAATATTTTTCTCTACTTAGGTAAGCAATTGTATTTTGTTTGACTCACCTTTCCAGAACCTTCTAGTTGTTTCTTATCTTTTAGTGCTTGTCCAGACAACATTTTCATTTCAACAACTCCTGCTATTGCAATGATGGGTACAATTGCTAAGAGTAGAAGTGTTAATTGCCAGCCATAGATTAAGGATATGATAATTCCTGTCCCAAGATTTGCTATATTCTGGGTAATTACAGAAAGCCTGGAGCCTATAGCCTAAAAAACAAATTAGAGACACATTTTTAATTTTTATTAACTTTAAAATCCACACTTCTATATTCTTAAGAACTGTAACAATTCACTTTCATGAAAATATATTAATTATCTTCTCAGTTATAAAACAAAAATAAAATTTTACTTGTAACAACTTTGAGTTTCTAAAATGAGAATTATCCATGACTTCTGAATAAACTGAAAGTGGATGATCAAAACTCCAGACTGTGATAACATATTTCTCTCTTCTGAATTTTTAATGCCAAGAAAGTCTTAATCAATTAAACTATGTTCTCTAAAGCAAGCTCTGAAAATTAGCAAGATAAACTCTGACATTTATATTAAACTGGATGGTAGAAATTTCCAAAGTTAGGTACAGTACTACTTATAATTTAAGACTATTATTTGTCATTAAGGATATTAAAAAATATTGAGGCCTATATGAAATGCTTATTATGCTTAATTTAACCTAGATTTGATTTGGAAAAAAATATACACAGAGTTGAAAGCTATAGAATTTAATTTATACTAAGAAAGCATCAAAGTCTTCAGTTTGAATACCAGAGGGAGCCTGAAGCATGATTCTTAGTAGTGTGTGGTGATTGCCAAGCCTCAAACCAGATGTCGGCCTACAAAGTCAACTCAGTCCTTGCTCGATGATTCAATCCTCCACATCTCCTCTACCCTGAAAATACTATACCCTCAACTCATTGCAAATCTTTCTCTGGCTCTCTGATCTGCTTTCTCTGGAAAGGGCCCATGTTATTTTCCATTCCTAAACATTTTTTTTTCTGCCCAAGTGAGGCTGATCTTGGGAAAAAATTATAATGGAGTTATATCTAGGATGGCCACTAAGATCTCTGTGACTGAATAATCTTTCCCAACTCCAAAAAATGAGCAGGTACATTGATTAAAGCTTCTCTCCATACTAACTCCTGTGATAGACTCCTTCAAAACTCCCATCAATTCCACCAGATTCATCTAACAGCTATTTGATATAAATACTGGACTAGTACTCTGGCTGCTATATGAATGGGTAGAAGGAGACAGGAATAGAGGTACGGAGTCTGTTACAATAATACAGGACAGGGGTGATAGTGTCTTAGATTAGTGTGGTCATATGAATGGTGGTGAAATGTAACAAATTCTGGATCTTTAAAAAAGGTTCAGCCAAAAAAAATTGTTAGTTGGATTTGATAAGGGATCTGAGAGAAAGGGGATTTAAGAATGACTCTAACACTTTGGACCTGCACAACTGAAAAAAATAAAATTAGTTTTTAATGAAATTGGGAAATTTGTTGGAGGAGTGGATTGAAGGAGAATTGAGAGCTCTGAGTGGGGCATGGCCAGTCCATGATCAGACATCAGACATCAGACAACCATGTGCACATGTCAGGGAGACAGGTGGATTTTCTATGTCTGGAACTTAGCAGAGAAGTCATCTGCAAACAAATATTGGTGATTTTCCAGTACAATGGTGGTTTTTAAAGCTATGAGACTGGATGAAAGAGCCTCTGCAGATAACAAACCCTGGGCACTGAGGTCAGGGCTATAAGGACAAAATAGCAACGAACAGTGGGAGACAGTGGCCAGTGGGAGAAAAAAGCAATGTCCTAGAAAGGAAACCAAGGTTCCTCCTTTAAGACAGGAACAACTTAGGATCTCAAATACTGCTGATAAACTCATAAGACGATGAAGCATTTCCTATTAAGACTTGTTCTTTCACTTACTTTAGTCTAGTTGCTCTGTCACCCTTACTACTTCAGGAATGTTTGAGGAATGCTTGGTGCTCAATGCCTCTGCCCTTGCTGACCTTCTGATTAGAGGCACCCCTCCAAACACCTACAAGGATGGCATCTTTCCTTCCTTCAGGCCTCTTGCCCATATCATCACTGAGTCTTTCCCTCCCTGACAACCAGCCAGCCCCTACCAACCCATGCTGCTTCCATTTCCCTACTGTACTTTTTAACAATGGACACTGGCATAGGGTAAGATCATTATCTGTTTCTGAAGGTTCAAAGTTATTTCAAGCAGTGTACATTTTGTTTGGTTAGGTTCTATATAACTGGATCCAAATCTTGATTTTTGTTGGTTTGTTTGCTTTCAACAAAGATATCTGTATTAAAATAGCATTTTTAAAGATCTGACTTGTAATTATGCAACTCTCTCATTCCAAATATAATTTATTCTTCCAAAAATATCTATTAGATAGGATAACTGCTAGGATAGTACTGACTTACAGGAAGAATAAAGGATAAAGACTATAACACCCAAGGTTGGGGGAGACACAGCAGAGATCACATTTTTTTTCATATTCTACATCAGCTTATAGATTTTTGCCATAAAAATATATAGAAGAAATTTTGTCACTTCTGCTAAAAATCAAAACCTGATGGTTCAGCAGTTTGAAGTTATTCTTTCCACCTTGCTTTAATTTTTTCAAGTGCTTTTCATTTTATTCAACCTATTTTTAAAACATATTTTATTGCTCACTTTATGAACTGCAATGTCCCTAAACTTTCCAGTAGCAACTATACACATAATTTTTTCAGTAGCAACTACAATTTTCTGTTAATTGAGCACTAAAACAACTGGTCCTGAATGATACAGTGAAAATACTTCTTTTCTAAATAACAATTCTTCTACATATATCTTGTTAAGAGTATGAATAGAACAGCAATAACAAAAGATAGCTTACAAGTTATCTAGACACCAAACAGCATTTAATGTTTAAATAGTTAACATTTTTGTTCTAAAACATTTATTTGTGGATTTGTGTCTATTTAACATTTTCTTCACAATGATGATAATAATTAACATTAAAATAAGAAAATCAATTTCATGCTGAGGTTCAAATGACCACTTATGACAAAACCAAAAGGAGTCACGTACCCCTTTCACTTGAGCAGCATCATTGGCAAGCCTGGTTGTCAATGCTCCAGTGGTGTTTTTAGGGTCATCAAACCAGCTCACATCCTGTGGCACAGAAGAGATTTCATCATAATCACATCAAAGTCCTATTTTGTGAGACTCTTGGCTCTAAGAGGAAAGTGATAAGGTCAATTTTGTTGATCAATTATATCCCCTCTGACATTCAATAGACAAGAAAGGGATTTATATACTAATACATAAACGGATCATTTCATTCATCAGAAAAAGTCTGAATGCCTGCTTGGTCCCAATCACAATTTGAAGTATTGGACAAAACAGTGAGCACTAACAACAAAATTGCTGCTCTCCTAAAGCTCAAGTTCTGGAGATAGAGGGTGCAAATACATTTATGCCATCTCAGGAGGTAATACACGCTGTGAAGAAAAACGGAGGTGGGTAAGAACAAAGAAGGAAGGGAAGGTGCTATTTTAGAAACTGGTGTAGAAACAGAGAAGGCTTTTCTAAGGTGACACTGGAGCATAGAACTAAGTGCAGGAAGGGATGAGCATATCCAAGAAGAAGGAACTGGCACATGCAAAGGATCTGAGGTGCAACTACACTTGACCTGTCCAAATACTAGCAACAAAGCTTTAAAGGGTGCTTGTAACCCAAGAAGTCACTTGATGTGAATCTGAAAAAGCTGCCTCTTCCTCTGGACAGAGATCTGTCCTCATGTGGCTTCCTCCCATCTTCTCTTCCCACACATACACAGTGAGCACTGTGTGGGGAGCAGACTGAGTGCTGGTCAAGGGTTAAGGTGTAGGAGATGAGGCCTGAGAGTGGGAAGGGGACATCATGTATGGCCTTTTAGGCAACTATAAAATTCCATACTTCATCCAGAGAGGAATGGTCACTTTCAGCAGGTTTTAGGAAGAGAGATATGGTTTGACTTAGTTTTTAGAAAAATGGCTCTGCTGTTGTGAGGTGAACCTACTGGATTGGGATACAGAGAGAGGCAATGAGACCAGCCAGGAAGCTATTGCAATAGTAAACACAGAAAGAGGAGTCACCATGGTTTTTACCCTGATCAACTGGTAGAAGGGTGCCATCACTCATGGATGTGGGCAAAGAGTAGGTAAGGGATAAGCCTATAAGGGTTGAGCTGGGGGCAGTGAGAAAGGAGGATGGCAAGTTCAAAGCCCATCTCAGGAACTTAGTGAGGCCCTGAGCAACTTAGTGAGACCCTTTCTCAAAATAAAAAATTTAAAAAATGAGCTGGGAAGTTGCTCAGTGGTTAAGCACCCCTGGGTTCAATCCCTGGTACTTAAAAAAAAAGAGTTCAGGTCTAAAATATCAACATTGGAAACATTTATTAGACCTCCAAATAGAGAAGTTGAACATGCAGTTAGATAACTGAAGTTCAGGGTGAAATAAATAAACAGGGTTAAAACAAATCAACAAAACAAATCTAAATTAAAATGTGACATTCAGTATCAAATGGAATTTTCTTTGTAAACCACTTAAAAAATGAGTTTAAAGAACTTATGTCCACCATAAATAACTATGGTTACTGAAGTGGTGATCTGCATTAAAATAGTAATTATCAGTTTTATCTAAAATTTTCAAAGAAAAGATGGAGTGTTATAATTCATTACAGCAAATATCAATCTGACTTTTAGTGTTCTTAAATATTCAAGTTTCTCCCCATGGGAATGTAACTTCCTTGAAGACAGGAACCATTCAAATTGAATGACTTAGAATACTTGGTATGATGTCTTATAAGCACAAGGCTTTAATGGGTTTGTTCTTCTTAATTCATGGAGAAGGCATTATACAAACCCTCAGCTCAGCTCCCAAAGTATAATGGACCTGGGACTTGGCCTGGAGGCTGATGGGGTAATGAGACATTTGGCCCTGGACCACGACCAGCCTAAGTGGGATCTATGTTATAAATATGGTTTGACTAGAGGGTCCAAAGATAGAGTTCCCCATCAAATAGTGCTCTCTAATTAATCAGACTCAGTCCTGGATCTGTCCATCACTAGCTAGAAACTTTCAAAAATATGTCTTTTTAGGTGGTGGTAGGAAGAGTGGGAAAGGACTACAAAATCAAAGACAGGTGGAAACCTGCATGTCCTCTAGAAATCCTAGCACAGCCCACAGATGCTTCTCAACCAGGGTTCAAGTAGCCCTGGCATGTCTGGAGCAGGTTTCTAGAGCATCATTTTATTCAATGGCAAGTGATTAATGATTTTAAAAAGGAATGTTTTAAGTTACATATAAAAATATCCTGATTATTAAATAAACTTATTCCTTTCAACCAGGCTGCTATAGGTTACATTCCTAAAATCCTTTATTTCCCTTTCTAAGGAAAACATTCAGAGTATCTGTTGCAAGGATCTTGAAGGTATGAGAAAAGAAAGGCAGTCCATTGAGTCCTTACTAGATGGCAATGCTGCAGTTTGAAGTGCTGTATCAGTCTAGCCACAGCAAAGGAACTGGCAGTAAGGAATGGGCCATGTGGATGAGTTTGGATTTGTTGAAAGGATGGGGAAAAGGGCAGGAAAAAAACATGACAGAGTATCCTAGGTTTCCCAAGAGAAAGAAGGAAAGAAAGGGAGGAAAGGATTGGGGGCATTGAAAGTCACTTCCACTGACACTGCCTACAACTACTCAGACAAAAAGCTGGAGGTGAAAATACTCAGGAAACGACATCTGCCTCAACTGCAGTTCCTTGTACCCACCTATATACATCCAACAGACACTAGGGCCTCTACTTGACCTGGGGGATGGTTTAAAGACACCTCTGAGAGGAGACTGAAGGATGACCTACACAGGAGCAGTCTGAGCAGCCTGGCTGAGCTCCCATTCCTGAGTTCCCAAGTACAAAAGAGGAGTCCCACATGCCAGCTCACCCTTTAACAACATACCTGTCTCAGCATGGACCTGAAAACCATGTATCGGAGTCTCTTGGTGAGGATCTCTCCAGCTTTGCCAAATGTGAAGCCCTGTGAAGAATAAGAAGAACATGCCACTCATTTATATAAGTGATTGTTATTTACTAAGGCCTCATCCAGGCCTGCACACTTGGGCACACGAACTCTCATAGTCGTCAAGAGGCAACATTACCCCTGTGCTACATACAGATAGAACACTGAGGCTTAGACAGTTAAAGTACTTATTTGCCCAGGTGCTTGTGGCACATGCTTATAATCCCAGTGGCTCAGGAGGCTGAGGCAGGAGGATTGTGAGTTCAAAGCCAGCCTCAGCAACTTAGCAAGGCTCTAAGCACCTCAGTGAGACCCTGTTGCTAAATCAAATATGAGGATCAAATATGAGGATGTGGCTCAGTGGTTAAGTGCCCCTGGTTTAATCCCCAATATACTACTACTACTACTACTAATAATAATAATAATAATAATAATAATAATAATAATAAATTTCTCATTTTGCTAAGGACTCAAAATTGGGTACTTGTGCAACTGGTACTCAAACCTAGCATAGCCAAGAACAGTGGCACACACCTGTAATCCCAGCAGCTCAGGAGGCTGAGACAGAAGGATTGCGAGTTCAAAGCCAGCCTTAGCAACAGTGAGGCACTAAGCAATTCAGTGAGACCCTATCTCTAAATTTAAAAAATACAAAATAGGAGGATGGAGATGTGATTCAGTGGTCAAGTGCCCCTGAGTTCAATCCCTGATACCAAAAAAAAAAAAAAAAAAAAAAAAAAATCAACCTATGTCTTACACCAAAACCCATACTGCTTTAGCATACTAAACTTGTAGAGCACTTGATGCCTTTAAAAATTTCATTTCTGCCAAATGATTCACAAGTTGTAAAATCTGACTCTAGGGTCTGAGGCTGTAGCTCAGTGGCAGAGCACTTTGCCTAGCATGTGTGAAGCACTGGGTTCAATCCTTAACACCAATAAAAATAATCAAATAGAGGCATTCTGTCGACCTATAACTACAAAAAAAAATTTTTTTTTAAATATGACTCTACAAATATTTCCTAGAGTTTTTATTTGAGGATTGACATTCTTTTTTAATATTTATTTTTTAGTTGTAGATGGAACAATACCTTTATTTGTTTTTACGTGGTGCTGAGGATCAAACCCAGGGCCTTGCGCTTGCTAGGCGAGTGTGCTACCACTGAGCCACAATGCCAGCCCCTTGAGGATTGACATTCTTTCATAGTTAAAGAGTCCTTTTTCCTTTAGAAAAAGTTGATTGATAAATTCTTCAAAACAGTGTAGCTTGTTTAGGAAGTTCTTATTTGTTGTTGACATTTAGAATACTGGAAGACATTTCTTTGGGTATTTAAATTCACTGGCAATACTTATATTCAAACTTATATCTAGAGTCTCACCAAAGCCCATTTTTGAGTTCTCACCTTTCATTTCCAATCATGATATTAGATCAAACACTGTATCCCTCTAATTACACCGATATTGGCAGCTGAGGGAGGAGTCAGAAGGGAGGGGAAGCAAATCCAGAGAGTCACAGGATGAAAACCAACATAGCTGTTAGTAACCAAGTTAATAGAGGAACAATGCTACTAAAAGGAAAATTACACAGATGGCCATAAATTCCCTCAAAATGAATAAAATAAAAGTGTAGACACTTACCTGAAGGAAAAATGTAACAAAAGAAACGATTCCTATGATTAGAAACAACAGCGAAAATATGTTACTGTTCTGTCGTTGTATTTCAGGATCATTATTTTTTGTAAATACCTATGAGAAGATATTTAAAGGACTATTAGTTTAATCACTGAAAAAATCATGCCAGGTCTGCCCCACTCCCCATCTGGCATTATTCTGGGGGTCAGGAGAGCCTTTGCATTCTGGGAATCAGGGTTGCCTCTTTTATCTAATATTGACCTTAAAGGTATCTGCCTTCTTCCTTCCTTAATAACCAAGAAGAGGTCTGTCACTCATCAATTGATCCAACATTTTGTCTGCTCAGGTTTCCTCTTGGAGTAATAAATGCCATTGGGCTATGTAAAGTAGCAATGCAAATACTCTTTCTTCCTTGGTGAGGAACTATATCGTATGGCAATTTGTTGTTTTGCTATGTGAACATTTCGAACTATTCTGAGGTATCTGGAAGGAAACTGTTGATGTGCTTTTGGTGCACCAGAGCACCAGAGAGAGAGAGGTGCTCATGCATTTGGCCTTTCAGAAAGGAAGGAGGCTGCTGTTAGCATTCTTTGTCATATGGCCAGTTAGATAGTCACTTGAGAGCTGCAGTCAGGTGACTGAGAACCATACATGGAAACTTTTACAGAAATGGTTAGAAGGGCAAATAGAACATCTTGGGTTCAAAGAAAACAGAATATCAACCACAGGGAAAGAAAACACACCTCTCCCTTCACAAGGTCAAAATCATTCTGTGAGAGTCACATTCCTAACCCAGCCCAGATAACTTTATCCTTTGTGAAAAAGGAGGGGATAGAAGAGATTAAATCATTTTTTCTTGCCTAGTCATTTCAATAGAAATAAACAACTGTCAATCACTGATTCTGACTTTGTGCCAGACAATACTCTAGCAAATCCATGTGTACTGTTCCTCTTGTCCCACAAACATCTCTTCAAGTTGCTTTATCATCACCATCATTTTATAGTAAGGGAAACTAAAGCACAGAGAGATTGCAATTAACCTGCTCAAGATAACACAGCCAGCCAGCCAGGGATGACCCAAGAGTATAGACCAAGCAATCAGACTCAAAGCCCACTGTTTACAAGACAGATGGCTGATTGCCTGCCCCAATACTTAGGAGCTATGTGTCAGCTCTGCATCATTGACCTTCAGGCTTACTGTTATAACAGGCATGAGAAAGACATTAAGTACATAAGTTGAATTTTTGTTAACAAAAGCTGAACCCAATCCTAAGTCAACCACTTCTATTTCTTTTTTTCTGATGACACCACTGTCTATCACTCTGCCTACAAGACATATGTTAGAACAGGGTCAGCAAACTACAGGCCACAGGGCAGATATTTATATAAAGTTTTAGTGGAATGCAGCATGTTCATTTGTTTCCATATTTGTGCCACAAGGGAAGAGTTGACTATCAGCAACAGAATCCATAGGACCTGCAAAGCCTAAAAATTTACTCTTGTATCCTGTATAGAAAAGCTTGCTGGCCTCTGTCATAAAATACATGCTCCATGAAACCAGAAATTTTGTTTTCTTGTTGGCAATTTTACAGCACACAGAAAAATAGCTGGCACAAAGCAAACACTGAAAAAATATTTCTTGAATGAGTACTTAATACATGAATATCAACCTGAAAAAAGCTAGTCATGCATGGATAGATGTGAATGGTTATGTATTTTTTGTTTTAAAATCAAAAGTTAGTGTTGGCTTATGCTACTTGTAGTGCTCAATTTCTTTCTCCACAATGTTTTCAGCAGTATGGCAAGGGTATCCTTAGCTTGATGATTGAAAACCTGTCACTAAATAGAGAGCACGCCTGCTTCGTTTGTAACGTTATTATTGAAAATATCACTGTTAGATCAGGTGAAACCAGTATACATCAACCTCAATATTTAGGAAGCTATTTCTTTTTCAGTTTTAGCAACAGAGATGAAAATTACACCTTCCAGAGATTGCATGCTAGGCCTGGTCATGTCCTGACAAGTGTGCAGGTTAAGTAACAGCTTATTCTTGAGTCAGTTTGAAAAATACATGAGGAATCCCCTTTGTACACTGGGTGAGATGACAGTTCTAGAATTTTGCTTAGACCCCAACGTTGATGGTACAAAAGAGTCATGTTACTGGTTTCACTATCTCAGGGATCTAGTCCCCTGAGATGGAAATTGACAGGGCCCTAGATATGAATTTACAAACTCAACTTTCCTCTCACATACCATATTCTATTTTTATATCTTTGAGCTGGTTAGTGTCATGTGAAGAGATGTGTTCTCGATGGCTTATGTAAGTTTATACAAACACACATGCTCCATTCATTCTTCATTTAGGACTCACAAGTAAATATAAAACCAAAATGGATGTAAACATTTACCCCTATAATCCTTGATAATATTATTGAAAATGCTGGCTGCAGGCCTCCATTTATAATAGAACAAAATACACCAACCACAAAATAAGGCCATTCAGTTAAATTCAGCTTTAGAATCCTCCAAAAGGAAACTAGAGGTATATTTTCATCCTAGAAAACACAAAATAGCACAAAAAGCTAGTTTAAAAAAATTGATAATTGATTTTATGATGTACAGTTCTTCCATATGCACAAAACTTCTTAAGTGAATACATTATTTTTCCTTATCAGTTACTGGTATTTAGCTTCTAGAAAGTGCTGACAGATTCTGTTACTGTATCCCTTTGTTTTTTAAGAAATGAATGATGTTTGCACAAACATTTAACTCTTGACCTGGCATTCAGAAAATAACAATAATATTTACACTTAGGGATAAACAGAAATGAAATTTTAATATTTAAAGATCTACTATAGTCTTTACATTATAAATTCTAATTCTAGAAATCTTTCTATACGTTCTTAATTTTAAATTCTAAACTGATTTTAAAATGCTGACATTTTAGTTTGTGGAACACCCTCGAGAATATCACAAAATGCTGGAAAATCATTTCTTGTTCCCATTCCTACCTCAGCCCCAGCCCACCCAACTAGGAGTGTTATTGTTTGGCTCTGAAATTCCCCCAAAAGCTCATGTGTTAAAGGCTAGGTGCCTGATCATGCAGCAGTGTTCAGAGGTGCATTCCTGGGTGATTAGATTATGAGAGTTCTGACCTCATCAAGGGATGAAACCATTGATGGATTAATTATCTGATGGCATTATTGAGAGGTAGTGGAAACTATAGGAGGTGGGGCCTAGTTGGAGAAAGTAGGTCAACAGGGGTATACCTTAGAAGGCTACATAGTGTCCCCAAACCCCCATGAGGTTAAAGAGCTTTACTCTGCCCGACCCTTCTGAGATGTTTCTGCATCATTACAAGACAAAAAACAAGGGAGCCAGCAGGCCAGGGACTGAAACCTCTGTTTTGTCTTGGCCTTGTGGTCCATGGATACTCTTGAGAGTTGATTTTCTTCTTATTATACTGGATCCTGAATCTTTTGAAGGCATATGGAAGACATCAATGTCAATTTTGGATTCACCAACTTCATTTTCTAATTCAATTTCATTTCCTCCTGTCTAAAATTAATAAGAAATATGCATACACTGGTTAGGATTAGTTAACCAATGAACATCAGATACCAAGAAAAATGGTAATTTGCTTCAAGTAGTTACAGGAATGGATGAAGTTAAACTGCTGTTCCTTTCTGTGTAATATATGGAAAAATAAAAACTACTAAATAAGGATTTCTAGTGAATATGCAGAAATGTGAAATCCTTTCCATGTATCTTATCTGGTCATCTCCTTTCTGAGGAAATTTAGCTCAATCAAGTTTGCTTTGGACCAATTGACAGAAAAATGGTATGAGCAATAATATAAGCCATATTTTTCATTTAAAACTTTCCAGTAGCTATATTTTAAAAATGTGAAAAGAGATAAAATCAATTTGAATTATTTATTTTTTTAACCTAATAACATTCAAGATATTCATATCTGATATTATCATTTCAACACACAATCAATATAAAACATTTGAAATATTTTGCAATTCTTTTTTTGTTTTTATTTTGTTTTGTTTTTGTACTAAGCCTTCAGAATCTGATGTGTGTTGTCTACTTACAACATTTCAATTCAGGTTAATCAACATTTAAATGTTCAATGATCATATGTGGCTAGTGGTTATTATTAGTGAATAGTATACCTTTAAATCACTTTAAGCTTTTCTGTATTTATTCTTTAGTTCCTCTCTTTTTAAGAAAAAAAAACATTTTAAACACTGGCTTGATCCTAAATCCCCCAGTATTTTTTCTTACTTTTCAAGAGAATCAAATCAAATAACATTTATTTATAGCTTTACTCATAGCAACATTAGTTTATCATTGACATAATTTAAGGAAGTTCTAGAGTCAAATCATACCTGCATTGTGACAAGTTTGAAGTAAACACCTTTCTCTTTCATGAGTTCATCATGATTTCCTTTCTCCACTATGACTCCATCATCAAAACCAGCGATGACATCAGCATTACGAACTGTGGACAAACGGTGAGCTATCACAATGGTGGTCCGGCCTTCTCTGGCCTAAAGAGGGAGAAATTTGGTTTTTGAATACATTCATATTTACATGTTAAAAAAAATCATTCTTTCTAATTATATTCACCAAACACCAGTGCTTTGCATGTTATAAAACCATCAAAGCTATAGACCATCTTCTCTAACTTCAGTAAACATATAGTCAATTGATAATGGTTTAACATGATATTTTATTATAATAAATACAAATACAAGTAAAGGCCAAAATTAAGAAGAATTAAAAACAGGGTGTTACATTCATAAATAAGTTGGTTTGAACCAGGGCTCACAGACCTTATCCAGAGCCACCTGAACTACTGCTTCACTTTCTGTGTCCAAGGCTGACGTGGCCTCATCCAGCAGGAGGATTTTAGGGTTGCGGACAAGGGCACGGGCAATGGCAATTCTCTGTTTCTGGCCCCCACTCAGCTGAGCGCCCCTTTCTCCAACCAGGGTGTCAAATTTCTACAACAGGAAAAACACAGGAGGAGTTAGCAAAAGAACAAGGTGTTCATGTATTAAATCATTGTAAATCAGGGAGTAATCCCATGAAACTAAGCCTCATCATAGGCAATACAGTCTAGTTCATTAGAACTTAGCAATAACCAACCCTAGTTTTAAAAGACATATCTACTACTAGTTAATACTGCTAGAGATTAACGATTCAAAATAATTTCAATTTCCCTTTTAAGGAGGTTTTCCCAATATACAGTAGATTCCTAACTTCCTATGGACTGTTTGGCCACTGTCTATTCTTCACACCTTTGGAACCATGAAGGTCAGGCTAACTCACATGAGGCAGTTTCATGATAAAGTCATAAGCATTGGCTTCCTTGACGGCTTTCTTAATCTCATCCATGGTGACATCTTCACGACCATAGCGAATGTTTTCCGCTATTGTGGTGGCAAACAACACAGGTTCCTGGCTCACCACACCAATGATTTCCCGCAGGTATCTTACATTGATTGTCCTAATGTCCTGCCCGTCAATACTGATCTGAAATAAGAAATAAGTGTGATTCTCAAATACTCATAGTTGAAATCACATCATCAGAGTGATCTGTAATGGAAATAGCATCTAGCTCACCACTCCCTCAGTGGGGTCATAGAGCCTCTGCAGCAGCTGGACCGTTGTGCTTTTCCCACAGCCACTGTTCCCAACAAGGGCTACTGTCTGCCCACTCTCCACCTTCAGGTTGAGGCCCTTCAAGATCTACCAAGAGTGAAAAATAAACTTAAAGACAATTTTGCGTGTACAGTTATAGAGTCTATGAACTATCAGTCAATTCAATACTAGGTTTAAAAATATACATGAATTTTTCTTTTTCTGTATTTTCTTAAGGAAATTAACAAGCTCTTCATCCAATAGGTTGTTCAATCATTGATTTGTCATTTATCGCCATACCTTAACTTCTTTTCGAGATGGATAACTGAAGTGAACATTTCTGAATTCCAAATTTCCCTTAATATTGTCTGGTTTGTGCCCGCTCATCGAGAAGCTGTCAATGCTTGGTTTCTAAACAGAATAAAATTTTAGATTAGTAGGTTACAGTAACTGCTTGTTAGTGATCCTTTGTGGAGAGCTAGAAAAATGATAATGAAACTGAATCTTAACTAGAAAATATTTTAGGTGAATGGATAAATGGCCAGTTCAGACTTACATTATCAATTATCTTAAAGACTTCATAAGCAGCTCCTCTTGCGTTTGCAAGTGCTTCAATGTTGGGAGATGCCTGTCCAATACTGAAAGCTCCAATTAACACAGCAAAGAAGACCTGAGGAATGGGGAAGAAAACCATCAAATTACTTTGTGTATATCACAATTATTTTCATACTTCCTCTTCTTTCCAACATAGCTAATTCCATTTTAAAATGGGAAGGCAACACAAGAATATTGGGTATTAAAAGTGTTTTAAAGGTTTGTAGATAGTAAATTACAAATGTATCACCACAAAAAAAATGTCAAGTAAGTGAGGTGATAAATGTTAATTGGCTTGATTTAATCAGTGCATATCATACATATACCAAAATATTATATTTTATAAAAATAATAAAATCATGATAAATTGATTAAAAATAAATTTTAAAAATGTTTAGCATGTGGAGTTAGTCTTATTTACTCAGTGAAACAACAATGTAATTCTATATAACCACAATATTATAATAGAACATTTTTTATATTTCTTCAATGGCTAAGTATTTTTATTTAGACCATTAAGAGGGGAAAATGGAGACAAACACTAGAAGATAAGTCAGAAGACCTAGGTCCAAATCCTAAATAAGTACTAATTACTATATGTCTTTAGGACATTCTCTTATAATCACTGAACTTTTATTTCTTCATTTGTAAAAATAGGTAAGACTGTTCTTTTTGTACATTGTATCTGATGAAACTGCACATGAAAATATTTTATAAATTATAAAGCACACACATAAGGCTAAGTCTCCCCCATGCTCACCACCAGACCATTCTCTGAGGTCTAATAGATACGTTTTTGCTGTCTTTGTTTTGCTTAAATCAGTTTCTTATTCGTAACGACTTACTCAATTTTGCTTCTATTGGAAGTTGAAGAGAAGTTAACATTTCTTTCTAAATCATATAAGACTTATATTGACCAATAATTCATATAGAAGGAACTTTGCTAAGAAATTCTATATTCATTACTTCAATTAGTCCTTACTTCAACACTGAAAAGGCACACTCCATTTGGCAGAAGAAGCAACAGAGGCTTGAAAAGTTTAAATGGCTGCCCCACTCATTTAGCTAGTAACTGGCACAGCTAGAATTAGAAACATGTTGGTCTGATATCAAATCCTGAACTCACTATTCCAAATGACTCCAGTTTGTGAAGCAGATTTGGGTTCAGTGAATACTGGATTTAAACTGCTCATCTAGGATTGGGGGTATAGCTCAGTAGTAGAAGCTCTTGTCTAGGATGAGTTAGGCCCTAGGTTGAACTCCCCAGCACCACAAAAAGTAAAATGAAATAAATTGCTTATGTATATTAAAATGAGGCAATATACATCTCTTACTACAACCTACCCTCACCCACAGCATCACTATCCTAAAAAGTCTTTTTCGTAAAAGCCATTCCTTCTCAGGACAGCCTCACAAATGCTGGATGATGCAACAGGCTGAAAAAAACCCAAGAGGAAATTATTACAAAATTATTACAAATGTGAATCCTGAGAAAATAAACTATTTTCAGGAACTCAAGGAAACACAGTCTCTGGTTAATGCAATATACTTGTGCTTGGCCTAAGAAAGAAATGGAGTGACCTTCCCTAAAGGATGCAGATTAAACTTGGTTTGCCAATTATTTCATTGTCTTTCATCAATTTGTGAGGTGGATTAGTTGCCATTCAAAATAATTTGAATGTAAATTATGTGTTTTGCCATCTGTTAATGTGAATAGTAAATTAGAAAATAAAAATGTTTAGTATTAATTTTGACACAAAGAAATGATCTCATTAAATGAAAGTCTCTGCTAGAGAGATTGATAATGTTACTATTATTTAGGCTACAGGAAGAATTGTGCAAGAGATTTGCAAAAGAGACCACAAAATTGCTTGCTGAATGCATCGGACTTCCTTACCATTCTAACCTAGTAACACCTATTTCTTTGGAATATTCAATAACTGTTCAGAGTATATTCTTTTAAAGTAAAGATAAAGCCACTTGATTTCATTAGCATTTTAAATAATGACTTATCTCTTTTTATGACTCATATATAACTTACAGTGAGCACTTTTCCAATAGTATACTCCTTTGCGAGGACCAAGGAAGTCCCATACCAGAATGCCAGTGCATATGATGCATAGATCAGCAAAAAAGCAGCACCCATAGAAATGTTGGCTGTGATAGCTTTTTTTATTCCAATTCTTTTAGCTTCTTCTAAATTTTTATTGTACCTTGGAGAAAGAACAAAAATTATCACATATACTCATAAATCTTATGAAAATGTCAATGTAGCATGATGGTGATTGAGTAGCTAGAATATGCTCATCCTAGTAACATACATGTATTTTCCTTTTGCCCTTACATTGACATTATGATGTTATTACTATTTTATTCTCTTCTTGTAGAACATGAAAATGAGGCTAACTTATTTGTGGATGAGTATTCTAAAAGTTCCTTCTCTGGCTTTAGCAATAGTGAAATAAGTGAAGCAATGTTTAGCAAACATACAGGATATGAACTGTTTTACACACAAAACAAAATAAGAAGCTGTGAAAAAAGCTGCCTTCCCTTCAGAATCTGCATGCCTCTTCCATTAATTAATAAAATGGAGACATAGTTCTAGAAAGTACTAAACACAAGAATGTCATTTAAATCTCTGACCCTTAAGGACAACTTGCTCCCTAGCCTGCCTCCCTTTGGTACTCTTGGAAGGATCAACTGGGAGATTACATGTGTGAGAGATTTTGCCTGCTTTGAATTGCCATGTAATACTTTTACATTTAAGCTATACAATTTATCTTGTTTTCATAGATATCTATTTTAAAAGTCACTGACCAAAAAAATTAATCGAGGCTTAAAAATATATAATATTCCTCCAGTATTTATCAGTGTCCCCTTCTTTTATTCTTTCTACACATTGCCTATATTTTTTCTTCCAACATTTTTCATGCCATGGCTGCCTGCTGCTAGGGGTAAGTGGCTTGGGCCACCCAAGGCTTTCCGGCTATGAGGGCTAAGAAAAATAAAAATTTCAACATTTATAGCCCTGCTATCCATGCACAGCACAATGTCTTGGAGAACTCCCATGAGACCTCTTAGCGTAAATATAAGGAGTTACATACAAAACAAGCAAGCAAACGTAAACAACAATGAAAAATGTTGGAGTCCACCGAAACATTTTCTTTCTTCAATTCTAATGGCTTAACAGGCTTTAAAGTACTTTAAACCTTCAAAGAGTGGACAATTTTTGATGTTAAAGCAAAAGGAGACAGTGCCTATAATTTTACCTTCATTTAAAAGAAACACACAAAAATTGCTTTAAGAAGATAGATATGGAGATAAGCTAATAGGACCAAGAGTTAAAGAAAGAGACAAAACTTTACAAACATAGAAACAAGGTAAAATTATTAGAGAAATAGGACAAATGGTAATTTAGCCTTAAAGTTGTCTTTATCCTTTTTGTCAGACCTCCCATCAAAACCCAGAGTATTGCCTTGCAGAAAGGAACTCAGGCTATTGAAATGAAGAAACTTATTGGCAGAATTCAGAGTTGGGAGTCTTTGGTCCATTAAATACACCAGTATCTGAATGTTACAGAGTATTATGTTTTCTTTGAAGGATTCATTTCATTAGTACAGCAGAATTCGACCTCTGACCAATATGAGCATGCATTCTCTCTGGTCTTTATGACTACTTTTTATAAACAACTACTTTATCACAAATATAAAAGCATGCCAAATAAAATTTATATGTCCACTAAGAACAAATTTAAATGGAACTTTATAGTCATAAAATATGCAGATCCTCAACTTGTCAGTTATAACATGTTTCCTTTTCAGGGTTCGGGGGTGTGGCACACACAAGTGTGTATATATCTCCCACTTTAGGAGTTGAGCTGAGGTACGCAGTACCATCTGCCATAAATTACACATGATTACATTAAGAAAATTTAATGCTTATAACCCACACTCTAACCATCTCCTTTCTGGCCTTTCTGACTACTTTTTTTTTTAACTAGCCACTTTATCATTACAAAAGTATGACAGATGAAATCTATATGATGATTACATCCACTAAAGAGCAAATTTAAATGGAACTTTATAGTGATAAAATATGAACATCCTTATCTTGCCAGCTACAACATGCTTCTGCAGAGTATGTGTATATCTCCCACTTTAGGAATTGAGTTTAGCTGAGGTATAAGGTACTACTTGGCATAAGTTACACATGATTACATTAAGGAGGTTTAATGCTTATGACTCACACTCTACCATCTCCTTTTTTTCCATTCTTGCTTACTGAGACTAATGCAGAAACCATTTCACTGATGTGCTATTGTCCTATGCAGCCAGAGGAAACATTTGCACAAGAAAAAGCAACAACAGGAAGAAAATAATTTAGACACCATAAAAGCTAAATGAAGACAAGGGGGTAGAGGAGAGAGCTGACATAAACAATATTCTTTTTACATAGGCTCTTTGTTAATTTTTCTATAAAATGTCAGTCAGTATAAAACCAGATTTTAATATCATTTATCCATTAAAAGATTTAGCATAGGAATAATAAGGTAGAAGTTCCTAAAATGAACTGAATATAGCAAAACATTAATATTTAGAAAATCTTCTTCTTAACTATTATGAAAATACTTGTCAAAGATGAAAGTAAATGCTTAAAAGGAGGAATAATCTTGGTTAAACAAATGGAAAATAATACTAATAGACAAATATATTTGCAAAGCACACATAAGAGAGAAGAATATTATTAAATTAAGAAGAACAAAATGATTCTATTACATTTGTTTACAATTAGGATTAAATTTCCATTCCAAGATAGTTAATTTCCTCCTGTATCTGCTATTTTGAAGACAAAATCATACCAAGACTTTGACTGCTAGTCCATATGGAAAGAGAGACAAAGAGAAAAAGAGCCAGAGAGAAAACTGAAGGAATATGTTTGTTCTAAAAATAGTCTTATCCATTGTGCTTTCGAATTAAATCCCAAATCTAGGTACTTGTCACTCTTGTCTCCGCTCTAGAGCAGGCTACAATAATTCCACTCCTGGGACTGCTGTATCAGCACTCCACTGGTCTCCCTGATCCCACCCTTTATCTGCTCTCACCCATTAACCAGGTCAAAACAACATGGTCATTCTTCTGTTTAGTACCCTCAGCCACTTCCCCAGGCCCATGGAATAAAGTCCTCGCTCTTCTCTGTGGCCTACAGATCCCCACATTCTGGCCTCTATCCACATCAAATTTCCCTCACTCCTCTGTCCTCTAATCACACGTCTTATGATATTTCCTAGAACACAGAAAACCTTTGGCACCTCAGAAAATTTGGAAGATTCTTCTTCCAACCCATCCATCCCTATTCCCATCGTGGGTGGCTTTTTTTCATCTCATAAGTTTCAGCCTTCATGAAACCTCCTGAAGAGGGCTTCCCTGACCACCATACTTAAATCTTTCCTTTTCATCCTCATCAACACACAGACTGATTGTTTTTCAGGGAATTTTAAAAAATCTATAATGTCTTTCTACCCCCTCTGATTCTCTCATCATTTTCCCAAATAATATTATCTCCAACTGGTGCAGTAGATACTTGCTCATTTGTAGTCTGTACCCTTCCCTTCCTCCTGTAAAAATTTAAGCTCCAAGAAAGTATGGGCTTTATTCAATGGAATGTTGGCATGGCCATTAAGCAAGACTTCCCATTTTATTCGTTAGACACAATTGAAATCAAAAGCAAAATCCTTAGCAAAAATCAAAAGAGAACACATATGTTGTTTTCCTTTGAACTTTGATACTTAGCTATCATACATTATCTTAGTGGGTATAAAATACATCATATGAACAAACAAATGTGTGCAGTATAAAAACAATTCTACAGTGACTATGCATGCAATCATATCTAAGGTCAAGAAACAGAACACTTCCAGAGCCAGAGACTCCTGGGCCATGTGTCCTACTCTTATCAGACAACATTACTTCATCACCAGGAGCAACCATTGTTTTGACTTTAAAAATTCCCTTTATGGATTTACCATACAATGATATACCCAAAACAATATATTTAATTTGTGTGTAAAAAAACATTAAACAATTATATCAGAATATTAGAGTATCCATTAAATTTTAAAGAAAGTCTCTCACTGCTCAGAAATCAATGGATCTGGTGAATGTTATAAATTTCAACAAATTACTATCTAAACTCTCGAAAGCTAATAAAAGAGAACAGTCACAGGAAAACAGTAAACAGCACATAATAAAAAAGATTTTGAGCTTTTGTAAAAATTTGTTTTTGGTTACATTTTTATCTTCCAAATTATGGAGCATATTCATCTAAGTAGAAGCCTGGATAAAAAAGGGAATGAACCACAGACTAAAATGTTCCTGTACACTTTACAGGAAATATTCAATCTTACAGAATCAAGAATTAGCTCGATAGACCAAAAACAAAAAATCAGAGATATAAAATACATTTCAGACTTAGTAAATTATTTTTATATCACTGTCCACCTATAAAACCATAGAAAACTCTTTGAATTAACAGATATAAAAAGAATGCAACTAGAATTGTAACTTCTCCAGAATATTAGCAATGCTATAATGTATTCATTAAGATATTTAAGGAAATACATTTATATTAGGAAAAACTCTTATAATTAACACTGTCAAGATGAAAGGTATATGAGATGACACAGAATTGAACATTTATAGCAACTTTAAAAAGAAACTCAAACCTTTCAAGTTCTTTATTTTGTCCTCCAAATGCAATCACAGTTCTAATGGCTGCTAAGACTTCTTCAGCTACTGCTCCAGCCTTTGCATATGCCAAGAGTTCTTTATCAGTAAAGGATGATAATATCTGTTTAAAAGTGCAATTCAAGATACTTCAAAATTTTTAACAAGTTATCTTTCTCTTTTGCAAAGTAAAAATAAACAGATATACACAAATGCTGTTTGTAGATTAATGCATGTTAAGAACAAAATCTCTCTTTTGTCTTTGGTCATGATGTTGCATTTTTTAGAATACATATTCATTCTGTAAACCACCTCAAAATCTCTATGAACTGTGACTGTCTTTAGTACATTAGATTGATTACAAAATTTATTTTCCCAATGAAAACCTCATTGACATAATTATAACTGGAACTTTTGGGCAATGTTAAATTTCAGAAAATGTATACCATACTATAATCATAAACAAATATAGAAACAGATATTATATCAAGGAAATATGATATGTGTTTAAAGCAACTGCTTTTGATACTTTGGTTAAGAAGTGCTAAGTTCCAGGAGGCTAGAGGAATGCAGGGGACCAAGTGACTTCAGGAAGGTTTCACATGCTAGGTAAGTACAGAGTTTCCTCTGCTGTTAGAAAAACAATACATTCAGCCACTAGGGAGGTCTTTATTTCCTGGAAGCTCTTTGATCTTGCTGTCTGATTTATGAGCATTTATTCTGTAAACAGAACATTACTGGTTACCTTATATGCACAAGATCTCATTTATTTGTCTCAGTTGCACAGTGAAATAAGTATTATTTCCCCCACTTTGTATATAATGGAAACATGAGAAACTAATTAATTTGCTAATAGTGGAATATCCAGGATTTAAGCCTGAGTCCACTAGCTTCAAAGCCTAGTGTGAATCTCTCCCTGAAACCAGCTGCTAACATGAACTATTAGGAAAGCTGAATCAATTCGTACAGATGAAGGTTACTGCTTGCACAAGGAATGCCAAAGTGGTCAACCATCTAAATAAGTATTACACATAACCAATTTATAATAAAATTCTGATTAAACAGTATTATACTCTTTCAGCAGGTAATTCACAGTCATTTTTAAGCTCATTAATGTAAGTAATATCAGTCTATTCTTTCTTAGCCTGAAAAGATCAAAGTTGTTTTGATTTTAACAGTGCATTTCTTCCTTTCCTGATGTGCAAGTAAGTAGAGCTATAACAGACACAGGAATGGGTAGATGAAAGTGATTAACACTTATTAATGATGTTCTGTGAGCAGATGTCATGCTGCATGTACTTGTCTTCTTCAGTACCCAAACAATATCCCATAGATTCACTAGACCTTCCTGACTTTGAGCCCTCCTCCTAGAGCTGGTCTAACACACTTTTCTGAATCATTCACAAACTTATGAGACTAGTCAGAGCCATCCCTGAGCATCTAGGCCTGCAGAATAGAGGAGGCTCATATAATATGCTTTAACAATGCTTCTCCACTCCCCTTGAAGCACTGCACTGACACAGCTTAGGCAGCTAACAACAGAAGTGTTATCAAGAAATATTTTTGGAGTTTTAAAATATGCTATTTTAATTTACTATGAATATATCAAGTACCATAATGAATTCCTTTCTCCTTCTATGACCTTCCTAAGCAGACAAGAACATGACAGGATCTTTATTAAGTGTCTTTTCAATAGATTATATCTGTCAAAAGAACAAAACTCTCAAACCTATTCTCAAGGATATTAAAAATTAACTTCTACTATTCTTCCAATATAAAAAGTAGGTGACACTTCCATTATTCTAATTACCCATATAAAACTATATAAAGTATCACTAACCATCCCTTTCCAAAGTCTGATGGTTTCTTAATAAAGCCTAATAGGTATTAGTTTGAGATATATGAAACCGTTATTTCTACAAGTTAGAAAGCTGTCTAGGGCTGGAGCTGTAGCTCAGTGGTAGAGTGCTTGCCTTGCACATGTGAAGCACTGGGTTCGATCCTTAGCACCATATAAAAATAAAATAAAGGTATTATGTCCATCTCCAACTAAAAAAGAAAAAACATAAGTCTAAAGGGTTGGGGATCTAGCTCATTGGTAGAGTGCATAATTAGCATATTTGAGGTTATGGGTTCGATGCACCACCACAACACCGCACACACACACACACACACGCATACACACACACACAGAGAGAGAGAGAGAGAGAGAGAGAGAGAGAGACTCAGTCAGTCTTATATATACAGTTTTGTTATCCTTCAGAAGGAGTATTTAGAATTACTATAATAATTGTGACCATCCTTATCCCATTTTCCCACTTACAAAAAAAGTAGTCTTTGTTTTTTATAAATGTTTTATTTTTAATTTTTTTATTTTAAGGTGAGATGTAGTTGTAAAAAGAATACAACGAGGTCCCACTTGCTCCTTATCCAGTGTCCTCCAATAACAATATCCTGAAAACTACAGAATAAGATCCAAACCAAGAATTTATTGATAATACCCAACAATATCATTCACATCTACCATCTTACATGCACTCATGCATGTATGTCATGTTTAGTTTAAGCAATGTTATCACTAATACAGATTTATGTGACTTCTGTCACAGTCATGAAGAACAATTCCATCATAAGGAGTCTGTCCTCCTGCTACCTTTTACAATCACAGTCACCTCTGCCCTCACCCCTTGCCTCTCCTCTCCCCCAACATTCCTAAATGCTGGCATCCACTAATTTATTGTCATGGCTATAATTATGCCATTTTAAGAATGTTATATAAATGGAATCATACAGCATATGACCTTTTAGGATAGGCTTTTTTCCTACTCAGTATAATTCTCTAGAGATTCATCCAGGTTGTTGCATGAATCAGTAGTACTTCAGTTTTTAATTGTTGGGTATATTCTATGGTAGGTACGTACCAGTTTATTTAATCATTCACCTATTAAAGGAGATCTGGATTGTTTCCAGCTTAAGGCTATTCTCTCAATAATGCAGGAATGCAGTTGCTGGGTTATATGGTAACTGCAAATTTTGTTTTGTAAGAAACTGTGAAACTGTTTTCCACAGTGGCTGTGCCATCTTACATTCCCACCAGCAATCCATAAGCAACTGGTTTCCTCTGTAGTCTCTCCAGCATTTGGCATTTCACTTTTTAAAAATTTTAGCCATTCTAGTAAATGGGTAGTGGTATCTCATTATGGTTTAATTTGCATTTCACTGTTGACCGATGCGGCTGAACAACAGCTTATTTGCCATCTTTACAGCCCCTTTCCTGAAATGTCCTTTCATGTCTTTTGTTCTTTCTCTTATAGTTTTTCCTTTTAATTGGGTGTTGAGAGTTCTTTATATCCTACATAGTAGTTATTTGTCAGATAAGTGGTTCACATATAATTCCTTCCCAGTCTGTAGCTTGTCTTTTCATTCTCTTCACATAGGCTTCCACAGAGGAAGAGCTTTAAATTTTGGTGAAGTCTAATTTATCTTTTTTTTTTTTCCAAATAGGGATTATGCTTTTGGTGTTAAGTCTAAGAACTCTGCCCAGTCCTACATCCAAAATATTTTTCCCTATGTTTTTTCTAAGTTTTACAACTTTAGGTTTTTACATTTAAATCTGTGATCCATTTTGGGTTAACTTTCCTATGAAATACAAAGTTTAGGTTGAGGCTGTTGCTATTTTGCCTATGGATGTCCAATTAAACTCTAGAACCATTGTTGAAAGGGCTGTCCCTTCCTCCATTAAAACACTTTTGCACCTGCATCAAAAATCAGCTGGGCACATGTGCATAATTGTTTTTGAGTTCTCTATTCTGTTTCATTGATCTGTGTATTTATTCTTTCACCAATACCGCACTGTCTTGTTGACTCTTAACTATACAGTACGCCTAATACCAGGTGGACTTTTTCCTCTTTTTTCCCCCATGATTGCTTTAGTTCTCCAGGGCCTATGTTTTTCCATATACATTTTTAGAATAGCCTTGCTTGTCTGTCTATAAAAAGCCTTACTGAATTTTTATAAGAACTGTCTCAAACTTCGAAGTCAGTTTGGAAAGAACTGACTTCTTTAAGTGTTGTCTTCTAATTCTTGAACACATGATGTTTCTTCATTTTTGGTCTTTAATTTTTCTCATCAGCACTGAATAATCTTCAGCACACAGAACCTATATATTTAAGTGGTTAAGTTTCAAATTTTAATTTTAATGACTGTAAAAGGTGTTATGTTTTCAACTAGTTGCATTAACTGCATGCATTAACTTAGGAAGTTGTAGCACTTTGTTAAAAAAGAATGGTGAGAGTAGACTTCCTTGACTTAATTCTGATCTTAGGAGGAAGATAGTCTTTCACCATTAAGCATAATATTAGCTGAGGGGTTTTGTTGATGATCTTTACATATTTGAAGTAATGGTCTTCCATTCTTTTTTAAAAAATATTTTTATTAGTTAATGGACCTTTATTTTATTTATATATGGTGATGAGAATCAAACCCAGTGCCTCACACATGCTAGGCACAACTCCAGCCCCAGTCGTCTATTCTTAACTTCGGAGAGTTATCATCAATGGGTGTTGAATGTTGCCAAATGTTTTTCTGTGTCAACTTATATGATCATGTTTTTTCTTGTTTAGTTTGTTGTTATGGTAGCTTACAAAGATTGATTTTCAAACATTAAACCAGTATTACATAGCTGCAACAAATCCTATTTGTTTATAATGTGTAATTCTTTTATACATTGCTGGATTTGTTTTGCTAATATGGTGCTTAGGACTTTTATTAATATTCATATATGACTCATAAGAGTCTACTGGTAACATTTCACCACTCATAATTTTTGGTTTCAACCATCAATATGATTTATAAATCTCACTGGGAAAAGTAAAGTCTATTGTATAGGTCCATACTTCAGCTCATTCTGTTGTTCCTTATCTCTTGCTAATGCTCCAATATCCCTTCTCTTATCATTTTCTTTCTGTTAGAAGAATGTTACTTAGCCAGTCTTCAACAAAAGGTACACTGGTGAAAATATTTTCCAATTTTCTTTAATCTCAAACTATTCTTACTGATGTTACATTCTGGTTATTTCTGGAGCACAATCTTACCAGATCTAGTATTTATCTTGATAGTTTATTTTGTTTTTGGTTTTGAAAAATTTGGTTTTGAATACTTGAAAAATATTGTGCTTCTTTCCTTCTGGAATTCATGGCTTCAGAGGAGAGATTTGTTATCATCTAAGTTGTTGTTCCCCAATAGGTAATGTGTTATTTCTCTTTGGCTATTTCCAGATTTTTTTTTTTGTCTTTGTTTTTCAGTAGTTTAATTGTGTTCCATAGCATGAATTTCTTTGAGTATATCCTGTTTTGGGTCAGCCTCCTGCATCTAATGGTTTGTCTTTTACCAAAAATGGCAAGTTTTGTAGGGCATGGTGGTGCACGCCTATGATCCCAGTGGCTCAGGAGACTGAGGCAGGAGGATCTCAAGTTCAAAGCCAGCATCAGCAATGGCAAGGTGCTTAGCAATTCAATGAGACCCTGTCTCTAAATAAAATACAAAATATGGTTGGGGATGTGGCTCAGTGATTTCAATCCCCAGTACCAAAGGAAAAAAAAAGAAAAAGAAAAAGAAAAGAAAGAAAAGGGGGGTGGAGTTTTTAGCCATGACTTCTTCAAATTTACGTTAGCTCCATTGTTCTCTTTCTCCTTTTCTTTTGGAACTCTGATGATAATATGAACTTTGGATTTATTGTTATGATCCCACAGGTCCCTGAAGCGATTTTCTTTTTCTCTATTTCAGACTGGATGAATTCTATTATTCTACATCCAGGTTCCCTGATTCAATTCTGTCATTCCCATTTATTTACATAGATGGTATCCACTCAGCATGATTCTTATTCCTATTGTGTCTATCAGTTCTCTAATTTCATTTTGATCTTTTTAATCACTTCCATTTTGCTGTTTTTTGTTTGGTTGGTTGGTTGGATTTTTTTTTTTTACTTCAAAAGAAATTGTCATTGATTAGTGAGGCATTTTTATGATAGCTAGTTTTAAACTGTTGTTAGATTATTCCAATATCTCATTATCTCAGGGTTGGGGCCAACAAATTGTTTTCAGTTTTATTTTCCCATTCAAGTTGTAATACCCTTGATTCTTGATATGATAGGTGACTTTCTATTGCATCCTGGACATTTTTTTCTATTAGAAGATGCTGTTGTCTGTTATTTAACTCTCATAGTTTAGCAGGTAGTTATCCTCTTTAGGTTTTGCAAGGTATTTCTGACCTACATTTGTGAGTTTTTGTAGTGTTTTGGTCAGCTTGGTTTATCTGGAGCTGCTGGGATCTTTATGGCTCCCGTTTCCACTTTCTGAGGAAGTGAAAGTGGTTTCTCCAGGACTTGCAGTATCTCTTGGTAGGGAAAGAGTGTGGTAGTTACCCCTACTTCTGCTCTCCAGCTGCCCCAGTATCTCTGGTCAGGGGAATAGGGTCTTGGGCATACAGCTACAAAGACAATTCCCAGACCAAGCTGTTTGTTGGGACTGGAGCCCTTCCTGTTCTTGCCTTTTGCTTTTGTATCTCTGAGTTGCAAAGGAGAGCCTCATGCTCACTGGGACAAAAAGGCTTCCAAAATTAGTAAATATTTATTTTTTTAATGTGGTTGATAATCAGATGCTTTAAGAAATGTTTTGAAAATCATAACAAAAGATTATTTCAGAATAGAGTTTATAATTTAGGTCTCAGCAAGTAGCCTAAGGCTCCTCCTCCTGCTTAAATAGTATCTGAAGCAATAGGTAATTAATTATTAAAATATTAAATCATGGTCTGTATTCCAAACTTAGATATTAACAGATTTTAAGTAGTTTTTCAATCAATGACTGATGTAAAGAGTTTGCATCTAACTTGCTTAATGTCCTAGTAAACAGAAAAAAATCAATTAACAACAAGAAACTTTTACCAACTATTTTAGCTAACTGATAACCATTAGGAACACCATTTAAATCCTGCATAACTCTGAGCAACAAATTGGCAGAGTCCTCAGAACTTTAATTTCTTCCTTCATAAAGTAAGATAAGACCCATGCTTCAGAAGATAACATGTGTATTTGCTTGACATAGCAGATGTTCAATAAATGGCAGTTATGGTTTGCAGGAACAAAACAACATCTATCCCATAGGGGGAAATTTCTAAAAGTATACTTACAGTCTAACTTACTCTGTGTCAAGCATGGCTGTGGTTGGTCTTCCATTACTTACATTTTTTTGGTATAAAAATTTGTAGCACCCTCTCCACATTATATGGAACCCAACAAAAATTTATATAATGGGCCAATCTCTTTATTGCATACCCAGTTTTACATCAAATCAGTTTGTAAAATGAATACCACTATCAAACTGGGAAACGAGCTTTAAAAAATCATTGGAAGAACTGTGCAGAGTTGGGAGGACCACTTTTCTTGCTCTGCCTTCATGACTGGGAGAGAGAGAACTGAAAGCTAAGAACTTATGTGTAACTAAGGCTTGAAAGTATCTATTTTCTTAAATTATTATTCTAACAATGGATCTGAATATGCATAAACACAGAACCATTCATAGTGATGGAAAAACTGTAATATCAATTTACTAAGTAAGCAAAGTCTACAAAACCAAAACTATTAACATTGAAAATGTTAGCTGAATAGAATATACGTGTCATTCACTGAACTTGAATATGGCATTGTTCACTACAGTGAGTTTAATGTGAGTGAGTTCACTACATTGTTCACTACAGAACGCAGATCTTTGGAGTTCAGTATGTATATTTCATGAAGGCACAGGATGAGAGGTAAAAGCCACTTCCATCTTTTTTATCTCTTTCCCAAATTCTCACATGGCCAAGAACATCATGGAGTCCTGGCAAGGGTTAGTACTCAGTGAGGTGGATCAGCTTATTCTGCCGATTGTGAACAGAATATTTGAAAGCAAGTATAAAATTCAGAATAAGTGCTATCGTGGTTAAAAGATCCTTCCATGGGGTTGTAGGAACAGTTTAAAATCTGGATGTATAGTCTTTACCTACCTTTGCCCAGAGAGCAGCTGACAGTCCAAGAACAGGGCTGATGGACAAAATCACAAGGGTTAGCTTCCAACCACGTGTAAATCCTATTATATAACCAGTGAAAAATGTTGCCAATGACTGAAATAACATTCCAATTTTGTCACCAATTCCTTCGTTAATCTTGGAGATATCACTGAAAGAACAGATAATGTTAGAAAATGTCAGAATTGTACACCCAGAACTTTTTTTCCTGAATCCCGTTTTGTTTGGTGTTGAGTATATTAATTTACATCTAGAGGCTTTGTTGTATGGGCTTGTTTTATTTGGGAGGGTGTAAGTTTCTAGTTAAAAAAAAAACAAACTGTCATTAACAACAAGAAGCTGTAATTCAGATGACCCTAGGAAATGGAGATGGTATACTTAAGAAATTGTCAATGCAAAAATTTCAAGTAGCTTAGAAATTGCCCTAGAAGGTGTGATATTAGTGCTGTACTGTATGCTGCTTTCTGCATATTCTCAGAGTATTTCTTGATTTTGGTAAGTCTAATCCCTCATTCAGTGCTAGTCATGCAGGTTCCCTCATGGCTTGCCAGGGGACTGGGAACAAAAAGGTGCATAAGATATGGTTGCTACTTAGTCTTATGAGTGATACATTAACACCTCCTAACAGATTTGATGACATCTATTTCACTTCATTAAGGATAAGACCCATGTCGGAGTTAAGAATACAATTAGGTACTTACTCTGTGAGTCGGGTGTTAAGCTCGCCAACATCATGCACATCAAACCAGCCTATCTCCTGCTTCATTATAGCATGAAAAAACTGTTTTCTAATTTTGTGGACTTGTCTTCCAGCTGCCATGCACCAAAATGAAACCTGAATATAAGCAGCAACAAGCACACCAGCACCGATTCCACTATAATAATAGGCATACCTGAAAAACAAGAAGACTGCACATACTCTGTTTTCTAATCAATGCATCTTTCCCAAACAGACTACTCACTTACTTTTAATTTTCTGGGCATTTCTTCATCTTTAACAAATAATAAGGGGTTGTAACAAGCAGAATTGATGGTCAGCATCCAACTATCTCTGGGTCAATATCAAGGAATTTGTAAAAATGGTTTCCTCTTTGGCTTAAACCCTAAATTTTTACTTAACAGCAGTATAATCTCATCAAGCTGCTTAGTAATCTTTCCAAGACTCAGTTTTCTAACTGGTAAATGGAGGTAACAATAGTAATGCAGTATTGTGTGAATATACCTGGACCAGTGCCTGGCACATAGTAAGCACTGAGAGAATGTCAGTTACTATGGAAGATCATGTGTGCTGGGACCTCAGAGAAATGCATCATTATAGTCTTGACTACTTTTATTAGATCAGCATTGATCAATAAGCCTCTGGAGTTGTCTCTGCACATTATAGGACGGATAGAAGTGACAGAACTTGTCAAAAAGTGAAACCAAGATAGGGAAGTGGTCCCCTGGCCTTTTGGTCTATTAGTCTAACAGAGTTTAGATGTTAATTGACAACTGAAAATAAAAGGAATTTTTATATTATCTATGCAACTGGACATTATCAACAATCATGAGCTATCCTAAAATGTTCAATGAACCAAACAGTAGCTCTTCCAGTTTAAACTTCAACAATAAAAAATAAAACCAGATGCTCGATATCTATAAATGTTGAATTAATGTTTTCTTACATTTCAAAAAGCAAATAACTCTTGGGTTTCAATAAATATTTTGTTGTTGTTGTTTTTGGCACCAGGGATTGAACTAAGGGGCACTTGACCACTGAACCATATCTCCAGCCCTATTCTGTATTTTATTTAGAGACAGGGTCTCACTGATTTGCTTAGCTCCTTGTTGTTGCTGAGACTGGCTTTGAACTTGCGATCCTTCTGCCTCAGCCTCCCAAGCTGCTGGGATTACAGGCGTGTACCACCGCACTCGGCAAAAATTAATTTTTAGGTTAAAGGAAAACATTCTAAAAAGGATACAGGATACCAATTTCCCCATTTTTAAAAGTTCTCTACTTGCTGTCTTCTAATAATAATGCATGCCATGTAGAAGCTGTAAAAATGGCCATGCAATAAACAGTCCCTGATGTCACTGTTCACAATTTTGAGTTCAACCCATCAGGAATCTTGCTAGACAAATCTTCCCCTCAAGCTCTATCTTCTAGTTTGCAATTTATTTGTCAGAGAATCTATAATCAGAAAACTAAACTTTAGTTAATAGGTAACTCTGGGTTAATTATTATCAAAGTGTTAATGATACACCAAGAAAGAGCTAAATGAAATCCCATTTAACAAGTAGAGCTCTTGTTTTGAGAGTCAGTAATATATTCTAATGTAACATTTTAAACAACCAAGACATTCTAGTTTTCCCTATAAAAAAAACAGTTCTTCTTCACAGAAATAATTGGAGGTATTTGCTTCTCATCTTTCAAAATAGAATCAAGTATGTCAACTGTCTGCACTTTCCTTAAACCTATCATTTAGATTATAACATACAATCATTCTGATTCACTAATACATAACTTTGGACATCTGTTATAAATTGTTCTGGGAGGTAAACTTCATGATGCATGAATCATTAACAAAAAGTTTCCCTGTGTTAGGTCAGAGTGACTTTATTTCCTTTGGGATGTTTTATTGTTTAGAATTAGATGTTGGCCTTTAAAAAAGTGTTTTAGGTTGATCTATCATGTCATGATTGAAAGCACTCAAGAAAAAAAACTGAATAATTACAAAGTCATTAAAAATAATGATTCTTAATTCAATTATATTTTAAAAGACTACCTTGTCCTCTTCTAATTTCCCTGTGTATGTATTCTGTCTTTGCCAGTGCAGACATAAATCTAATTTAGGCTTAATCTTAACTTTGGTTCATTTTGTGCAGCAAATATTTTTCTTTAAAAACAACCACAAGAATGAGAAGTTATACTCCATGTATGTGTAAAATGTCAAAATACACTCTACAAGTCAAAAATATGTAAAAAAAAAATTCTATAATGCATACCCCTTGAATCCTAATAATGGGTTTTGTTCTCCTCAAAAATTTACTTTTTTATTATGATACTGCGAAGTTTTGAAAGATACTATAAGTGGACTGATACAGAAAATGTTAACAAAACAATAGTAAGAAAAAAATGTTTAATTACGTGGTCATTTCTTCCTCCAAACTGATGTTCAGTTTAAAGTCAGCTCCACCTAGATCACCATAAAACAAACAAAATTTATGTCTCTTTGGTCTCCAGTAAAAATAAGAACATAAAAATGAATCAACTTCATCTCACTTAATAATTTACACAAAATAGGTCAAACTGACTCAGTTTTAATTGCAAAAAAGCATTATGTCATTCACTTAAATTCTTCTTTGCTGGCTGTGTGCAACCACATACAGACTAAATTCAATGAGGCTTACTTGCAAAAAGACATGCAAATTGATAATAAATACCAATACATACTTGACACATATTTAAAATCTAATACTGCATTTCTCCAGTTTTTATTTTTATTTTAAAATTATTAAATAATTATCACTATGAACAATGTATCAAATTATCACAAAGAATAGTGTAGTGAACATCACCCAATATTAGCAAAATGCTAACATCTTTGGGCCAAGTACTTTAAAAAGTCCTTCACATCTTTATCCCCCTCCACACACACATACACATAACAAATAAACACTTATTCAACTTTTTGCATATATATTTTCAGATTTCATACATGCATATATACACATGGGCAAATACAAACACATGCTTAGTTTTTTAAAAATGGACTCACAGTCTACATGCAATGGCCATTTTCCTTGTCAGTATATATGTGAATCTATTTTTTCAAAGTGCAATCTATTTTAGTTGTTTCTAATATTATACTGCAATAAATAATGCTGTATTAAACATACTTGTGCACATAATATGGTAAACATTTTGTAGGATAAATTATCACAATCAAGACTGCAAGATCAATGGGTAGATACACTTTAAATCTTATAGTCATTACAAAAAGCTAGGTTACAATATGAGAGAAGTCTGATCTTGATGAGTGTGGAAAAGAGGAGGAAAAGTATTTTTGGCAAAATGAGCAATATGGGCAAAAGTATATGGTAAGTTTGAAGAATAAGCAAGCCAGTGTGGCGGGGGAATGGGATATGTTTCATAGAGGTAAGAAGGGCCATATGTGCCTGGAAAAAATAGTCTATTCAGGCATGTATGGAATATGAAAACAAACTGGCAATCAATCAGTGGTTCTGAGATAAAATGGCTATAATCAGAAATATGATCGAGGAAGATTTAGCTGTCAGTAATGGGCAAGGTAAACTGGAAGAAAGACTAAGGAACTTGAACTATTCCAATTATATAGGGGGAAAAGGCCTGAATGAAAATAGAAAGTTAGGAAAATATAATATTTACAGTGGAAGAAGCTACAGGACCTCATTAATGGAATGCAAGTAGACAGTAAAAGTAAAAAGTGATCAAGACCTCCAGCCTAAGCATCTGGAGAATGGCAGTACTATGGTGGGAAATAAGCCAGTAGAAAGAGTTGCTCTTAACAGATGAAGGAATATTATGAGATCAGTAGTGAGCACTTTTATTTTTTAGTGCTGAAGATATTCAACTGAAGATGTCCAAAAAGTACTCAGACTATGACTTTTCAGTTTGAGAAAGTTCAAGCTAAGACCATGTAAATACATATATTTTCAAAGTCAAAATTAGATCTTCAGGGCTGGGGTTGTGGCTCAGCGGTACAATGATTGCCTAGCACATGCAAGGCCTTGGGTTCAATCCTCAGCACCACATAAAAATAAAAAAATAAAATAAAAGTTTTTTGTTCAACTACAACTAAGAAATATTTTTAAAAAATTGGGTCCTCTGCATTTATATACACAACAATACCACATATATAGTTTCATTCATCAGAAACCAATTCTGAAACTAAAATAGTCACTTTGACTCTTGTCTTCTGGCTTCTTGAAACTCATTCCACTGTGACCACATTCCCTTAGTCTCCTGTTCACTGGCTCTCTGTACTATTCCTCCTCCCTAAATTCTGGTGTTTCCCAGAATCCTATGCATGCTCCCAGAATGACCTTGGCCAGCTTCAGCAATTCTCAAATCTGTATCTGGAGTTATTCAAATACCATCCTTCCTCATGGTTAATGCTCTGGTCCCCCATCATCTGAACCCCTACATTAGCTTGTGGTCATTTGCCCTCATTCCTTACAACATGGAGACTTAGAAAAGGAGTTTAGACCAAGATTTTAGACAAGCGTTCTCATTAAGGGGTTGGTGCCCAAAGTCATTGTTTTTAAACATTTATAAATTATTTTTGACATTATTTGTGCTGCTGTTAGTTTTATTTTTGGAGTTAAAACATGCTTCTGAGGGTGGGCTGAGAGGCAGTATCTAGTATGCCATCATCCCCAGCTCAAAATAAAGTCAAAATGTTAATTTTTTTAAAAGAAAAATATGTATTAGAATTTATATTTTATGAAACCCATTTAGAATAATAAAAGCAGCATAAAGAGTATTTTATAGAAATTAGATTTGATAGTGTTGATAACTACTATTCTGAACCTTGAATTTGGGTCTTAATTTTCTGAATAATTCTCTTATGAGAGCTGAGGATGTCTCTCAGTGGGTATGTGCTGCCTTGCACATGCAAGGCCCTGGATTTGATCCTTAGCACCATCAATATTTTTTTTTCTTATGATCAATTGTTGTTTTGAAACATAATAGTGCCTGAGTCAAATAATACTAAGGTTTAATTTTATACTCTTAACTCTGCCAGATTACATAGAATCAGACTCTCTGGAGGGAGGGTCCTAGAAATCTAAATTTTTAATAAGTACACCAAGTAATTATGCTTATTAAAGTATAACACAATTGTGGTATTGCTAAAGTGTGAAAACCCTCATCTAAATCTAAAGAGTACCAACTGCTGTGATCTCAAAAATCTGTTCTGTGGCTGCCCATGGTGGCACAAGCCTGTAATCCCAGTAGCTTTGAACCTGAGGCAGGAGAGAAGGATTGCAAGTTCAAAGCCAGCCTCAGCAGTTTAGCAAAGCCCTAAGTAATTCAGTGAGACTCTGTCTCTATATAAAATTTTTAAAAAGCACTGGGGATATGGCTCAGTGGTTGAGTGCCCCTAGGTTCAATCCCCAGTACCAAAAATAAAATAAGATAAAAAGGACTGGGATTGTAGTTTAGCTGTAGAGTACTTGCCTAGCATGTGTAGGGCCCCAGGTTCAATGCCCAGTACAACAAAACAAACCAAAAAACAAAAAACTGTTTTGTTTGGCTTACAGTCTGTGTATGTATATATTTATATATTTTTAATTACTTGACAATATCTAATACTAGGGAAATTCTATACAAAAATCCAGACTTCAGATTTCTCATTTTAAAAAGTAAAAGATCCTAATGCTTGCTTTGCACCCTCACATGACAATCGGCTAGAACTAAGTAGAGTTCAGCCTCCATTTCAGCTCTTCACCATTCCCTATTATTTTACCCGAAGATTCGGCGATCTCCTTCACAATTACTTGCTTATCACCTATAGATACTGTATGACCCACAATGCCTGACTTACAAATTCATTACGAGTAAATTCTTTAGAAAGATGATAATCAAGTGAATCTTTTATTTAGTGAGGATATTACAGGAGAAAAGAGCCAAGTCAAGACAAGATTTGGCATAGTGTTTTTTAATTTATTAAAAATAACTTTTGTCAACCTCTACTTAATTAAGAACATTCTACCTTGACCTTCTATTTCAATCAGGTCTTCATGTTTTCATCATATTTTATCTGTGGAAACAATATGATTTTGTTGTTTCCATTTGTAATCTTCAGTGACTGTTTCCATTGCATCAAAGATAAAATCCAAGGCCCATAACACGTCATATTAATCCATTTGCAATCTTGTCACAATGTACATGTGACAGCATCATATTTTTGAAGTATCAACCAATGATTTTCCAGATATTTTCTTTATCCCCACATCCTTTTCCTCATTCCAGTAGCTATGAGGAAATCAGGAAATCACTGCCGTAGCTAAAGAGAAAACAGTGTGCAGGTTTCTTCTTGACTTTCGTGAGCCCAAAGTCTATCCCTGAAGAGTGCGAAAGGAAACTGAGCAAGGCAAAAAATATTTTGCTTAAATTCTATGAGACTGACTTCTACCTTTTTTAGACTAAAAAATGTGCTGAGAAAAGATGCAGTTAAGAATTGATAACAGTATAGATACCTGAGGGCCCAGGAGAGAAAAGCCTGTCTCCTGATACCTTATTTCCAGAAGAAAAGCCTGTTCTCCCATAGAACTTGAAAAAGAATGATTATATAATTAATTGAGCAAGCTTTGGGATAGCTCCCCAGAGTCTTCCTGGACCTAGAGAGAGGCAGAAGAAACAAATGTTCCCAGTGCTCCTAAGAAAAGGGAACACAAGTGCCCAATGGGATGCACATGTGGAAGACAGTGCTGAAGGACTTTGACCTTCACACGTGTCTGGAGCGAGGCTGGCCTCCTAGCTCATCCCAAGGAAAGGTGAGGGCTACCCTAAAATAGCTGAGATTGGGTTTCTGTCACATTATTTGAGGAAGGACTTGAAACTGAAATTAACTCGTTGTATAAAATTAAGTTATATTTTTTGCACGCTTGGGTTCTAAACAACACCTTCACTGCACCCCTTTCCAGCCTCAACTCCTGCAACTCCTGTACCCCACATTCCCCAGTACTTTCCTTTTCATGGAGCTCTGGCTTGAAGCCCAATGAGAAGTTTGTTGTTCCCTAAGTTTTCTATGTTCTTCCTTCAACATTTAATTCATTCTGCTCTTTCTACCTGGAATGCCCTTTACCAAAATTTTTCTCCTAGATGATAATTTTTCTCCTTACAAATGAGGTAAAAGACGACCTTTTATTAAATGGCTTACACCTAGCAGAGTCACTCACCTGGCCTTAGTAATTGACACAAGATTCCAATTACAAAGTCAGTGCTAGAATAGAAGTATGACTGCTCTGGCCAAGTCCTCTCATTCCCACCCATGTGAGCTCTGAGAAAACTGAACTATATCCTAAGTTCATCTTTGTCTCCACAGAGTTCAGCCTGTTCTATCTGCAGTAACCCAGCCTTCCCGACAATGATAAGTGGTCCCATGGAACCACCACAAATGACAAACCATTTGTTAAAATGCTCTATTCTAGCATTCTTCTACCATAGAAACAAGTGCCTCATATGAGAGCACAAAGAGATATTGTAGGTCATTATACCTGGTAAAGAAGGCCTTTCCCAAACCCAAGCTAGGCTTCAAAGGAACTAAACTGCCCATGACTCAATACTCTATATCGTTTAGGGATCACATTATATTACCGTTTTATCTGACCCAACTACCTCGTATATTCAGTAATTTTAAATACTGAGAACTTAGAAAAAGCAAAGAGATTATGTTGAAAGGACGCTTTTCAAAGCAGTCTCCACAGAGCCCTCATGCCAGGCGCTATTCTAGACGCTGGGGGGTACCATCTAGAATCAGAGCCACTTTTTCTCATCTTTTTGGATTTCTGTTCCAGCAGGAAGTTCTTTTATTTCAGGCCCCAAAACTCACATAACAGGGTAATATTGCCAAAATATCTAGCAAATTTATCCCCAGGAACTCCACCCCCACCACCACCTTATGCCTTTCTCGCCTTGTGATAAGTTGTAATAAACAAGTAAAAAAAAATCAGCAAGAAAATTTTAGAGTAATGACTCTTAATAAGTAAAGGTATGATGCTATAGTGACTTTGGGATGGCTGGGGACAAAAGATCTTTCAGAGGAAGAACTAAGTGATAAACAGCAGCCATTAGAGAAAGACAGGGCAGGGTCTAATCCTCCCTAAGCTGGGAAAGACTGGAGGAAGGACAGTGTGGGTAGCCTGTGGTGAGTAAGTAAAGAGCAGACTGATGGGACAGGCTGGGGTGAGGTCACATAGGACATATAAACCACTGTACTGAATTTGTATTTATTCCATTATATGGAAGGCCAATGGGAGAGATATGAACTGACTTTTTTAAAAAACTTGAAATACACAGGCAGCAAAATGAAAGTAAGCTCTTATCTCTCACCATGCACAAAGCTCAACTCAAGAATGTACCGAAGATCTAGGAATTAAACTAGAGACCTTGCACCTAATAGAAGAAAAAGTAGGACCAAATCTTCATCATTTCAGATTAGGTCCTGACTTTCTTAACCAGACTCCTAAAGTGCAAGAAATCAAGTCAAGAATTAATAAATGGGATGGGTTCAAACTAAAAACGTCTTCTCAGCAAAGAAAACAATCAACGAGGTGAAAAGAGAGCCTACATTTTGGGAGCAAATTTTTACCATATGCACATCAGATAGAGCACTAATCTTCAGGATGTATAAAGAACTAAAAAAACTTAACACCAAAAAATAACCAATCAATAAATGGGCTAAGGAACTGAACAGACACTTCTCAGAAGATATATAATCAATCAACAAATATATAAAAAAAAGTTCAACTTCTCTAATAATTAGAGAAATGCAAATCAAAACTATTCTAAGATTTTATCTCAGGCCAGTCAGAATGGCAATTATTAAGAATACAAGCAATAATAAATGTTGGCAAGGATATGGAGAAAAAGGCACACTCATACATTCCTGTTGGCATGGCAAATTAGTGTAAGCACTATGGAAAGCAATATGGAGATTCCTTAGAAAACTTGGAATGGAACCGCCATTTGACCCAGCTATCCCACTCCTACTCAAAAGGACTAAAATCAGCATACTATAGTGACACAGCCACATCAATGTTCATAGCAGCTTAATTCACAATAACTAAACTATGTAACCAACCTAGATGCCCTTCAACAGATGAATGGATAAAGAAACTGTGGTACATACACACAATGGAATATTACTCAGCCATAAGGAAGAATAAAATTATGGCATTTGCAGGTAAATGGATGGAATTGGAGAATATCATGCTAAGCGAACTAAGCCAATCCCAAAAAACCAAAGGCTGAATGTTCTCTCTGATAAGTGGATGCTGATCCATAATGGCGGGGGGGTGGGACATGCGGAGAATGGAGGAACTTTCATTGGTCAAAGGGGAGGGTTGAGAGGGGAGGGGGGCATGGGGGCAGGAAGGATCATTACCCTAGGTACATATATGACTGCACATGTGATGTGACTCTACATTATGTGCAGCCAGAGAAATGAAAAGTTGTGCTCCATTTGTGTATAATGAATTGAAATGTATTCTGCTATCATATATAACTCATTAGAACAACAACAAAAAAGAAATGCATTAAGTTGTGTTTGTCTTAACACTTAAATAAAATAAGTATTTTGCTCTTTAAAAAAAAACAAAACCTCACTCTGACAATGTATGGAGAACTGGACTAAGATGGGCAAGAATGGAAGCAGGGTGAAGAATTAGGAAGTTAGAGCTTATAGGCAAGGCATGGAGATGGCTCTGGCTACAGGTTGTATCTGGAGATATAAGTAGTCAGATTTTTGGGAATGACCTTAGCACTGTTGTGGGTGGTAAGAGGCTGGCCATCAGCAGACCTTGGCTCTGGGCTCCCTTCACTTAGTTTTAACCTGGACAACCTCCTTTTGAGATGTTCTCCCTGGTGAGTTTTCATGACAGATGGGGTGGGGTGGGGTGGGTGTGCTCTGGTCAAAGAAGAGTTAGTAAAGTCTCCTTGGGCAGAAAGCTCCCATCAATGATAAGTGAGAGGAATTGGACCTTTTGCCTAGATGATCAACCCCTCTGGCATTTGCCCTAGCTGGAGCCAGCCACTCAGTATGGTGGGCTTGCTTACTGCCGGTGACACATTCAAGGGACCATGATTTCCTCACATGTGCTGCTTCCACTTCTGGCCTTTAGAGCTGTGCCTCCTGGCTGACCTTCCTGACATACCCAAAAAAAAAAAAATCAAAGCTACAGGATGATAACTGTGGGAGAGAAAAGACCAAGGAAAAATTGTTGGAATTTGCTTCTATTTTAGGCAGAGTTTGAAAAATATCATCAGAGAGCGGGGGAAAGACCAAACCAAAATGCAGGATTCCTGTCCTAGGAACTCAGTTCTGTAAACTAGCAAGCAACCCTGTCCTGAACATATTATTTCTACTTCTTAGACATGTTTTATTCTATCTATAAAACTATGGGCTCAGGCCAGATAATGTCTGGGATCCTTTAACCTACAAAGATGATTCAGTCTTTTATTTATTTATCCCATTTCTTAAGCACCTAGCATGGGTCAGGGTCTATGTGGCTATTATTTTTATTTTATTTTATTTTATTGTTATTATTTTTTGCTACTTTTGTATTGTGGAGATTAGATTGTAATTAGCCTATTTTGGGGGCTTGAAAAAGCAGTACCTCAAAAATAATAAAAACAAACAAAATGCTGGGTATAGTGGCATACAGCTGTAATCCCAGCAGCTCAGGAGACTGTGGCAGGAGGATTAAGAGTTCAAAGCCAGCCTCAGCAACTTAGCAATTTACTAAGCAACTCAGTGAGTTATTAAGCAACTCGGCAAGACCCGAGTTGCTTAATACAAAACAAGGTTGGGGATGTGGCTCAATCCTCAGTACCAAATCAATCAATCAATCAATCAATCACAACAACCTGATTGTATCTCATATTATTCAAGAAAAATTAATCATATTTTAAATTTTAACCTAAAAGTTAAAAAATAAACTGACTCAATTAAACAATATACTTTGAAATATTTTATCCTTATATGTTACTCAATTTTCCAAAAAATTATCAAGAATTTTTCCAGTGAAATGTTAAAAGCAGAGGAAAGCCTTGAGCAGATGAAAGAAAACAGATCCATCATAGACCCTTTTATGAAATATTAAGAATTTCAATGTTAGCTAACATTCTAGTTGGCACATACCCATAATCCTGGCCTTGAAGACGCAGATAACAATGTTTTCTTTACTTACAATACCAAAGTTTTGAAACACACATACAAAATCTGCACATAATTTATATATTCATATTTAAATATCAAAACATAAATACAAGTTAAATATTCCTAACCTGTAAATCTGAAATGCTCCAAAATCCAAAATTTTTTGAGCATTGATACGATGCCACCAGAAGAAAATGATACCACAAAATTTTGTTTCCTATACGTAATCATTTAAAAAATATTTTGTAAAGTTATCTTCAGGTATAAGGTATATGTAAAAATAAATGAATTAGATGTTTAGAGTTGGTGCCCATCCTCAAGATATTTTGTTACATATAGGCAAATATTCCAAAATCTGAAAAAGTCCTAAAATATTTCTGATAAGGGTTTTTCAACCCATACTATTCTGAGAACTGGCATTTCTTTTTTTTTTTTTTTTTAATTTTTTATTGTTGGCTGTTCAAAACATTACATAGTTCTTGATATATCATATTTCACAATTTGATTCAAGTGGGTTATGAGCTCCCATTTTTACCCCATATACAGATTGCAGAATCACATCAGTTACACATCCACTGATTTACATATTGCCATACTAGTGTCTGTTGTATTCTGCTGCCTTTCCTATCCTCTACTATCCCCCCTCCCCTCCCCTCCCCTCCCCTCCCCTCTTCTCTCTCTGCTCCCTCTACTGACTTTCGTTTGTCCCCCTTATATTATTTTTCCCCTTCCCCTCACTTCCTCTTGTATGTACTTTTGTATAACTCTGAGGGTCTCCTTCCATTTCCATGCATTTTCCCTTCTCTCTCCCTTTCCCTCCCACCTCTCATCCCTGTTTAATGTTAATCTTCTTCTCATGCTCTTCGACCCTACTCTGTTCTTAGTTACTCTCCTTATATCAAAGAAGACATTTGGCATTTGTTTTTTAGGGATTGGCTAGCTTCACTTAGCATAATCTGCTCTAATGCCATCCATTTCCCTGTAAATTCTATGATTTTGTCATTTTTTAATGCAGAGTAATACTCCATTGTGTATAAATGCCACATTTTTTTTATCCATTCATCCATTGAAGGGCATCTAGGTTGGTTCCACAGTCTAGCTATTGTGAATTGTGCTGCTATGAACATCGATGTAGCAGTGTCCCTGTAGCATGCTCTTTTTAGGTCTTTAGGGAATAGACCAAGGAGGGGAATAGCTGGGTCAAATGGTGGCTCCATTCCCAGCTTTCCAAGAAATCTCCATACTGCTTTCCAAATTGGCTGCACCAATTTGCAGTCCCACCAGCAATGTACAAGTGTACCCTTTTCCCCACATCCTCGCCAGCACTTGTTGTTGTTTGACTTCATAATGGCTGCCAATCTTACTGGAGTGAGATGGTATCTTAGGGTGGTTTTGATTTGCATTTCTCTGACTGCTAGAGATGGTGAGCATTTTTTCATGTACTTGTTGATTGATTGTATGTCCTCCTCTGAGAAGTGTCTGTTCAGGTCCTTGGCCCATTTGTTGATTGGGTTGTTTGTTCTCTTATTGTCTAATTTTTTGAGTTCTTTGTATACTCTGGATATTAGGGCTCTATCTGAAGTGTGAGGAGTAAAGATTTGTTCCCAGGATGTAGGCTCTCTATTTACCTCTCTTATTGTTTCTTTTGCTGAGAAAAAACTTTTTAGTTTGAGTAAGTCCCATTTGTTGATTCTAGTTATTAACTTTTGTGCTATGGGTGTCCTATTGAGGAATTTGGAGCCCGACCCCACAGTATGTAGATCGTAGCCAACTTTTTCTTCTATCAGACGGCGTGTCTCTGATTTGATATCAAGCTCCTTGATCCATTTTGAATTAACTTTTGTGCATGGCGAGAGAAAGGGATTCAGTTTCATTTTGTTGCATATGGATTTCCGAGAACTGGCATTTCACAAGTAGTTCTCGCACTCCTGATGAGTTTTACAGAAGTGAGAGAAGAAATGATAAAAGTAAGTTATTTCCATTTTTCCTCTTGCTAATCAAGGGAAATTTAGCATCTGGTGAGGATTTGGTTCATAGACGGCACATTCCAGTTGTGTCCTTGAATGGGGGAAGGGACCAGGCAGCTATTTGAGTGTCTTTTATATGGACACAGCCCTCATAACCTAGGACACACATCTCAAAGCTACCACTTCCAAATAGTATGACATCTGGAGCAGATTTCAGTGTATGAAGTTAGAAGGGCATCAACTTTCAGAGATAGCACTGCCTGTCTTCACACATCTTTGGATGGTCCAAGTAAAACTGGTAATGATTGGCACTTATACCTAAAGAGATCATTTGTTTCCTCACAAGTATAAGAGCAAATTAATTTGGGGGTACTAGAGATATAATATACACAAATGTTAATATAGCTAAAAAGAGGCCAATGTATACAACAAAAGCTTAGTTTGTTACGGTCAGTCTAAGTTTAGTTCTGTTAGTTTCAAAGAGCTATTTGATGTTCTGCTCTTCCCAGACTGGACTAAACTTCAACAATTGTTTTAATAACCTATAATTTCTTTACTGACAGATAACCACAGCACCTGTTTCTTTATGTAGTGCACAGAGAGCAGCATAATAAATATAACACCTCATACACTGTTATAACACTGTTCATGAAAAAGTGGATTGGATCAGAATAGGCATACAGGCACACATTGGGTCAGGTGAGCTACCAGAGAACACAGAAAGATATTATTATTCCACTATAAGGTAATAAGACAGAGAACTCAACAGAATATTGCCAAACATAGCATGTACAGGAACCAATGAATGCAGAGAGCACTAAGAACTTGCCTTCACTGAATGGTATAGACGAAAGGTGCCAGTTCATAGGTGGTACATCATCTTTTTGAGGGTCCTTTTGAATGCCATAAAAGGAGGTATAAATGCATATGAATTTTATAGAGCTCAAATATACTATCCATTTTTCTGGCCCAAGTCATTTTCTGCAATCACAGAATTGAAGTATTCTCTACCTCAAGGAAAACAATGTATTCTTCAGAATTACAAATTAGTTTCCAAGAGCACAGGACAAGTATCAGAAAGGTTCCAAATATACCCCAAACTGGTATGAATATTTAAGTACATGTTTTGGGGGATAGCATCTGTAGTATTCATCACAGACATAAAAGTTAAATGTTGATGTGCAAACTCGTGGATTTGATGCCCAGCAAAAACACACACACACACACACACTCACACACACACACAGAGTTCCAACGTTGAGGGTCGTTGGAAGCTAAATGGTATCACGACATTTTTGAGTATATTCTCAAACTGGCATTTTCAACATTTTTACCACCTGAAGGTAAACTCAGTTGTAAGTTGTTGAGTACACTAGTTTAAGTCAAGCTATGCTGAACAAGAGGTGACCTGAAGATTGAAACTCAGAATTATCAATCAATATACATACTCTTTACTCAAGAGTATGTGTATTACTTCCATATTTTTTTTCAAGTCATTCACTTTCCCACTCTCTTACAGGACTGTTTTACAACTGTTTTGCTTACTATCTTACTGCAAAAAACGGAAGTACAGTAGTCCCCGCTTGTCCATGGTTTCACTTTCTGTGATTTCAGTTGCCTGCAGTCAACCACAGCATGTATCATCTCACATCATCACAAGAAGAGTGAAAACAGTACAGTAACAGTTTGAGAAACCATACTCACATAATCTTTATTAGATAATTACTAGTTAATGTTGTTAATCTCTTATGATGCCTAATTTATATATTAAACTTTATCATAAGTATGTATATACAGCAAAAAATATAGAGCACATAGGATTCAGTGATATCCATGGTTTCAGGCATCCACTGGGGTCTTAGACCAAATCCCCGGAAGACAAAGGGGTACTACTGAAATCAGAAGAAAATTTCCACAGATTTTCACTTCCTTATCTACCCACCTTTGGACACTGACATCCAAATATTCTCTATTTCCACCTATTATTGTAGACAAAATGCTGGTTTTTATCTAAAGTAAAATTTTCCTCCTGTGCTTTGGATTCCCTCCTTTCTCAAGACTATCTAACAAATCTCTTCCCTCTCTTTTAAACATCATTTATCACCTTCTCCTCTCATTTGGATTATTTCCATTCACATACAAACAAGCTAATATTATTCCCATCATAAATACACACACAGACACACACACACACACAGACACACATTTACACTCACACCCTACTTGTCTTGGCTCCTTTTCTCCATTCTTGCATCTGCTTCCAGACAGCCCGACCCTGGACAATATCCAAAACTAAATTTCTGGAATTTTCTGCCCAAACCTATTCTTCCTCCGACTTTCTCATCTTAGTTGACAGCAACTGTATCTTTCTGATTTTTCAAGCTAAAAGCATTAGAATCACTTGGATTCCCCTCTTAGTCGCGTAGCCAATCTATCAGGGACTCTCATAACTGACTCCAGTGTACAAAGTCCTGCTTAGTTTCCTATACTTCCTCCTTAAGCTTTCTAGAATATTTCTGACTTCAGAGAGCCCTCTCCTTTTCTACATATTTCTGCTGGCATTTCTATTAGGTATTCTATTATCTTCTCAAACTCATTACAAACATGAGCTGGAACTCAGACCCTCTATCTCCCACAGTATTAAATATATTTAGTAAGGGCTCCGCAAACATTACTCCAAGTGATTTCCAATAAAATCAGTGCCATAAACAATACTTACTTGTAAAGTTTTCTGGGATTAAGTTTCCAAAATTTGCAAAGGTATCTGTCATGTCTCCAAACACCAGCATCATGGCGGGGAGGGCAGCTCCATGGATAATAGCAGCCAAAGTTCCCAGCACCATGTACAACTTATCGAGCCAATCTGAATAGCGAAACTAAGAAAAAGAAAAGAGCATAAACATAATCAGCAGTTTCATGAATGATTTTCTCTACCTTCAAAGTATATTTTAAATGCAAGCTCTTTTTGCATGTTACTTTCTAACACTTTGGTCCAAGCTACCCTCTACCTTTGTTACTGCGATAGCTGAATTATAAATGGGCATTTAATTCTTCTACTGAGTTCTGGCCTAATTTTTCATATTGGACTCCATCTATCTTCTTTTCTTATATGAGGACTGATAAGAATTATCAAAGTCTTAGAAATCCAGTATTTATTGTTCTGATTTCCATAAATAAAAGTCACTTTTAATTTCATGAAAACAAATTTGAATGTCATAGTCTCCTCAGAAGACACAATTCAGGAAACATTTCATCACCTTAAGAAAGGGTTAAAGATCTGCTGCTGTACAATAGTATTTGCATAAGTGTAACATAATTTTAAAATAATTAGGCCTTAGTAATGAGAAGGAGGAGAAGAAGATTGAGTCAGATACATGCTTCTCAAGGAACATTTTTCCTGAAAAGGTAGAGTATGGCCACAATGAACCACCAGTGCAAATCCACATAACTTTTTAAGTCTCAGGAAGGCAAGAAATGCCCCTCTGGATCCAAACAGTGATGGGAAGAGGACACAGTAAGAAGAATGGGAATTGAAAGGGATGGAAGCATTCTAAACTCATTCTACAAGATCATCACTACTCTTCTACCAAAACAAAAAAAGACAAAACAACAAAAAGAGAAAACTATAGACCAGTATCCCTGAGGATCACAGATAGAAAAATCCTCAACAAACTACTTACATATCAAATCAACATCATTTAAAAAAAAAATCATACACCATGATTAAGTTGGCTTTAGAGCTGCAAGGGTGGTTTAACATGCAAATCAATATGCATAATCCATCACATAAATAGAATCAAGGATAAAAATCAGCTGGGTTTGGTGGCACATGCCTGTTAATCCTGGCAGCTTGGGAGGTTGAGGTAGGAGGATTGCAGGTTCAAAGCCAGCCTCAGTAACTTTGAATTTTGAACAGGTCCTAAAGCAACTCAAAAAGAGTTGCTGTCTCTAAACAATATAAAAAGGGTTGGGGACGTGGCTTAGTGGTTAAGCACCCCTGGGTTCAATCCCTGGTACCCCCCCCCAAAAAAAAGGATAAAAAATATATGACATCTGATCATCTCAACATATGCAGAAAGACTTTTGATAAAATTCAAATCCCTTCATGATAAAAAAAGCAAATTTGGTATAATAGGATCATTTCTCAACATAATAAAAGCTATATACATCAAACTCATATCCAACATCACACTGAAGATGTGTGAAGATCTAAGATCAGAAACAAGACAAGGTTGTCCACTCTCATTGCTTATTCACTAAAAGTTTTAACTAGAGCAATTAGGCAAGAGAAATAAATAAAAGACATGCTAATAGGAAAGAAGGAAATTGAATTATTCATATTTGCAGGTAATATAATTCTATACACTAAAGTCTCCACAAAAAGACTTAGAACTGAAATATGAATTCAGTAAAGTAGCAGGATACAAAATCAGCATACAAAACATCAGTAGTTTTTCTATACACTAATAATGAATTTACTAAGAAATCAGGAAAAAATCCCACTCACTACAGTCACACATAATAACGATAAAATACCAGGAATAAGCCTAACTAAGGACTTGAAATACCTGTACAGCGAAAATTACGAAACATTGATGAATGCAATTGGGGACAATACTCATAAAATGGAAAGACATCCTGTTCGTGAATTGAAAGGATTAATATTGTTAAAATGAAGAGGAAGTGAGGGGAAAGGGAAAAATAATACAAGGGGGACAAATGAATGTCAGTAGAGGGGGCAGAGAGAGAAGAGGGGAGGGGAGGGGAGGGGAGGGGGGATAGTAGAGGATAGGAAAGGCAGCAGAACACAACAGACACTAGTATGGCAATATGTAAATCAATGGATGTGTAACTGATGTGATTCTGCAATCTGTATATGGGGTAAAAATGGGAGCTCATAACCCACTTGAATCAAAGTGTGAAATATGATATATCAAGAACTATGTAATGTTTTGAACAGCCAACAATAAAAAATTAAAAAAAAATATTGTTAAAATGTCTAGACAACACAAAACAATCTACAGATTCAATATAATTCCCATGAAAACATAACAATGACATTCTTCATAAAGCTATAAAAATATTTCTAAACTTCAACAGAATCATGAAACATCCCAAATAGTCAAAGCAATCTTGAGCAAAAGGAACAAAACTGGAGACATCACAATAACTGAGTTCAAAAATATCACATACAGAGCTGTAGTAACCAAAGCAGCATGGATTGGCTTAACAACAGACATGTTGGTCAATGAACAGAATAAAGATCCCAGAAATAAATCCATGTATCTTCAGCCAACTGATTCTTGAGCAAGGTGCCAAAATCATATGAGAGAAGGAACCATCTCTTCAACAAATGGATATCCATGTGCAGAAGATTAAACCATAACCCTAGTGAAAAGTCAACTCAAAATGAATCAAAGACCTTAGTATAAGACCTGAAACTCAAAATATCAGAGGAAAACATAGAAGAAATACTTCAAGATATAGGTACAGGCAACAATTTTCTGTATGGAAATCCAAAAGCACAGAAAACAAAAGCAAGAATTGACAAGTGGAATTATCTCAAATTAAAAAGCTTCTGCACAGCAAAGGAAATAATCAACAAAGAGATAACATACAAAATGGAAAAAAAAATCTTTGCCAGCTATTCATCTGGCAAAGCATTAATATATAAACTATGTAAAGAACTCAAAAAACTTAACAACAAAAAGAAGTAATCCAATTAAAAAATGGGCAAATGATTCAAATAGACACTTCTCAAAAGAAGAATTACAAATGGCCAATAAACATATAAAAATGCTCAATATCATAAGCCATCTGGGAAATGCAAATTACAATGAAATTTCATGTCACCTTAGTTCAAATGGTTATTATCAAAAACATGAAAAATAACAAATACTGACAAGGATGTGGAGAGAAAAGAACACTTACACACTGTTGGAGGGAATGTAAATTAATATAGTCATTATAGAATAACAGTGTGGAGATTTCTCAAAAAACTAAGGATAGATCTACCATATGATCCAGTTATCCCATTTTTGGGTATATACCCCAAATAAATGTCAGCACACAAAAGAGATACCTGCATACCCATGTTTATTGTGACACTATTCACAATAGCTAAGATATAGAATCAGTTTATGTGCCTGTGTAACAAATGAATGGATAAAAAAATATGATACATGATACACAATGGAGGATTATTCAGCCATAAACAAGAATGATATCCTTTCATTTGCAGGAATATGGATGGAACTAGAGGGTATCATGTTAAGTAACAGAAGTCAGACACAGAAAGACAAGTATGGCCCGTTTTCTCTCATATGTGGAATCTAGGGGTAGGGAGAGACCTGAAAGTAGAATTAGGACTAGGAAGGGGGCCAGGAATATAGGAAAGAGAGGGTAGAAGTAGATGGAGATGATCACCATATAATGCATGCACATATGGAAATATCACAATGAAGTCCATTCATTTGCATAATAAATATGTGTTAATTATAATAATAAAAAATGGGCACAGGGTTCTCCAAGGAAGCAATTAAGGATAAACACTGCAGGGCAAGGTGGCACATGCCTGTACTCCCAGCAGCTGGGGAGGCTGAGGCAGGAAGATCGTAAGTTCAAAGCAAGCCTCAGCAATTGCAGGGTACTAAGCAACTCAGTGAGACCCTGTCTCTAAACAAACTACAAAATAGGGCTGGTGATGTGGCTCAGTGGTTGAGTGCCCCTGAGTTCAATCCCTGACACCTCTCTTCCCCAAAAAGGATAAACCCCAAAGTAGGTGGATGTGACTGTAGACAGCAGGTTTTTAACCCATGCAAACTGTATGAAAAGTTTTAGGTCTAGGCAGAGAGTGTAAATCAAAACAAAGATTATGGATCAGGCAATGCAAAAGACATAGCAGCAAAAAACAAGATTTTAGAGCTTTTATATACTTCAAGAGAAGACAGACACCGATCCTAAAGTTAGTTAATGAGGAACCTACAAAAATGCAGTAGTAATGAGTGGGAGTAAGTGCCAAATTGACCAGTGGGAAAACAAAGAGTGTCAAAGCCCTTGGCAGTAGCAAATGGCAACCCATAAAGCAGAAGGGAGAAAGTGAAATTATGTGATAAAATGATAAGTGAAAGTTAGGGTTTGGAGTAAGAAGAGTGTCTAATATAAAGAGTACTCAGGCATTTGGATTTAAATCTTTCCTAACTTTCAAAAATGTAATCAAGTAGTTAAGATGGGGTTGATGACATAACTTTTCATGACCCCAAAACACCATCGCCTTTTGTTTGGGCAATTTTTTTTTTGTTTTATTGAATCACAGGCCAGATTTTGCTGCTACTTATATTATCTTGACTAAGGATTCATCCTCTTCCTCTAAAAAAAACAAAAACAAAAATGAAAGGGGAGAGATAAGCAGAAACAATTTATTTTATCTTAGAGACTCTACTGAATGGGTAAAATAGCAAATTCCTCAGTACAGGAAAGAAGATGACTGATGTGCAAAGATATCCCTCACCACCACCACAGGATATTTTGCCTCCACAACTACTCATTGGTGATAATAAAAACAAGCAGCCCAACATGTAAGTATCTGCTGAGTGCCGTCTCAAGGACAGATAAAAGCCAGAGAGTAAATGCCAAAGATGGAAACCCTACCCTCACAGAGTTTAAAACGTAGGAAGATAAAGCAAAAGTTTAGGCAATGAATACTCCATAGGCTTCCATAGCACACTGTACAGAATAGACACAAAATTGAGCACATGGGCTGGGTGCAGTGGCGCACCCCTGTGATCCTAGTGGCTCCGGAGGCTGAGGCAGGAGGATCACAAGTTCAAAGCCAGTCTCAGCAAAAGCAAGGTGCTAAGCAACTCAGTGAGACCCTGTCTCTAAATTTAAAAAAATACAAAAACAGCAGTTGAGTGCCCCTGAGTTCAATCCCCAGTACCAAAAAAAAAAAAAAAAAAAAAATTGAGCATATCCCTTCTTGATGGAAAAGAAGCATATTGACACACCCTTCAGGAAGCTGGGACAAGCTGGCAGAGACAAGGGCTTGAGGGAATGGAGAGAACAGAAGTCTTATTGAGTCTTGTCTGAATGCTCATCTGGGAAGTGCTATTCAGAAAGTACATGGAAAGAATTCAAAGTCTGAGGCATAGTTTTGTAGCAGAAGTCACAGGAGTGGATAAGTTTATCCAGAAAGAGATAAGAAATACATACAATTAAGAAAAAAATAGAGATTAAGTAACAGAGATAGCATGTTGACTCTCATTTAGATGATCTTGGGGCAAAAGGAAGAAGAGAGAGGGTAGCTGCTAGAGTGGGATTCAGTGTCAAGGGAGACTATTTAATGAAGTCTTGCATTCATAGGTAAATTTTCCAAAGAGACAACTGGTGAAATGTAGGAAGTAAGTTAGGATGAAACAATGTTCTACAGAATAAACAAATATTTCAAGAACCTGAGGCAGGAGATCATCAGTAGATAATATAAGTATTAGGTTAAAAAAAAACAAAACTCCTACAATGCCCCAAGATTTCTCCATAGTTGCAAGGGGTAGAGATCCCGTTACAGTGTGCATGAGGAAGGGTCCAATCTGTCATCACCTAAACAAATGACCAAATTTAGCATCATGAAAAAGTGAATTCCTTGGCATGTGATGTTTCTGGATGTGATGGACATGAAGTATATAGCATCCCCTGTGCAATTTTCTTACCAAAAAATGTTTGGTCTGAATGTAATAAAATCTTTAGACCTAACCATTACCATAAAAAGTACAAAGCATGGAAGATCAAGTTAGATGATGCTCCAGGGAAACAATCAAAATAGTCCAGCAGGTGGGACATTCTACAAGACAACTAGTACAGTCTTTTCAATATGTCAATATCATTTAAAAAGAGGAGGAAACTGTTCTAGACTAAGAAGACATAATACCCAAATATTATTATTGACTGGATTCTTCTTTGAACAAATTAATTGCTAAAGACTTTTTTTGGAAATAATGAGAACATATGAATATGAACAGAGCTCTATACAATATTAAGAAATCATTGTTCATTTTGTTAAATATGATCAATGCATCATGTTATACAGAAAAATGTTTTGTAGAAAAAATTTTCAAGAAATATAAACCAAGTTAGTTATATATGTAATATCATGAAATCCATAATGTCAGATGAAACATGGAAAAAAGTTATAAATGATGACTACATAAGTGTGAATTTTACTATCCTATTTTTTATGCTTGAAAATTTTCATCATAAACTTGGTACAAAAGGGATGGTTCTGAAACAGAAGGAACTAGAAGGAACAAACATTAGAGTAAATAGAGCCAGGCATGGTGGCACATGCCTATAATGTCAGCTGCTTGGGAGACTGAGGCAGGAGGATCCTGAGTTCAAAGCTAGCCTTAGCAATTTAGCGAGGTCCTAAGCAACTCAGCAAGATCCTGTCTCAAAACAAAATATAATTTTGGGCTGGGGGTGTGGTTCAGTGGTTAAGCACTCCTAAGCTCAATACTGGTACAAAAAAAAAAAAGAGAGAGAGAATAAATATAGACAAAATTAAGTTTCTAGAAATAGACAGAAATTCCAGAGAATAAGAATCTCATATTTCTATATTATATGAAGCAAGATTGATTTCTGGAGAAAAAGAGAAAGAAGATTTGAGAACAGTGGTAACATAATACTGAGTAGGAAAAAGCCACCATCAAATGTCCTAGTTCTATAGTTTATTAGGAAAGAGCCTTTTGGGGTGGCATCTCTTAACCTTGAACCTCAATTTCCTTATTTATAAACTGAGAAAAATATTCATAAACACAGAAAACCCCATATAGTTGTTTTATGAGGATTAAAATGAGACTTAATATGAGAAACTTTTTATGAAGCATACAATATAAAACACAAAATAAGAGGTTACTATTATTGGTTTTACATATGTGATAATAAGAATTTTCAGGCTCTCACCTTGACTGTAAGAGACAAACAGTCAAAAAGTTATAACATATTAGGTGAAATGTAAGAGAGAAATTTAAACTAATTATAATTGGAGTCCTTAAAAAAAAGGAAAAAAAAATTATTTGGTTAGTTACTGATAGGAAAGAGAGATATGGTGAACCAGAACTACATAAAAAGAAGGGTAATCAATGCCAAAAACTAAGAGTCAGGCTCTCTGGGGCAAAGTAGAGGGTGCTGGTAGGAAAGTGGTTTAGGTAACATGCAATAGGCTAGATGGGAACATGGTTCCCAGGTTAGAGAGGGAAGTCAGTGAATTCATTCATTCATTCATTCATCCAACATTCAAAAAATATTTTAAAAAATAAGAGTCATGCTTGGTTCTAGGTACTGACAATGACAGTGACTAAGACACATCATTTGTCCTCATAATGCTTACACTCAGGTATAAGTAGTAAAAGAGGGAATAGAGGTATTTAATATTCATTCAATATCTAGGTACTTAGTAAAGTTCCAGGCACTTTTTTAGGCAATTGATATACAACACTAAATAAAACACAAAAACTCCACCCTCACAGCTTACATTCAGAGAATGGAAGACATGATGAACAAGAAATCAGTGGTTAAGTATTCAGAAAAAATATCATAGAGGGCCATGGCCCACCGACAAGCATGGCCAGTGGGTTTAGACTGGCTAGTCAGGGATTGTCCCTGAGAAGGGACCTCAATGACAGAGGGATACAGTTATGTGATGATCTGAGGCTGAGCATTCCAGGCAGAAAGAGTAAACACAAAGATCCTTGGATGGACATAAGCTTACTGTGCCTCAAAGATCAAACAGCATGAACACTGTGGCAAGAGCAGAGTATGGAAGATTTGTATGCAATAAAGTCAGAGATGAGGTGAGACCAGGTCAGATTATGCTGAGTCTTTTATAGCAACAAGATAGAATTTTGGTTTTACTCTACATATTCCATGTAAGTGGAAAGGAAAAGCATTCAAATTGTACATTCTACAACATGTACAATTTGAAGGAAGGGATTGAGTGATTTGATGTGGCTACTATGGGAAGATATTTAGAAGGGAAAAACTGGAAGAGGAATACCCAGAAAAAAAGAGCAATTGAGAGTAAAGTCTTGACCAGGTGTGATTGGCAGAATAATGTCCCCTTCACATCCTAATCCCAAGTTCTTGTGAATATGCGTTCCTGTTTGGTAAAGAGACTATCAATGTTAAGGATCTTAGGATGGGGAGACTATCCTGGGTTATTCAGGTGGACCCAATTAATCACAAAGCTACTTCTAAGAGGGAGGCAGAAGGCTCAGCATCAGCAGTAGGAGACATGATAGTAGAGGAGGCTGGAGTGATGCAGGAAGGGAGCCAGAGGTTCAGGAACGCAAGTGCCCTCTAGAAACAGATTCTCCTCCAGAAAGAAAGGAATCCTGCTGACACCTTGGTTTTAGCCAGTTCAACCTCCAAGTTCAGAACTGTAAGGTAATAATGTGTGTTGTTTTAAGCAATAAAGTTAGTGATGTTTTGCTAAAGCATAAATAGGAGATGCACATATGATGTCAAAAGGGGAATAACCAAGAGGAAGGGCAAAGGTGGAAGGAAGCAGAAATTGTAGTCAAAGAGTAATACATCAGAGTTTATGACTTCGTAGATAAAATAAGAGGTTACTATTATTAGTTTTGCATATGTAATAATAAGACTTTTCAGGCTTGGGGATTAGCCCAAGGTTCTCACTCACAAATAAGGACTCAACTGAAGGTTTATATAACTGAAGAAGCTAAAGAATGTTGAGTCTAGGCTTATTTATAATTTTACTGAAATATTCAGTATAACTGGAGCTAGGTGAATGAAATTGAAGCAGTCAAATGCCACAGTCTTCAATGAAGGAGTAATTAGAAGGGTTTAGAGGATACCTCTGAAGATGGATACAAGAAAACATAATCATACAGAGACTCAAATGAGAAAGAAGTTTTACATGAGGATCAAAAAAATTTTTTAAAAACAGCTGTGTAGACCTAGAATAATGTCACTGGCTCATGCAATATGGGGTTGAGGAACAATAACACCATAGGTAAAGGTGACACAAGAAAAAGCCAAATAGCTGGAAAGCAAATCATTACACTCTGATATCACAAAGGCAAAGAGAAGATTCTAATATGATGGACCATGTCAAGAGCTATAAATAGGTCAAGATGGAATTTTTAAATGCCCACTGAATTTTGTGAGTGTTGAGGACAGAAGTCAAATTTCTATAGGTTCAAAACTAATACACAGACATTATTATCTTATATACATACATGGTTGCATGACTGATGTGATTCTACATGTACAATCAGAAAAAGGAGAAATTATACCCCATTTATGTATGATATATCAAAGTGCATAAAGGCATTCTATTGTCATGTGTTACTAATTAAAACAAATTCAAAAATTAGATATGTCAAGATCATTGTACTGTCATGCTTAACTAATTAAAACAAATAAAAAAACTGATAGGAAGATGTAACTGAGATAGAAAGCAAAGACGACTCTTGTACATGGTTTCAAGGGCATTAGGAAGATGAAAGAGACTTGATGGAGCAGAACCCACTTCAGGGACAGAGATTGAAGATAAAAAGAATGATAATATCAGGTACTTAAGAAGGTGAAAGAGATGAGAGTCAAAGTCCAAGTGAGTGAATAGTTTTAGGAACTGGATAGTCCCTCTGTCTTAACAAGGGAAACAGAGAGGGAACATTTCCAAATTCAGGTGGGTTTGTAAGATAATAGCAGTGGTGAAAGTCAAGGAGTGGTTTATGCCTATAACCAGAAAAATCACCCAAGTTGGTAGAAGGACCAGGAAGGGAAAAGTATATATTGAGCCAGGTTACAAGATCTTCACTAACAGGTGGTTAGAAGGTAACAGCATTTAACAAAGAATTCTTTATAAGCAGACAACAGTTTAACCAATCATAAATCCCCATAAACAATCACAGCTTTTAGAAGCAACAAGGCATGTCTGGACAAAATCTGGGCCTGCCTCCTTGCTAGTAATGTGACTCTGTGACTTTAAATGCATTATTTAACTTCTGTGAGTCTGTTTCCTCATCTGAAACATAAGGATAACATAAGCTCTTACATCCTAGGGTTATTGTGTGAATTAAGTGAGATAATACATGGGGACAGTACTTAACAAATGCCTGGTACTTAACATTGATAGCTATTATCTATTTAGAAAGAAATAATTAATATTTCAATAAGATATATACTGTGGAGAGCTCAGAGTTGAATCTGCAGTATGCTGCTGGCAGGAGCGTATAATCTTTAAGGAGTTCATTTTGTACAGAATCTGCAGCCCAACTTTTCTCTCTCCTTCTTTTAATTCCTCTACTTGTCCCTTTTCCCCACTTGCGTTCAAGTTTATTCTACTTTTGTGTTTCTATAAATGCTGACGTGAGGCCTGCTATAAATAAAGCAAAGACCAGTAGGAAGTCTTAAATCTGTTCCTTATTTCTTTTATCACTTTCTCAAAATTGATAAAGTTTCATAGTAAAAACAAGTTAACAGACACCATGAGCAGAAGAGTTCTGCTGTATTTAGAAAGATCTGCATACAAAATTGGTCTTGACTGGTATCTGAAACTCAAATCTGGGGAGTGTTACCACTATTCCAAAAAACCCATCTCTAACAGGTATGAATCTTTTTCTTAGCTGGAAACTATAATTGGTAAGCAATACAGTCACATCAGCATTTGCCATTAAGTTTTCTGATTATGTCTTTGTATTTAAGGTTTTGTATACAAGTTAGGTTCATTGTTTTCTATGCCGCTGTTCAGGAAAAAGACATAAGGAAAGCCATCCCAGTAGTATCGTACTTCATAGAAAGTTTTAGAATACATTCTATCTTGGCCCTGCTGTATATCCTGGGACAAGTAAATGCCTGGCCTCAATTTCTTCATCTGTAAAACTGTAATAATAACAACATCTACCACAAAAGGAGTCCTAAAGATTAAATGAATTTCTACATAAAGTACTTAAAACAATGCCTAGCACATAGTGTTATATGTGTGTTATTACTATTTCCTCACATTTGAACTCCAGATTTTATTCTTTTGTGACTTGAATTGAGTTCTGATATATTTGAATCTGTAACATTTTATAAAACATAGGAATGCTAAATTTAAAAAAAAAGTTTAATGTACAAATAATAAAAATCAAGCTATAGGGCTAGAGGTGTAGCTTAGTGACAGAGCATATGCTTAGCATGCATGAGGCCCTGAGTTTAATTCCTAGTGCCAAAAAAACAAAAAAAAGGAAAGAAAAAAAAACCCTAAACTATAAAATACAGAAATGTTTTGGTCTCAAAATAACAAAACTGAAATTAAATGTTGGGAATAAATTCAATTTTAACATAAACATTTCTTTCCATACAGAGTGTAAGTATGAAATCTAAAACAAAAGTTGTCATTTGGTAATATAAGTAATGTTATTGTGAATGTCTGAGTATCTAGAGTCTCATCTTCCAAATATTTCAAAGGAAGTGGAAATAGAACAAAAGGAGGAGCCACAGTAAGAGCAAATGTAGCACAAGAAAATGAAGACGGTATAAGATAACCAAGGTCCTCAATGCAAAAGTCACGCAACGTTTTTCCTACTTATAGCTATTTTTATACTCAACTTACCAAGATCCATTTTATATAGCAGTCTATCCACTCCTCTCTATTTTAAAAATATGTCTAGTGTATAAAAGTAAATTGTAAAGTATGTGCAGCAAGACTTAATTGATTTACTAATCTTCTGGGTTCACCCCTGGAACAGTTCACCTAAGTTCAATTAAGTGGGGACTCTTAGAAAAAAGGAAAGATTCGGGGAAATAAAATTATGAAAAACCAGCCACACCAAAAAACACCTATCTTAATCCAAGCGGGATTAAAGAAAAGCTTCAAAACAACCATCATGCAACTAGAAAAGGAAATAAAGAGTTATGGTAAGGTTTTCAGATTCCAGATTCTCAGCTATTCAGAACAGAAAACAATGGCCTATGCTAAATCATGGTAATAAATAACCCATTGCTACCTTTTATTATTATGGGCACTTGAGACTTGGACTTCAAACCTGCCAGTATTTCAGAGCCATTAAAAGACAGCACAAGATGACAAAGACCATCCCTGGGAGAAACATTTCCAGAGGTAATAGATCACTGGCAACATAACTAGTTAGGAGAATACTGAAATCCAAAACTCAATTCACACAGCAAAGCTATGATCATCATTCCTCTGAAAATAAGCTAAATCCAACTAGTTCATTTTGCCTTTCCATTATCAAATCATGTAAGAAAATATTACACCAAATAATATATCTCTTTTATAGATAAAAAGTCAAATTACCAAAGTATTTTTAATAGTGAATTAATTCAAAACTCACCATTGCAAATACACTGACAGTTGGTTTCTTTTCCGCCTTCTTTTTACTGAAAAATATAGCAAAGGAGTTACACAAAACTTTAAAAACTACAAAATTTTTTAAACTAACAAATTAATGTACAAAGTTTATATTTAGTGACAATTGAAACAAAGAAAAATGTCTATGATGTACTTTTTAATAAAAAATCATATTTAATAGTATGATATCATTTATGACGTTCAAAAATAAATATGCTTACATTTATCTTAGAAAGATATGGCATGTGGTGGACTGGGGCTGTAGCTCATTTGCAGAGTACTTGCCTAGCACGTATGAGACACTGGACTTGATTCTTAGCACCACATAAAAATAAACAAATAAAATAAAGGCATTCTGTCCATCTAAATTACAAAAAAAAATTTTTTTTAAAGATGTACCATGTGATTACCACTGGATACTATCTATAAAAATATTTTCTTACTTGTACCTTAGATACTTCCTTATTTTCTATGATGATTACATATACATACTCCTTTTACAATTAAAAAAATATATACTAAAAATGAGTCTCCTATTTTTATCCTAATTTAAAATCATTCATGGGTTCCAGCAGTAGATATTCTATTTATCTACTACCTAGATATTATTCTTAATCATTCCCTGTACTAATGGAGAGCAGAGGTAATCAGATGTTGGGATTAACTAACCTAAGGAAAAAAGTAATTCAATCACTCTATGAACAAATCTAATTCTGAAAGGATGTCTGGAGCCCTAAGTGAACCATTATGAAAATAAATGCAATCTAGAAAAACTGTTCTCCAAAACAGATGTTCTGTAAACTGTCAAAAGCTGTTCTTGGGCTGGGATTGTAGCTCAGTGATAGAACACTTGCCTAGCATATATGAGGCACTGATTTCGATCCTCAGCACCACACAAAAAAAATGAAATAAAGGTATTGCGTCCACCTACAACTAAAAAATATATTAGAAACAAAAACGCTGTCCTTAGGCATAAAAACCTCAGTTATCATTTTGAGCCTAGATTCAAATGCCTGTAACTCAGTAACCCACTGTATATAACTACCACCTAGGCAGGGAAAGCAAACAAACCACAACAAATCAGCTTCAGCTGCATTTTTCATACAATAAAAGACTATTTTTTTTTTCAAAAAAATAGCATTAGTTTTTCATGGATTTTTAAGTTCAAAAAGTAAATTAAAAAAAAAAAAAAGGAAATTCGTCTTTGTTCTTTACACCAAGTGAGGTCAAAAGAGGTGAAGAGACTTCTAAAGAAAAAATCCAGAGTTTACTCATGTTTGGCTTCGGAGCAATGTTAGACGCAAATAAATACACAAACATTTTCAGGTTTGGCTCCACCCTATTCCCAGTAAGGGCCTGGTTTCCATATTCCTGGGGCCAGGATGGGAGAAGAGAAATAGCCATAAATAGTAGAGTTTTAGTGCTGAGCTTTTTATTTATTTCTTTTTTGTTCTCTAAAACTGATGCTACTTGGGAGAACTAGAATGTTCCAAGCACTTCCCATACATGATTCATAAACAACTGTCCAGGCACATTTTGTCCTTTTAGAGATGAGAAAACCACAGAGGAGCAAGAAGAGTTTACTAACTTATCCAAGGTCCCACGCCTGGAAAAAAGCTAAGATGTAAACTGCAAAGCCTTTCTTCTGATCACCAAAGCTGTAAGGTGTGAGCTCAGACTTCTGAGATGCTGCACTGCATGTAAGTACTTTCACATGAAATCTCTTCCCTGCTACTTTACTCACTTACTCCTGCAGCATGAAACAGTGCCTACAAAGGCAAGCAACTCATCAAACATCACTTTAATGAAGAAAGTTTGCAAATACAGATATCCCCAGTTAGTGCTCTATCTCAGCTTTATCTATTAGTAGAGCCAAATACTTCTTCACAATTTATGTTAACAAACATAGTTTTAAGAACAGACCAAAAGTCAATGGTGATGGGCACAGTTAATTAGGAATCACTTAACAAAAAGAATGGTCTCTAGGGCTGGGGCTATAGCTCAATGGCAGAACACTTCCCTAGCATGGGTGAGGCACTGGGTTCGATCCTCAGAACCATATACAAACAAGTAAGTAAAGTTTAAATTCTAAAACAAACAAACAAACAAACAAACAAAAAGAATAGTCTCTAATTTGAAAATTCTGTAGACCATTTCTGCAGACCATGATAGAACCAATAATTAATGAAGAAATGAAGACATGTAAAGGATCAAGCAATTTTCTTTACCAATTCCCTCCATAAATCCCTCAAAACTTCTTACGTAAATACACCTAAATGTTTCTGTCTTAAGAACATAGTTCTTTAAGCTACCTGTTTTTAAAAAAAGGTCAAAAAACCAAAAGACTTCTTGAAGTCTTTTTCTTTGTTTACATGTAAAGCTTTTATTGTGGAAACACTTCAAATAAACAGAAAAAAATGGAAAGAATAGTATAATGACTACTCACATAACTCATCTAGATTCATCAATTACTAATTTTTTAACCACATTCTCTTTGAGAGTATACACTGATATTTGTTAGTATTTTGATAAACTATTCAAAAGCAAGTTGCAAATATGGAATCACACATTCTCCTACCATTATCACATCTATGAAAATTAATAACAATTTTAATATCATCTAGTATCAAATCCACATTCAATTTTCCCAAAAATGCTTTCTATATTTTTTTTGAACTCTGATTTAATCAAAACTCATATGTTACTTTTGGTGGTTATGTCTCTTTTATCTCTCTTAATCTAGAAGTCCCTATTTTTTTTTTTTTTTGACATGGACCCTTTTAAAGAGATAAGAGCAGTTGAAGACTGTCACATTTCTGGATATAACTTGTCCCACATCTTGAAGATATCTGTTCCAAACTGAGTATAATAAAGATATACAGTATATGTAAAAATGTACACCAAATTGGAGTACTTAGTTTGAAAAAAGAATATAAACTATCTTATTAATAATTTTGATTATATGTAGCAATGACTATATTTTGGAAATATTATTCAATTAATTTTTAAAAATTAATTTCAATTGATACTAGAAATTTTTAAATGATAAGTACAGCCTACATTATATTTCTGTTGGACAGCACCACAGTCTAGAAGCTTGACTGGGTTCAAATTAGTGTTTGCAAACATACCCTCTATATAATATTGTGTACTCAAATTCCTACATGCTAAGTAACTTAACATAGTCTGTTCCACCAAAAGTGATGTTAAATCTGATCACTTGGTTAAGGTGCCAACTACAAAATCTCTGACTGGACAGGTACCTTTTCCTTTTCCCATCAGTAAGAATTGTGGAGATAACTGTTGGTTACAATTTCTCTAAATAGTTTATTGTTCCATTGATAATTCTTGCCTGGATCAATTACAACAATGCAGTTTCTAATACGATCACTGCATTTTTCTGTAAATGTTACTTTATTTTCTGTACCTCTCTCACCCTCTTTCAGTTTCCTTCTTCTCAGAATATTATAAAGGATTCATCAATTATATTGTATTCAATATCTCAAAATCAATTGCAGCTATTGTTTCCCTTGATGCTCAAATTGTCCCAGACTTAACCAGAGGAAACCTGTCCAAACTTCCTCCTGTGTCTTCTGACTACTTCATTAACCTTCACTTCCCTGTTTTCAGGTATCACAAAGTACCCTAGGCTCTCTTTGTATTTTTCCTACCCAAGACTTGGCTAAAATTAGCTGTTTTTCTATGGGGTGCTCATTCCATTTAGTGAGCAACAGTATTTAAAAACAAGATTTGGCATTAGGAGCACTTATTTCTATTGTCCCTTTCAGTGTATGGAAAATGAACTATTAAATAACCATAAATTTATATTGAGGTTTCTAATTCATATTTAACATTATTTTGATTATTTGATTCACACGTTTGCTTTTGTTTTCTTACAGTGAAAAGCTTGTTTTCTAATAATATTGATATATTTTCTAATTGGTTTTATCTTACAATTTACAACTTTCTACTAACAATGTACCTATTGAGTGAAGTGTAATATTTCTTGCAAAGGCAGACCACTGTGATAAACTTTACTTACTTTCTCCCTGTTACTTTCTCCCTGTAATTACATCACCAATTTTATATATAGTCACTAATAGTTAAAGTTAAAAAAAAACCCAAAAAACCTAAATGTAAGTTTGGCTTTCTGTTCCATTGGCCATATCACAAATATGCATTGTTTAAGTAGCTGTTTATCAGAAGCAAGGTACTAAACCACAAGAGCTGAGCCTAAGCAGCATATGGTGCTGGTGGGTGGGCGATCAATATTGCTTGTAAAGGAGAAGTCAATAAAATTTTAAAAAGGGATGTGAGTACTGGCCTGTCTGGGGCCAGGAAGCTGTGGAAAAAGCCTCACCAAGACCTAGAGATGATGCAAAAACTATGTCCAGTTCAGCCAACTGCACTTCTACTCTAAGCAGAGAGAGTGGGGGCTGTTTCCAAAGGCTGACTTGGATATCTTAAGATCAACATAATAATCACCAACAACATTTATTTCAGGGCTGAAGGCTGTAAACAAACTCCCCAAATCTCTCAAGCGCTATAAACTAGAAATGTGAAACAAACTGGCTACCTTTTTTTGTTGCTCTGCTTCAAGGAGTTCTCTCCTTCTTTTTCATTGACGTCCCCTTCAAGCTCCATCGCGACCTGGGAAGAAACCACAGTACATTAGCCAAATAGCCCCTAGGAGTTAGAGGGGAGACTGACCTCTACTCCCCAGCGGATCCCAGAGTGCGGCAGGGCAGAGCACTAGCCCTGATGAACCAACTGCCCAGGCGATGATGGTCACGATGGGCTTCTCTGGGCTCTGGGCTGCCAGCGCTTACACACAGCTGTTGATTGAGCCTGCAGGAAGGCGGCGCTTTCTGGATCTCGTTGGCTGCAAACGCGGCTCTACCTCGGCGTTTTCTTCGCTTTTTTTTTTTTTTTTAAATCCACCCGCCGGCAGGCTGAGTCCCTGTACCCACACCACACCACTCCGCGCGCTGCGGGCAGCAGAATCCATTATGCGAGGTTATCGCTGAAAACTAAGGGCTGAGAGCTTCTCAAGTGACTAGCACTCACCCGACTTATTCACCATGGATTTGGCCACGAAAAATCTTTCACACCCTCCACCCCGCAAGAAGCCCTCCTCCGATGGGGTCCGCGCTCTGGAAATTAAACATCTCTACTCTTCCTGGGAACTGACCGCTTCCAGTCCATAACTTCGCGCGCCCCTACCTGTTGTTTTCCTTTGGAACGCTCACCAGGACGTGGATTTTGGAAGAAGAGACTCCCAGTTTAGTCGAAAGGACTGGCGGATGTGAGCAGCACCTTCAACGTTGTTGAGCTTCGAGGAACCGCTGCGCAAGTGCGCCGGAGCTTCCTGTAGCCTGGGAGCAAAGCGGGTGGGTGTGCGAAATTCCCAACCCGGCACAGTCCTGCCCAGCCAATCAGCCTGAAGACTAGGGATTCTTGATTGAATGTTGATTGCGCTAGAAGTTGCGAAATAGTTTGGATTTCCCCAAGGAATGGCCTCATTTCTGTTACCTCTCTGCAAGGCCACATTGCCTGAATCATCAGAGACACACGTGGAGAGTCTTGTCTCTACAAGTCCACATAAATCTCCATATATATAGATAAGCGTATATATGTAGGTACACAAATGGCTACCTGGATTTAGAGAAGTTATGGGAAACTTTCTCTGGCATCGCATTATAATTAATAAAACAACCTCCATCCTTATCTATTCTGTAGTTACATTTCCCTTTCTTGCAGCACCTCTAAAAAGGCTGGGAGAAATTTCCTGCAAGTCTCCTTTCATTATGCTTGACAATGATGAACAGGAGGACATTAAAAGGAAGATGCTTGAATATGGTTTATATACTCAAGAGAGATGCCCTATATGGAGGTGGGTATTTGAGGATAAAATGGCATTTAAAAGTGTGTAGTGGGGTAGGGAGAGCCAGAGGTTATGGCTCAGCAGTAGAGCGTTTGCCTCACACGTGCGAGGCCCAGCAACATAAAAAATAAATAAATTTAAAAATTTTCAAAAAGTGCGTAGTGGGGGCTGGGACTGAGGAAGGGGGGAAGTGTGTAATACTTTAAAGTTCTTACATACCTTTAAAGGTATGTAATCAATGTCCATGTTTTCCCCAGGGCATTTCAAAATTCTCACATTGTAATTTGGATTATTAAAAACAACATTTTATTATGTTACTTTATTTGTAATTTCTTTCTATATTTACTTGCTAACATTTAATGTTGTATTGTCTACTCTTTTCTTCAAACTGACCAAAAGCCTCACAATTCAGATTACTAAGGCAGTATTAACTCACATCAGAGTTTTTTCATACATCTTATAAGTAGAGAAAATAGCTATTTTTGTAACTTCTAGTCTTCATTCTCTGACTTACAAGTTAACTCTCAGCTTGCCGCAACCCTGGGAAGAAAACCCCTTCCCTTTTTACTACACAGTGTGAGGATATTTCCCGTATTTGAACAATATAATCAAAAGTCATAATTTTCTCTGTGTACTCCAAATTGTTCTTGCCTATGTTTCCCCCCCTCCCTAGACCATACAATCAAGGTTTTTTTTTTTAATTGCAAATTGTTAATTAGACCTTCTAACAGGCCACTAATTTTTCTCTATTCTAATTGGATATGCTTGTGTGCCCCCTCAGTTCACTGCTTACCGGCTCAACATGCCCCTGTAGGCCACCTGAGGCAAATGGATGAATTCTCATCTGCTCTCCCTTTCCACTTTTATTCCTGTGTTCCCTTTTCCCACCTTTATGCAATCTTGTTAGACTTTATGTGTCCTTGTGAGTGGCCTTAAGTCCTTTCTGAAACAGTGCTGGCAATTTTTAAAAGCATTCTAGTATGCTGTGTATTATTTCTATAGTCTTAAGCTTCAACTGAAGATCTCTGTTAAGGACGCATGTAGGTTAAGGATAAGAATAACCCAGAGGGTTTTTTGTTTGTTTGTTTGCTTGCTTTTTAATAAGGATCTAGCATTCTATTATGTTTTATTGCATTTCTTTGCCCCACTGATATGAAAATATGGATGGCCCTAAAATATAATGGCCCTAAAATAAAGGGCAGTCCTAGATCTTCTACTTACACATCACATCCCTGACTTATTTACAAGCACCTGTCTTGCATTACTGTTACCACCCCATGCCAAACTGACCTTGGTGATTTCTCCTTGAGCTTCACCAGTTTCCTGTGAAATCCAATCCTTCCCCTTCCGTGTTGTCACCCACAGGCCTTCATCCAGCAGCTGTTTCTACTTTTTGAAGTGTGCCTTCCCACAATCTGCACTTTCCTGTCCTCTACCCTTATGTAGTCATTTCACCAATTTGTGTTCCCCAAACACTAAAGATCACATCTCTGCTATACTCTGTCCTATCACATCTATAGGAATGATAATAATAGCAATGAATCACATTTATTAAGCACTGATCATGCATTAGGAACTGCTTCACCTACTTCATTTAATCTTCAGGAGAACCCTGCAAAGTGGTTATTATTGTTGCTGTTCCCATTTTACAGTGGGAGAAACCCAGGTTTACTCTATTTGCACAAAGTCACACAGTCGATAAGTGACTGACCCAGGACTTGAACACAGACCATCTCTCAAGCACACTCTTGACCACTCTGCTGCACTATGGCACACTGTGATGGTATATTGTATGCTGCCTTTTTTGAGCCCAATGACACATATCATTTTCTGACTTCATCTTAGAAATGCTGTGATGGTTCCCTGTTACCCACTATATCTTATCTAAGAGTTTTCAGTTAGCTTTTAAAGACTGTGATACATTACCTCTCCCCTGACTATATTCTTATACTTCACTTCTTTCTACTATCACTCTCAGTGCATACATGGTCATTCCACGTCAGCCAAACTCACTGTACTTCTTCTTAGATGGTTTTCCGGTTTTATTTTTCACTCTGTTCTTTTACACACTGTAAATCTTTAAATTATTATTTTTTAAATTTTCTTTGTTAGCAGTTGACTCCATTAAACAATTTAAGTTTCATAGTCAAAAACCGAAAACAAATACAACAGGTTCAAGTAATATCTCTGCTGCTTTTGCTGTGTGACTTTGAACAAGCTACTTTTCAGATCTAAAAAACTGTGTATTCATCTATGAGAACATTGTTTCTTACTCATGGAAGTAATATTTTAAAGAGATATATCATTTGACAAATCTGAAATCCTTTTTAAAGAATGAGTGAGTGAACACCAGCTCACTGAATTGAGTTCACTTTACTACCAAGAGAGAGTTCACTTGAGATTAGGAAGTTCAAATTCTATGAATCATAAATCAATTTAGAAAACCAAACAAGTTATGACATTTTTCTCTCCCTCCACTATCTCTTTTGCAAGATAGCTTAGAATGTTATTGCAAGATTAAGTAATTTGTGTATTTAAGTCTTGTATAGTGCCTGAAACACTCTAAATACTCAATATTGGCTATATGTTAATAATAAAAGCTCATTTTTGATCACTTTTTGTCCTTCCTTGCCATCCTTCAGCTTTCATGCATGTATCTATATTTATTTATCCTTAAAGACTTGAACAATTGTTATGATTACTGCTTTAGGACACAGACTTCCTTACTCTCAATCATGATATGGGAAAAGACTAAGTAATGGATAAATATAATACCATTTCATACCTTTGTTGTCACTTCTGCCAGCAGGTATCACCATTAGTATTATAACAACTTTGTAACTGGTATTTCTGCTTTTACCTTTACCCCTCTCTGCTTCCCTGCCCTTTACCCACCCACCCCCACCATGATTGTCTTTTAGAGTAAAAGAAGTGAAATAAATATCACTGTCTAATGGCATCCCACCTCATTCAGAGCAAAACCTAAAGCCCTTCCTATGACGTTAGTCCTTGCATAATCTGGCCCCCCTTACCTCTGACCTCATCTCTTGTTACTCTTTCCCTTGTTTATTCTGTTCCAGTCTCACCAGCCTATTCTCTGTTCTTCAGACATATAAGCATGCTCTACCTCAGACCATTGGCACTGTTACCTACACCTGAAACTTTCTTCCCTTAAGTTAACTGAACATGTTCATTCATTTTCTTCCAGGTCTTTACTCAAATGTCATGCCATTTTGTCCACAACACTTAGAAATAATCCCTGGTGCATAGAATGTGCTCAATAAACATGTGTTAGATAAGTGAATGAGAAAATTGTGAACCAAGTATAAAATTATAAAGGCTTTTTATTGTAAGATGACATTGTTCTTATTTTGTGTACTGCTTAAATTTTTTTAAATTATTGGGATGTTTCTTCATAAATTTGGGCTTCTGTTCAGTCAATTGCCCATACACAGTTACTGAGTGCCTTCCATATGCTAAACATTGTGTTAATCATAGTGATATATGATTTAAACATTATATCCTGCCTTTACAGAGACTATAGATTATTTGTAGCATTTCTGCTGCCTCCAAGAGAGTCTAAGGTCCTTGTTGCTGGGATGATTTATTCATTTGTTGTATAGTGGTTAGTACAGTGCTTTTCAGTGGTAAGGATTCCATAAATACTGTTGACAGGCTAATTGCCTTATTTTCTCTGAACCTGTTTATTATCTAAAACAGCTTTAACCTATAATGAAACACACCTTTCTATCCTACAAAAGTGAAACTATATGTAAATATCTACCAAACAACTCAATCTTAAATGTAAAGAATATTTTCCATATGAGTCCCATAAATAGTTGAGTTTCCCCCAGGACCAGAGTGTTAAGAGATAGAAGTCCTACCCGTGTTTTAGCTATACCCATTAGCTCTCCTTATCAAATAGCCTCTTGATGCACAAAATTGTTATTATTTTGGTTATTATTTGAACCAGGATCTTAACTATATTGCCCAGGCTGGCCTTGAACTTGTAATCTTCCTGTCTCAGTCTCCCAAGTAACTGAGACTACAGTGGTGTGGCATTGCACCCAGCATAAATGCATCCTAATTTCAATTTCTGATTTCTTAATTTCTGTAAATTTATTGTTAATACACATTTATATGTCTTTAATGTGGAAATTTGATAACCTTATAATTCTGACATCAACAGAAAATCTATTACATGTGTTTTTATCATTCAACAAGCTTTGACTTACTGTGAAGAATGTACAGGTTCTGGTTACATATTCAGACAAATTCTCGATTCCTAGCTCCCCCAACCCTTTTTTGTCATCACAAATTTACCAATTTTAGAAAGCTTTTCTGCTATTTTCCCTTCTCCTAAGATTGTTTAATTCTTTAGGAGGTTCTCCTCATGACCACTTTGTTGTGAATCTGGTGGGTCTCTTCCTCTGATCTCTATCATGATTCATCCCCACCACTATCATTTCTCCTAGACCCTCTATTTAGCCAATCTGAGTCCAAACTATATATATCCTAAAAGAACATATCTTGAAAGAAAGAACAAAAACATGTGTGTGTGTGTGTGTATGTGTGTGTGTATGTGTGTGTTTGTGTGTGTGTTTGTGTGTTACTGGGGATTGAACCCAGAGCCTTATGCATGTGAGGCAAGTACTCTAACAACTAAGCTATATCCCTAGCTCCCAAAATATAAATACTCTGTTGAACTTCCTGCTCTGAGCCAGAGAAAGAATCTAACAGGTTACTAGTGCAAAGAGTACTACAAATGACTCAGTGTGCTAACGACAATAAAAGGTCTACAATAATAAAATCTCCACCCATTTATGTGTAACTGATATTTTTATGTGTAAAGGACATATGACTGTCTTAATGACAGGGAACAATGAATGACTGTACCTAAAGTCATATTTGATTACCTCAGATTGCTTTAAAAACTCATGCATTAAAAAAATTGAAATCCTTAAGTTAAATCTGGTAGTTTCCGAAGAGGTTGTTTATTTTGCCATCATTTAGCAAGTACTGCAACAGCCACAAGTTGGGTGAAATAGTGATCAAATAACAATGATTTTACTTAATTGGAAATTAACTGACTTACTGATTTACTCCAGACAGAAGTGATTTCTACCCCTCTCAATCCTACTCATCATTGTCTATACCTCTCACTTGGTACATATTATCGTATGTGATGATCAATTTCTTTGTATGTTCTTTATAACTTACACAAAGATTCAGTGAATGCTTGTTGAATACTAAGTACTGAGAGTATGACATCAAAGCAGCACACACTGGTAATCCTAGCTACCTAGGAGGCTGAGGCAGGGAGATGGCAAGTTCAAAACCAGTCTCAACAACTTAGTGAGCGCCTGTATCAAAATAAAAAAATAAAAAGGTCTGGGAATGGCTCAGTGGTAAAGCACCCTTGGGTACCAAAAATAAAAATTAAAAATTAAGACTGCTTTCTGAAGTTAGACTGGTAGACTGCTGAATTATCTTCAGAGTCCTTTAAAACTTCTATTGCCACCCACCATCTCTTCTACCAACCTCTATTACCATCTTTAAAGTTCCATTAGAGAATTGTCCCTCTCAGTAACTTTCCTCTATGAGAATACTGTAATAACACAAAAATTTTTAGATGAATGACAGAATTAAGGGGAGAGAAGACAAAGGAAAGAGGAGAATGAAGTGGTAGCTTAGGAAGATCTGAATTCTAGCTTCATTACTTATCAGCTGAAGGGTTTGGATAAGTTATATGGCCTCTGGCAAATCCTGATTTCTGAATTTTTAAAATAGGAACAATTATAGTATATACCTAGGGTGCTTCTAAGAAGTAAACAAGGTAAGAAGGAAAATATTTGGCATAAAGCACATTATTACCCAGATGTCCCGATAGAGATGGCCAGTGGAAAACTAAGACATATGTAAGAATTAGAGACTTGAAATTAAGTGTAATGACTAGAAAAAGCTAGTGAGAGATGCTGAAAGTAAATAATAATATGGAAATAATTATAAGTGGATATTTCAAATAAAGTCACAAAATGAACACAAAAATCAACTTGTATAAATTCAAATTTAAAGACAATGGCAAACCAAGTTGCTATTTATTGCAAGTATTATAATAAATTTATATTTCTTGGGCTGGGGATGTGGCTCAAGTGGTAGCGCGCTCGCCTGGCATGCGTGCAGCCCGGGTTCAATCCTCAGCACCACATACAAAACAAAGATGTTGTGTCCGCCGAAAACTAAAAATAAATATTAAAAAATTCTCTCTCTCTCTCTCTCTCTCTCTCTCTCTCTCTCCCTCTCCCTCTCCCTCTCCCTCTCCCTCTCTCACTCTCTCTTTAAAAAAAATTATATTTCTGATATATAAAGGGTTCATATAAATGGATAAGAAATAATTTAAAGACTTAAATAGAACTGGGGAAAAGACAAAAATAGGAAATTCACATGAAAAAGGAAAAAAGTATACTGGCAAACAAAGAGGGGTATACTGAAATATTCAAGGTAACTACAAAGAAATTTTTACTACAAATTAAAGTAGTAAAGGCATTTTGAAGATGAAGCTATTAAGTGTTCACAGGAGTGGAGTAAGATAAGTATGTTTGGAAAATTACTAAAATGAATTTTTTAAAATATGGCCATATACACTTAAACTATGTTTGACTCACTAATAAAATTTTAGAAAAATTATCTTAAAGAAATAATTCTAAGTAAAGAATTTTTTAAATTGGGCACATAATTTTATTTGCTGCTTAATTTTAAACCATGAAAAGTGAGAAATACTCTAAGCACTTAACCACATATGTGTGACTGAATAAATTATGATTCTTTACCTTAAATTAAATAGTAATATAAAATTTGCTTATGAGTTTGTAATAACATCATAAAATGTCTATGTTAATATGCAAGGAACAGAGAGGGTGAAAGTTGTGACAATATGATATTATTTTTTGGAAAGCAAATTGGCTGCTATAATAATAGCAAAAAATAAATCAAAATATTGAGAGCTTATCTTTTAGTTGTAGAAGTTAGGTGAGTTTTTTTTACTTTAATTATTTTTTTTTGTATTTTACAGATTTCCTATATTAAATGTGTATTACTTTTGTAATGAAAAAATAAAATAATGAAGATTATTTTATAATGAAGATTAGGACCTACTTTTTCTTTTATTAGATGCAGAGACTCTGGTTTAATTCCTAGGACCTTGATCCATTTTGAGTTGAGATTTGTGCATGGTGAGAGATAGGGGTTTAATTTCATTTTGTTGCATATGAATTTCCAGGATTTTTTGGTTGTTTGTTTTATTTTTATTAAGCTGAGGATAAGACAGAAGGTCCAGGATCCTGGTTACTGTTTTCTGTCTCTCATTGAGATTTGCTGTTTATTAAGGAGAAAACAGTCACATTAGTGAAAGCTAAAATTTACTGGCTAAAATGAACAACATTGGGAATCCCCAGGATTCTGCATTTCTTTAAAAATTCTCAGATTTCTGAAAATGTCTTTCAGTATTTTTTCTAAGAAAAAAGAATATAAGATAGAAAGAAAAAGTAACATGGAAATGATCTTGAGGTGTCTGTTCATGACCTTGGCCCATTTGTTTTTTCTGTGTTTAGCTTTTTGAGTTCTTTATATACCCTAGAGATTAGTGCTCTATCTGATGTGTGAGGAGTAAAAATTTGCTCCCAGAATGTAGGCTCTCTGTTCACCTGATAGATTATTTCTTTTGGTGAGAGAAAACTTTTTAGTTTGATTCCATCCCATTTATTTATTCTTGGTTTTAATTCTTGCGCTATAGGAATCTTATTAAGGAAGTTGGGGCCTAATCCCACATAATGAAGATTAGGGCCCACTTTTTCTTTTATTAGATGCAGAGACTCTGGTTTAATTCCTAGGTCCTTGATCCATTTTGAGTTGAGATTTGTGCATGGTGAGAGAGAGGGTTTAATTTCGTTTTGTTGCATATGAATTTCCAGTTTTCCCAGCACTATTTGTTGAAGATGCTATCTTTTCTTTGGCACCTTTTTCTAATATAATTGTAATTTTGTGGGTTAGTCTCTGTGTCCTCTATTCTGTACCATTGTTCTACCAGCCTGTTTTAGTGCCAATACCATGCTGTTTTTGTTACTATTGCTCTGTAGTATACAATCAATCAACAAATATATTAAAAAATGCTCATCATCTCTAGCAATCAGAGAAATGCAAATCAAAACTACTCTAATATATTATCTCACTCCAGTCAGATGGCAGCTATTATGAAGACAAACAACAACAAGCGTTGGCAAGGATGTGGGAGACCAACCTTGCACGTGACTGAGTCACTCCCCAGCTGGGTGCTGAGGCGCTCAGTCACAGAAATGTGGCAGAGCTTTCCCCACTCTTCTTGGGTTCCAGGGTCGGTTTCACATGCATGGGTGTGTCTTGCTACAGCCCCATGGGTGAAGCTATGCTCACCTGTTCCTTTGTAATATAACCCCTTGCCCTGTTTAGGATAGAATCTTCCATGGAAGTGTCTTGTGTTTGTGTGCCCTTCTCTTACTGTGCCCTTGGGTGTGGCCTACCCAGGTGTCAGTTAACCTGCTGACAGTGGATATCATAACAATAGACTCAGCCCCCTGAAACCTGACCCCTTGCCTCATTTGAATAGCTTCTCTTCAATAAAAGGGGTCAGCGCGTGCTCTTGCTCTCCTCCTTCGGACACTTAAGGTCAGAGGAACTGTCATGGCGATCCCAAACAAAAAGGTATTTGTGTCTCTTGTGTGATGATTATTTTGCGCAGCCCAGTTAACCCGATTTTCCTGGAGTGACCCCTGAGCCTTTTAGTCGCGAAAACAGAAACCAGGCATGAGAATGTGGGGAAAAAGGCACACTCATACATTGTTGGTGGGACTGTAAATTGGTGCAGCCAATTTGGAAAGCAGTATGGAGATTCCTTGGAAATCTGGGAATGGAACCACCATGTGACCCAGCTATTCCCCTTCTCAGACTATACCCAAAGGACTTTAAAACAGCATACTACAGGGACACAGCCACATATAGGTTTATAGCAGCACAATTTACAATAGCTAAACTGTGGAGTCAACCTAGATGTCCTTCAGTGGATGAATGGTTAAAAATAATGTGGCATATATATGCAATGGAATTTTACTCAGCATTAAAAAAGAAGAAAATCATGGCATTTGTGGGTAAATAGATGGCGTTGGAGAAGATAATGCTAAGTGAAGTTAGCCAATCCCCCAAAACAAATGTCAAATGTTTTCTCTGACATAAGGAGGTTGACTCATAGTGGAGTAGGGAGGGAGAGCATGGGAGGATTAGATTAATTCTAGATAGTGAAGGGGGGTGGGAGGGAAAGGGAGGGGGCAGGGGATAAGCAAGGATGGTGGAATGTGGTGGACATCATTATACAAAGTACATGTATGAAGACTTGAATTGTGTGTCAACATACTTTATATACAGAGATATGAAAAATTGTGCTCTGTATGTGTAATAAGAATTGTAATGCATTCCATTGCTGTCGTGTATTTAAAAAAAATAATAAAATCAATAAAAGATTTTTTTAAAAACCACCAAAAAAATTCCCATCACAGTGTAAAGAGTGCTAGCAGGTTGCTTTGTCCAGTTACAAAACATTAAAAGACAAAAATATCAACTAATAAAAAAAAATGAAAGAAAGGAAAAAATGATCTTGAAATGACAAGAAAATTTATGGTAGACTGAAATAACTGGATTCCAGCTTTGATTTGGCCATCAACTTCCTATGTAACCTGGATACATTTTTTTCTTAATTGCTGTTTTCATATCAGCCTGAAAGAGTTATTGAGAAGTCAATGGCCTGGAGGCCCTTTTTGTAACTAACCCTCATAAACTTCTATTTGAATAACATAATAAAGAGGAAAAAAACCAACTGAGGACTTAATTGTCATACCCCTGAAGAGTTCTGGACTTTAGCTGGAGGGATTATTTCTTTGATTCTTTTTTTCTTTACTTCAAATTATTATTTAGCACTATGTAGCAAACACTTTGCTAGATGCTGAAAATGTGAAGATGACAGGTACAAAGTCCCTCAAGCTATATGTGTGTGTTTAAGTGTAAAAATTGTTAGGTTAAAAATATAAAGATATAGGGGGATTGTTTTTTTTTCTGTCTTTACAAACAAAACTGAAATGACACATCTAAATGATCACTATCCCATTTAAAGTAAATATCCAAGGAAGTCATGTGCCGATTTTGGTGATGGCTGCCAAGAAATAGTTTGAACTCTCTTGTTTTTTTGGATTCAGCTTCAGAATCTACAAGACTATGCTTTGAATGTTCTCAATAATAACAATTTTTGCCTTGTACTAACGTTTTAGAAATAAGAAATAACACACTATTACATTGAGAACAGGGACTTTAGTATCAAACTGATGTAGTTTAAGTTCTGATTTCTGCTTTTTAATTTTTTGTTTTTAAGATGGAGTCACTAATGTTGCCAAGCTGGTCTCCAGGAAGATTTATTAATTCTCACTGCAACTGAAATTTCTCTTTTGGAAAATGACATGCTGAATGTGAAGCAGTTAGCTTAGTACCTAGATGTCTAAATTCTGAGTGTTTGTATTGTTGTTACTGTTATTGTTGATAGACTAATGAATTATTTATTTAACAGGAGTTTTAATTAAAAACGAAAAGTGGCTATAAACATTGGACTAATTTTTTGTGTGCTTAATAATAAATTTTTTTCTGAAGATTATTACTAAAGGTAAATTTCTTTGGTGTTCAATAAGTATATGGATGGTATGTTTAATTATTTTCTTAATTTATAGCCAAAACTTTCACCCTTAGTACATCAGCAATGAGGAATTCCTGACATAAAAATAGCAACATTACCTTAAAGGGTTTTTTACTTGGCAGCGTTCATTAAAAAACATCATGTCCTGTTTAGTTTCCTAAATTGCTTTATGATTCATAGACTTTGAACTTCCTAATCTCAAATGAACTCTCTCTTGGGAGCAAGGTGAACTCAGTTCAGTGAACTGGTGTTCACTCACTCATTCTTTAAAAAAGGTTTCAGATTTGTCAAATGACATATCTCTTTGAAATATACTTCCTATAAGTAAGAAACAATGTTCTTTCTCATAGATGAACACAGTTGTTTAAATCTGATTTTACAATTGTAACTTAAGAAATATTTTATTTTAAATTTCTATTGGGAATTAATTTATTTATTTGACAATATTAATTGAGTACCTACTAGATGTTATGTGCTATTCTGTGAACAAAGTGTATATCCATGAGTAAAACAAAAATCTCTGCTCAGGCAGAACTTATATTTAGAGGTGGGTATAGGTAGATGAACAGAAGTATATAAAGGTAGTTTAGTTATATTAAAAGATGGAAAGTACTATGGGGAAATTAAAACAGGGGAAGGAGACTGGGAAAGTTAGGCAGGCAAAGATTACAATTTTAAGTAGTATGGTCAGGGGGAAACCTCATCAAAAGAAGTGACAATGAGCCAAAACAGGAAAAAAAGTTTTAAATAGTGCAGCTAAGGTCTTGGAAATCCTTGAACATTAATGCTTTTGAAGTTATTTCTTTAACATGGTTTCTACTATAGGATAATTCTTATGCTACAGTATTTCTCTCTGGATTAATAGATGTTTGGGTTTATAAGACAGTGTAAAGGTCAACATATGCAGTTCCTTCCTTACACTGAGTCTCTGAAGTGCCAAAGTTGATCAAAGCCAGACAGTCTGTTAGAAAGACAGAAATTAACAACATAGGTTTTCTGGCATGGTACTTGCTGTTTTTCTATCATACCGAGAGGAGATTTCAGATTAGATCACATGGGATACATGTTGGAGGGACAGGGCAATCCTGTTCTCTAGCTAGTTTTTGTTTGTTGTTTTCTTATTTCACATCAAGTTTCTCTCATCTTGATTTTTGGTTTTGCCCTTGACCAGCTAGACCAGCCCAATTTTGTTACCACTCCTCATGATCCAGTAGAACTGTAGATGCTAAAATGCAATCTACTTACTATATTAGTGTCTGCAGATCATGTATTTAGGATTCCAAGGTCAATCAACTGAGGCCTGAGGTTTATTTTGACATGCAACAATGGAAACATAGGAAATATTGTTTATTACAAGTTGCATTTTTGTTGTAATTGATAATAAAGTTCTCTACAAATATCTACAATAATGTTAACACATACAAAATGAGGGACTGGGCTGGGGATGTGGCTCATGCGGTAGTGTGCTCGCCTGACGTGCATGCGGCCCGGGTTCTATCCTCAGCACCATACACAAACAAAGATGTTGTGTCCGCCGAAAACTAAAAAAAAATAAATATTAAAAAAATTCTCTCTGTCTCTTAAAAAAAAAAAAAAGAAAATGAGGGACTGATACTAATCAGAGTAACATGAAAATTCTGCAAAATTTATGGTATGACTTTAAGACACAAAAGAATTCTTTTTTTTCTTTTTTCTTGTATTTCTTCTTTTTTTGTGTGTGTGAGAACCAGATGAATTCTGATTCTTATCTTTTAGTTGACTTTCTTTGTATTTGTCCTTCCTAGTGAGGTATTCCGTAATTCTGACAAGTATTTAACTGTGTTATCTCTATTTGACAGTAAGCCATGACCTTGGAGGCAGTGTTCCTACTTATTGCCAAGTTGCACTTTAGTGTCCGTATCTAGAAACTAACTTTAGCAAAAATTAATATTCTGCTATGGTTTTTAGCTTTGTTTTCTTTATTTTTCTTGATCATTATGTATCATAATCAAATAGTGACCACTTATTACCAGTTCATCGAATGGCAAAAGCGAAACTTTCTACTGTCCCATAGTCAGGTTTTCCTCACTCTCCATCATCTTTGTTACCATTTTAAGATAATAAATTATAAAAACTGTACTGCAGAAATTGCCACCTAAGTGATATAATGTATTTCACATTGAGTACTGACTACACAAAACTTTTGATTCTGCCCCTAGATTGGATTCTCTTTTAGCCTGCACTATAATGAGTACACAGCAGCAATACTTACTCAGTTCAGAAACTCAGTCATCCCTTCTCCCTTACTCTGCATGTCCAGTTTGAATCTATTTTTTCTCAACAAGGACAGTGACCATGTCTAGACTATGATAACAGCCATCCTCTCTTACTTGGGCTACTTTGTTTCATAACTAGTTTCTCCTCAAAGTAATTTGTAAAAATGCACATAATACCATATGATGTTCCTTGGTAAGACTTACAGCTTCCTGTTGCTCTCAGGTTTGATACCATTGATCCTCCATGATGTGGCCCCTCTGAATTGCCCAATACATCCATATGTGTGCATACACCCAAGCATAAACCCTACACCTGAATAACATAGATTCATTCTTCAGGCTTGGTTTAAAGTCACTTCTCAGGGAAATATTCCCTATGCTTCCTGATTACACTTGCTCCCCTTGATAGTAACTCACAAAGTATCTTAGACTGTCCCCTCTTATTGTATATCACAATTACAACTTCTGCTCATTATAAAATGTGTCCTCCCTATTGAGTTAAGAGCTTTGTAAGGGCATACCATCTCTGTTTTATTCATTTCTGTTTCCTAGCACCTGCAGCATAACAAGTACAATAGTTGAATACAGAGTAAGTATTTACTGAATTGAGGAATGACTGAATTGACATCACTGGTCTTCCCTTTCCTCCTACTCTATTTTCGTGGGCACTCTTTTTCAATTCTCATTCCACATTTTAGAATAATATTGCAGGGTCTTAGCTGGCAAACAAAACACTGTTTTAATTTGACATTCTCAGAAAGATTCCTATCTTTTGAGATCATAAAGAAAATATTATATTCATATTTTTTAAAACAATGCTTGGAGCAGGTTTGAGTTCTTGGATCTATGAAGATTTGATTTTTATCTTTATGTATATGTTGTAACTTAAAAAACCAGGAAATGGAGTTTCACAAAGGAATTTTTTGATTTATGATGTTTTTCATAGAAAAATGTAAAAGATACAAATTAATCATGTTTATACACAGAGCAAATCATCTTTAGTTAAGAGAAAGATAAACAATTTGAAAATTTCTTAGAGACTCTGGTATGTTCAAGATTTGTGGCCAGTATTAGAAGGTGAGCCCTGATGTTTACCACCAGGTATTCTATCCTGGTAACCTGAGGCCACACACAACACATTATAAATTTTTCAATTCTTAGCTCTTCATTCCGGATCTAAGAATTCCATAGCAACAATATTTAACAAATATTAACCAATTGTGCTGACCATCCTAGACACAGGAGAAATAAGTTAGTCTTTAACCTTAGAGGAATTTTTTCCTGCACTTGAGGAAAGGGTAATAATGACTAATATTTATTAAATCAGATATTTTCATTAATTTTCTCATATTTATTTATTTATTTAGCTCAAGGGATTGAACCCAGGGGTGTTTAACCACTGAGCCACATCCCCAGATCTTTTTATTTTTTATTTTGTAACAAGGTATCACTAAGTGGCTTAGAGCCTCACTAGGTTGCTGATGCTGACCTCTAATCTGCAATTCTCCTGTTTTAGCCTCCAGTGATGCAGGGATTATAGACAGGCACGACTGCACCTTGCTAATTTTCTCATTTAATCCTTAATCTTTAATCTTTAAAGAAAAAACTAAGGTTTTGCCTGACAGAATAGAAATTTTAATTCAGGGTCCCATGTGAAACTTTGAACTCTGGAACCACTCTATAACTACTTCTAAATATTTCTTTTGAGTTCAGAACCACATTATATGTTTAAGAAGCATAATTGAGAGTTTAGAGTTTTCAGGTAGTATACTACTAAGGAAAAAAAAATCTCTTTTTAAGTCTATATTTCTACTTTTTAATTTTTTTTCTTGAAATCGTGTACATTAATGCTAAATGTAGCTACATTGAAGTTTGCAAGAATAAATATTCTAGATGCATTATCTTTCTGTTAGAAGGGAACTTAAAATGGTCTCTATCAATGTACCAAGAAATGCAGTTCAAGATCATGAAGATTTCAAACCATCCTGGCCCAGCATTTGTCATTCTCAAAAGTAAAATTAGGCCCTACTGCAATTAATCAGCTAGAGTGTGTTTGAATGATTTGATGAACAGGTTTTATAGCTAGATCCTGGATAAAGTCTCACTCTCCAAGTAACCTTTGGACATGACAAGACTGGCAACTAAATGAAGAAAGAAGTTGTCATAGTCACTATGGGTAAAGTGTTAATGAGAGGAGTCTTCAGGAATTACTAGCAGCCTTGGAGTTAGAACACGAACCTTTCTATAATTGGCTGAATTACACAGTTCCTTGTATTCTTCAATGTAGACCTAGAGAATATCTTGTGTGTGATTTCATGATTGCTGAAAGCACTGGCATCCTATTTGAATGGCTTCATGACAAAGTTCTACCATTTAGAGTGGAAACATGAATACAAAACAGGTTCCTGACGGTTGATCCTGGTGGATCTGGATATGAGTTTGTGGAGGGTATCCTTCCTAGAGTCCTTCAGCTATAATGCCAGATCTATGGCAGGGTTCATAAGAAAAGTATAAAGGGTTCCTAAACTAGGGGGCAGTGAGAAAATTCCACTCTAAGAAACTCAATCTTATAATTAAACTTTGTGAAAATTTTCCTGATTATGTTCAAATAAAGTGGTCTAAATTAGGATATAAAAATAGAATTTGAAAAGAAAAAACTTTTATAAATAACTTTTCTTCATACAGAGAATTACAAGTTTTATGTGATTTCCTGTAAAAGAAACAAAGGAAGTTCCTGGAAAAACTTAACCTTTTATTTATTGATTTTATAAAGTTTTATCAGAACACAAGAATTTATCCTTTAGAATGAAGAACTTCTATACTTTAAAAAATTCCTTTAATACTATTTTTCCCCATTTAAGTATTCAATTATATGTTAGTACAAGACCTTGGACCCTTTGGCACTGGTCCTGTGACAAATGGCAAGGAATAAAAATTTATCCTTGTCTTTAAGAAACTCACACAAATTGGTATCTGTTGGGTACTACCAACAGTTAAAAAAAATAGCTTAGGTTTTGTGGCTGAGCAATCCAGATTCTTCTAGTTGAACATTTTCCCCTTAGATTTATTAATACTTTGACATATCTGTATGTCAAAGTATTATCTGTATGTATTTATTAATATCTGTATGTATTTATTAATACTTTTATTAAGTAAGTATTTATTAATATTTATTAATATTTATTAATACTTTTAATTAATACTGTATGTATTTATTAATATCTGTATGTATTTATTAATACTTTGACAAGTCTGTATCTTTCTTTCCTGGCAAATATATGTTCTAAGATATTTTGGTATATTTCTATTCTAACCCACTATATGTACCGTTTAGAATTTATCTATCACAAGGAAATGTGACTGCCAGCTTTAGTGGGTAAACTTTTTTTAAAAATCTTTTTTATAGTTGTAGATGGACAGCATACCTGTATTTAATTTTTTATGTGTTGCTGAGGATTGAACCCGGTGCCTCACACATGCTTGGCAAGTGCTCTGCCACTGAGCCACAACCCCAGCCCTTCAGTGGGTAAACTTAATTACAGCTTTTAAGAATAGACAGCAAGTACTTTCAAAATAACCATGCCAAATTTATAGTTTACTTCTCTTTTTTTTTCTTTTTGCAATTTATTTATCAGGGATAGTTCGATTATAGTATGATACATAATTTTTTTAAAAAAAATCATCCTTTCCTCAGATATAAAACCTGAGTTTCTTTAATCAAAAATTGGGTCTAAGAAAAGGAAATTACCAGTCTTGGAAGCTTTACTATTATTTAGCAACCTGTAAAAACTTGGCCTCTGTTAAATTATCCTGGGAGTTTATGATAATATTTAATATCCTTTCTTTCCTTGCTCCTCATTTTGACCAAACAATTCTAAATAACTTTTTTTAACTTTATAAAGCTAGCTTTTCTCTCTACCCAAGTCAAAAAATAAATGAATAAATATATAAAATTATAATGAAAGGAAAACCTTGAGTAGGGTTTATGTGTTATAGATTACAACATTTCCTAGTTAATTGCCTTTCAAAGTTCACGAACCAACATTATATTACAAATCATCAGATCAAATAAAGATATCTTCAAGGTGAATGTTAAGTAAGAGGAGTGTTTCAATCTGAAATAAAACAAAATGAGATGTGTCATGAGTTGGCAAGTTTAGGTATTTATAATAATTATTTATAATAATTAAATAATTTAGGTACTTATAAAATATTTATAATAATTCTTTTTTTACTGCTTCTGCTACACTATAAATTCATTAGGAAAGAAGCTTATCTATCTTGTCTACCTCTATAATCTCCAAAAGCCTATGTAGAAAATAGGGGCTTCATCAACAGTGACTGAATTAATGAATGGGTAAGGTCAGACTGCGTGCTTAGTCCACTGAATTAATAAGAGGCCTAGGAATTAAGAAAGAAAAAATGGGGAGGTTTTCTACAATAACCACCTGCTGGCTTCTTGTCTTTGATCTCTATTCCCTCACAAATTCCATGTTATTACCAGTGTCCTAAATTTGTTAGAGAAATAAATCTGAGCATGATAACTTTTAGTGACACCCAATTGCCTACACAGTTCAATCTCCTTTACATGATACGCGATAGGTTCTGAATTCTGTCTTCAGTTACCTGTTTTAGTCTTCTGTCTTGCTCCCTTGCTCCAATGTTACCTATCCAATTGTAGCTCCAACGTCCACCATTTTCTTTCCTTCCCCAGAATTGCTTATTCTGTGCTCTGCCTGTAATGATCTTCTTGTCAAAGTCCTCTCAGAGAACATCTACTCAGAAAGTCCTTTACCACCTGTTGAGTCCAAGTAAAGCTAATCATGGAGCTTTGATATTTCAATGTACTGTGTGCAGATACGTGAATAAGGTACTTGTTGAGGAATTATAATTGTTGGTGTCCATGTTTATGTTTTCTTCTAGTCTCTGAGCACTTCAAGGGATAAGATTGTCCTATTCATCTTTGTAACCCTAGCATAATACCTAAAATATATGCCTAATAAATGATGAGTGAATGGGGAAAAAAAGATAAAACTGGAAAAGAAAGCTGAAGTGGAATTAAATGACTCAAAAAAGTAACAACTGAAAACAATTACATGTTAAGTTTTGTTCTACATAAAGTACAAAACACAATTTTTCCCCTAATGGAGTTTATGTCTTAGCAAGGGTGACTAAAAATGAACAAATAAATGAGTGGAAAAATGTAATATTGACATGGCAATAAGTGCTGTAGAGACCAACATAGCGGTGAAAGAAGCTAAGGAATTCAGAAGAAAGGTGTGACCTGAAGAAAAAGAATGAGCCCTGATGATACCTAGGACAAACACTCTAAGGCAGGAGCATCCCTATCAAGTCCAAGAAACAGCAGAAGTAGTGTGGCTGGAGCAGAGTGACCCAGGGGAAAGAGAAGCCGGAAGTGATATTAACATGACTTGATTAGTTCCTATAGAGCCTGGCAGGTCACTGTGGAGAATGACTTTTGCTCTGAATAAGAAAGAAAACTACAGGAAAGTTTGGAGTGAGGAATATTATCTTATCATTCTATTAAATTGAATTTACATGCTTCATAATTAAATATGTAGATTTATGTTAGAGTTGTCAAATTAGCTTATTAATAAGACATACTCAAAGGAGGAAGGAAAAGGAGAGCAAGAGGTCCTATAAGAGTCCAGGGTTTGTATGTTTGAAAAGATATATTTAATCTAATTTTATTTAGGAAAAAACCCTGATTTTATTAATTCAAACTATAGAAAGTAAAGTTTTTTTTACAAAAACTTCTTGACTAGTAGAGATGGGAGGATACTAGAAGATCAAGGAAGCAAACATTGAGAGAGAGCCTAACAATTAAACTTGTGCTTGGTTTTGTTGATAAATATGTTCTTAGTAAATGGAAGGCATAGTTTACATCTCTATGGCTATTGCCTAGTATAACATATTTTAGGGAGAGTAGACTTTAGCATTGTTTAATTTCATAGTAATGGTTTAAAACAATAAGCATCCATCCTTTCAAATTATGTTTGAAAGGATGTTTGCTATTTGTTCTTATATTGGTATTATCTATTACTTGGAGTAGTGACATCTCAAATGTGAACATCTTCTGGGATATTATTGGCTTATTGTGACTCCTGTATTTCAAGGCCTTAGAAGTTTTATGCAAGATGAGAAAAGGTCAAATGTGATTTAAAACTCCCTATTGGGCAAACCTTTAAAATGATAGTGAATTTGTTATAAGACTATGATAAGAGGAAATATTTGATAAGAGGATAGTGTTCTGGATAATCTGGAACTGACAAAAATTTTATGTTACAAAATGTTAAAATCAAATTCATGAAACCTTTGCCAAATTATGTATTAAAATTTTGGAGACACTGACATGAGATTTGATGTTCTGGGACCTCTTCCAGGAAGAACAATTAATGATAAGAACTAAGACTTGTATGACACTTGCCAGGCCCTGTTCTAAGAGCTTCATTTGTTATTCATTTAATCTTTCCCCAAATCATATGAATTACATACTATCCTCATTATATCCATTTTCTTGATCAGAAAACTGAGATACATAAAAATAATGTAATTCATGAATAATGTAGTTCATAACGGGCAGAGCTAGAGTATATCCTTAGAGTGAAGACAGGTACAATTTGAAAAGAGCTCAATAGGGCATATTCATTGTTCCTTCTTCTAAGAGATATCTGCAGAAATGTTATGGATAAGGTATAGGTATGGAATGTAAATGTGTGGCAAGGAGAGGGAGGATGAGCTCATGGGAGAGAGCTATGAGCTGATTTGGGTTATATATTTTATTTCTTCTATTCCATGAATTAGAGTTCTGCCTGACACTGCAAGCTAGGAATCACAAAATTAGTAAAATAAGTTTATCTAGATCTGCTCATTTCGGGATACTATTAAATGGCTCAAGGCCCTGGGCTATTTGCTAAATTTGACTTAAGTGGGGAAGATGATCAGGCATAACCAAGCCAATCTTGCCATCATCCAAGGATGCACAAGAGGCATTCCTTTTAAAATTATTCATCAGCGATGGGTACCATGCCTATTGTTCCAGCTACTGTGGAGGCTGAGGCAAAAGCATCACTTGAGCCCAGGAGTTCAATACCAGTCTGGGCAACATAGTGAGATCTCCATCTTGAGACAAAACTAAACAAAGCACAACAACAACAACAACAAAACCCATCAGTTGTCCAGTTGTTTATTTTTTGATAGAAGATGATAATGTCACAGGAAACCAAAGCTTTGATGAGGCATATGTTAAGTATCACAAAGGAGGAGTTTTCCATCAGCTTCACTAGGTTAGAAAATTCTATAGGTCAGAAAATACCAAGTAACTACATGTGTCCTTTTCCTTGAAGGCAAAACTGTTGCCCAGGAAAATCCTAAATAAAACTTCTCGCTTTATTTGCTCTTAACCTAAAAACCACTAATTTTGGAGGTTACACAGATGGGCGATACATTATTAGTGTCCCATTGACTTTGCTATAGATCATACCTCTTATATGTGGGTAGTGATCATAACAGTTGTGAAAGTTACTCTTTGAGGACCTTGAAAACACAGACTCTCCATTTGGGCCTACAAATACCTGATGGGTGACTGGAATCAAATGAAAAGTCTTGGCTTCTGTGCCTTCATACTATGTCTGTATCTTTTGTTACCTTAACCTTTGGTTCAGATTCTGCTCTGTGCTACATGTAGATGTGTTGGTCATTTATGTTTTTTTTTTTAATCCAAACTATAATATAGGGTCAACTTGACCTAGACCTGCATGTTCTCCTGCCTCACTTTAAGGTTAGAGACACCTGCAGCCACCATGACCAGAAACACCAGACCATGAAAGGAATGACAAGAGGTAACACCCAAATTCCTGGGAGGTCTCCACCTATTTCCAGAAAAGACATGAATATTCCTCCCCTTTATTAGCCTATCCTTCTCCGTCATATTTCCTCTCATATCAATAGCCCTCATTCTCCTTGAGTTGAGAAACTGATTTATCTCTCTTTGTTCACTGAATAAAGCCTTTTTCCTCAAAACTAATCTCTCAGACATTTTCTGTGGGATGAGCCTCCAAACCTGGGTTCAGCTACAAAACCACAGTGTATTATTGAAAAGGCAGCAGAGTTTTTGGTTACTTTTTTTCTTCCTCTTTTACAGAGCACAACTTGGCTCCGTACATGAGATTGCACAGTAGTGCTGCCTATTATCAGGAATGCACTCGGCCTTTAGAGCAAGAAACGGGAGCTTCTGATCACAGACACTGCATCACCCAAGCCATTAGGGAAACTCTAATAAAAGTTTTGAATTCTGAGTATTGTCAAATCATTTCAAGGCAAAACTTTTTACTGATGTTTTCAGTCATTCTTCACAAGGCAGCCAGAGTGCTAATTTCAAAATTCACATCTGATCTTGTCAGCCTCTTGTTTCAAACTCTTTAAAGGGATTCTCAGTGCTCTTAAGATAAAGATGAAAATGTGATCAGTGAGCCTGTGTGTAAAGCAAAGCTTGTCTTCCACTCTGGTCTTTTGTCCAACTGTGCCCTCATGATTCCTGAGCTCTGGCCACATTAACCTCAGGCACAGTAGATTTCCTCTAGCCACAGGTCATTTGTACTTGTTCTTCCCTCTGCCTGAATATGTTCTTCCTCCTTACCCGTCCTTCCTTCATCCCTCAGCTCCATCATCACTTCCTTTCCTGATCCTGCAGTGCCATGGTATTGTTCAATTCCAAATGCACAATTGACATTGTCTTCCGTAGGAATAGGACCTTCTGAAGTCCTGTCCCAAATTTACCCTTTTGTGTAGTGTCCTCTCCTTTGGATAATTTGTCATACTTTATAAGTGTATGTTTAGCTAGTTTTTGACTAACACCTCTCTCTCCCATCTAAACCTTAAGCTCTATGAAAGCAGGAAATTTTGCTCACTATTTCATCCCCACAACCTAATATGATGCCTGTTACATAGTGGACAAATAAAAATATTTATTGAGTGAAGAAAAATGACAAACATTCTCCTAAGCCATGGAGATCACCAGTTGGCTGATGGGTATTTTGAAATTAGCTAAATCAAAATTCCTATAATGATATCAAGACAACTTGTTTGCATTGGGGAGGACATTGCCAAATTAACAGACATTTAACAAAATAAATCTCTTTAGGGAATACATTGCTTTTCTCTTCTGTGGCTAAAACAGAATTCTAAGATGGCTTTCATGATCTCCACTCCCTGGTATTAGTACTCCTGTGGTTACCTTACTTTGCATGGCAAAAGATTTTGCTGATATAATTAGGTTTACTAATTGATTGAACTTGAGATCCAGAGATTATTTAAGTGGGCCAAACCTAATCACCTGAGTCCTTTCAAAGCACAGAATTTTCTTCATCTAAACTGAAGTAGTTAGTAATTTGAAGTATGGGAAGAATTTCATGCACTGTTGTTGGCTTGGAGATGGAGAAAGTCACATGCAAAAGTCAATGACCAGCCAGAAAACAAGGACCTCACTCTGACAACTAACTGCAAGAAACTAGATGCTGCCAACAGCTGGAATGAACTTGAAAGTAGATTCTTTTTCAGGGATTCCAGATAACAAAGCTCAGTTGACCCACTGATTTCAGCCTTATAAGACTCTGAACAGAAAACCCAGCTGAGTAGTGGCAAACTTCTGACCTACAGAACTTTCAGCTAATAAATGGGTGTTTTAAGCCACTAAATTTGTCTAATTTGTTAAACAACAATAGAAAACTAATATAACAATTATACATAGTCTTCCAAACTGTGCCAAGAAATATTTGAGAGAATATTAACATAATTAGCAAGGCCAAGTATATTAATCATAATGAATTAAACATAAATTTGATACAAATGATATGAATGATGACTGCAGCATTCTTTGCCTTACTTATTATGTTTATTGGTTGACTTGGGTAAATATACTTGGCCAAACTTGTGAGATGGAGAATACAGCTAAACTGTTTTTGAACACAAATCCGAGATCTTAGTGGGAATATATATTTAAATATATATATAAATTGGCCCTGAGATTTCAAGGGAAAATCGTTAAGAACATTGCTGTTTTGGTATATTTTAAACTGCCTAAACAAAATTTACTTGTAGTAAATATGCAGTTTAATTCTCTTTATTTACAGATCTCTCAAACAGAATTTTCTTTAATATCCTAAGGGAAAAACATTTCATTGAATTAGACAATATTTTCTTGATAACATGGTTAAAAATCCTGTTTAGAAGTTTGTGAGTACCCCATTTCACACTAAGATATAGTCTTTATCAAACTAGTCCTAAGATGATTTTCTTAAAAAGTACTTAACTTTGATCATTTGCCTAAGATAACTTACAGAAAATTACTTTGTAGAAATGGCATTCATGCATTTTTAGCTATAAAAACAATTTTTTTTTTTTTGGTACTGGGGATTGAATCCAAGGACACTCAACCACTAAGCCACATTCCCCCAGCCCTTTTTGGTATTTTGATTTAGAGACAGAGTCTCACTGAGTTGCTTAGGGGATCACTAAGTTGCTGGGGCTGGGTTTGAACTCCTGATCACCCTCCTCAGGCTCCCCAGCCCCTGGGATAATAGGCATGTGCCAACACATGGGCCTGAAAACAAATTCTTGATATTAAAGAGATTTGCAGATTTGCATGTTGTTTCACTGACCTCACTTTTAATCTTTCTTTTTCTAAGCTAGTGCCTATTTTTACAATGTTTTTCTACATTTTAAAATATAAGTTAATAACTGATAAAACAAGTCTTCTGTCGTTCTTCTTTACCTAGTAGTCTTGGCCATAGTTGCATGTTTATTCTTAGAGATAAAATTTAGAATCACTTTGCCAAAATCTGAAAACATAAATCCATGTATTTTGTTGTGGATAAATTGGTCTCTCTGGTAACTTAGTAATAGAATAAATATAATAAAAATAATTTTATTTAATGCTTATTGAGTGCTTACCAATATTAAAACAGCTATATGAATTAATTAAGATGATGTAAAGTCTTATCTGGAAAGTCAATAGAATAAATTGCAAAGTCTATTGAAAATAATAAGTACATTTAAAAAGGTGGTTGTGAAAAAAATGGATACTGCTATTATATAAAAATTATAACTTGTTATGAAATAGAATTGGAGGAAATAAACCTAGTCACAATACCAATCTGGAATTCTATAACAAAACTATAAAACTTCATAAGGAACTTGCAGAGTGATGCATGCCTGTAATCCCAGCTACTTGGGAGGCTGAGGTAGGAGGATTGAAAGTTGGGTCCAGATTCAGAAACTCAGTGAGACCCTGTCTCAAAAAATAAGTGAAGGGCTGGGATGTGGCTCAAGCGGTAGCGTGTCACCTGGCATGCGCGGGGCGCTGGGTTGGATCCTCAGCACCACATAAAAATAAAATAAAGATGTTGTGTCCACCGAAAACTAAAAAATAAATATTAAAACTCTCTGTCTCTCTCTTTTTTAAAAAAGTGAATAAATATAAAAGTAAATAAAAAGATTTGGGGATGTAGTTCAGTTATAGAGTGACCCTGGATTTGATCTCAGTACCACAAATAAAACAAAACAAAATCCTGCAAAAGAAAAAAAAACATGCCCCAGAAAAATCCTCTACCAAGAGAAATAAAAGAATATGTGAGAGGGCTGGGGTTGTGGCTTGGTGGCAGAGTGCTTGCCTAGCACATGTGAGGCATTGGCTTTTATTCTCAACACCACATATAAATAATAATAATAAAATGTATGGGTCCATCTGCAACTAAAAAATAAAAATAAAAAAAGAATATGTGAGGAAATAAAGAGCTATATCATAGTCTTAGAACAATTCTTGCAAAGAAATTAATGTTATTTAACCTATAAATTCAGTGAAACTCTAATCAGAATCACTATAGGCATTTTTGGAGGGGAGAATGTATCAAAATGATTCTAATGTTTTTATGGAAGACATTCCAGAATTTCCTCAGGACATCCTGAAAGAGAATAATGGGGAGATACTAGTGCTACTTAATAGCAAAAAAATGATAAGGTTTCAGTACTTAGATTTTTTTCTATCACTTGCTCACAAATGATAAATCAATGGATCAAAATAGAAAACCCATCAGTATATGCAAATATTCACAATTATTCAGTACCTGACAAAGGTGGCACTTCTGATCAATGGAAAAAGATATATTATTTAGTATTAATATTGGATAACTATTGGGCATTTGGGAAAACAAGGCTCTTTTTTTACCAATTGATTTTTACATAAATATCAAATAAATATAAATATCAAAATGAAAATGAAAAAAAGAAAAATAAATAATATTACCAAAAGACAGGTAAACTCTTACACAAAGCCTTTCTAAGTACCATATGAAACCCAGGAATCAAACAAATGAAAATGTAAAAATTGTGACTGCATATAAATCCAAAATTTCTGGGCAGAAGATTATAAACAGACACAAATGAGTAATAACAGACTAACAAAAATATGTATATATGTTGACTAAATGTGGAATTAGCCCACTTAGATAAAATTAATTTCATATCTTTATTGAATGTCTGGAAAAAAGTTGTGAAATACTGATGTTAGCTGTCTCTGTGGATTTATCATTATGAATATAAACCTTTATTACAAATGCAAAATTAGTATTTAATGATTAAATGCTAAATTAAAATTTGAAATCAGTAGGGAAAATTGATCATTTAATAAATACAATTGGAAAAATAGCTAATAAATAATAAAGTAATTATTTGCATATGATAAAGAATGAAATATCTGTATAATCTTGGGGGTGGCAGAAGCTTTTCTAAACTGAAGGAAAATATTAATGAGTTTTCTTTATATAAAACACTTTCAGGGCTGGTGTTGTGGCTCAGTGGTAGAGTGCTGGCCTGGCTTGTAGGGGACCTGGGTTCCATCCTCAGCATCACATATAAATAAATTAAAATAAAAAGATCCATTGACAACTAAAAAATATTTATAAAAATAAAAATAAAACATTTTAAATATTTATAAATAAAAATATTGCCTCAAAAACAAAGTAAATAACAAATCAGGAAATGTATTTGTTACACATGTAAAATACTAATATGACATTAAGAAGCTACAATAAAACGAATACTTTTTTTGAAAAATATAAGTAAAAGATATGATAGGTAAAATCCAAAACCAAAATATAAGTGGACAATAAGAACATGAAGTAAACATGTAAGTTCCCTGCCAATAAGCAAGTTAAAAAACAATGTATTTTCCTTTGCTTTTTACATGGAACAACAGCAAAAATAATGATACTATTTAGAGTGAGCAAGAATGTAAGAATACTTATGTACTGTTAGTAGAAATGTAAAGTGGTGAAACACTTCTAGGGAAAAAAAATAATTTCTAACCATTAAAATGTTGCATGTCTTCTGACTTAACATGTAATTTCTGAATCAAAACTATAGGAAACAAGGTCTCTTAAAAAGAATAGTCATGGATATGCAGATATTGCAATGTTAATATTGTCTATATTTTAGTTAGAAACAGGCTAAAAGTTCTGCAGTGTGGAGCTGATCAAATATTTTAGAAGAATATTCATTGTCTTCAAGGTGACAGAAAAATGATGATATGGTATAGAAAGAGGAGGGGACAGGAATGGACAGAAAACTCAAGTGCTGCAAGAGGGTGACAGCAATCACCTTGCTAGTATAATAGTTCTGTCTGGTACAACATGAATCTGGGGTACTTTTCAATGAGAAAGGTAAGAGAGGAGAGACGTGAAAGAACTGCTGCTGCCCTCTCTCAGGTGATCAGGATTGTCTTGCTAGCACCCATGGTGAAACTTGTTCTATATTACTTACAAAGCACATGGAGGCCTGAGGTTTGTGGCTCTCTGTTATCTAGAGACTCTGCTGATCCAAGAGTGAGTGATGTAATCGGCAATGTGTACAGTCCTTCCAGGTTTATGCTTCTGGGTTTTTTTTTTTTTTTTTTTGCAGTGCTAGGGCTTCATGCATGCTGGCAAGCACTCTGACACTGAGCATATCCCCAGCACATGGACATGGAATGTCACTAGCACATGGACAATGTGTGTATCTTAAGCAGGGCAATGCAAGGGGTTAGGGTTTTTTTAACCTTACCTAGAGCTACTTTCTCAAAATGAAACATTAGAAAAAACAAACAGATTTTACATATAATAGTTCTTTATTTCAATCCTGGCTCTGCCATTTACTGTGTTACTTCCTACTTAATGTCTAAGTCGGTTTCCTTGTTTGGAAATGAGAGAATAGAATAGTACCTACTTCAGAGAATGTCTCTAAAGATTAATTGATATAACTCATGCAATGTCTGGATCTTTTTTTCCTCTCATACATACTACTAATTTTACCCATTCAGTGGATTCATTCTATTAGCTTTAAAATATGCTCAAGTCATGTTTTTGAAAAGGAAAACACTAAAGTAATGAAATATCAACATCCTTCTACTCAAAGTTCTCCTATACTGCCAGTCTCTTTTCTTCCCCCTTCACAACAATTTGTGTGTATGTATGTGGTAGTGGGGATCAACCCCAGGACCTCCAGCATGCTAGGCAATCATTCTACCACTGAACTACACCTCTAGCTCACAACTTTTTAGAAGAGTTGTTTGATCTTCACTTCCTACTGACTTTTACTCATTCCTATTTGGCTTTCACCTTCATTGATCTACCAAACAATGTTTACTAGTGCTTATTGATTTCTACGTAAGGAAATTAGCTCTTTGTTCATGACATTAATTTCAAGAATGATTTCTCAGTCTGATCTTTTTTATATATAATTTTTTAGTTGTAGGTGGACACAATAACTTTATTTCATTTATATGTGGTGCTGAGGACAGAACATGGGGCCTCACATGTGCTAGGCGAGCACTCCACCGCTGAGCCACAACCCCAGCCCTGATCTTTTTCTTTTGATTTTGCTTAGATTGATTCTTGATTTGTGGTTTTATAAACATCTGTATCATCCATTGTTCCAGTCATTTTTTGTTTTTTGCTTTTTTAAGACTGCTGAGTTTGTGGCATAATTAGAAAGTTCACTTCTTCTTTGAGATTAAAATAAATTATGGTTTGGTAAAATCACCTTCTCTTATAGCATTTTGTATATGAGTACACACAGAGTTTACATTTGTAATTTTATCTCTTTTGATAGAAGGAGATTAGGGAAAATGGTGAATGTGGATGGTATGCACATTCAGTACTAATAGAATTCATATAGGTTGGATTAGGAATCCACTGTTTTCTTTTTTTTTTAATTAAATCATTTTTATTTATTTATTTTTAAAAAATATTTATTTATTTATTTATTTTTTTAGTTTTCCAGCGGACACAACATCTTTGTTTGTGTGTGGCGCTGAGGATTGAACCCGGGCAGTATGAAAACTCATGGAGCTGTAGTAGTGTAATGCTATATACAAGATAAAATTGATTAGTAATCTCCAGATTAGTAATACAGAAATAGAGACCTAGGACATACAGCTCTGGATAACTGAGTAAAAGCCTTATCAAATAAAGACTGCTGATAGCAATTTAATGACATGCCTTAGATTTAAAAAAAATTGCTTTATTAAGACAAAATCTTTTTAAACCAGTACCAACATGTCAATTGAGTCCCCCAAAAGTAATGAATGAAAATACTAAAGTGGAATTTTACTGTCTTCAATCATAACTATAACCACCAAGTACAGGTAACATGAAAAGGCACTTGATGCTGGACACCAGATTTCAAAAATGTTAACATGTCACTTTTCTTGTTCCAATATGATTACTCACACACTCTGTCTTCTTTGATAAATACCTCAGAGATTTGTGTGTTCTCTCTCTCCCTAAGGACATACCAAGCACATGTGTACTTTCTACTTCTTTTCCTATTGTTGTGGTGTGAACTGATAAATACAATCAATAAGAGTGTAAGTTATAGGTTATAGATTAGTAAAAAATATAGATTATATAAGATTTTGAAAAGTGAGATAAGACAATTATAAAGCAAGAACTCTCATAGACAGGCCTAAGACTCCATTTTGCTGCCTTCTAGAAAAACCTGTTACAAGAGCTGTTTCTGAGAAATTGAAATGAAAGCTATTTTCTTATAAAAAAATTGTCTTTCTGAACTTTGTACCCCACAAATCGCACTCTACTCAGGATGCAGCCGTGGTTTGGTTGTGGTGAGCTACATCCTGAGTGTGAATGCCCTTGTGGGTCTATACGATTTTGAAGTAGATTCTCACCCCGCCCACTCCCCACCCAAGTTCAGAATGTGACTGTCTAGCACCTGCTTGAACCCAGGACTGTGGTCAACTGAAATGCAAAGCTAATGCTATTTTAGCTTCTGATTATCACTTGTTTGCTGACTGGAGAATTCCAGTCCTGCCTAGAGCCCACAGGTCCCACTTATTAATGTTTTAATTTCTATGATTGGCTAGTTTACATGACAATAAGCAAGTCACTGAGTTGTGGTTTTTGTGCTTTATATTCTCTTTGGATGGACAAGGAAGCTGCTGTCCTCTCACAGAGCTTGAGTCTCTGTGGTGGGTGACAGTCTCTGGCCAGGTAAATAAAGCTCTCTTTTGATTTGAAATTCGGACTTAGAGTGTTCTCTGAGGTGAGGTGTCTCCCCATATCGTTATGTAGGTTTTTTTTTTTTTTTGGTAGCGGGGATTGATCCCAGGGATGCTTAACCACTGAGCCACATCCCTTTTGTAATTTTTAGAGACAGGATCTCACTGAGTTGCTTAGGGCCTCACTAAGTTGCCAAGGCTGGCTTTGAACTCAACCTCCCCAGCCATTGGGATTACAGGTGTGCCCCACTGCACCTGGCCTTATGCAATTTTAATCTGTGATTAAAAAAATAAGAATATGGGGGGAGCTGGGATTGTGGCTCAGTGGTAGAGCACTTGCCTGGCATGTGTGAGGCACTGGGTTTGATCCTCAGCACCACATCCATAAATAAATAAAATAAAGCTATTATGTCCATCTACAATGAAAAATATTAAACAAACAAATAAAATAACAATATCAGGCTGTGGTTGTAACTTAATAGTAGAGTACTTGCCTAGGATGTTCAAGGCACTGGGTTCAATCCTCACCACCACATAAAAGTAAATAAAATAAAAGAATAAAAATACACAATAACATTAAAAACTGACAACATCAATTTAAGTAGTACTTGTCATTGCCAGAATAAATATTTACTGAAACTGCTTGCATAGCCAGTGCACCGGTTTCCTAATGGCTACTCTGAATTTACACTGTTGGGCTACCAGGAAAAGACAAGTTAAGACGCAGCTCCTAGGAAGGAAACCTCACAAGGGTCTATGTAGAGCAGACAAGAAATGTTTGAGAACAGTGCACTAACTAGCTACATACACCCGCTTGTGGAAAACTCCCTCGTTTCTATTTACTTGAGATATAAAGTCTGCCTAAATTATTTTCTCATAATTTTAATAGGTGAATATGTATTGTAGTAACTTAGTTGAGACAGATGTTTTTTCCTATGGAGTTTTTATCCTACCGAAATTAGCTTTAGTAGGCATAGGTGAGAATCTGCCCTGATTTTAATCTTCAAAATCTTGCCCTGCTTGGTGGCACACACTGTAATCCCAGCGACTAGGAGGCTGAGACAGAAGGATGGCAGGTTCCAAACCAAATTCAGCAATTTAGCGAACTGTAAGCAACCTAGCAAGACTCTGTCTCAAAATAAAATATTATAAAGAGCTTGGGTTCAATCCTTCCTTAGAAATTAGTACATACAGCTGGGGAGGCTGAGACAGGAGGATCGCACACGTTCAAAGCCATCTTTAGCAGATTAGCGAGGCACTTAGCAACTCAGTGAAACCCTGTCTCTAAATAAAACACAAAATAGGGCTGGGGATGTGGTTCAGTGGCCCAGTGCCCCTGAGTTCAATCCCTGGTACTCAAAAAAAAAAAAAAAAAAAAAGAAAAAAAGAAATCGGTAACACAGTTTTATTATACAAAACACCGCATAAAAGGCATTCAGCACAGAATACACAGAATTATTGTGTATAATACATAAATACAGATATCTCTAAACTATATGTGCTATAACATTCTTTGACAGAAATTTCAAATCCAGAGGTGGAAGTTGTCTGGATTTTGAAGCCGCTGAAACTGCGAAATTTCAGTAAAAATAATGTTAAATGTAACCTCGAATTAAATTTAAGGCACATTTACTAAGAACGTGTCTTATGCAGAGCATTGTGCTAAGTCCTATGGAGACAGGAGTTACTAAAAATTTCTTTCTGAAACCTGGGCGCACCGAAAGGGTAGCGAATAGCGAGTGCCAGAGGTCTTGGGCCAAAGCCTGGAGCCTCCCGAAGGTGACACCTGAAAGGTGGTGGTGAAGCTCTGGGAAGGGGTCGCTTCTCCACAAGCGCATCGCGTCGAGGGCGCGCTCCAGGTCCCTCTAAGGGAGCAGCCCGCCCTGCCAAGGCGAAATGCCCCTAGGCTCACTACCTACCCCAAACTGGGGTCACTACCCAGGACGCGAGCAGACTACACACTCGCAGTAAACAGGTTCTTACGCGGGTGTTCTTTCCTGGTTGCAGGCACTGCTGGACGCTGAGGTGAGAGCGCTGTGATGTGTGGAGTCAAAAAATCCTACCATCAGATGCCCCAAGAAGGACATTCTACGGGCAGTTGTCTTCCTCGAGCTATTGTGTCGCTCTTTATCAGGTCCCGGGAGGGCGTTAGGACAAAAGGAACCCCCCTCCCTTCTGGTTAATCAGGCTTCTGGTCGGGTGCGAGTGCCAGCCCTGCTGCATCCTTGCCTCTGAAGCTACGGAAGCCACCGGACTAGGGATCAGTCCTTAAAGCTTGAGACTCGGCTGCTAAAGCTTAGCTCCGAATAGGTGGGCCCGGACACACTGGGGCCCGCATCCCACAATCCCCGCGCTGAAAGCGGTGCTGCTTGGTTGCGTTCCGACTGACTGCAGCACGCGGGCGGCGAGCGCGAGCCCGGCGCCTTGACAGCTGCCCACGCGTCGGGGCGGGGCTCGGGCACGTTGCTTTAAAGGTCCGCGCAGTCGGCCCCGCCCTCGTGCGGTGATTGGCTCCAGCCGGTGCAGCGTTTACCCGGTAGGTACTGGGAAGGCGGGGCTGCGCGCGCGAGGCTCGGGCCCTCACTGCAGTTGCCCCGACTGGGCGCCTGTGGCGGCAAAGTGTGGGTGGTTAGGAGTGCGAAGCTGAAGGGCTCGAGCGCGCGCCGGCTGCCCAAGTCCCTAGGGAAGTAGGGGAGCGTCCGACGCCGGCTCGCGCGCGCCACCCCGCGGCCGGCGGCGCGCGCGAGGGCGGAGGTTGTCCGTGCGTGTGAGCGCGCGCGCGCGCGCGTGTGTGTGTGTGTTTGGAGCACCGGTGCAGAGGGCCAGCCGTCAGTCCCTGGGTGCGAATCCCTTGCTGTCTTCCACACCATCCCGCTTCCCCTACGTCCCTCCCTCAGCCCCACGGTCGCGCACGCAGCGACGGCCCCGGGAAACAGGTGTGGGGGGCGTGCGGGGTCGCTCGAGACAAAGGGGGCACGGGGGTGAGCCCGCCATGGCCTCCCGGAGCTTGGGGGGCCTGAGCGGGAGCCGCGGCAGTAGCGGCGTCTGCAAGAAGAGCCTGAGCGCCCGCAATGCTGCGGTGGAGAGGAGGAACCTGATCACGGTGTGCAGGTAGGCGGCCGGGGCGAGGGGAAGGGGCTTGCTGGCGCCGAGGGCCGAGGGCTCTGAGCAGGCACGCGAGTCCCCGGGGGGTCCTGGGGCTGAGGGGCGGTGGTCCCAGCGTCGCTGTCTTTTCTGTGCCGGCCATGTCCGGCGGCGTCCAGGGGCCAGGAGAGGAGCTGGTGTCTGGGCACTGCCGAGGCCCCGGACTTTCCATCAGTTCTCGTGCTGAAGGCGACCGCGGGT